>NC_090926.1:444154791-444779791 GCF_040938575.1 Ambystoma mexicanum
TCACTTTGTGATGTTTTGGGGTCCCACTCAGCCCTGCTGCTTGTTGAACTTTGGCGAGCGGTTCTTCTGTGCTCCTGTGTCCTCGGCTTGTCAGAAACGGCAGGGGGTGCATTTTTGCATGCAGCCCTAAAGTGGTCAATACCTGCGCAGGCGGGGCATTGTTGACCCACAGAGGGGCATTCCCCGGTGTGCGGATATTCGTAGCCGCACCTGTAGGATGTAGCATCAGAGCGTCCACCGCCTCGGTTTTTGGTCAAGTATAGTTTGCTGACCATGTCTGTAGACGTCTCAGGCTGTTTTAGGTTTATTTTGCCCAAATTGTCGGGTTGTGACTCAACGGCTGCTTCCATCCTGGCTAGGGGCACTGCTCGTGAATTTTGCATTCAATCTCGCAATAGCAAAAACATCTCTTCCAAATTAATTCAAAAGATTCCTCATAACTCATGCAGGTTCAGCATGGCTCATGTTGAATATCTCAGTTGTTTAATGTGTGTTAATTACAAAAGTACACCCATTCTTTTACTCATCATAATGAACTACCCCATGAACAAACTCTACACATGTCGAAAGTTAATTTACAATAAAAAACACACATTTTGATTTACAAAATTCCATGCTGAGCCTTCTGTTCTAATTAATTGAAAACATTTGTGGACCCGTAATTACATTACATTACGTTTGAAAGGTATGAATTTGATAATTAATAAAAAGAAAGTTTTGTTGTATGCGCTCCATAATCACTGTCAACATCATGGTAATGCATGTGGATTGTGTAAAACAATAATAAAGAGGTACATTTGCAGGCCACCGAGAAACTGCAATCTTTCACACCCGCTTCTCTTTTATCGCACCTCCCACATTCTCACTGGGGCAAACATTTCCTTGCCATCCTTTCAATGTCAATAAAGGCTGTTACAATTTGTCATACTGGAGAGTTTTGGGAAAACTCAAATATAAGATGCTTTTTGTTCATTTCTGAATAGCCTCAGCTGTTCCAAATCACCATAGGAGAGAGAAAATCATTGTTGCTGTAACAGGGTACAGAACTCTATTCTGGTTGGAGTTACATCAAACCCACAGAGACACACTTTACATTGCTTTACCAGCTCTCCAAAGACATCCATTCACGTGTTTGGACTGTGACATCAGCAAATTATCACAAAACCAACTCAAAATCCTAAAACCCTTTTTGAAGCTATATAAAGTTTGGAACCTTTGATGGGTCATTTATTTTCCAACTGGACAGACAGAACTTTGTGGAGATCTTTATGAGTGCTCATCAAACAGGTCAATGGATCAAGCATTCACCATAACTATTTATGATAATAACATTGTGTTAAAAGGAAATGATTGTTGTAGTGAAAAACACAATTTCCCAAGTATTTCTCCCCAAGGAACCATAAATCATTCACTGCCACCAAACAGCAACCCCATAATTCAGCCAATTTCCAGGGTGCCCCAACGCCAGCCAATCTGTTCTTTTCCCATGGTCCAAATATTTGGTGTACGGCCATTTTCGCTTGGATATACAACAGGCTTTTTGAGACACAAAAAGTAGCCAATGCCATTGCCAGCAGCTACATCGCCCTGGACATGACCTTCACTTATGACACAAACACCACCAAGGCTAGAAGAAGCCCTCATTTGCCCCAACTTGGTCTACATTACGTTTCTGATGGCTACTGCCCACTGGTCACTTCACACGAAGCATGGCGATTGGCCATACCATGGATCCCCACCATGGAACCAATGGGCCTGCTCCAGTGGAAAATGTGCCCAATTGCGGATTCATCAGGCATGTTTTTACACCACCCTACAGGCTCAGCAAGTCATGCAAACAAAATGGTGAAGCTACATTAAAGTAAAGTGGTTCCTCTTAACTGTACAAAAGAAGAGAATATAACAGTGTTAGAAATGCATACACATATGACATACTCCCATTGTAGATTTAGTAATCAAACAGGAGTTGAATGATATTCAAATGCAGCTTTGTGTATGTTGTTTCCAATGACACCACTGATGCAATAAATAGTTTCAACATTGGAGAAACAGCTATGTGTGGAACCTTCAATTCTTGATGTATCTGTAGATGAAAGATCACACAACAAACATTCAGCAATGTTCATCCAAAATGTAGTAGCTGTTGCGAGTGGAAGGGAAAATGTTACTTATAATACACAGGAAGATAATCAATAGAATGATTATTTTTGAGGTGCTAGTGCAGGAAACAGTGCAGATATATATGTAGGAATGTCTTATTAGTCGAACCATGAGTTTCCACAATGTTATAAACGGCAAATTTCTGAAGATCGTATAGAAAGATTGTTATATCTTCCTGTCCCTGATCAGAAAAGTGTGAAATGTTCTGATCCTGTAACTAAATCATACCGTGATATGCAATAATTTGTGGTTGTAATTTACAGTCAACCCTTCTAAATCTAGTTTTTAAAAAGTGCCTTTTAATAATGTTTTAGAGATATAGCAGATGGTACGAAAATGTGCACTCCAGTTATGAATTTTGTAAACAGTCAGGTTTCTATTTGCAAGAACAGAGTTAAAACTCACATACTCATTTTTCATGAGGGAACATACATTCACTGTGGCCATTTCACTACATATGTGTATACAGAAGTGGATTGGCTTGTCTGCAATGGCAGTGTAGTCACATACCAAACTAGATTGCCAAGGTTTTAAAGAATGCTTACATAATGTTATTAGAAACTGCATTTTAAAATGTGTTGTAAATTGTGAAAATAAGCATGCAATATGGAAATTTAAACACGAAAAATAGGTAATAAGGCATTCCTGTAAACTAAAGGATAGACATTTACTAGGTTGCAATATACAATCACTGGACACACAAAACAAGTGTTCTGCAATGTTCTGTGGTTACACTCAGTGCTTGGTTCAAAATAAACTCTGAAAAAAGATATTTAAAAAAATATACCAGTTCATTTTTTGCAGTATAGAAATACAAAAGAAAATGTAATTGACATCTTACATGTGTAGATGGAAAACATGAGGACACACACACATTTGAAAAGAAATATTTTAATGACAATTTAGAGATAATTAAAATATGTGTTACTAAACCTATGGCTAATAGAAAACAAAGATTCCACACTCCATGTTGGTCCCTTCGTGTTGTAAAAACACATATCTGAATTTTGTTTCCAGGTCTTTTTTTACCTGAACAAATAAAATATGTGATAGTTCCGACTGATATCAAAAGTGCCCTTTTTAGATTGATATTTGAGCTGCCCTACTTGTGGAACAGTGAACGTTTAAACATCAGTTGGTGGTGTTCCTGAGGGGCTTTAAAAATGTAGTTTACTATATGGTCGACAACTTCAGCAGGGTTTTCTGTCATTATGTTTAAAACATTTGTATTAATGTTATGTGGTTATACACAACAACCTTTGACATTTCACAATTCATACTACACATGTAATCAATGCAATCAATAACATATACAAATAATACATATATTGAACAAAACACCAATTCATTAGTACAATAAGAATCTGAATTAAAATACAATAAAAGACAAAATGCACTCTCTAACCATAACGTTAATTCATCACAGTGTGTTTTTATCAGTATGTGTTTTTAAAGGGTTTTCTTGTGAGATGGCCGATTGAAGAGCATTACAAAATACACCACCAAAAGTACTGTAGATGTAGTACAGTCAGCTAAACAATTGTGCGAAGCAGTTTCCTCCTTACCTAAATTAAACAGAGTCCAGAGCTTACTTATAAATAACATACACTTCCCTTGTAATACATCACAAGAGATTAATCAGTGTTTCAAAGGTTTACTTTAACCCTTTTCAACGCGAAATCTACAAATAGCAGAATCTGGGATTAACATTCCATATGTGATAAAAATGTCTTTTGTTGGAAACAAATGTCATCTGAATCTCAGAAAAAGATGCCTTAGACATCTATCAAGAGAGATCATAATGTAAGGAGCCAATACTCCCTCACACTTATGATCCCAATACAGGCAGCTTGAGGATTCATATCCGTGCAGACCATCAATTCTAGAGATACAGTTCCAGTCATATAGGATACGTGTACCTGTTCCAGGATTGTGAACCAGATCCTGACTACACAGACCCATTCTTTCAAGCAGTTTTAAGCAAAACATGGAAAAATCTACTTAAATGTATCACCATTTGCATTTAAAAAAAAACTTTTAAGATCATAAAAAGTGAATCTGCCAAAGGATCTAAAATATTAATATGAAAAGATAAAAACTTCCAACATACTCTAAATGTAAGGAACTGAATTCCTACCTCATACCTAATTGCCACTAATGGAAAATGGAAATTGAACTTGTAATCTTCAGAACACTCCTCCAAATTAAGGGGGTAATTCATAGAATCCAGCGCACAAGTGGCGCACGCGGCTGGCGCACAGTGTGCGCGTGCGAATCCCTGCGCCAGCCGCGTGCGCCAAAACCTATTTCCGCGCACAGCGTATTCATGGATTCCAGCCACCAAAAGCAGCCGTGGCGCGCAGTGGCGCAGCGACCTTCCAGCAGCGCCAGTTACGCCCCCAAGAACGCCTTCCGCGCAGGGAAAAGCCATCAAAATCCCCAATCCAGCGCAAAGGGCTGCGCTAACCCTGTACCAGCACGGCAAGCGGGCTACGTGTATTTCAGGGGTTCACGTGAAGTTCCTCACGCGATCGGGCCTGGGGGAGCGTGCTACGTGTATTTCAGGGGTTCGCGGGAAGTTTTACACGCGAATAGCCTGGGCGCGTGTATTTCAGGGGTGCGCGGGAAGTTTTACACGCGAATAGCCTGGGCGCGTGTATTTCAGGGGTGCGCGGGAAGTTTTACACGCGAATAGCCTGGGCGCGTGTATTTCAGGGGTGCGCGGGAAGTTTTACACGCGAATAGCCTGGGCGCGTGTATTTCAGGGGTGCGTGGGAAGTTCTACACGCGAATAGCCTGGGCGTGTGTATTTCAGGGGTGTCCCCCACCACCCCCACCCCCCAGCACTGTGGGGCACCTGCCAGCAGGCCCCCACCCATGTCCAACTCATGTCCCCCACCACCCCCACCCCCCAGCACTGTGGGGCACCTGCCAGCAGGCCCCCACCCATGTCCAACTCATGTCCCCCACCACCCCCACCCCCCAGCACTGTGGAGCACCTGCCAGCAGGCCCCCAACCATGTCCAACTCATGTCCCCCACCACCCCCACCCCCAGCACTGTGGGGCACCTGCCAGCAGGCCCCCACCTATGTCCAACTCATGTCCCCCACCACCCCCACCCCCCAGCACTGTGGGGCACCTGCCAGCAGGCCCCCACCCATGTCCAACTCATGTCCCCCACCACCCCCACCCCCCAGCACTGTGGGGCACCTGCCAGCAGGCCCCCACCCATGTCCAACTCATGTCCCCCACCACCCCCACCCCCAGCACTGTGGGGCACCTGCCAGCAGGCCCCCACCCATGTCCAACTCATGTCCCCCACCACCCCCACCCCCAGCACTGTGGGGCACCTGCCAGCAGGCCCCCACCAATGTCCAACTCATGTCCCCCACCACCCCCACCCCCGAGCACTGTGGGGCACCTGCCAGCAGGCCCCCACCCATGTCCAACTCATGTCCCCCACCACCCCCACCCCGAGCACTGTGGGGCACCTGCCAGCAGGCCCCCACCCATGTCCAACTCATGTCCCCCACCACCCCCACCCCCCAGCATTGCGGGGCACCCTCCACCAGGCCCTCGCCCATGTCCCATCCATGCCCCCCTGCACCTGGGTCCCAACAATCCCCAATCATGTCCGTAATGGCCATCCTCCCCTGCCAATAGGCCCAACCAACTATCACATCCACCCACATATCAAAGGCAATTACATGTTACACACCCAATGTAAATAATGCAAATGAACACATGTCTGTCACACACAATGGCTGCAAGTGAATGTCAAAACAACCAACATGACATGCATGAAAGTAATGAGATGATACGACACATTGAAGGATGAAAATTAAAATGTATTGAAAATCAACTAGAATGGAAATGAAATTAGAAAAACCACAAAGCAAAACAACAAAAAGAAGATGAATGTCCAAGGAAAAAAATCCAAAAAATCAAAAAATCGGGGAGTTGACGAGATAGTGTACCGCTATAGTTTAATCTAACCTGAACATTGGATTGTTTCTGTAATCCTTTTTTGAAGTGTAAAAACCCAAATGGAATACCCTACCTTTGCAATTTAGACCATAAAAGACATCTATCAACCACATCAAATGCGGCAGAGAGGTCACTTGTTGCTGCACTGATAGAGATATACATTTTGGCCTAGGCTACATTTTAGATGCACTTTAATATAAATCCATTCATGGAAGTACCTACATTCTTCCTGCATCCCGTCTGCCAATGTATATCCTTTCTATTCCTTTTTTCCATTCTCAAGATGCTGCAACATAAAGGCTGCAAAAACCTTGCGGACGGCATCAAGCATAAAGAATGGCCTATAATTAGGAGGTTCAGATCAGCCTCCTTTTTTGTATATCGGCACAACATATGCGGTAGACCACATACTAGGGAAGGAATTGGAGTCAGCTACATGCTTAAACAAAATTGTATGGGGGCCCAAACAGCTGGGTTACCCTTAAACAGTGCATTATATATTGTATTAAGGCCAGATGCTGTAGAAGAACTAATGTTCTTAAATATTTTTAGTACTACATCAATGTTGGCATCTATTTTCTAGTTGCCCTGACCTGCACATATTACAGAATGATGGTTATGGACTAACAGAGGGGCCAAATGCAACGCACTGAAATAAGATTCCCACTCCTGCTCAGACACTGGGCTAGGTTGTCGTAGAGGCTGAGAGACATCCATCTCTTTAATCAGCCCCCAGAATGGCTTAGCATTGTTATTTCAAAGAGTCAGCAACACACTCTCAGCATCCCTTCGGGCTCCTTATGGCCCCATTACCCCTAAGCCAATTTGTATATAATGATTTCAAATTCTTAATTCTGCAACAAATATCAAAAAGATCAGAACCTACTTTTTTTAGAGATGTTACCTGGGCTCTTAGTTCTTTTTTTTAGGGTGAATTGTGTTCTGCAGTTATAGTCAAGTCTCTGTGACAATAGAAGTATTAACAAACAACATAATTTAAAAGTAAACGTTGAAAGTTGCAGCGTATATCAGGACATGTCATTGTTAACGTTTTGTGTGTGTAGGTGGCCTAAACAAGGACACACACAGATTTTTTAAAAAGTATTGAAATTACATTTCTAAGATAGTTGGTGTAGGTTATAGTACAAATTAATGTATTTAAACTCAGGGGACTTTTTACTGTCTGCCTATTATTTCAAATAATGGTATGACTAGACATAAAAAGGTTTACACTCAAAAGAGTAGTACAATGTTTTCATGTCTACACATTTATTTTTTGTAAAACTGATGACATAGTTAGGTTATATGTAGGGGTTTCCTACTTCAGGTTGCATAATCTACTATGCACATTTGATATGTTTTCAAATAAAATAAAGTTTGTACAGTGCACAGTGACATGTAGCCATTTATTGTGAATTTATTGTCAAATGTACATCCTCAGTGGGTTTTCCATCCCATTAGGTTTCTACAAAATCAGATAGAATTTAATTTGTGTGTAAATATTTCCTTTTATTAAGGAGAATCATGTATAGAAAATGAATGCATCAACAATACTTACTGCATATAGTGGTGATTTTTCTGATTAAATGTTATACAATGAGGCCATGAGTTTTAATAGTATTGTTTTAGAATATTAGTATTGTACAAAGGGAAAACAATATAGATGTAAAAGTAAGCTTTAACTACACATTTTAGTTGAGTGGGTAGAGGTTTTTTTTTTCTCTTCCAAGAGAGGGTTTTTTTATTCTCTACAATAATATGATTAATGATCACAGACATAATTGGTTAAGTGCTAAGAATACATTTAGTACTATTATGGAAAAAATCTGTTTTTTATATATTTCCTCTACGTTGTATATTCTATATTCATTTACAGATGTCTTGGTGAATAAGCTGTCAAAATGGATAGAAAAATGAAAAAGCTAGGTAACAAATATTGCAAAAACTACTTTGGTTTGCAAATTGTTATCAAATATTTTTTTTGCACATTAAGTATTTGATTTTTGTTCAAAGCATTTTTAGAAAGTATATAACACATAGATATATTTGCTTTGACCGTTTTAGGCCTCCTTACCATAATGGCTTCCGTATCCCTTGCCTCAAGCCCACCAAAGGGCAGAAACCTGAGGCTGAGAGCAAGACTGCCCCGCATTTAGGATCCCTTATCAAATTACACCATCAGAGGTGTTCCCTCTAAGGCCACCCAACCTACTCGACTGCCAATAAACGACCACACCACCAAGGACATAATTTCATGTCCACTGCCCTCCCTGCTGCCAATCAGACCTACTCCAAGAAAGGTCTCAATTTTGCTAAAGTTTCCCCTGTCACCAAGTTAACTAGCACCATATCACTAACTGGGTCCCTCCTCAATGCCAGGTCGATGGTAGCTAATGCTGCTGACATCTCCAACATTATAGTAAATGAGAACCTGGACTTCTTGGTCATAACTGAGACCTGACTCCATGAGGCCACAGGCCCTGCTATCATGCTAGCAGTAGCAGACGGCTACCAATTACTAAGAGCCAACAGACCAAACCCCAAAGGTGGTGGTCTAGCCATCATCCACAAATCCAACCTACCTATTAGGCTTACCACTACTCTCCCATTCCAATCTTGTGAAATACTCACTAGCCAAACTCCACCTCTCTTGTAACCATACCCTCACAATCTATGTGTTATACAGACCACCGGGACCGCTAGGCTCCTTTGAGGAGGACTTAACTAGTATCCTGAACAACAATGCTAAGCACCATGCACAAATCATGCTATTGGGAGATTTCAATCTCGGATTCAATGATAGTAATGATAAACATGCACTTTCAGTAGCTTCACTATTAAATGATTATGGATTGACACAGAAAGTCTCCACATCCACAGACGCCAAAGGTAGGACTCTAGACTGTGTTGCCTATATGAACAGTAACATTAGTATTACTAATATAACACTGCAAACTTGGACCGACCAGCTTTTAATCTCTTTCTCTAGCCGACTTGACCTTGTCCGCCCTAAACCGATACTCAAGGCAACGCCTCTCCCTACCAGGTGTAAAAAAGAGATCACGGCAGAAAATCTCCTTCTTCACCTTCTCCCTGCTCTCGATAATCTAACCAACATTTCAGATCCCACCCTGTTCGTAGAAGTTTTCAAAAGTGCCATGACCAAGGCCCTTGACACTATCGCCCCTCTTAAAACTCATAAAAGTAGACAGATATCCCATCTGAATAATTGGTTTACACCACATTTGAAAGAACTAAGGATTCAAAAAAGAAAGTTGAAATCAATATGGTTCCATTCACCCACTCAAGAGAACAAAATTAAGCTAACCAATCACTCTTATCTGTACAAAAAGGAAATCATCAGCACAAAAAAAAAAAAAACATGTTCAATGATAGAATATCTAAGGCTAAATCAGATACTAAGGAATTATTCTCCATCCTCAGAGAAATGGAATTACCTATACCTCAGGTGGACAATACCCGCAAAGACAAGCCTTGTTGTACTAAAATTCAAAATGCCCTAGCGGGCAAAATCAGTTCCCTCCGAACTAAAATTGCCAATAAAAAAGCATCCCTGCTCCTTCTGACAGAACCCGTACCACAGCAGCAGCTACTTCCTAATTCTCTTAACAGCACACACCACCCATTTAGCTTCACAAAAATATCTATAGTTGAGACAGAAAAAATGATACTCTCATTAAACCCTCTAACTGTAAAGGTGACAACTGCCCAGCCCAAATTATGAAGGACGCAGCTACAGACCTAGCCCCCTTTATCTTGAAACTTTTATGCAATCACCTTAGATCAGCTGCCCACTTTTCAAGTGATGCCATAACCTGGATTCGATCCTTCCTTGCCAATCGTACAATCAGAGTCTTCTCCCCCCTAGCAGCTGCTGACCCTATGCAAGTCACCTGTGGTGTCCCACAAGGATCATGCATATCTCCTACCATGTACAATATCTTTACTAAGCCCCTATTTGACAGGCTGGACAGACTGGGTGTCATCTACACTAACTACGCAGATGACACTCAGATCCTCATCCCGCTTTCGGGCAACTACCTGGAAGATTCGGCCTTAGTAAACAATATATATCTCCTCATTCAGGCATGGATGGCATCCCATTGCCTCTGTCTGAATGATGACAAAACAGATCTCCTGATCCTAGGCTCAGAGTCGGCTATCAGAAACTTTACACTAGTTATGACTCATTTAACATTGACAACAATGTCATTAAAGTGATGCCTGCAGTCAAAACCCTTGGTGTCTATCTTGACTCAGCACTCACATTTAAGAAACAAATTAACGTCCTAGCATCCTCCACAGCTTACACCTGCAAATTGATCTGAGCTTGCCAACCGTTCCTATCTGAGACCAGTTGCATTACTCTTGCCAATGCACTTATTCTATCCTGACTGGATTATTTCAATGCTTTATATGCAGGATCCAATAAGTACATCCTTGATAAACTGCAAAGGTTCCAAAATAACGCACTTAGTGCAGCTCTAAATATCCCGATCAGAGAGCATATCTCGCATTTCGAAGAAAAACACATTGGCTCAAAATTAGAGACAGGATAACTCTCAAAACTCTCTCTCTTACCTCCAAATGTCTTAACAATATAGCTCTCCCTACCTTGTTGACAGAGTTACTAAAAGAACTTCTGACAGACCCACAAGACTGACCAATGCCTACAAGCTTATGGTTCCCAGATATAAAAGGAGTTCTGCTAGCAGCTCTAGCTTCCCGGAATGGACCCCCTGTAGAACTTAGAACTGACCAGCCATACCCTAGCTTTAGACGGAAAGTCACTACCTGGCTACGAGCTAATGACATCGAAACCTGACCTCCCTTCCTTATGACCTTCACCTTTTTCACGACCCGCACTACCCCGCCTCCCCTTTGTCAAATGACTATCTCCTGAATGAAGCTTATAAGTATTCTTCCACTGCTCTGTAACTAGGTATGCCATGCATACACCTCTCTACTGCTAAAGGTATATCTCTGTAACCAAGTTCCTAAGTATTCTTGTATTGTTCTGTAACCAAGTTCCTAAGTATTCTTGTATTATTCTGTAACCAAGTTCTTAAGTATTCTTGTATTGCTTGCGCCCAGCTACCGAGGGTTTTGGACTAGCACCATATCAAATAAACAAACAAACAAACAAACTTGAAATTCAAGGAAAAACCTTTAGTTTCAGGGACGAAAAGGTAAGCAATACATTGTAACAAAAGATTTGAAATTCAATGAAAAAAATTAAGTTACACGGATGCTAAGGTGAGAACTTAATGTAACAAAACCTTAGAAATTCAGCTAAAGCCACGTTAACTGTGTGCTCTCTGTGGCACAGCCTATGACCACAATCATGACATCAGATATGACAACCCTGATGACATCACTAATGACATCACTGGTGACATCACTAATTACATCATCTATGACATCACGGATTACGTCACTGTTGTAATCACTGATTACATTACAACACTAACTGGGCATGGATGTGCCCACTGTATATTTTAACACATTAAGGGACCATTAGCCATTGCCTTCAGCCATGACCACTGTATATTTGTAAACACTGACAAGCCACTAGCCTTTGGCATCTGGCCTTGCCCACTGTATATTTTACAACACTTACCAGCCACTAGCTATCACCTTCAGCCATAGCAAGAGGTCACAGCCTTTGGCCCTGCCTACTATATATTTTAACACATTAAGGGACCACTAACTATGGCCTTCAGCCATGCCCAGTCACCACAACCTTCGGGCCGTGTCCACTGTAGATTATGAAACACTAACCAGCCAGTAGCCATGACCTCTGACCATGACCAGTGGCCAGAGCCTTGGCCGTGGCAAAGGCCAAGGCCTAAATTGTTATTTAGCTAATCAAAGCTTTTATTAGCTAAGTCATAAATGATGTTATGTCTGATGCCAAAAAAGATGTGATCAGTGGTGTCATATATGATGTAATCAGTGATGTCATTAGTGATGTCACCAGTGAATCCATCAGTGATGTCATAGAAGATGTAATTAGTGATGCCAAAAGTAATATCATCAGGGATGTCATCATTATGGTCATAGGCTGTGCAACAAGGGTGCACACTTAAGGTGGCTTAAGTTTAATTCCAAGGTTTGTTGCATTAGAATCTCACCTTAACAAATATTTAAATTATTTAAAATTGTTAAAAAATGCATAGACACATATTTACAATTAAACCTTTTGATCTATTGATATCCTCACATGTCTTTGACTAATAACTTTTGACCAATTACACAAATCAGCATGACATTTTCAAAATAATTTCTTGAGAATGTTAAGTGTAAATAAATCCACTGGCTCAAAAGCTCTAAGAGTCATTGGTTTTCTCAAAGGGAAAATGCAAATGTTTTGTTCCCCTCCACAGCCAGAACCACTGGATGGCTATTCAACAAATTTGTTTTGGGTTGAGCAGACCACACGTGAATAATTTCATAGCTTGGTCTGGCGGAAAACTATTTGGTAGTTCTCTTTAAAATAAATATATAAATAACAAGTGTGGGGTGCACCTAGCGCCACAATCTTATATATTTCACTCACCGCAGCAGCTGAGACCTTCACAAATGAAATACGCTATCCTGTATTCACGAGTATGTGTTTGCTAAAATAGAGAGCTAACTCAGGAGACTTACATTTTTAAATGTACTTTTTTTATTGTTCATAAATAAGTGGCGGGGCTACGGAATGCACAGAAAGCAGATGTCTCTTTCCCGGGGGTTCTTCGCTGCTCAACCCACGGTAGATGAAGATGGAGACAGGAGAACTGGCCGTTATCGTCGAGGGCAAAGCATGCGAGGTAAGACCTGCTGCCCATTAACGGTCATGGCTCGCTTGCCTGCAGACCGGAAACTATTTGGCTTCTTGTGACTGACGTCTGGAGTAGCCACCGCCCCTGAGATGCCTCTGTGTTGTCTGGTCGAGAGAATGGCCATGGCCAAGGGAATGGTTCCAGGGTTTTGCCTACTGCAGCTCCAGACAGCCAGGCTGTGAGCACAGGTTGGGATCTGGATGCACCACCCCACGTTCTCTTGAAGATAAGTTAAGGTACACAAAAAAGTTGTTTTGTGTGTGTATCATTACGACTTTTGCGGTAACCCTTAAATCCGGCAGTCGCGCTATTACCGCCGGATTTAAGGGTCCGACAAATCAGGGCTTTGGCAGATTTCTCCCCAGCTCTGAGCTGGGGGGAAATCTGCCGAAAATTTGAGCTATTACCGCCGGCGGGAAATCCGCCGCCGGTAAGAGCGCGAAAATTCCCCATTGAGCCCAATGGGGAATGGGGCATTCCCGAATGGGCTCAGTGGGGAATGTGGAATTCCATTACCGCCAAACCTGTGATCCGACGCTAATAGCGCCGGGGGGTTTGGCGGTAGGGCTAATACCGCCAGTGGTAATACTGCCGGCGTTACGGCCCAACTCGTGATGAGGCCCTATATGTGAGATAATGAGTGTGAGCGTTAGTCTGCTAGTGCGTGTGTTGTGTGTGTATGTAGAGAGAAACTGAAGTGGAGGTGACTGCGAGCTTGAGTTTGTGTGTATATATGTTGGAGCGTGTGGCTGAGGGATTCTGTGTGTATAAATGAGTGGGCGGGAGTGTCTGTGAGTGTGTGTATGAATCAGTGGTCGAAGTGTAAAAAAAAAGTAATGGAACTATGTTCCCTCTGTCCCAACCATCTTTCTGCCACTCGCCCAATACTGCCCGCCCACCCTCCATTCATCCCCATACCTGGGTCCTTCCTTGCCTCCATTCCACCCTGCAACATTGGGCCTCATCACAAGTTTCTCGGTATCCCTTAAATCCGGCGGTAGCGCTGTTACTGCCGGATTTAAGGGTCCGCCAAATCACAGCTTCGGCTGATTTCTCCACAGGTCTGAGCTGGGGGGAAATCTGCCGAGATTTTGCTGATTTTCGGTGCGTTTACCGCCGGCGGGAAATCCGCCGGCTGTAATAGCGCAAAATTTCCCAATGGGGAATGGGGAATTCCCGAATGGGCTCAATGGGGAATGGGCAATACACGCCGGTGGCTTTGACGGTAGGGCTAATAACGCCAGCGCTATTAGCGCCGGCGTTACCGCCCAACTCGTGATGAGGCTCATTGTGTTTTACAACCGTTCTAGTAATACTGAAGAAAACACAATGAAAGAAAATGCATTTAAATTACATCCATTAGTGTGTCATTGTCCCACTCAGCATGCACCTTCATGCAGCCTCCCCTTCACCATCCTCCGTTCACACCTCTTAAAGAACATGGCCAGCCACAGACACACCCCTCCCATTGACTGCTAACAGGTCTGAGCCTACAGCCATTCATAAGCAGATCACGATCAAGCTGGGTGTTTTGGATGCTTGGGAATAGGTTTTGTATCCGAAGCAGCCTATTGAAATAAATAATTCTCTTCCAGCATCTGCAAGATAGCGCAGTACAATGTTGCACTGGCTTGATAGCAGCAGGGCTCAGCTTTGAGTCCCCAGTGGGGATGAAATAAAACAAAATGTGAAGCATTTTTTTCAAAAGTTGCCATCCTGGAACAGTATTGTGGGTCGCATAAAGTAAGGGAATGATGACGGGGTGCCCCAAGAAGAGAACGTTGTACCCTTTAATTCGCCCCCCACTTTGACCCCTGGTATGAATGTGTATACATGCTGGATAAAAAAGTGGCAGTCCCTGTGGCAAAGGGGCAGCACCATATGGATATATTCTAAATCAACTCTTGACTTTTAAGATGGGCAAACTCAACTTGTGTTTTCTTATGTGGGTTTTGTGGTATATAGTGGCACACCAAGACAGGACATGGAATTACGAGTTGCATGTGCAAAGCAAACATGATAGTGCTTTTACAGTACCTATCTGTGCATTTAGATTGTAACCTTAGTTGAATTGGCTGCATAGGCCACATGTCTCAATGCTTATCTGGCCCCAAATGATCTTCAATATTGATCACACACAGCCTTTTCAAGGTGTTGTTTATTATGTCGTCCCTCGGCGGCACTTTGTAATTCAATAGGAGTGGGAGCCCATGCGCCGCCATCGTCACGTGCTGGCCCTTGCTGCAAGTGCTCTTGCCTATTCAGACGCTAGAGTGGTGGATAAGTGGTTGAATTCTTACGTGATATTAGACTGAGGATCAGTGTTCTAACCCTATTGTGAGATACATCAACCAGGCAAATGATTCATCATTTGGGGAACCCTCAGTTTGGTACCAGGATGTGTTCTGCCAACCACTGCTACAATGTAATGCAATCATTATATGGACGTTTTACACCTGCCACATTCATTATGTATTGAATGTTGCTATCGGGTTTTGATTTGCCTCCTGATTTTACATGTATTTTCTTTACTATAGAGGTTATTATTTTCAGATTGGTATTCGTATTGTAATAGCTTGATAACCTCACAACAGCACCAACATATCCTACAAGTAGGTGTCCTTTTTAGTTGTACATTTTACACCAGCTGCATTCATTGAGGATATATTTCTTATTTTCTTTTCTGATTTTCAAACAAACAATCGGCTCTGCAGCAGACTACAGTGCCGCACTCAAAAGCTGTGTTCTGCTCATGTTGCATTCCCCTTCCTCACCCCCCATCTCCAGCAGATGCCCTGCAGCATCAATATAACAATTGTTATGGCATTTAATTTTTTTGTATTGCAAATTGCTTGCTAACATCAAAAGAACCAAAACATTCTTTAAAAAAAGGCTTATTCCAAAAGGCGTTGTCACAGGTGGGAATCAAGCCCAGCTCCTTATAACTGGAGGTTAACACTCTCACCATTGTATAACTAGCATTGTGATGATGAAGGTTGGGGAACAATAAATGAGCTTCAACCAATCAATTGTGTTACAATGTACTCAGCTAAAAACTGACAATGCAGTCAACCATTCAGTGAAAATGGCGGCCAAGCCCTCCACGGAATTGTAAAGTCTACATGTCTGGCTGCCCTATCGGCAATGCATTCAGTGTCATTCTTTGATGTTATGGTTTAATTACTGTACAGCTGAGAGGATGGCACATATGTTGTGTCTCTTGTTTGTTGCTACCCCACCACTCACCCCATACTTGAATTCTCTTGCCTCTCGATCTTCAACTGCTTTTATAGAAGTGTGGCACATTCACACCTGACTTCAAGCCACTCCAGTTCCTTCAACTTGTTAACTGCTCTTTCATGGGACCTAATTCATGGGTGCGTGTGGGCCAGGTGCCAAGGACTTTTCACCTCCCGAATGGCACCTTCACTTTGATGTCCATTGAAAGTGATCGTTAACATTGCTGCCAGTGTTGTCCCCTTCCGAGCCTTCCCACAAAAAATACATTTTACGTGTTCTAATTGAGAATCAACATGAGAAGGCACTTACGGCAGTAGCAGTGGAACAAATGTGTGGTGTAATCATAATGCAGCATTCACAGACTGGAGGAGCATAATTGAAAAAATCAAAAACATAACCTAGCTTGGTTTAGTTTAGTTTAGTTTATTCATTTGTATTGCGCGCCAGACCCGAGGGTATGAGGGCGCATGAGCAGCATGGTTATTTAAAGCTTGGTTACAGGTTGCTTATGCATTACATTACAGTATTCCAATGTGACAGCGTAGGACAATGTATACAGGTTTACCAGAAGGGTATAATAGAATACAAACATTTTATAAATTACAGATAAGCATACATTACAGGATTGCGGCAGAGTGGTGTTAGAGGTTAGAGGTATTAGTGGTCATTGTTCTTTATCCAGTGGATATAGTTGCGTCTGAAGTGTGTATAGGTTTGGGGTGTTCAGAGGGAGGGAGGTAGGGTGTTCCAGTGTTGGGGTGCTTTCACCTGGAAGCTGTTGCCACCCATTTTGGTGCGTTTGAACCTGGGAACTATTAGCAGGTTTGCGTTGGAGGTTCTGGTGGGTCTGTTGGGGATGTATTTGCAAATTCTGTCTGCCAGGTAGCGTGGGGCAGCGTTGTTCAGGCATTTGTGAGTTAGCGATGCTACTTTAAGCAAGATTTTGTCTGAGGTATTGAGCCAGTTATGGGATTTCCTGATGTTGGAGATGTGTTCTCTCCTGGGAATGCTAAGCGCTGCTCTGAGAGCGTTGTTTTGTAGCATCTGAATTTTTTTTGGTAATTTGCTTGCTGGCTCCTACGTAGAGGGCATTGCAGTAGTCCAGTTTGGACAATACCAGGGCTCTGGCTAGTGTAATGCAGCTCTGGGTGGATAAGAAGGGTTTGGCTGCTCTTATAAGCTTACGTGTGTAGGCCGTGGAGGAGGCCATAGAGCTAACCTGTTTGTGGATGGAGGAGTCAAGATATATTCCTAGAGTTTTCACTTCTTTGGCTACCATGATCGGGTTCCCATCTATGATGAAGTTGGTGTAGTTGTGGTCTAGTTTGGTTAGGTTTGAGGTGGAGCCAAGGATGATGAGTTCAGTCTTGTCATCATTCAGGCATAGACTGTGCGAAGCCATCCATGCCTGGATGATGAGGTACACCTTGTTCACCAAGGCCAAATCCTGGTTGTAATCTCCCGTCAGCGGGATGAGGATCTGTGTATCATATGCGTAATTGGTGTAGGTGATACCCAGGCCATCTAGATCATCAAACAGGTGCTTCGTGAACACGTTGTACAGAGTAGGGGCAACGCAGGAGCCCTGTGGGACTCCACATGTGATGGGGACGGGGTCGGCAGCGGAGGAGGTGGAGAAGACACGCATGGATCTGTTGCTGAGGAATGACTTGATCCAGCCGATGGCTTCTTGGGAGAAGTGGGCAGCTGAGTCTAAACGATTGCATAGGATTTTGTGGTCAACTAGATCAAACGCTGCAGAGAGGTCTAGTAAGAGTAGTAGTGCAGTTTTCCCGTTATCTCTAAGGGTGTCTATTTGGGCTTTCAGATCAATTAGGGCCGTTTCAGTCCCGTGTTGGGGTCTAAAGCCTGATTGTCGCATACCTAGGAGATGGTTTATTTCAAGGTATTTTTGGATTTGTTGGTATGCTGTCTTGTCTAGTATCTTGAGCAGGAATGGGATGGTGGTAATGGGTCTATAGTTGGTCGGGATGGTAGGGTCAAGGGAAGGTTTTTTGAGGAGGGGGAGGACCCAGGACTCTTTGAGGTTACTGGGGACTGTTCCTGAAGAGAATGAGGCGTTGATGAGTATGGTGATAAATGGCAAGAGGTCTCTTGCCACATCTTTAATGATTTGTGGGGGGCAGAGGTCGCCCTTACAGTTGGATGGTTTAAGGCTGAGAATGATTTTTTCCACTTCGAGGGTAGAGACTTTGGAGAAGCTGAAGCGAGCGGTGTTGGGTGTAGGGTATGTGGGTGAGGGGCTCGGGGGGGGTGCTGGTGGGGTTGGTTAGAGTTGGGTGAGGGAGTCTTTCTTGTTTTTAATTTTAGTTTGAAGACCTGAGACTTTTTTGTTTAGAGCATTTTGGACACTAGTGCACCATTGTTTGTTCTTCACGCAGGTATCTGGAATTAGCACTGGTGTTTCCAGTTCTTTGATGATTGTAAACAACTCTTTGGTACTGGAGTTGGATTGTGCAATTCTCTGGTGTAGAATTCTTGTTTGGCAACTATGATTTCTTTGTTGTAATTGGCCGTTATTTTATTGAGCAGTAACTTGTTGTGGTCAGTCGGAGACTGTCTCCAGACTTGTTCCAATTTGTGTTTTTCCAGTCTAAGTCCTTTAAGGTGGCTGGAAAACCATTGGTTGAGGTGCTTTCTTGGTTTGCATTTTCTAAGTTTTAGTGGTGCAATGGCGTCTAAGGCTGTGCGTGGTGTTGTTACAGCCTTCTATGAGGTCGTAAGGGTTGGAAGCAGGGAGTTGGTTGAGCGTGGGAAGGATGAGAGGGATCAGTTTTTCCACTGTAATGTTTTTCTTGCTTCTTGTGGGGATGGCTGCAGCCAGCGTCAAGTTGGTTATGGGGCTCGAGGCTTCGAGGGAGAAGGAGAGGAGATGATGGTCCGACCAGGATTGAGGAGAGTTATTGGTGATCAATGCGGCGCAGTTGTAGTCTGCTATCCAGTCAAGGGTTCTTCCTTTGTTATGGGTAGGGCTGGATACTTTTTGTGTGAAGCCTAGTTCAGACAAAGTATTATTGATGAGGGTGGCCTGGTAGTCTTTGGGGTCTTTGTAGCCTAGGTTGAAGTCTCCTAGGAGGAGGCATTGTGAGGAGTTTTTTAGGTTGTCGGAAAGGATGGCACTGAGGTCTTCCTCGAAAGATCCCAGGGGTCCAGGCGGTCTGTAGAGTAGGTGAATGGATATCGTTTGGGAGTTAGCAGTGGGCAGCTTAGCTGTGAGTGATTCGCATGATGGGAGGTGTGCAGCGGGATCGAGTCTGATCTTAAGGTGAGTTTTGGCAATGATGGCCAGGCCTCCGCCTCTAGATTCAGTTCTATCCGCTCGGATGATGGTGTAATCGTTGGGGATGGCTAGCGAGAGGGCTGGGCCTGCGGCTGCATGGAGCCAGGACTCTGTTATGGCTAAAAAATCTAAGTCTTCAGCTGAGATGAGGTCTGCGATGTCCGTGGCATGGGCAATTATGGAGCGTGTGTTAATGAGGGCACCTTTTATGGGTGGGGCGGTTGTTTTGGTAGGGGTAGGGGTGATTGCTGTATTTAGCGCTTTGTTTTTGGGTGTCGTATTGAGAGAGTTGGGTTTGAGTTTTTTTAACGTGAGGTTAGCGCAGGTGCTAAAGAAAGTTTGGTTGGTTAGTTTGGATTGGGTGGAGTCCCTGGCTCGGGGCATGTAGTTTGGGTAGTCTGGACCGTAGTCTGGTAAGCCTATCCGAGAAGCATGGAGGAGAGAGTTGAGGAAGCATAATTGTGATGCTAGGCTCTATGAGGAAGGGTGAAGTGGTGCCTAGGCTGCCCGTGTTGAGGGCAGAGCTAGGTGGGCATGCGGATTTGATAAAGTGTAGAATAATTCTCAATAGTATTCAGTAGATGCCTGGGAGGAACATTTTGTTGACTTGCTTAGGCGGTCATATAGTGGATAGAATGCAGTGTGTAGGTAGATAGTAGCAGCTAGTGCAGCCTGCCTAGATTAAAACATCTGGTGAAAGGGCAAAATGCAGTGTGCAGGCAGTTAGCAAATAGTGGCTGGTGCACCCTGCCTAGATTCAAGTTCTAGCAATAGGGCAGAATATCAATTGATGGCAGCTAGTGCAGCCTACCTAGATCAACACCTAGATTCAAAATAACACAGGGTTGCAGGTTAGCACCTAAATTCAAAATAGTTAGCAGGCAGATTCGACTTTAGCAATAGAGGGCAGAAAGGCACTAAGTTCAATGTATGGGCAGGGCACATAAATATGAGTTGCATGTAAGGACTTGGCAAGGTGAGGTTGTCCACCCGGATGCAAAGGCACACAGGACATCTAGGGTTAGGTACTGTTGCAGATGATAAGCAGCATTTCAGTTCAATAAGGTGAATATAGCCTTGTGGCGGGTGTAGGAGAGGTGATTGATGGGGCTATTTGCATGGAGAGGTGGCTAGAGGGTGCAGATGCAACATAGAGTACTCACAGCTTCATGAGATGCGAGCAGGGGGTATGGCACTGGTCAGCTCGGGACAGACTCTGGACAGTTGTTGGCCTTGCGCTCAGGGCCTTTCCAGTAAGGGCTGGCTAGCGCCACCCGGTGCCTGATCGGTGGAGAAGTAGAGTGGAGCAGCCAATCATCCGGCGCCTCTGGTCGGGAGAGGAATCACAGAGGAGGGGAGGCTTCAGAAGGCACGGGTGGCCATCTTGGAATGGCTTCAGCCTCATGTCCTACAATGGCATTCGTGTGGTTGTGGCTCAGTCAGGGGGGCAGCTGCAGCTTTGCTGCAAATGCACTGTGCAGCAAACGTAGGCAATTGAATTAAGATGATTTAAAAAACGAAATTCAGCGTAGATGGTTACCGCGCCTAATGCGCTAAGAGTAACCCAGATAGGCAGTAATTGCGTGCTGAGGCAGACATACCTTGGTGCAGTCCTGCACAAGGTGAAGCAGCAGTGAGTCACTGCTCCAGCAGTGACGAGGAGCTCCTGCTCCTGTTCGGATTGATTTTGAGTGCCCGAGACATCAACATTGGGCTTTCATTACACAGAGCCTTTCCAGGGGCTGGGCTTGCTTCTTGCCGCCTGATTGGTGCAGAAGCACGCTGCAACAGCCAATCATCCGGCGCCTCTGATCGGGAGAGGAATCACAGAGGAGGGGAGGCTTCAGAAGGCATAGGTGGCCATCTTGGAATGGCTTCAGCCTCGTGTCCTACAATGGCGTTCGTGTGGTTGTGGCTCAGTCAGGGGGGCAGCCACAGCTTTGCTGCAAATGCACTGTGCAGCAAACGCAGGCAATTGAATTAAGATGATTTAAAAAACGAAATTCAGCGTATATGGTTACCGCGCCTAACGCGCTAAGAGTAACCCAGATAGGCAGTAATTGCGTGCTGAGGCAGACATACCTTGGTGCAGTGCTGCACAATGTGAAGCAGCAGTGAGTCACTGCTCCAGCAGTGACGAGGGGCTCCTGCTCCTGTTCGGATTGATTTCGAGTGCCCGAGACATCAGCATTGGGCTTTCATTACACAGAGCCTTTCCAGGGGCTGGGGGGCGGGACTTCCTTGCCAGTGCACTAATGATGGATTTACAATCTTCAACTCTCCAATTGTTAGCAACATCTCCCATCTGCCGAGGCCAGCATGATCAATGCTGAGGTCATGAGAGGAGAGTTATAGTGAAAAACACCCAAAGAGATGCAGATGGAAGACCTCAACATTTATCGCTACAATGTATGATTACTGTACAGTCCCTACATCAGGAACCGAGCTGGCATCCCTGGTCTCAGACCTGGGGAATCCCTTTTTGTATTCCTTAATTGGGATCTGCAAAATACTAAGGGTTTAATTCATAGAATTTGGCGCACAAGTGGCGCACTCAGCTGGCGCACAGAGTGCATGTGTGGCAGTCTGCGCTAGCCGCGTGCGCCAAAACCCATTTCAGCGCACAGCGTATTTATGGATTTCAACATCCATAACCAGCTGTGGTGCAGAGCGGTGCAGCGACCCTGCAGCAGCGCCAGTAACGCCCCCAACTCCGCCCCGTGTGCAAAAAACATCACACAAATCTCCTACATGGTGCAAAGGCCAGTGGACCAGCATACAGCCCCCCAACCACAAAACGCGTGGAAAAATCCCTGAACACCCGTCAAAATACACGTATCCCGCTAGTGTTAGCGAAAACGTGTGTAAATGTCCACGCACACCCCTCAGAATACACGTACCCCACTCGCGCTAGCGAAAATGCATGTAAAAGTCCACATGTACCCTCCGGAATGCACGTACCCCACCCGCGCTAGTGAAAATGCGTGTAAAAGTCCATGCGCACCCCTCGGAATATATGTACCCTGCTCGTGCTAGCGAAAATGCATGTTAAAGTCCATGCGCACCCCTCGGAATAAGCGTTCCCCGCTCGCACTAAACGCGTGTAAATTCTGTACCCCGCTTGCGCTATCGAAAACGTGTGTAAAAGTCCACGCGCACCCCCGGAATACACGTACCGCATCCGACGAAGAGCACGTACTGAGCGATGGACACCCATGTGGGACCTTCTACCCGTGGTAAGGGAAACGCCTGCGCGTGTTACATCACAGAAGCGCTTACGCGCTAAGGGCCTTTTCTCAAATTACACGCTGACGTGCTGTTTTTTCACGTGCCAAATCACTCCGTATCAATCTGGCCATGCGACAACACACGGAAGACCACGCTCCTGCCCAGAAGGCCGAATTACTGCCCCCAGAGCCCCGAGCAGCCTCCCATGATCCATCTGCTGCTGCCTGCCTGCTGCCACCGTGCCCTTCCATTTGGTGCTTGCACATCTGCCATCTGCAGGGGTCCAGTTGCAGTGACCACCCCTGCTGGAACGGAAGACTCCCAACTGAAGTTCCATCACTCCACAGCCCAGCCCCAGGACCCAGTTGCCCACCCGCACCTGCCTCGGGGGTTGCCATGTCCGACACAACCCCTTCTGGCACCAGTGGCAACGCCCCAGCACAGACGCAGAGGGCTACCAGCTTCAGTGAAAAGGAAGTTGGTATCCTGGTGGAGCAAGTTCTGGGGCATTATGGTGCCCTCCTCACATCATTGCGCGCCGACAAGGAAGGACGGAAGAGGATCTGGAAGGACATAGTGGGTGCCATCAATGAGGAGGGGGTGGCACCCTGCGACATCACACATGTCCAGAAGCGCTGGGAGGACTACAAGTACAGGACCCTCAAGAAGGCCAGGCGCCTCTTGGAAGCAGCGGATGCAGTGGGGCGCCGGGGCCAGCTTATCACCCAGCAGATGAGGGTCCTGGATCGCATTCGCCCAGTGCTTCACCACCAGATTCTCAGGATGCAGGCCCGTCTAGAGTCGAGCGGTAAGTGGCCATGCATTCACGTTCAAAAAAGGGCATGTTGCAGTGTGCTGATAGTTAGCTACTTGTCTGCATGTGTGACATGGGTCATGTTTGAATGTGTGTGTGCGGGGACATGATGGTGCTGCATGTGAGTCTAGTCAGGCGTGACTCACAAGGATGGTGTATGTTTTACAATGCATCATGCGGAGCAGCATGCGGAACGCACACATGTATGCATGCCTGTGTCTGTACTTTGACATGTTTGAGGTGTGAGAGGTGTGTGCTGCTGTCATGGACATGCAGGATGTACATGTCCGTGTGTCTGAGTAGTGTGTGCGCAATGGATGCATGACACATGTCCGTGACAATGGGCCTCATTAAACGGTAGGCGGTTTAGCGCCATGGTTCATGCCGGTAATTTACCGGTACCGCCTTGGTGGAAAGGGGAATTACCGCCCCATTCCAAGGTTGACGGGGCGGTAATTCCCCCTTCCACCATTGCCCTTCGCCATTCCCATTTTTGCCCCATAGGGCATAACGGGAATGGGGAAGGCGCTAATTACAGTACCGCAAATTTCTGTACCGTAATTAGCTCCCTGGGTCCCTTTGCGGGTTGGTTTTTAACGCCTGCAAAAAGCAGGCGTTAAATTCCCCAACCCGCAAAGGGACCTCGTAGTAAGGCGGTAAGGATTTACCGGTACCGGTAAAATACTGGTACCGGTAAACCCTTACTGCCTACTGTGTAATGAGGCCCAATGTGTTCATTCACTGATACAGCCTAGTCATCCTTTTATCCACTGTTTCTGGGGGTATACCGGGCCAGATGCATGACCCTCTGGTGATGTGTGTGCATGTGACCCCAGCATGTCCCATGGTGCATTTGAGAATCAGCCCACCATTGGATGCAACTATGTTGCCTTGGACATGGATGTCAATGTATGTTGCATGTGCCATGCCTGTTCCTGCAAGTGTGTTGCCTGCACTGACCCATGTGTTGTGGAGGGCAATGATGGGTGTGATGTTTGACAGTGCCACTCATGTGCTATTGCTTTGTGTCTATGGGACTATAGTTCAGTACCCTGATGCTTGTGTTCAATGTCTCCCTTTACACAGTGGCTAGTGAAGAAGGGGGCGGAGAATGTGCTGTGGAGGAAAGCGGCAGGTATGGCTCCACCGGCCGGCAAGGCAAGGCCCAGTCACTCTCCCAGGAAATACCATCATCCGGGAGCGAGGGGACTGGTGCCGCGTCTGACACTACGGCTGCAGCGGAAGGGGCGGATGAGCCCCCACAGGGGCTTGCAACGGCGGAAGACGGTGTGGAGCCATCCAGGTTGCTGGTGTGTATAGAGGAGGAGGAGGCTGCTACAGAGCCGCACATGGGGCCTTGTGGGGGTGGTACCACTAGTGCACGTGGTGCAGTCCAGGAGCAGGGGCAGGAGACAGCACAGGTCACAGCGGAGGTACCTGTGCATGTCTCTGTCACCGACACTGTGACTGCATCACCATGCACCAGCAGGGATGCCCCGTCCCAGGCCCGTCCGCAGGAAGGGGGGAGGTCCACGTCATCTGGCACTCCTCTACCTGCGGACAAGGGGACCCGTGACCGGATTGAGTCCGTTCTGATTGGTGTCGCGTTGCGCACACGTGACGTTCGTGATGACGTGCGTGCTTCCTGGGGGGACCACGCAACATCATCACAAAGAGCTGTGTGCCAATGTGGCCCAGTTGGGAGGGACCAAGGTTGTGGGTTTCATCCAGGTGTCGGCCAGTATCACGTCCCTCTCCTCCTCTGTGCACACTATATGCCAGTTGTTCTCCGTGCCATATTCTGGCACAGGTGCCACCAGGGCCCCCTGTGGATCTGCCCAGACCAACGCAGCCAGCCTGGTGGAGATCCCATCCCTGCCACAGTCGGGAGTCAGAGGTCCAGCAGCGGTGGCCACCCCACCAACTGGACCCTATCAGATGGAGGATGTGCCAGCATCATCAGGCAGAGCATGTGCACGACAGCGATGGTGGATTCCGTCATCCCGGATGCCATTGTGGTAGCAGAGGCAGTTGCGTCGGATGCAGCAGCAGGCTCAGCATGGGAGGCATCATGGCTCGGGGCCATCAAGTATCACCTGGGCACCCTGTGGAGCTGCCCCTGAACAAGCGGCCAGGCTGGTGGAGGACACATCCCTGCCACAGTTGGGAGAGGCCTCTTCCCTGACCTTGAGGTCTTGCAGGGATGCAGTCATGGCCTGTTCCAACTCCCTGCGAGTTGCCTCGAGGCACTCAGCCCGCCTCAATGCCCTGCGCATGGAGTTCTCCACCCTGACCATAGTGAGCTGTGCCTCCTCCGCCCGCCGCAGCTACGCATCTATCCACAAGCCCAACCGCTGCCACATGGAAGACACTCCCAATCCAGGGTCTTCCTGCCCTCCAGCTGATGCCTGCCCCTGTGATGTTGAAGGCCCAGAGCCATCCTGGCTCCCACCCTGAGCCTGCTGCTGCTGTGCATGTGCCCTGCTGGTCGATGCCTGCACGTCCACCTCTTGCTGGGGTCCATTTGTTGGGGTGGTCACCCCTTCTGGACCAAAGACTCCCAACTGTGGCAGGGATGTGTCC
This sequence comes from Ambystoma mexicanum, assembly GCF_040938575.1. NCBI lineage: Eukaryota > Metazoa > Chordata > Amphibia > Caudata > Ambystomatidae > Ambystoma > Ambystoma mexicanum. Next base: position 444,180,954 of record NC_090926.1, read on the forward strand.
TCCACCAGCCTGGCCGCTTGTTCAGGGGCAGCTCCACAGGGTGCCCAGGTGATACTTGGGCCGGAAGATGGCATGGATGATGACTGGCGCATATGGGGTTCAGTTGAGGACGAGGTCTCAAGAAGATCCAGCACATGGAGGAACCCAGCCTGGGTGACCTGTCCTAGTAGGCCGACGCGGTCAATGAGGTATTTTTGAAATGACGTGCATTGTCCTCACGAGGACCCTGCACGTCGTCCCGAATACCACGTTGATGCAACGTCACCCCAGCTAGGACAGGCTCAACCCAGTCCCGGATTGCCACATCCACAGGGAGAGGAAGGCCAGTTGTTGTTCGCGCATCCCATCCCTGAAGACGGGTCTGGGCGAAGGCATCCCTTCTGGTGCAGAATGATGCAGTCACAGGTTCGGGGACAGGATTACACACAGGCACCTCTGCGGCAGTCTGTGCTGCCTCCTGTCCCTGCCCCTGGACTGCACCACTAGCACCAGTGGAATGTCCCCCTCCAGGCCCCGTGCATGGGCTTTCCAAGGCCTCCTCCTCAAACAAACTCACCATCAACCTGGATGACTCCGTGCCATATTCCTCCATAGGCCCCTGTGTGGGCACAGCTGCTCCTACTGCTGCCGAGGAGTCCACCTCCAACCTCTGCCTATTGGACCTTCCCTTGGCAGCTGCGGCAGGGACACGGCACCAGACTCCTCACTCCCGGAAGAGATGACAACGTGGGAGGAGAGCTGGGCCTTGCGTCTCCGGCTGGTGTTCGGATCCCAGCCTCTGTGCTCCACAGCACAGTCTCCGCCCTCTTCATCAGTGGACGCTGCAGACAGGGAGAGACAGATCACAGGCATCAGGGCACTGTACAATGGTGAAATACACATGTCAAAGTTGCACATGAGTGACAGTGTCAAACTTCACAGATGCCATCACACTCCCCAACACTCATATCATTTGAACCCACACACATGCCGAATTTGACAGGAATCGTGCAGCAGGCAGCAGCATCCATACACACACAACAGCATGAACATCCGAAGGTTGGCATGACATCACAAGCAACATGGGGAGTGCCGAACACATGCACACGCGCCAACAGACAGACATGCATCTGTACATCCACCACCTGTCACAGTGCAACCATCAGCAACTATGTCACATCTGCCAATGGGTCCCTACATGTCTGTGTCACATGCATCCATGGTGTATCACATTTGCACACATGTCAACACACACACGCACATGTATGCCGTGCACGTACATGAAGGTGGAACCAGCATCCATGTGTCACACCCCAACCATGCCATAGTACACACACAGAAATGCTAACATGTGTGCATCCCCACATGCATTTGTGCATCATGCATTTGAACACATACACCATTAATGTGCCTCACACATGACTGGACTCACATACGGCAGGCTCATGTCCCTGCACATACACATCCATACATGGGCCTTTCAAGACACATGTCCAAGCTGCACACACCTGGCACACCTCAACATGCAGTGCGTCCAATCAGTACACATGGACACTTACCGCTCGACTCCAGGCTGGCATGCCTCTCAAGGACCTGGAGGTGAAGCGCTGGGTGTAAACGTTCCAGGAACCTCATTTTTTAATTAGTAAGGCGGACCCGACACCCCTCTGCATCCGCTGCCTAAAAGAGGCGCTGGGCCTTCCTGAGCGTCCTGGACCTGAAGTCCTCCCAGAACATCTGGACGTGTCGTATGTTGCGGGCTGCCATCCCCTCCACATTGATGGCAGCCACAATGTCCTTCCAGATCCTCTTCCATCCATCATTGTCGGCGTGTGGTCTTCTGAAGAGGGCATCATAATACACCAGGACTTGCTCCTGCAGGATACCAACTTCTGCGGCACTGAAGCTGGTAGCCGCCTGCCTCTCTGGCTGGGGGTTGCCAGTGGTCTCCAATGGTGTTTGCCCCGACATGGCAACCCCCGAGTCAGGTGTGGGTGGGCAACTGGGTCCTGGTGCTGGGCTGTGGAGCGATGGAACTTCAATCGGGAGTCTTCTGTTCCAGCAGGGGTGGTCACATCAACTGGGGCCTACAGATGGCTGACGTGCAGGCACCAAATAGCAGGGCACATGGCCAGCAGGCAGGCAGGCAGCAGCAGATGGCTGGTGGGAGTCGGCTTGGGGATCTGGGGGGCAGTAATTCCGCTTTCTGGGCAGGAGTGTGGTCTTCCGTGTGTTTTCACGTGGCCAGCTAGATACGGAGTGATTTGGCACGAGGAAAGGCTCTTAGCGCGCAAGCGCGTCTGTGACGTAACACGTGCGGGCGTTCCCCTCATCACGGGTGCATAGTGATTCAGCACGTGAAAAAACAGCACGTCCACGTGTTAATGTGTGTAATTTGAGGAAAGGGCCTAAGCGCGTAAGTGACGTGATGCATGCAGCTGTTTCCCTAAGCATGGGTTAAAGGTGAGGGGGGCCATCAGTTTGCTGTACGTGCCTTTTGTGGAGACCGACGTGTGTTGCTACTTCTGGTTGTTTCACGTGCCATCAAAACTTCACAGCGGATCAAGGACGTATCTCTTCTTTTGGTGGGGGTATTAGGTATGCATGTTTTTCATTATCACGCTAGTCAGACGGTGAGTCGTGCATGCTATTTTTCCCACTGCGGGTGCCCCTCTGTATCGCGTTCCCTTTTTCGAGGTCATAGTAGCCTGTGTGTCCCACGTGTATGTGTTTTTGTGTCCCTGGGTGCCACAGCATACTGCAGGAGGTTAATTCCACACACGTGGGCTACTGGGGGTTGTGTGCATGGGTTTACTGCAGTTTTGGGGTGCCTGAGCGTTGCGTGACCTGTCACTTTATCACCGGGGTCACATACAGCCTTGCAGGTGCACAGGGGTGCTGTTAACATCTTGTATCCCACCCCCTTCATCCCAATTGCCCAGGACAATTGTCATGTACACCTCCCATTGACACGACTACATCTGTGCCGGCCCTACTCCATCTGTGCCATGGTTGGGAGGCCACGAAAGATGAGGGGCACCTCAGCTGGGCGTACTTCACGTGGCGGGTGTGGTTAGGGACGTGGCCTGGATGACCAGTGAGTAGGGGGACTCCAGGGTGTCCAGAGTGGCCGCAGAGGGGGAAGAGGCAGGGGTGCGCCAGTTCGGCATGATATTGTGACATGTGTTGGTGCAGTCATGCCACCAACCACTGTGGTTCCGGGAGATGCAGCTCTTTCATCTGGTACTGGTGCCCATGTGACCCAGCAGTCCGTTTCATCGACTGCCACGGGCCTAAGGGTAGTGGTATCTGCAGGTGCAGCTGTGGACACCATCACCCAGGCTCAGGGTCCACCAGCGTATGCTGCGTTGGCACCTGAAGGGTCCCAGGATGATTTCCAGGAGGTCAGGAGGCACATGGGAAGTGCACGCAGGGCTGCCCTGACTGAGGCACATTTCCCTGGGGCAGCATTGTCATCTGTTGCCCCGAGCAGATGGGTGTTGGCAAGTACATGGGCAGATGCAGCCGACAGCACCCCAGCTGTGAGTCTACCATCCAGGACAGTCCCGGTCAGTGACATTAGCACAGCAGATGTTGCTGCGCAGGGTCAAGTCAGGGGCACCCAGCAGCCACTGACGCAAGTCAGGGCTTCCACCCTTGTTCCACCTGCCACTCCCTTGTTTCAATCCACCAGCGCCACTGCCCATACTGATCAGGGCGGCTTTTGCCAGTCAGGGTCCGGACCAAGAGGAGGAAGGTTGCACCTGCAGTAGAGGCTGGGACCCCAGACACGGCACCGGCCTCCGGCACATCGAGGAAAAAACCTTTCTGCATGCAGGAACTGGACTTCCTTGTGGACTATGTGTCGGGACACAACCATGATATGCTAGTGGGCCCAAATTGTCACATTACGGCTGCCCAGCGTATGTGCCACTGGAAGCATGTTGCAGAGAATGTCAGTGCATTCGGACATGAGGTGCGCACAGCTCAGGAGTGCGAAAAGTGTTGGGATGACCTCCGATGATGTACTAAGGCGAAGCATGCCTCCAATTATGCTATGACTCAGGCAACTGGCGGTGGGTCACCACCTGAGGAGGTAGATCTCACTCTGCATGAGTCGATCGTTGTGGAATTCATACCAGCAGCATTGTAGAAATGAGTGGGAGAGCTGCTGGACTTTGATGCCCCGTCCAGTGAGTGTTGTCGCGTGTTTGTCCAGACCATGTGTGGTTGGCTTGTGTGATGTGTTGTGCTTGACTGCCACTCCATGCTATGTGTACATGGTTCTCATGTGTGAGTCATGCAATGTTTCACTGATGCGTGCCTGCTGTGCAGGATGCTGGAAATGTACAGCAGATGCGACTGTCCTCCTCACCACACCTGCACCCTGCTCACATGCTAGTCACCCGGCTGCCCCTCTAGTCCATGTTCCAGCTCACTGGCCCTTTTGCATGTAGCCTGGTGTGTCTTTCCATTCAGCACTCGGACTATGTCATCGCATGACTGACATGCATGTGTGTTCTGCCTGCATGCGGGTACTCCACGTAGGCATGCTCCCTTGCCCCTCCACCCCCCTGCACCACAATTTCACCATGGCACTGGTGGGTATCATGTTGGAGTACGCCACTGGCCTGCTCAACGCTCCTGTGTACATGAACACTTCCCCCTGTCAACCTGCCAGACACATACAGTGGTGTACATCCTTTGTCCTTGATGTAGCGTGTCTCACTCGGACTGTGGAGATGGCAGATGATGCGCAGGGACATGAGAGCCCATTCATGCTCCATGTGTATTCCATGCATGCCCCTATGTATCCTTGTCCAGATGATCATTGTAGTACATGTCCAGGATGACATACATTTAATGGCATTTGATCATCCATTCCATGCCCACTCTGGCTCAGTCCTGCATCACGCACATGTTTAGGGTGTCACAGTCTGTGTAGGGCACAGGCCTCCCCCTGTTTCAGGCCCCTTGACTCTGTTCAAATGGTGTAGTGGCTTCTGCACACATGGGTCTACTACTGAGGGTTCCTTATGTGTCCTGCTTACTGTCCCATTCTCATCTGATGTGTTTTCAGTTGACTCAATTGATGCTAGTCAACACTGTCTGCCAATACACAGGTCTCTGTTCACCCTTTCACTGCCATGCAATGCCTCCCTGCATTTTCAGTTGGGGGGGGGGGTTTGCCTGTAGCCATGCAACCCATTGCATACACATTGCACATGATGCCTGAACTTGCCCTTACACTGCCTTTGTGTTTATTGATTGACATCATAATGTACTTGTTCATGTAGATAGTGGGTAACGTACACATGGTCTGCACTGCATAAACCCACTTCTGAGCCATGTTACACCGTTCTACATGCCTACTCACTGCTGCAATGTGAAAGTGACGTGGCATATATGGTTAGATTTTCATCCCTTCTCTGTCATGAATGCCACGGGCACAGGTGCATCCTGTGACACATGTACTCACTATTGGAACTCCCTACTGGGTGTTTAGGAAAGTTGATAGGTCGATCTGCAGCCTATACCAACTGGTATAGGGCGCAGATTGAATGTAGCCTGCCAATCGGGTTGTAATGACGGTGGAGCTGCCTTCACGTGTGTATGTGTACACTTTCACATACATCAAAGCAAGCAGCATTCTCGCTGGTTCCATTGCTGTATTGGATATTGTTCATGTTCACAAAACAGGTGTATGGGGAAAGGGGTGTTTTTGAATGCTTTCAAATGCACTTATGCAAGCAGCTTCAACGTTGTTTAGTGCAACATTGCTGCTACTCACTTATGTGTGTGTGTGAAAGTGTTCATTTACACATGTGTCTTCCGCAGCTTTTTTGTTGACTGACTAATATGTAGTTGATTGATGTTAATGCTGGTGAGATTTCATCATTGCACACGTCATGTTGAACTGGCATAATCCTGAAGGTGCACTATTGTGCAGTATGTGTACGCCCAGGCCCACTTAGCTAATATGGTGGGGCCTGGCCGTGAAGAATTTACACACGGAATAATGGAATACGGCACATTCATAGCATAATGTGCTCATTCAGGCCCTGAGGGGTGTTCTGGAGGCTTCATGGCCTGCAGCTCAGACCGTACTGGGCGTTATGGTTCCTCATGCCTGGCTGCAGGCCCTTGCTTCGCTCGGGACATTCACTATATCTACATGGCCCATGACACCCGGTACGGGCCGAGCTGCAGATGGATTAAGCTATATAGGTGATGATGGTTTAGTGATGCATGTGTACATGCATATTACGTGTGTCATTGGTTCTCATTTGTGTGTGACATGTCTGCTTCACGTATTGGCTGTCGATGTGATGTCTATGTGTGTGTGGGTTATGTGCTTCTGACATGTGTACTCATGTTTGTTTTTTCTACTTTTCAGATGATGACGCAATGGAGCCAGAGGATGGTGATGTCAGGCCAGACACAGGGTTGCTATCACACCAGCAACCCAGCACAAGTGGGGGTCGTGGGGTTGTAGACAACAAGAACCCACTTGTGCTCCAGACCATCGTGTCTAGTGTTGGCAATGAGTCTAGCCCGGATGATCACTCCGACGACAATGTCGAGTTGGATGCGTGTCATGTCCATTTGTCAACAGTGAGTGAATCTGATGTGGATGATCCTCTGTCCGGGACAGTGGTGGGACCTCCACCTGTGGTGATCGGGACGCACGGTCACACTCCACACCAGAGCTGATGTGCCTGGGGCACCACGTCAATGGAGGAATGTAATACTGCAGCCGCGGCGGTGCCAACCCAACAAGGACCGCGGATCCTTGGGCCCCACAGGTGTCAAGCACAGCAACACGGTGGCTGTGCGCCACCGGGGTACACTGAGTGGGAGCAAGCCATGGTTGCCAATTCCAAACACCAGGGAGCAGCAATTGATAATATCGCTCAGAGCATGGAACGTGTGGCCCAATCTGTGCTCCCCCCCTGCTAGGCAGGTGGATCTCCAGCAGCGGATGGCACAGTCCACGGCCCGCTCGCTCAGGCTGGGCATGGCGGCCTCAGACAGGGCATGACGGGCTGAAATGGTGTCTCTGTGTCAAGCAACTGCTGCTCACACAGAGGCACACAGGGAGACCCTGAGGGATGACCATGAATCCCTCCTCTTGATGTCCCAGAGGCAGCAGACAGAGGAGACGTTGGAGCAGCTTGAGAATACTATCTCGGCTGAGATATGGGCTTGCCAGGAGGTGTTCCAGATGTCATGCCGGGCCATGCAGGAAGATCTCCGTGTTACACGTGCTACCTTACAAGAGGAAGCACGCGTATCACGCAAGGTTCTGCATGCTGACCTACGTGTCATCGCCGCACAGAACCAGGCTCAACGGTCCCACAGACTTGCTGCCGACGAGGGGCAAGCTGCGCATAGGCATGGTCAGGGTACTGTGCCACGTCCACCTTTTGAGTCAGAGGGTGAGCAGGACGACGACTTATCTCCCACACAGGTCGGGCCGTGCAGGCGTTGAGCCCATGGAGGTTTTTTTTTTTATCTCAACATCATCGCATGTGGGTGTTGAGGTGCACCCTGTACCTCCCCCCTCCTGGGTGCCTTCCCCCCCAGATCGTATCTGGCCATTTTTGATTTTTATAGTTAGTTTAATTAGTTAATATAGTTTAAAATTGCTTATCTAGTGTGCATTCATGTGACGGTGTGGTGCTTTGTGGCTTTTGAAGGCATCCACTATCTCTTCCAGCTGGGCCCTTCAAACTTGTCTCGTGTCTGTGTTTGCAGCTTGCGGTCCTGACCTGACTCACATGTGCCACTCCTGCTTCCCCTATCCATGGGCTCGCAAGGATGGTTCGGTGTTACAACCATTTACACAAGGGCATTGGACATTCTTTATATTTGTGGCTTGTCTGCTGCTGTACTACTTGTGTTAACACCCCTAGTGGGGATTATGTATGTTTTCTCCACAGCCTGTCTGCAATCATTTTTGGTGAGTACATAATTGATATGTCCATTTATTGATGTTGATGTATGTTATTTTCTTGCCAGTATATGTGCTTGATGGACATCATGCTGGAGACAGTAGCCTGCATCCTTTGGCTGTCAAAGTCACACTGATGGTTGGAGGAGGTTGGATATAGGTCTCAGACATGGCCCAGTGACAACCAGCATGAAGACACGCACACAGGAAATTGTCCAGCCTTATTAAAAGCTTTTATGTCTGTTCTGCAGGAAAATGATCCCCCAGGCTACATTTCCTAGCAGACACAGGGCCAAGAACTACAGCAACCTGGCCACATTGGGTGGTGCACACGTGCGCATGCGTGTACAAGCAGAAGCACATGGCTTGTGCTCAGATGTCCGACAGAAGCAGACGTGTTTCCAGGAGCTCCAAGCAAGGTGAGCAGCACGAGGGGCCACATCCTAGTCGACCTTCCTCCAGGCCCCTCGTACATGCATGCTAAGTAGCGCCAGTGCTGGGGAGCTTGGCCAGGCATTGGGGAAGAGGTGCACAGTACTGCTAAGCCGCGTTGAGTAACAAATGCCAAGTGGCTTTACAAGTTGTCAAGGGCAAATGCAGGGTACGTCACCCATATCCTCAAGTCCCCCCTGCTCCATAGAAGCTGAGTTATTAGCGCAGTACCGTTCCTAGTCAGAAACTAATACAGCACACAGGGGCACCCAGCGACGCACAGACTCGAGTGCAGTGCATGTCATTTGCATATGCAAATTGCCACGTGCACTACCTATTGAAATCTGCGGCTGGCAGAGCACAACTTGTACTGAAGTCGCACCTTGCCATACGTGTTTAGCAGCTCACCCAAGAACCATTCTATCATGTGTGATTCTTAACACATTGGTCTTCCATTTACCACGGGGCCACGTGCGGCTGCCTTACCGCATTGACAGTGTATGAACCATCACGGGGGCAAGCAAAAGTATACGAACAAAGCAGCAGACAAGAGTGTTTGTTTGGGGAGAAGTCACTAAGTTTGAGGCATGAATGGTGTTATGTGTGTGGTGAAAACACACACAGAATAGTAACTCACACTCTCTTTGCAGCATTGAACAACTGCTCCTGTTACCAGACCTGAGAGTGTGCAGGCAGGAGGCCAGCACTCACTCCAGAGATAAGTGTCTCTTTGGCTTGCATTTGACCCATTTTGTACAATGTGCATGTAGAACATGGTTTCTCTGAGTATGTGTTATTGTCAATAGTTGTATTTTGTCTTTTTCCTACGTTCCCTTGCCCATCCACCTCCCCTCTCCTGACCCTCTTTATAGTTATCCTGGAGACCAGAGCTGTGACACTACCCATCAGTTGTTGCATCCTCATTGATTATTGTGTACTGAAAATGCTACCCATCCCGTTGAACCATGGTTGAACTGTGCTACCTTGGTTGTTCTATCATTCTGCTTGGACATGTGCTTGGACATTTGCTTGGCCATTTTCAGCGACTTTAAGTCATCTACTGGAGACTCTGCCAGGGTTTTTTGGTGGCTACAGGCTTCTTGCCTGGTTTGGGTGTTTGGCTCCTTGGAGTTCTCTGTGATTTGGTATTTTTACCAGTCTAGGTGGCCTCTCTTGGGGCTTCACCCTATTTACACGCAAGCTAGAACATGGAAATCAAGGGGGATCCTGAAGCCAGGTAGACTAGAAGGAAGAAGGCTACGGACCACAGACATAGTTCTTCAGAAGGTCATGGTGATGTGTCAATGAGGGAGGGCCTTTTGTTGTTGGACAGTATGCTTGGGCTACAGTGCTTGGGCACTCTCTGACATTCTCATTGTGGGGTACTATGTACATGATGTGTTCTGCTGGTCAATGGCTGTTCCTGTGTTGTGTTTACTTTTCAGGTGTCAGGGGATTGTTGTGGTATGACATGCTGTGGTGTGCTCAGGGGCAATGTTCACATGTGATGTGTACAGGACACTGAGGGTCACTTGATTTCCCATGCATGTATTGAGTGCATGTCCCTACTGAGACACACACTTACACAATGCTCCACCACACATACAACCACCCTTCCGTGCCCACACGTGCACATAGATTGCCTTCTCTGGCATGCTGTGTCCCTGCAGCGCATGATCACTTACCATTTGGGGATGGTGTACATGTGTCAATTGCTTATTTTTGTTGCTTGTCCTTTTTATGCGATGCTCAATGTGTATCCCCAACACAATGGCTGCTCACTGTGCTGTGTGCTGTGCATTGTGTTGCAGGAGACACACACAGCACACATGTTAGGGATTAGCGGATTTGGCTTGGCCAATGTGCATGAGAACAGGCATTCAGTCTTTTGTTGATGGTACCACTGGTGGCATGCATTTGTGTATGACTTTGTATGTGTGTGAGGTTGTTGGTCAGTCATTTAATCTGATTCCATGTCAGGTGTGATTGTCTCAGGCCTCTTTCCATTCATCACATGTCACTTTGTATCTAATTGGTCATGTGTTGGGCTTTTGCTGTTGCATGTCATGTCATGGTGTGGCAGACAAGGGTGATGCGGGTTGGGAGAGTTTGGGTGACATAGCAGTGATTGTCATGGCCTGTTTTGCGGGGTGGGGGGTGTGATACACACCTTGCATGTGTTCCTTTTGGTCACACAGGATTGGTTATGTTTAAGTAGCTAGGGATGCACAAAATGTAGCACTTCCACGGTAACATTCTCAGGGTGGTAAGGTTGTGACAATTGACTGTCTCTTTGTCATCATCAATTGTCACCTGGTATGTGCCAGGCCTGTGTGCACTCCGCAGGTGTGGGAGTTTAAAAACTGTGGCGACAAACTGGGTCTGGGCTGCCTCGCCACATGCCCTTTCCCTTCCCATGGGCAGCACCTGTGCCTGTGGTTGGGGATGTGGGGGCACCACCATGTCCACCGGTACGTCACGCCATTTTGCACACTACTGGGGGTGCATATAGTAGCTGGCCGCCAGAGCGGTCAAGGGAGCGGATGCGTGACTTGAGCACTCCGAATGTGTGCTCCACTATCCCCCTGGATGCAACATGGGCAGCGTTGTATCTTACCTGGGGTGGTGTGGTGGGGTTCCGGATTGGCGTCATCATGTGGTTGCTCAGAGGGTAGGCACTGTCCCTTGGGGAGGTTTGGATGGTTGTCATTAGTTGAGTCTGTGTATTTGTCTGTGTGTGACATGCATGCATGTGCACAGACATTTGTACTCACCAATGAGCCATGTGTCGCCATGCTTCCCAGCTTCCAGGTCCCGGCTCAGGGCAGACATTCTGTAAATAACTGTCATGGGTAGACCCAGGATAGTTTGCATAGACAGAGGTGATGATTCCATGGGCATCGCATACATCCTGTACATTGATGGAATGCCAGTGATTGCGGTTTCGATAGATGTGCTCAGTGGCCCTAGGTAGACATAGGGCCACATGGGTGCAATCTATGGCACCGAGCACTTTGGGGAAGTGTGCCACCCTGTAAAAGTCCTGGACCACGGTCTGCCTTTCTGCGGGTGTTCTGGGAATGTATATGTGCTTGCAGACTGAGGGGTGTGCAGTCATGATTGCCAACACCTGGTGTAGGCAGCGTGCCTGCGTGGCCTGTGAGACACCACCGACTATGGCAGTTGTCCACTGAAATGACCCAGTGGCCAAAAAATGCAGGACATTGAGCACCTTCTCCAATGGGCTCAATGCTTGGGAGCACAGGGTAGGTGATGTAAGGTCATCTTCCCACTCCCTGACCAGGTCGAGGATGATACGAGGTGGAAACCTATACCTGCCATAGACCTGGTCATCAGGCATCCCAAAAAGGCTTGTCCGGGGCAAAAAAAGGCTGGGCTTCGCTGTTCTCCTCCTCCTGCAGTGTCCCACGATCAGTGCTGTGACAAATGGGGCATTCATCGTGGCTGTATATACGTGTTTGTTGTTTGCGTGCACTTTTATACTGTGCGCAGGCACGTTTCCACCTGCCTTCATGTGGTGCACGTGTTGACGGCTGTGCGTATCTTTTGGCGTGCGTGGGTTTCCCGTATTCGATTCCATGAATACGTGTTGTCCACCTGTGTGTGGGCACTCCATGTATTTCCCTGCAGTACTTCCCCAGTTACGCCTTCTTTTTCACGCGTTGTTCCCCATTCTGCATGTTCCGCCCCGAGTTCTGCCCCCTTTTTGGTGTGTGCGCTGATGTTGTGCGCTTTCGCTGTGAGCGTTGCGCGTGGCGTCTGGATGTTGCAATGACGTGTGCGCCCGTGTGCGCCACGCACGGATTTGGTGCACATCCCAGGGAAAACACGCGCAGGGCCTTCCATGAATCGGTGCGCGTGCGTTTGCTTTTTCACTCTTGCGCCAGCTTGCGCCATGATTTTTGGCGCGCATTTGTTCCATGAATCGGCCCCTAAGTTGCACACAACATTTCTATAAAGGTAATTCCTAGTCAAATCTAGGGTTGTGGTGAATATGGAATCCATTTCCTGTGGCTCTATATTACAAAGAATTGCTAGCGTCGCAAGACCATGTCATTTGCAAGCTCTTATTGGGGGCACACCTGTCCGCCACAAGGCATGAAGGATACGACTCAATGCAATATAATGTCTTTGCTCCCTCACATTAGACATGACACAGAACAGATACTGCGGGAATCAACAGCCATTCTCTTCACTTGCAACCTCCATCCAAAGAAAAAACAGTCGTACTACACAAACATTCCTCACTTTGACCCCACACTTGTTACCATCACAATTTTGGCTTTGCCAACCCATGCTGGGTGCTGAAATCAACAAACGCAAAAGGACAGAGTATATTTGAAAATCTAGTCAATATTCCAATCTATCCAGTTTTCTTCTCAATCACTGAAATATTCCCCAACAATGAAAGTACAAGAAAAAACGTTTACTATGCCCATGCCCTGCCCTGCAAATGCCACTTTGATCTGAAAACGCTTGGGAGATCATGTACCTCCCCCTAATTGAAATGGATGCACACCAAACAGTCATCCTACATGCCAAGATGGCACAGAATAACATAGAAAAGAGTAAGTATTGTACTGTCCAACCAGTAAACCCTCCCTTGTCCCTCTTTATGTTTATTGCTCTGTATGATATAATATGCTAATAAACAGTAGATGCTACACACCACTGCCAGTGCTAATTGCTGCCAATGTGTGTGTGTCTCCCTCGGGCTCTCGCTTTATCTTTATCGCTAACTCTCACTTTCTTCTGAACTTCCTACCAATGCATTATGTTGCAGAATGTATGCAGTGATGTGCCCAAATATTCTAACATGATGTTTTCCTAACAGAGGGCCTCCAAAAGCCGGCAATTGCCTGTTTGCAGAAACTGGAACGTGGCTCGACAACCCCACTTGACGACTCTGCAATGAAACATATGCCTTCATTATGTTCTATTAATAAAGACAAATGTATTCATGTATACAACGTTATTTTGGTTTATACTGTATGTCTCTATCGCTATACATTAACATTATAACTCTATTGCTCTCGTCCTCTAGTCTCTCTCTCTTTATCACTTTCTTATGTCACTTACAGTAATGCAATAGTGTCCTGCATACAAGCAGGGTGATTAACTGTATGTGATATGACTATATGTTACAGTATAGAGCCCATCACACACCACTGACAATGCCAATCACAACAATGTCTCTACCTCACTGCTTCACTGACTTAACAGGTTGTCCCCAAATGCCAGCAATCACCTGCTTACAGAAACAAGCCCTCAGGTCCACCATCCTGTTTGGAGAACTGCAAATGATGCAGTACATTGTGCCTACATTATGTTCAATTACTGTAGTTTTCTACTGTAGTTGATATCACTCATTGCTCTCCCTCTCTCTCTCTCACTATCTCTCTCTGTCTCTTTCTCTCCTACTCTCTCTCTCAACAGCATATCTTTCTTTCTCTCTCTCTCTATTGGTATGTCTCTCGATCCCTCTAACCCTATTGTAAGCACCTACAATATGTCCTGCTACAGTATATTGTCATGATTTACAATAATGATCTAACTTATGCAATACTTTTCTTAAGAGGGACATACCAAAAAGCTCCACAGTTTGAGAAGGAGTTGGAGAAATAGGGGCTGGTATTGAAACATGAAGTTGGTGGGCCATCGACCAAAACTGCTGAGTGGCCATGTCTGTGATTTTCCAGCAAATTCTCATGATACACATCATGTGGGAAAATGGAGGCAGGTAGAGTTGGGGAATGAGGAGAGATATAGCATGGTGAGGTATAGAGGTGAGTTGTGTGAGGAGGATTTGGTAGAGTGGGGTGAGATTGAGTATTTTGAGGAAGAATCAAGTGAGGTACACAGGGTGAAAAGGGTGAGGTAGATTGGGGTGGGAAAGAGCGAATGAGAAAGAGATGAGGGAGTAAAAGGTGATGAGTTGGATGAGGTCAAGTGGAGTGAGAAAAAGTTGGTTCTGTAGCGTGGGAGAGGTAGAGTGGGTGAGTATTGTGAGGCAGAGTGGGTGACGAAGAGTGGATGAGTGGGGTGAGGTACACTGTGGTCATATAGAATATGGTGATAAAGAATGTGGTGTGGAAGAGTGAGGTGAGAGTCGTGAAGTGAGGAAGAGTGCTGAGTGGCAGAGTGGACTGTGAAGAATAGTGGGGCAGGGTCCGTAGAGTCACAGTAGTTGTTGTCAGTGTTGGTAGTGCTGGTGCTGGCTGGGCAGTCTTTCCTTGCTGTCTATGTGGAGGAAGAGGAGGAGCAGCTCAAAAAACCAACTCGGCACGGAGCGCCGGGGAGTCCGTAGGGTCACGGCAGTTGTTGGCAGTTAGTGGCAGAGAGGGGTGCATTCCTCTATATTCCTCTGGAGATCTAACAGAGTCCAGTGAGCAAGTGAGTGGAAGGTGCGGCGAAAGGTGGTCAACAATGGTCTGCAGTCTGCTTTTGGGAGCTGTGGTCATGACCCCCCCACAAGTAAGGGTGCCTAATGTGTGGCCAACAGGCGGCCTTGTGCCCTTGTTTGTTTATTCTTCCCGCATATGTTGAGTGGTAGAGTGAGGAGAGTAAAATAGGAGTAATTAATAGTGGGTAAGTGTGGTCAGGTAAATTGGGAGTGAGGTAGAGTAGGATTAGGTAGAGATTGGGGCACGATACTGTTCAGTGAAAAGTGCACAGTTATGTATAGTGTGTTCAGGAAGAGCTGCTGAGTGGGGTGGGTCAGATTGTGGTTAATGAGTGAGTGGGATGAGGAAGAGTGGGATGAGGCACATTGGGGTAGAGTTGGTGAGTATTGTGGTGACAATGAAGAAGGAGTAGGACTTAAGGATGACAATTTCAATGCTGTTAAGAAAAGATTTTCCCTATCTGCCGAACTAAGCTAAAGTTGTCTGTTGTCAAAATCAATAGTAGTCTTCAGTGCAAACCTAATGACTATCTGGCTATACCAATCTAAAAAACAACATAAATGAAAAAAGTCAAAGCAACAGCCTCTGAGATTAGTCTATATCCAGCCAGTTGTCCTTCTCTCTGGAGATGGGTTCCAGTTCATATAAAAACAGTTCAGAAAATAAATATTGTCAGCTCTACCGTTAGCCTCTTCAGATAGACTTGTACGTCTCTATATAAATCAAATATCTCAAGTGTGTTTTGTGGGGGAATGTTTCCCTTATTCCTTTCCCCACCACCTTTTCAACTCTGTATATGAATCCAATGTTTCAAGTTTGGTATGTGGATGAATGATTTCCTTGTTCCTTTTTCACCACATTGTCAGGTCTCTAGAACAATTAAAGGTGTCAACTTCTTTACGTAGAGGAATGCTATCTTTTTTCCTTTCTCATCACCATAGCAAGCCTCTCTCTAACTGTTTTGTATTTTGAACGTGGATTGAACCCCTCCTTATTCCCTTCTTATGATAGTTTGACAAATGCCACTGATTCCTCAAGGGCTCTCCAAGCCCCTCTGGCTTTCAAGTTTCCTTAACCTTTTTTGCGCTTTCTTAACTCTTTGCCAATAGTCAACACTCTGGTTTCAGGGGTTCCCTTAACAGTAGCCCCTGTATGCTGATGTTGCTTGATTTATCTGCCGCCTTCAACCTGGTAGACCACTCAGTTTTGGTCTCCAGGCTGAGGGAGGTGGCAGGTTTTTCGACCTCGGCGGCCGCTTGGGTTACCTCCTTTCTCATGGGGCGCCAATGGCGAGTGAGCAGCAACATTGCAGAAGCTAACCCCATGGACCTGACGCAGGGAGTCCCACAGGGAGCCTGTTTTGCGCCAATTTTCTATAACATCTTTACGATTCCCTTTCTTGATTTTTTGCACAGTAATGAAATAGAGTTCACTAATTACGCTGATGATACCCAGTGTATCATTCCTCTTACGGGCATCTTCTCAGATGATGAAACTAAAATCAACCAGATATATTTGCTCATCCAGAGCTGGATGTGCGTTAATGGACTGGCCCTTAATACCAACAAGACGGAACTTATACTTGTGGGTACTGATCTGAAAATTCACAGATTGGAAGATTTATACTCCCAGCTTGTGATTGATAACTGTGTCATAAAGATCAAGAAAAAGGTTAAGACATTGGGGATGTACTTGTACTGTAATCTGAGTATGAAAGCCCAGGTCAGTAATTTGGTTTCCTCGTCCTCATACTACATTAAATTACTTTCTCATGCACGCCCCTTCCTCTCTCAAACTAGTCGAGAGACACTGGCCCGTGCATTAATTAGCTCTAGGATAGACTATTGCAGCAGTCTTCTCATTGGTCTTCCAAAATGTGAAGTGAATAGACTACAGGTAGTGCAGAATAATGCCGTCAGGGTTGTTATGGACAAAAAGAGATCAGACCATGGGGGTCATTACAACCCAGGTGCTAATTGCGCCAACTTTACCACCATGGTGTAAACTACTTTTACACCATGGTGGATGGCGGATTTACCGCCCCATTCCAGGGTGAGTGGGGCGGTAAATCCCCATTTCCCATTTTCCCTTCCCCATTCCCATTTTTGCCCCATAGGGCATAATGGGAGTGGGGAAGGCGCTAATTACGCCACCGTAAATTACGGTGGCGTAATTAGCATCATGGCAGGTTAGCGCCATGGATTTTAACGGCTGCTAAAAGCAGCCGTTAAAATCAGAATAGGCGTTAAGGGTTAACGACGGCGTTAACCCTTAACGCATGGTCGTAATGAGGCCCCATATCTCTCTATCTAGAAGGGAACTTCTCTGGCTTCCCATTAATGAACGTATCCTCTTTCGCCTTTTGTCCATCTCCTTCAACTGCTTGACAGGTTCTGGTCCCAACTACCTTAAAGAAGAACTTAAACCTAAGACCAGTAACTATAGTCTCAGATCTAATGGCCTCTCTCAACTTGTCGTTCCAAACTGCAGACTATCTCAGACAAAGAGTGGAGCCTTCTATTCTGCAGCTCCCATTGCGTGGAACAACCTTCCACTTAAACTTAGAAATGAAAGCTCTAATAGAGTGTATAGGAATGGACTTAAGACCTATCTGTTTAATTAATCTCCTTTTCTTTGGTCTGAGGTCCTCCCTTCTGGTATAACATTTATCATCTGTGACCTCTTTCTTCGTGAACGTTTTATTTGTTTTGCTTGTTGTTAGCGCCCTTAAGCCTTAGGGTCAGTGGTTCTGCGCTATTTAAAGTATAAATAAATAAATAAATAAATAAATAAATAAACCCTCCTTGTCAATTTGTGTTAGGTAGAATTGTCATTTCTGTGCTAATTCCCTTCAACTTTAGATACCCCCAGCTCTTTTGCTGTACTTTAGGACTTTTTAATTTTAACTCTGGAGTGAGTGAGAACTTTTTCTCACTCTCTCATGTGTTTTGACCTGATTTGGATGATATGTTTCCTCTGTTTTTGGAGTCGAACAAACTCCATAGGCATCTACTTTTTGTATGTTGACAGACAGCACCTTCAGTGCAGTGTCAAAGAGAAATCCTTTAGATTTTGCATAAGATTTAAATATCTTATGTTTGCGTGAACTACTGTTGCCAAGAATAGTGAAGTGAAATTGACTTAACGTACCTTGTATCTTTGTGGGTCCAGCACACACCATCTTAAGTGCAGTACTGGGGGTTACCTAGAAGCCCCTTATCCTACATTCTCATGTAATAACATGTAGGTTACCCCCACTACTTTAAATGGCTGGTGGCAGTGGTTTTAATCTTCCAACCATTGTGCTTTTCTACCACAGGCTGAACCCTCAGCTGCAGTATAGCACCCATGGGTGACCATTTTCTCAAAATGGCCCAGTCATTTTTTTCACATTTTCTTTTTGTGAGGTCCTTTGTGGGTTTTATTCTGTGAGCCAAGCTGGGGTTGAGCCCATTGTTCTGTTTGCCTTGGCAGGCTTCAGTCCTTAAACCCTCCTATGACTCCGTTGTGTCTGGAAAAGCAGGATGTGAGGGAGGTTCCCAAAACTCCCCTGTCCTTTGTCTCTAGGAATGCCTGAATTCAACCAGTCCTGATTGACTGGCTGGCTGTCTTTTCAAGACAGCCACCCTGCTGTGTTATTGCCAACCTAGGCTGTGCATGAATGTGAGAAACCTGCTTAAAAGCGAAGGGTTGTGAGACTAGATCAGAGTTAACCACTGGGAGAAACATCCAATGAAGAAACTGTGAACAAAGCTTGCTGCATCCTCCTGGACCTTTGAATTGCCCCTTCTGCTGTGTTGTAACTCCTTTTTCTGATCGACAAGAGAAGCTCCGGAAGGGAAGACTTCTTCCCTTGGGTTAGTGGGACCAACTAACCCCGAGACAAACTCCACTGGACCATCTTCCCTGATTGGCTGTATTTCTTTGCTGCTGCAAGAAGCGAGCACCAAGGGTCGAGAAATCTGTAGTCGAGTGCAACGTCTACAATCTGTCCAGAAGCTCCAGGAGTCTTCTAAGGACCCTCCAGAAGCAGGACGTCCAGAGCTGTAACGCTCACCTTATTCCCACGGAGGCGCAGGTCTGGCTTCGGGACTCTGAAGATGGACAGGAAGGGCCCTCAACTCTGGCTTCTCCGGCTCGCAGGAATATTCCCCTGTGCGTGAAAAGGGAGTATTACCTACTGACTGAGTTATGCTCAAGCCTCCCACTCTCTTCCAACCCTCCACGATACCCTTCCACGATTCCCCGTGAAGTCTCACCTTAGGGTCTGAAAGGACGAGCTCTCCATCCTGCTTCTGACGCAGGGGCGCGTTGGACCCAGTTACTTCACTGGAGTGAGGTTGAATGGGAGTTCAGGTAAGCTTGATTATACTGGTAAGGCACTGTAAAGGTTCTGTTGCAAGTTCGAAAGTTCAAGCTTTAAATAATAATGTTCATTGCCTTTTTTCAGGTGATGAATGAAGATTCCTTTGGAAACTCCTTGCAATTAAGCGCTGATGTTGATGTCTTTTCCCCATAGGGGCCGGGGTTCGGAATGCCGGAGATATGGCGCCGACCCGAAGTGAAACGTGCAGTTCCAGTAAAGATCTGGTAAGTCCTAGATGAGCGCTCAGGTAATGTTTTTGCATTCGCTCATCTAATGTCTTTGTCTTTTTCCCCATAGGGGCCGGGGTCCTGCTTGGAAGCAGCAAGACCCGAAATGAAATGGGAAAGACCCAACAGGTAAGTTTTAGAAGGAAACTGAGCTTTTCCTATTCCCTTCCTTCTCTCACCTCTTATTCTTGTCTTTTTCTCTAGGCTCTGGGGAGTGGCTGTGTATCCGGATGATCGCTGCTGAAGATGGAGGAACCCAGGAGAGGTGAGTGAAATGCAGCGCTGCAGCGATCGTAACGAAATGCTTTTAAAAATGATGTCTTCCCTTTCAGGATCGTCGGTGGTGTCTCCGTGGTGCAGATTAGCTGGTAGGTCTCTTGTCTCCCTTTTGCAGGTGACCCAGGATGCTGACAGGCGTGGCTGAAGTCCAGATGCAGGAGCTGACACGGTGAGCGTCCAGCTGCGAGGAGCAGAACAACGCGAAGCATGAATTGCTGATCGGGTGTGGTTTAAATAGCTTTGGAAGAAGTTCCAAAAGTGTATCCTTCCTCCGATCAGGTATGTATCCTTCCCCGACCACACCCGGGTGGAAAGTAATCCCACAGGTAAAGTAGTTCCATTCAGGCCTCAAGAGGGCCTGGATGTGGCAGCATGGTCTGCATCAGGTAAGTGCACATTAAAACACTTGAACACATGTCTAGCTTTATGAGCCTGGTGCCTAAGGCGCCAGGACAGGGGTCCAACATGAGCCTGGCGCCTAAGGCGCCAGGACTGCGTCCAAAGGGCCCCAGCTTGGGCCCGCTGGCGCTCCCCTGGGGTAAATGATGCCTGCCTCTGGGGTTGCTGGGTCGGACCTGGCTCCTTGGAGGTAGGCATCATGACAGTACCCCCCCTCAAGGCCCCTCCCAAGGTTCTTCCCTCCGGGGGTTTTGGCTTGTTCGGAAATCTCCGGTGAAACCTTTGTACTAATCGAGGTGCGTGGACATGGTTACTAGGCTCCCACGATCTTTCTTGAGGTCCATATCCCTTCCAGTCTACAAGATAGAAGACTTTCGACTGTACCACCTTGGAGTCTAAAATGTCTTTAACTTCGAATTCTAATTCCCCTTCAATTTGAACTGGATCTGGAGGCTTGGACAATCGGGTTCCTGGTTGTACTGGCTTCAAAAGTGATGCATGAAAAACTGGATGAATACGCATGTTGGACGGTAGGTCCAGTTTAAAGGCCACTGGGTTGATTATAGCCATGATGGGATAAGGTCCTATGAATCTGGGATTGAAGGTTCGCGGGCCCTTGAGGGGTAAATGTTTAGTTGCTAGCCATACCTGGTCTCCTACTTGGTAAGGAGGAGTTTTACTTCGGTGCAAATCAGCGTTTTCTTTATACTTTTTCTTGGCTTGCTGTAAATGAGTTGCAGCTTCTTTGAAGGCTCGGGTTATTGTGGAATGCAGATGATTTACTGCGGGCATTTCCAGGGTCAGAGGTGGATCTAGATCAGAGGTCCGAGGATGGTGACCATACAAAGTATAAAAGGGGGTTTGTCCAGTTCCAGAATGCACTGAATTGTTGTATGCATATTCTGCGATCCAAAGGATGTCTTTCCAATTTAACTCGGATTGGTGTAACATGCACCGAAGATATTGCTCGAGAGTCTGATTGGTTCTCTCGGTTTGTCCGTCGGTCTGGGGGTGGTGACTGGTGGATAACCGCACATCTATTTGTGCTAGTTGGCAACACTTCTTCCAAAAATGTGAGATAAATTGACTTCCATGATCCTAGACTAAAATGGAAGGGAAACCATGTATGCGAACTATATTCTCCAGGAATTCCTTGGCCAAGGTGGAAGCTGAAGGTAAACCCTTTAAAGGGATAAAATGGGCCATTTTGGAGAATAGGTCCACAATTACAAGGATTGTGTTGTAACCAGCACAAGGAGGCAGATCTGTTATAAAGTCCATTGACAGGGTGTGCCATGGTGCCGGTGGAATGTCCAAGGGTTGAAGTAGGCCGGCTGGCCTTTTCTTTTGAGCCTTGTTTTGGGCGCAAATTCCACAAGACAGTACAAAAGACTTTATGTCTTTTCTCCAAGAAGGCCACCAGAAGTGACGTTTGATTTTTTCTTCCGTTTTAGCGATACCAGGGTGTCCTTCCATTAAAGATTCATGATGATGGGCAATAACAAGTTCTTGCAATTCTTTACTTGGCAGAAACAACCGCTCCTGGAAGTAGGGTAAGTCATCCTTAACGGTGTAAAGAGGACCCTTTTGACTCCATTCCAGTAAGGTTGAAGAGTCTAGAAGTTGTTTTACTTGCGTTTGAATATCCTCAATAGATTGCAATGAAGTTAAGCCTAAGATTCTTTGCTCAGGTATGATGGGTACAGGTTCTAAGCTCGAATTAGGTTCTTCCATGCCAATCCGGGATAAGGCGTCCGCTTTTCCATTCTTGCAGCCAGGGCGATAGGTAATTACAAAATCGAATTCCGCAAAGAATAGAGCCCATCGGAGTTGTCGTGAAGATTGAGCTTTGGCCGTTTTTAAATACTGTAAGTTTCTGTGGTCCGTAATTACGGTGATGGTGTGCCTTGCCCCGAGAAGGTAATGACGCCAAGCCTTGAAAGCAGATTTGATGGCCAGTAACTCTTTATCAGTAATTGCGTAGTTGATTTCAGGAGGAGAAAATGTTCTGGACCAAAAGGCCACTGTGTGTAGTTGGTTAGTCTTTGGGTCTCTTTGCGACAGGACAGCTCCCATGGCCGAACTGGATGCATCGGTTTCCACTATGTACGGGAGATCTGGGTGCAGGTGCTTCAATACAGGTGCAGAGGTGAATTTGGTTTTCAGGTCCTGGAAGGCTTTTTCGGCCTCAAGAGTCCATTCGAAGCGTTTGTTTTTTTTTAGGAGAGCGGTGATAGGTTGGACTGTTCGGGAAAATTCCGGGATGAATCTTCGATAGAAATTGGCAAAGCCGAGCATGCTCTGAACTCCCTTCACCGAGCTTGGAGATGGCCAATTGAGGATGGCGTCCACCTTTCGCGAGTCCATTCGGACTCCTTGAGGTGTCAGGATGAATCCGAGAAACTCTACTTCTGTGGTATGAAAAGCGCATTTTTCGAGTTTTGCAAATAATCTGTGCTGGCGCAGTTTCTCAAGAACTGCCCTAACATGTCTTCTGTGATCAGATTCTGAAGAAGAGTATACCAGGATGTCGTCAATGTAAACAATGACACAGACATCGATAAGTTCCCGAAGAACATCATTCATAAAGTACTGAAAGGCGGCAGGTACATTGCACAAACCAAAGGGCATCACCTGATATTCGAAGAGCCCAAACTTGGTGCGGAATGCAGTCTTCCATTCGTCGCCTTCTTTTATGCGCACCAGGTGATAAGCTCCTCGGAGATCTAACTTGGTGTACACACAAGCGTCTTTCACCTGGTCGATAAGCTCAGGGATCAAGGGCAGAGGATAACGATTCTTGATCGTTATTTGATTTAGGGCGCGATAGTCAATACACGTTCTAAGGTCACCTTCTTTTTTTGGCACGAAGAACAGAGCTGAAGAGACAGGAGACTTGGACGGGCGAATAAAACCATTGGCTAGGTACTGATCTAAATACTGACGCAAATGCAGGTTCTCAGGTTCCGTAAGAGCATAAATCCTACTACAAGGTAGTTGAGCATTGGGTACCAGATCGATCTGGCAATCATAAGACCTATGGGGAGGTAACGTGTTAGCCTGTTCTTTTTGAAAAACGTCTTGGAATTCTTGGTATTCTGACGGTAGCTGTACAGGGGTGGAAGTTGCTGTGGCTAGACCCATAGCTGGATTTCTTGGATAACAAGTTGGTTCACAATCAGGAAAACTTATCTTCTTTGCTCGCCAGTCAATTCTGGGATTATGTGTTTCTAACCAAGGAATTCCAAGAATTACTTGAAATTGTGGGGCCTTGATCACATCAAACACGATTGCTTCCCGATGTCCATCCTGACCCACCAGTGTCACTTCAACAGTGGAATGCGTTACAGGCCCTGAGGCTATTTCGGTTCCATCTACTGCAGTAATGACATCTTGGGTTACTTTCGGGCGGAGAGGAAGCTTAATCCTGGAAGCCAATTCACGGTCTATGTAATTTCCAATAGCTCCACTGTCGATGATGCTTTTATAGCATGCAACTGCTGAGGCTGTTTTGGGTCCACGAGCACCATTGGCATGACAAAATGCGAGGTCAAAGAGTTAGTTTTCAAGCTCGGCAAGCGGACCCCTACGCTTGCCGGGCTAGGTCGTTTCCCGAATCAGGTGTCACTAATTCGTTATCAGTAGCTCCAACCACCTTCTTTAGTGGTTTAACTGGACATTTTCTAAGAAAGTGACCGGAAGTCCCGCAATACAGACAAAGTTGCATTTGCCGCCTTCTCTCTCGTTCTTTCTGCGTTAATGGTCCTTTAACACCACCGATTTGCATAGGTTCAGATACGTCGGTACTCCTGGAGGTAGCGTGGGTTTTGATCGGTGCTCGGTTTTCATACTTGAACCGATCTTTTTTCCTATTTCGAAGTCTGTGATCAAGTTGAACCACCAAGTCAATGTAATCTGCGCAGACCTGGGGTGGGTTTACTATCTGAGCTAGAACATCCTTAAGCTCTCCGCGCAGGCCTCGATGAAACAATGTGATCCTTTTGCTTTCTGGCCATCCAGTTTCCACAACCAGTCTGTTAAAGGTGGCTATGTAGGACAGAAGATCCTGATTACCTTGTCGTAAGGATAGCAGTTCGTTATCAAGGGCCTGTCCTTGAGAGTGTCGAGCGAACAATCTTTCCATGCTGGCCTGGAAGCCCTGAAAATTCTGGAGAATGGGATCATCCTGATTTACCAATGGAATAGACCAATCGGCAGCACTGCCACTGAGATAAGATAGTATAAAGGCTACCTTGGTCTGGTCGTTAGGGAAGGCTCCGGGTCTGCATAGAAAGTGTAAACGACACTGGTTCATAAAGACGGCATACTTCTTGGGATCCCCCGCAAAACGTTCAGGCGGGGCCAAAGGCATGTGTCCAGGTAGATTAATTTGTACCGGGTTACTCAAACCCATTGATGTGGAAATGTCTCCGGAATTAGGTAAAGGAGTGTGCCCTGCCTGGGCCTGTAATAACCTTTTGGCTAGGTCATCAGTTCTTTCCTTAGATGAGATCAGTTCTCTTTTGAGAGCGTTAGTCTCCTGGCGTGCTGAGTGCACCTCTGCCCGTAATTCCCCCAAAAGCTGGGCCAGCTGATCAGTCTCGGAAGTCTCCATAGCGCCCGGGTGGGAAATTGTGGGTAGGCTTCGCGTTCTGTAACGCTCACCTTATTCCCACGGAGGCGCAGGTCTGGCTTCGGGACTCTGAAGATGGACAGGAAGGGCCCTCAACTCTGGCTTCTCCGGCTCGCAGGAATATTCCCCTGTGCGTGAAAAGGGAGTATTACCTACTGACTGAGTTATGCTCAAGCCTCCCACTCTCTTCCAACCCTCCACGATACCCTTCCACGATTCCCCGTGAAGTCTCACCTTAGGGTCTGAAAGGATGAGCTCTCCATCCTGCTTCTGACGCAGGGGCGCGTTGAACCCAGTTACTTCACTGGATTGAGGTTGAATGGGAGTTCAGGTAAGCTTGATTATACTGGTAAGGCACTGTAAAATTTCTGTTGCAAGTTCGAAAGTTCAAGCTTTAAATAATAATGTTCATTGCCTTTTTTCAGGTGATGAATGAAGATTCCTTTGGAAACTCCTTGCAATTAAGCGCTGATGTTGATGTCTTTTCCCCATAGGGGCCGGGGTTCGGAATGCCGGAGATATGGCGCCGACCCGAAGTGAAACGTGCAGTTCCAGTAAACATCTGGTAAGTCCTAGATGAGCGCTCAGGTAATGTTTTTGCATTCGCTCATCTAATGTCTTTGTCTTTTTTCCCCATAGGGGCCGGGGTCCTGCTTGGAAGCAGCAAGACCCGAAATGAAATGGGAAAGACCCAACAGGTAAGTTTTAGAAGGAAACTGAGCTTTTCCTATTCCCTTCCTTCTCTCACCTCTTATTCTTGTCTTTTTCTCTAGGCTCTGGGGAGTGGCTGTGTATCCGGATGATCGCTGCTGAAGATGGAGGAACCCAGGAAAGGTGAGTGAAATGCAGTGCTGCAGCGATCGTAATGAAATGCTTTTAAAAATGATGTCTTCCCTTTCAGGATCGTCGGTGGTGTCTCCGTGGTGCAGATTAGCTGGTAGGTCTCTTGTCTCCCTTTTGCAGGTGACCCAGGATGCTGACAGGCGTGGCTGAAGTCCAGATGCAGGAGCTGACACGGTGAGCGTCCAGCTGCGAGGAGCAGAACAACGCGAAGCATGAGTTGCTGATCGGGTGTGGTTTAAATAGCTTTGGAAGAAGTTCCAAAAGTGTATCCTTCCTCCGATCAGGTATGTATCCTTCCCCGACCACACCCGGGTGGAAAGTAATCCCACAGGTAAACTAGTTCCATTCAGGCCTCAAGAGGGCCTGGATGTGGCAGCATGGTCTGCATCAGGTAAGTGCACATTAAAACACTTGAACACATGTCTATCTTTATGAGCCTGGCGCCTAAGGCGCCAGGACAGGGGTCCAACATGAGCCTGGCGCCTAAGGCGCCAGGACTGCGTCCAAAGGGCCCCAGCTTGGGCACGCTGGCGCTCCCCTGGGGTAAATGATGCCTGCCTCTGGGGTTGCTGGGTCGGACCTGGCTCCTTGGAGGTAGGCATCATGACAAGAGCTCGAGTCCCCTCACCAGAGTGCAGGACTCAAGGAGTGAAGGAAACCCAATCAGTATCTGAGATTCATGGTGGTGTTGTTTACCATACACTGAAACTGTGAAGTGCTGCAGATCCAAAAAGAGCCTGTAGCTTCCAACGCCCTCCAAATTTCTGCCGCAGGAGTCCTCCAGACTTCCTCCATCTTGTACCTATGACTGAGGCTCAGGAACTCAAGATCTGCATCACTGTAACAGGACAGATTCTAGCTGGACCACTCTTATTCAAACCAGAAGTACTGTTTAGACTTGGGGTACTTACCTCAGTGTCTTTCTGAGCCGTGCTTTTCTCAGTTGAGACTTGTATTGGCTTACCTTAGAGTTTTTCACAAGTGTAACAGCTTGTGACACTACAAGTGACTTCTACAAAACTCTTTCACTTTGTGCAAGACCTTTTAATATCTACGAAGTGACTCTGTACCATAGACTGTGCTCCAATTGACTTTGGCTGTCCTGGCTCCCTGCAGACTCTTCTAGTTCAATGACTTTGATATTTCTGTCCCTCATAGGTGGTAACTTGTTTTAGACTGTTATTGCTGGGAAACGCTTGCCTAGACTTCATTAGAAGTTTTAAGTATACTCACATGCCCTGAGTATCTGTTTAACATGTTTTTCTTCCTTTAACAGCTGCTTTATGCAACCTCAGAATCTGCAACATATAACTAGTTATATATAATGGCAATTACAATTAATTTGTGAATGAAGTCACCTTCGGGTGTAGGAAGTGTGAAAAGCATCTATAAAGAGTACCCATTAAACTTGTGCTGATTCAGGAAAAGTATTTTAAAGTATATTTGATTGTTGTAAAACTAATGTGGGAAAGGTAGAAAGGATCTTAGTGCGACAACATACGATGGAATAGTAACAGTTGTATAGTGTCTATTGGTGAGACCTGTCACAGTGCGTGTAGGCAAGAGAGTTAACCCACTTTACTCTCGTTTTGAAAAGTGAAAAAATGATTCCACCACGCTTTCTATGCCAGTTAACTTTTGTAAGTTTAATCACTGGTTTGTGAACACTTTGTCCTGGTGAGTGTCCAGGAAATGACAAGTGTTTCGCCCGATGGCCTTCTTCAGAACTCGACAATACGTAAAAATTGAATCTCCTTCAAATATATTAAACATGTAGTCAATTAATTTATGATAAACACACATTGCGATATCAACATTGAATAAGCATAGAGACAGAGATTGAGGGGGTTGGTTCAGGGTAGGATGAATTAGGTATTTAGAAGAAAGAAGATCAATAAAAAAGGACAAAATATAAGTATTTGCATCGCATCGTGTTGTGAACATGACACATTTTCAAATGCATGTAGAGTGCATGCGGAGTTCGGCAGAGTTCAGTCTGCAGGAGACCTTTGACAAGTGAGGAGCTGCAGCGACGGGCTTCTCTTCTTGTGTTTTTTTTTTCTGTCGATCCTGGTGTTGGTGTGGCTTTAAGGAATAAAAGCCCAACCAACCTTAAAAACCACGGGAACGCGTGGAGCGCGCGCGTATTTCGGCAGAGTTCAGTCTGCAGTCTGCAGGAGAGGAGAGGTGAGGTGAGTCGGATCATGCAAGACGTTGGCCCACAAACGCGCCTAAAAGCTAAAAACAACAGGGGTAAAACCCAGGAATTAGCTCCCCTTGCCATGACACTGGAGCTTTCCAACTCCAGTGTAAACTACACCGACTCGCACGAGCTGCTCACAAATATGCAAACCTCTAGCTCACCTGCCTTAACAAATAGAAACCCTTATGGTAACTCTCCAGGTTCGCCCACTTCAGACTCACGTACAACATGCACTCCTATGCAAGCTCTTAGTCAGATGCTAGATGACAATTCGATGTCCATCGTTAGAGCACAATCAAACGAGACACTAAGAAGATTCAGCGGCTCTCGACATTAGTGATTGCGAGTTTGAACACCTGGACCCTTGACAAGCTTGCAAGTAAATTCACTGTTTCTAATGAGTCTAATGACCAAACTCCTCCCAGTCCCTCGAGACTCACAGACCAACCTGTAAAAGACATTTGCTCGAGCGCACAACAAGCGCCTCGAGTAGAAACGCAAATAGACTTGGACCAAACTCAAGAGTCAAATAATGACATGAGGTGCGCCGAACTGGTAACATCCAATGGAAAGAATCAACTAGACAAAACTGTTTCACCACGGCCCTCTAGGTTAGATAAATCAGACAGAGAACTGTTAGAAGTCTCAATTGCCCTGTCACCGTTGACACGGCCAAATGGAAGCACCCAGGAGGCGCGAAAATTAGCAAACAGCGCTGTACTAGAAGATGAAAATTCCCAGGGACAAGATTGCCTTGATAAATATATAGACAACATGGAAAATGGCGATTCCTCAAACCCAGCAAGTAGAGATCCCATTGTAGCAAGAAATACGTCACCCATCCCGAATATATTGCCGACAAACACAAGTACGATCGAACGGCTAGCCAAGATGACAGCGGCAAAATCCAAATGGAAATTGGATTATGAAAGAGACATCGCCTCTCCTGTAAATAAAACACAGAATGTTGTCAGTGATGAAAGGATCTCTAATGATAGACTGATGCAAGAACCCACAGTACATGTCGCAAAAATTCTGCGACACATGCAAGCGGAGGACATGGGCACATGCCCACCAAAAATAGATCCGCCCCTTACAACGGTATGTGTTCATAACTTGACTCACGAAGAAGCCGCAAGGGAATCACAGCTAATGAAGAAAATGAAAGAAGACTTCGAACAAACGAAGCAAAAACTAACAGAAACCCATTTGAAATTGAAAAAAAAGGACAGACGCATTCTGGAAAATAGCAGCTTCACACATCCAGCACGTCAATGTACACAATCATCTTCTTTACAAAAAAAGGACGAGCTAGTGTATGTAACAAATACAATGCCAAAAACAAACTCAAACACAAGCATGGCGGAAAAGACTTTTGATACCACAACTGCAAACAAAAATCATAACGATTCAAGTGGCTTAGCTAATAACGAAGAAAAAACAAAGGCCACCTCCAAACCAAACATATCAACGGCCGCTGCTATTCAAATACACAACAATGTGCTAGCTGCCACCTCCTTGGCTCTCATTCCTTTCACCAAGCTATATGAATCGCTTGGTGACGGGATCACGACACAGGGCTCAATGCTAACCAACATAAACGAAAAACTAAACAAAATGGAAATTCAAAATGGTGAGCTACTAGCACGCATGGAAAAGGAAATAGAACAAACAGCGGCTTGGCAATCAAGGCTAACCGATCTAGCAATGCGCGACAATCATGAGAAGGAAATCCTGATGAAGGCTGTGCTAGAATGTATGTCATGGCTGCGGTACAGAGAAGATAAAAAGGAAAAAAATGAAATTCACGGTACCAAAGAAGCAAAGACAGCGGTCGTCAGGACCAATGACACGACCGGGCATGCAGTTGTAGCCCCCTACAAAAAGTGCGCTGCATCAGTAAGCACACAAACCTCCATAGAACCCGGGCAGCCATTACAGTTGGAACAAAAGGCGGCAGGAACGAACGACAAATTAGCAACACGGGTCGTGGTAGTGGAAAGTGATCACGACCCCCAACAAGTGCAAGAACCAAACATCCCACCTCAAGCAAGTCAGCTCCTGTCGACTTCGAACCATCAAAATCCAGTAAAAACTGCCCTACTAGCCTCACAAACTGATGCGCATGACCCGACTGGAAAAAAAAATACACCCTTGACGTTCGACATGTTTAAAGGTCCAGCGAAGTCGACTTTATTCATTCTAAGTAAAGAAACTAAAGAAAAGGACGTAAAGACAGGAAAAAAGAGCACAAATACTAAAAAGGCAGGAGCAAAGAAGCATACGACTAGTTCCAGAAAATTCTTAAGAAATCTGACGACTCCCACCAGGCCTGGTTTGTTTGACCGTGAAGTTTTAAAACCGACAGCCCATGCAAAGAAAAAGCAAAAAGTTTCGAATGATATCAATGAGCAAACTGTACCCGATAAAGGAAACTTGAAAAAACGAGCTTGTCGTGAGTCGGCAGGTAGTGAACTTCACTCCACACCTTCATCAATCGATCTCGCAGATCTATCCACCTACTCAGTGAGTTCGGAGGACGAAGCTAGTCAAATGACGTCGTCGAGTCCTGACAAAAACAGAAGTCAACACCTGGCAACTACGTCTGAGCAGACAAACCAACAAAAAAGACCAAATCGGAAAAGAAAACAAGACGAAAACTCAGACCTAAACCTGGGCCCAACCACAAAAGTAGTAGACAAACAGGCACTCAACAATCCGGCAAAGTCCCCAAGACTCAGCAGCAATGATGGCTTTCAGCAGGCTAAAACCCACAAGCAAACTGCTGCTGGGACGACACCAAACGCACACACCAACTTAAACCCAAATCACAAATTCACAGCAGCTCAACGATCCAAAATAAATAGAAGTGTGCACATCGAAACAAATAAGGAGACAAATGAATCCATGAGTAAACTGAGACTCGAGAATGTACTGGCAGACAATGATTCAATGAATCTAAATCGCCAGAACACTCTAAATTTACTGCAGAGTGTTCCTGCTCTACGAACCATAAGTACAGATGACATCAAAATTGTAGAATATGTGTCCGAACGCAGCACTGACATAGTACTGCTGCATATAAAATCTCACGCAGTGCGCCAAGCAATTCTGGCGGCTTCAGAAGAACTGTTGTTTTTTGGATTTGAAGTAAAACAAGAAGCGGCTTCGCCAAAAATTCTCCAAGAGACAACCAAAGATCCTCCCCAAACGAAAAAGCTAAGGATCTGGTAAGAGCGAAGCTCAGGGAAACGATGAAACTTTCTACAAACCCCTCTAAATTCAGAAATAATGGAGACACGAAGAGAAACGGAAACACCTCTGCCACAAGATCGGAAAGAAATCCAGTTTAGCAATGAATGGACGTAAAGAGAGATCACTCAACACTTGTATCCTGGAATACAAGAGGTTTTGACCATCTTTTCAACGAGTTCTCAATAGACCTAGAACTGAATCTGATCATATGTTTGCAAGAAACTTGGTTGCGTGAGACACCCACGAGAGATGGCTACCTAGTTCTCGCAAACCCTGCAATCAAAAACAGGCTGGGGCGCCCATTTTCTGGGCTGATTACGATGGTCAAACAAGGAAAAGTGTGGGAAGTGATTGAATCAAAAAATCCAAACCCATTTGTACAAAGCACACTGTTACAACTAAAATGCCACGCAGCTGAAGCAAGGAAACATATGTTAGTAGTTAATATATACTGGAACCCAGTTAAGATTTCAACTAAACATTTCATTAATTCAATAACAGCAATAATAGATCAAGGACAGCTCAAACATAATGACCTGAAGATTCTAATATGCGGCAATTTAAATCTTGCTGATCTAATCGATACACAACTTCGATCAAATGCAAGCTTCACTACAGGAGAAATTGGTTCAATCAGATGTAAAAAATGGACTCAGGCCATGCAAATGAGGAATTGCATGATGACAAATGGAAACCTAACAGGTGACTTTCCGCCTCATCATACGTGGCATAACATGGGCCTACACAAAACCTTGGATTACATCTGGGTCTCTGCAAATCTTTGGGACCAAGTTCTCGATCTTTCCATGCATACAACGACAAGAAGCGATCACGATGCGCTAGTGCTTCTTTGGCAAACGGACCAGTACACCGCTGACAGGATTTATACTGGTTCCCTCGAAACAAATCAAGCTGGCAATCGCCTGAGATTAAATAGAAAACAAATCTCAAATATGACTGCGAAACTACGATCGGAGAATGACGAGGTAGTACCTCTGGTAAACTATACGCCTCTGCTGATGCAATTTCATTTACCCAAAGGAAGGAAAACAAGTAACAACGTACAACATAAATATAAGTGGAGTACACTGATCAATGAAAAAAAAAAAGAGGTACGGAAAGACATAAGAAAACTAAAGAATACCATAATTGGAAACAACAATACCATAATTGGAAAAAATCCTTTGCCTCAATGAGAGATCAGGAAAGAGGAGCTCTGATGTTAAAATTAATAGTAACCAAAAATGCAAGTGAAACCTGAGCGATCTTGAATAACGA
This sequence comes from Ambystoma mexicanum, assembly GCF_040938575.1. Lineage (NCBI taxonomy): Eukaryota > Metazoa > Chordata > Amphibia > Caudata > Ambystomatidae > Ambystoma > Ambystoma mexicanum. The sequence continues at coordinate 444,213,227 of NC_090926.1, forward strand.
AGCTCCGTTTCAGAACTTAAAGCTGGCTAATGGGGTAACCGAGGCGACTTGGGTAGATCATTTCTCAAAACTATTCTTCACCAACAGTGAATGCACAGACAATGACAACTATATCACTCAAGTAAAGTGGGACACGTCTGAGCAACTTGAAGATATAAACAAAAAAATCTCAAAACTCAAAAACTCTAGAGCGGCTGGACCAGACGGAATTAGTAACGTAATGCTAAAAAAAGAATAAAATAGAATGGTCCTGCTTCATTGAGATTGTATTTAATCACATCACAACGGAAAAAAAGTCCCTCAGTCATGGACCACGGCAATAATAGTGCCAATCTATAAAAAAGGCCTACGCGAGGACGCCTCCAACTACCGACCAATCGCGTTGTTAGACACGATTGGTAAAATAATGGCATCCTTTCTGCAGCAGAAGTTAGCAAACTGGGCCGCGAAATCAAACCGCCTGGACCTTCGACAAACTGGATTCACCAAAGGAGTGGGGACCGAAGTGAACCTAGTAATATTGAACTTGTTAAAACTAGAAGCGCTAAAACAAAAAAGAAACATACACCTAGCTTTTGTCGATATGCGTCAAGCGTTCGACTCGATAAACCGTGAGCTACTGTGGAAGAAATTGAGGAGCTGGGGCTGCCCCGAAGAGATCTTACAGCCCATAATTGCTCTGCAAACAAACACCTCAATCAGGGTACGACTGAACCAACAAGGAGACCTGACAACTCCCATTGTGACAAACACGGGTGTGAAACAAGGGTGCCCCCTAGCTGCGCTGCTCTTCAAGCTCTTTATCGCTGATAGCCCAACTGCTTTAAACCAAGTAAATTGCTTTCCTCCGAAAGTAAATGGCCATCAAATAAGAGGTGTCACATACGCTGACGATATAGTCCTAGCCGACCAAACGCAGATTGGCCTGCAAAGGCTGCTAACAGCGCTTGACAATTACATGCGCAAAAATAAACTGCGCATTAACACAGCAAAGACCAAGATTATGTCGACGGCAGGAAAAAGGAATAACAACTACAAATGGTCAATTGCAGTGGAAACTATAGAAAAAACAAAAGAAATACGATATTTGGGCATTTTATTTAACACATCAATAAGAGAATGGGCATGGTCAAAAGATCTAATACAGCAGACCCTGACATTTGCACTACAAGCTACAAAACTGCATAGACTATATGGGAAATTTACGATGCTACCCGTACGGGAATTTTACCAACTAAAGGTAACACCGGCACTAACGTATGGCGCAGAATCCGCTTGGAATCTACATCACAGAATATGGCCATACCTAGAAGGTACATTTTGGAGAAAGGTTTTGAGGCTACCAAATTACATCTCGGTGATCAAAATTCGAAATGAGCTGGTATTAGACTCCCTGCAAGGAACAGTCCTATGGAAATCAATATCACTCCTAAGGAAAAAGAACTTAAGCCCTCCAGAACCGGCTTACGAAATCTTCAAAAACTGCCACAGCGAGCACACGAGTTCTCTGATAAATGATTGGAAAGAAAGCGTTAAAAAAATACTAATCAGCGCAGATATCACCTTGGAGATGTTGATAAATCGCCCTGAAACTGCAAAAAAAAAAAAACAATGGCAAAGGATTCTAAACACAGAACGATACAATAACTTAGCATCTGCATTATACCTGGGACCAGCTGCAAATGGGCTAGACTCAATACCGGCGTACATAAAACAATTTCCATCAAGACACCATCGCGACAGTTTTATGAAACTTCGTCTAAATGCCTGCATAACAAAAGATCAACTATTCAGAACACACGCCAAGGATACAGGTGACAGCCTATGCAGAGTATGTAAGGGCGAAGTAGAAACTACCAAACATTTAATAATTGAATGTGCGGACCTTAAGAGCCAACGAACACTACACCTAGGGAAATACGCCCCGTGGAACTCAAATATGGAAGATTGGTGGTTTTATATCCTTGGAGGGAAAAACGTACCGCTGACCTGTCGAATAATTGACTATTTGGATGAAATCTTGAAAGACGATGTCAAAGGGGATGCTGAAAACAAAAGACAAGTCTGTGACAAGTGATTGCATTTTGTATCTTGTGGTAAAATCTGTGAGAAGAGTTTTTTTTTTGTTTTAAAAAGTTTGTAAACCAAACTATAAAATTACAAAATAAAAAAATAAAAAAATAAAAAAATAAAAAAATGCATGTAAGATTTCTTATACTGTTTATTAAACATCCTCTTTAGTACTCTTACAGTTAAAAAAAAAAACTTTCAGCTAAAGAATGAAACTTAAAGAAAGCTTCCTTTCATTTACTGCATATGTCTTGTGCTATTCAGGCATTGCGTTTGCATATTTGTACTGTGTATCTCTAAAATGAGTAATTGGCTTTGGCTCTTCCTGCTTATAATAGTATTGGTTTTAATAGGTTGTCTTTTGAATATAGTAAAATAGACTTACCCTGTTGGGTTTAGAAGTTGCCACTTGTTTTAATTAGTGAAATCATTTTATTGGTGTTAAATCACCGTGCCTGCAAAGTTTAAAATAAAATAAAAGGGCTACGTACGTATGTTGGCGTGTTTACGGTTTTGTTGACTTTGCACTCAAGAACTAGGTTAGCATATTATTGTCAATCGTTAATACGCACCTGTATTTGTTAGATAGATTTTTCTAATCAAAGTTCTGATGCTACTTTAGCTCAATATGTTTTATATTATCAGAAATTGCACTAGGTCTTCAGTAATTGATATAAACATTTGGTGTTATAAGAATACGCTGGTTCGGCTAGAGGGCTTGTGCTGTGTTCTTTCCGCGTGTTACTTTTAAAAAGTTTTGCAAATTCAAATAAAGGTGCTGTGCATGTCATTTCTGCTTGCTTCGTTTTTTTTTTACTTGTTGGACAAGCACGTCTGGTTTACATTGTATTCTAATATGCGCGTTCCGTCGTCAGTTATGAAAGTTGCTGTTAATTTCATAAAAAGTAATGGCAATAAGGGGCATGTTGTTACTAGTTACGGCGGTCTTAGTTAGCTTATTCGACATGCATATCTAGTAATTATTATATGTTATTGTGCGCGTGCCGACGTCAAATACACAAGTTATAGTTGAATTCATTGTTTCTAACCTGGTCATTGGAGCTCTGTTCTCCCTGTCTGCAATCTGTGAAATGAAAGCGTAGCTGCTCGTTCGCTGAGTTATGTTAACTCACACCCTCTCTGTGATAGGTGGCTCATTCCTCTTATCTGTGACTCAGAATTGATACACACCCTTGTTACCAGGGAAGACAATGTAGTTGTAATAGTGCTGAAATATCCGATAAGTAGTTTTTCTATTGCAGTTAGTTTTAAATAGGAACTCAATAGTGCACAAATGTAGTTTAGAATATACAATGATGACGATTTGCGCTAAAATCATGGAGATTTCCTGACATTACGTCACAAGTTTTAGTGTGTTGCAATCTCTTTTTTACTACCTTCCAAACGGGATGTGATGAAATCGGATGTGCAGTTTGTCACTGTTTTAGTACAATTGAGCTGCATGTTATAATGTGAGAGCTCCTAATGAGAGAATGTAGGATGCTTCCCAAGTAAGGATGGTGTATGTTAAGTCAGCATGGGCACAATTAGTTATTTGTTCTTTGCGTCCTGTAGGTTTGACATTTTTCAAAATAGCTTTTTAGCTTAATTTGACATGGACGCTTGATCTGAAGAGCTAAAAATTGAAATAAGTCAATATGTAAAGCAAATGCTCTTGTTTGTTTGATACCCAAGAGTTGGCTGTATCTGAAAACTCCTCTATGAGTTTTGACATTGTAACATATATCTTGTTTCATTTATACATGAGGTTAGTAAATGAAAAGATGAGTCAGTCTGTCCCCTTATGTAAACATTAATTTGGTATTTAGTAGTGTTTATAGGAATGATCCCATCTAATGATCTATATGCAGACCGAGTTCCATTGTTCTGAAATGACAAATTAATTTGTCTTCCCTTTGCCTCAGTGCGCGTTCCATGCTGCCTCCTCTAATGTTTCTCTTGATTTTGTGTAATCCTATGAATTGAAGACTGTCCTTGTTTTGCCATTGATGTTCTTGTTGCCAATGAACAGCTAGTGGGAGTCTCGGATCTTAACTGGAGATGGAAGAAAAGTGCTCTTGAATTCTGGTTTTTCGATTTCTTATGGTAGTTCCGAACAGGGTTTTCCAATTTATCAAATACTGGATTCACCAAGTATGCCCCATTGCGTCTTGAAATTCAGTGCGGTCTGGAAATGCTTAGCAACACAGTGTGCACGTGCCACATTTGTAAAAACCCTTTACTCTCGTATTCAACCAACTTGATGTGTTCACATTAGCTGGTGTGCTTAGTAACGATGGACTCAAAATGTTTTTTTATAGATTGTGACCTTTTGAAAATGATTCGAGTTTGTGCATATACATATTTGGTAAGGTCCTTATCTAGCATAAGAATATGCCCGTGTCTATTCAAAATCTTCTTTAGCCTATAGTGATTGTCACATTGTTTGGTAATGAATTTCACAGTTTGGAAATGTGAGTCATTGAATTTTTGTTTCGTTTTTAAAGTTGTTTCTCTGTCTGTTTTTTTGCGTGATTGTATCCTCTCTCATTGGCTGTGGTGTGATATCCTCTTTGGAGAAATCTTTCTGTGAGCAATTTGCATTCTGACTGGAAAGATTGATTGGTACTGCAGATTCTCCAAGCTCTTATGAATTCTCCTGTCGGGATGTTGTTGATGACTTGTTTTTGATGGCAGCTTGTTGTGTGAAGTGTTGAATTCACTTGAGTTGGTTTTGGATATGTCCGTGTAATTATTTGCTGGTCTTTTACTTCAATTAGGAGGTCCAAAAAGCTTATTCTTTCTGTATTTGTTTCACACATAAATGTGATGACTAAGTCATTGGAATTAATAGTATTAGTAAATTGTCCCAGCTCTTCCACTGTGCCATTCCAAATAGCAAAGACATTGCCAATGTATCTTGTCCAGAGGGTCATTTTCTCAGTGAATTGTGCATTGGTGTAAACAATGAAGTCTTCAAACATGGGCATACAAATATATGCCAGGGCTGGGGTGTACTTGGTGCTCATGGCTACTCCTTGTTTTTGTTTGTAATATGTATTGTCAAAGATTAATTTGTTGTGTTCTAATGTAAGTTGTAGCATTTCAGTTAGCATTTCACGATGATGGTAGTGTGAGGCTGAGCTATCTTTGTAGATATATTTCACAGTTTTGATTGCAAGGTTGTAGTGAATAGAGTGCTTGGACATCAAAAGTCACCATTCTACTGCCTTCTTGCCACTGGTAGTTTTTTTAAGATATTAAGTAAACTAGATGAGTCTTGCACATAAGATTGAATTTTAAACACATATGGTGCTAACAGTTCATCTATGTATTGTGACATTGGTTCTGTGCCCAACCAATGCCACTAAGAATAGGACTAGCTTCAGGAATCCAGTCAAAAGGTTTATGCAGTTTAGAAAGAAAGCACATTGTTGGTAATGTTTGATCTTTCACGGTTAGAAACATGTTTTCCTCGTCTGTGATCATGCCTTTACTTGACCAATTAAGTATGCACTCTTGTAAGATGGAAACCACCTCTTTTATAGGATTGGTGGGTAAGATCTGATAGTAACCTGGGGTTGTAAGTGTCTTTGTGCCATCTCTATATAGTATGATCGATTTTGGATGACTATATTTACCGCTTTATCTACTTCCTTGATAACAATTTCTAAGTCTTCTTGAGGTTGTTTTAAAGCTTGCGTTTCAGTTGGAGTTAGGTTACCATGATGTATTAGTTAAATTCTGTCATGTTTCAAATTTGGAAGCATTATATTAATGTCTTTGGACACCGCTTAACTAAGGTATATATTAGATTGTCTTGACTTAATTGTGATATGAATCTTGATTTAGCCCTTAGTTCACGCATACTCATATTGGCAGATTTCACATTTAGTACACTCAAGAGATTACGCATTTCATAGTCTTCTTCTTATTGAATTACACATAATAGAAAAGTATTCTCTATATCTGATATTGTTAGATAGCTGGCCAGTGCAGATATGGGTTTATCTTTTCTGATTTCTACTCTTGTTTCAAAGAATGTTTTTAATATCAATGTTCTAGTAAATTTGAAAAGGTCTACCTGGGTTTCCATTGGGTTTAATGTTGTGCTGTTTGCAAGGGATAGACCTTTGTTGAGTACATTTTGTTCTTCTAGAGTGATTACTCAGTCTGAGAGATTATAAACTAGATCATTCAATTCTGTTGCTTGCTTAATACATTTGTGTTCGCTCTTGTCAATCTTTTGGAACTGTCTGCTTCATTTCCTAGCAGGCACAACATTCGACCCAATAGAAACCCAGGTAGACCTTTTCACATTTACTAAAAAAATGTACATTTCTGATATTATAAAACTTATGGAGCTAAAGTAGCATCAAAACTTTGATTAGAAAAATCTATCTAACAAATACACGTGTGTATTAACGATTGACAATAATATGCTAACGTAGTTCCTGAGCGAACAAAACCGTAAACATGCCAACATACGTATTTAGCCCTTTTATTTTATTTTAAACTTTACAGGCATGGTGATTGAACACCAATACAATGATTCTACTAATTCAAACAAGTGGTGACTTCTAAACCCAACAGGGTAAATCTATTTTACTATATTCATAAGCCAACCTATTAAAACCAAAACTATTATAAGCAGCAAGCGCCAAAGCCAATTACCCATTTTAAAGATACATAGTACAAATATGCAAATACAATGCCTGAATAGCACAAGACATATGCAGTAAATGAAAGGAAGCTTTCTTTAAGTTTAATTCTTTAGCTGAACGTTTTTTTTAACTGTAAGAGTACTAACAAGGATGTTTAAGAAACAGTATAAGAAATCTTACATACATTTGAAAATGTGTCATGTTCACAACATGATGCGATGCAAATACCTATATTTTGTCCTTTTTTCTTGATTTTCTTTCTTCCAAATACCTAACTCATCCTACCCTGAACCAACCCCCTCAATCTCTGTCTCTATGATTATTAAATGTTGATATTGCAATATGTGTTCATCACAAATTAATTGACTATCTGTTTAATGTATTGGAAGGAGATTGAATTTGTACGCATTTTCCAGTTCTGAAGAAGGCCATCAGCTGAAACACAGTTTACTGGACACTCACTAGGACAAAGTGTTCACAAACCAGTGATTAAACTTACTAAAGTTAACTGGCACAGAAAGTGTGGTGGCATAATTTTTTCCCTTTATATTTGATTGTTACATATCTTGCCCTTTTTAATGAACACTTATTTAAAAATTGATGTTGAATAAATAAATAACTATTTATAACCTTGAGTGTAAGTGTTACTTGGCTACTTGTATTCACCTATTTCAATGCTACAGCTCTCCAGTTCACATTTACCCTTCTTGAGATAGGCCTGGCTGCTCAGCCACACTACCAACTTGTGTAGTACAGACCTATACCAAAAGGTGGGTTACCTAATACCAAGCAGATAAGTGTTGTGTAGTCTCACACAGTGTTACTACATCAATTCTTACTTAACAGTTTGTTCTTGACAAATGTTACTAGTTTCTTGAGGACTGTACAGGCCTCTCTGGCTTTCTAGTTTCCTTAACCTCTATAGTTGTTTAAGTGCTTCAATATTACATTCTCAGGTTTCTAGGGCTCCCGCAACCTTCCTTGTCAGTTTCCTTCACCGTAGGAAACCCTGCTACCTTCTCTGTCAGCTGGTATGGTGCCATTCCCCCTCTCCATGGCATCACCGAAAAGTAAGCATTAGTCTCTCTGCTTCTGTCCGGCTCGGCATTCTGCGGTCCATGTGTTGCAAGTGGAGGATTCGGTCCTCTGTTCTAACCTGGCCTCAGCATACTTCCTCGGGTCCCAGACCCATCACAGCTTCAGCGTGGTCATGCAACCAGCTCCTTCTGTCTCTTTCTTGGATGTATTGCCTTCTGCAGAATTAACCTTTCAGCATCTCTGCCTTCTCTCTGCATCTCTCCATGCTACAACTGTTTTTTCAGTGTAGTGTGGCTCCCCTCCAGGACTACTGTACGTCAGCAGCCCACCTTTGTGTAGGATTCTTACTCCTCTATTCATGGTTACTTGTCCCTTTGTTTTGCTGCCATACTTCAAAGGTGTGTGTTGCTTGTCATCAGTTAATGAGTTCAAGGGGATTCCAGCATTACCTTGAGTAAATAATGTAAAAGAAATGTCAGTATCTGTTGGGTGCAAACCAGAAGTAACATCAGTCTCTTCTATTCCCATATTTGCAGACAGAGTACACTTTACAGGGAGTTCCGTGTAGGAATGGTAGTCCTTGTCCAAGAGGTTTGTCACACCCAGTGAGGTACCACTTTCCCTGACCCCTAAGGACGGTCTTGCTTAGCATGGAGCAGGACATTTAGGTGCAAGCCATTCTGCGCCTGACGTTTTAGTGTGGCTCTCTCTCCGCTGCATCTATTGTCGGTTCACCCTGTTAGCCACGGCCAGCATGGCACAGGGACCTAACGGTGCCAGTATGTTTCAGTGCATACTTGGGAGCAGCTGCTAATGAGGATAAAAAGAGTTGGTCACCAACCGAATGGGTGAAACTACATGTTCCCTGCACTCGCAGCATCTTTTCGACCCAAACAACCTTGAGAGCAGTGGGTCAGCACATGTGAACCCTGACACTTGAGAGCTAAGTAGCCATCACGTATCTGGAAAGGGTATAATGCTACTTTTTTAAAGTGCCTAAAAGATATCTCACGGTCCTCCTATGGGTTATTTCTTCTATGTTGTATGAGTATTGCCTGCTGCTCTCTCTGGACATGGGGGATTCTGATAACCTGCACGGTGTCTTCAGCCCTATTTATTATTGCATCTCTGCGTGCTGGGCTAAACGCCTGGAACGAGTGTGCACCTCACATTGAAACTCGGGGATGTCCTTTTCAATTGCACCCTTCTCATTATAGCACTGCAGCGCACAGCCCACTTGTGCCACAGTGGATCTGTGCATTTTATGTGGGAAGTTGTTTCTTGTTCCTGTCACAGTTTCACCTGCTTATTGTACAGCCCGGCGCTGAACGTGTGCGCATGTTCCCTTTTCTCCTTTAAGCAAACTGCGATGCTCCCAGTTATCACGTGGTGCCTATGTTTGTGTCACATTTATGATTCTTTTTTTTTGTTTTTGCCTTCTTCAAAACGGGTCTCATTTGGTGCTAAGGATATTTGGTAATGGCTGCTAATGTCAGCCACTGTGGCCACGCCGAAAAGGGATCTGCGGCCACAGTGGCATGGCAAAATGGCTTGCGCCAAAACATTGTGCACCGGGCTTAGCAGGTTAACCTTGCTATCCTCGAACGGGGTGAATCTCCACTGGAAAGAAGGAATCAGTTGTCTAGATTTGTCACAGTATGGTAAAGTATTTGGTCTAGCAGTCGTCCACTTTCAGCGCCGAACCCAGTGATCACTTCCGATGACACCTGTGCTGGCACTGATCCCTTCATCAGGCAACAGGATTGCCTTCAGCTGCCAAACCATCTTCTTGTCGTTTTGCTCTATCATCTCCTCTATGATCGTGCTAAAGTGAAAGATGTAAAAAGGAAATGTTAATGCACAGATCTGTTTCCTAAGATTAACACATGCTTTCCTTAGTGAAATGTGGCACCCTTGTATATCAATGTTGGCAATGCATATACACTGCTGTGGAGTGCTATGATTTCAGACCACCCCGTTTATAGCAAATGTGGCGATTTGTAAAAGAAAACATACACACAATTAACAGTTTCCCACAATTGAAACTATCGACCTGGAAATGCCGGCAAAAAATAAAGACATTTTAAAAAAACACTTTTGTTTTTTATTGCAATTCAGCTGAAGTGTTTGTGTGCACTGTGTGGGCAGCCTCCAAGATGTCAAATTTGACATCCTGCTGTTGCCACTATGATTAACGCCTTGCTTGAAAACCTGGTCCATCTCCACTCACATTTCCTAGCTGAACGCATTGCATTTACAGTTGAGAGCGGGTAATCTTATGTTCCCGGTGAAAGTTAACAGAACAAAAGTACAACGTGTTCAATGAAATACGGATCCGGCATTGCCAATGTGTCCGTTTGCTTTTGTAACTCTCACTGGAGAGTTAACATTATCAGTTCTCAGCTGTGAAACGCCAAGCGGTCATCTAAAGAAACCTGAATGGGACAACATCCAGGAAAATACAAGGATGTGGGGTCGGGGAGACATGCACACTGAGGGAGGGGTTATGAAGAATGAAAAAAGGTGACACGGGACACAGCAGAGAGAAGGAGAAAAAAACAAATGACGTAGTAGATGCAGAGTGGAAGCTACACACAGTAAGCTATGAAAAATAAAGGAACATATTGAGAGAAGCAACATAGGAAATCAAAAGAGACCGTAAAAAGTGATAGGAATGGTAAGAGAAAGGGGGAGAGGAGAAACAGAAGACAATAGTGGGAGTAAAAGGGAACATATAATCACCAGATGGACAGAGAACTGGAGAGAAATGCATAGAAACGAGAGAAGTAAATAAGAGCAAAGCAGAAAGAAGTAACTAGTGAGGGGTCAACACATGTACAAACAAGTTTAGAAAGCAAGTGGAAGAGGCAGAGTGTCAGAAGGGACGAGAAATAGCAGAGGGAGAGGAAAAGAGATAGAGGCATAGTGAAGGGTCATAGAACAGAGGGTGAGCGTGAGTGTCGAAGGCAAAGGAGATTAGACGAGATAAAAGGAAGGAGTGACAAAACAGCGTGACAAACTCTGTTTTGCTGGAGAGGGAGAGAGAGAAACAGTCATGCCATGAAGAAAGAGTGGGGGTGAGACACAGATGTAACACTTAACAGGCTTTGCAAAATCTTTCTTCTCCTAGAATCCGTCTGGGGGAGTGTAAAGAAGTAATTCCTCTGAAATCCCCGATCCGCTTTAGCGTTTCAATGCCTCTCTGCACCCTCTTCCTCGTTTTGCCCTCAATTCCTCCTGTGCTGACCCTCACCCATGTGCCTCCCTTTTCCCCGGCTGCCACTTTTATCACATACACAACATGCACACTGCTGCCACACCAACCGTACTCGCATGCACACATCCACACTCTTGCACCCCGGCACTAATTCTCCCACCTCCTTGCATGCACATATTCTCCTTTACTCATGGCGTGTTACCTTACACGCACCCTCCCATGCAATCACACCGAGTCCCTCTGCATTTCATCCCAGGCTGCAGATTGGTTTATCATAATGCCTTTACGGGAGAAGAGGTGACCGAGTCACGAAGTTAGCTGAACCTACAATAAAGTTATGCAGATGTCAATTTGTCCAAGGTCAGGTGTGAAAGAATCAACCATCCCTAGCTTGTAGGCTCTTATTTGACATTCTGGCACTTCTAGTCAGACCCTTACAATGTGTACAGCAATGTAAATGATATGCACTAAAAATGCCAGGACTGACAGAAAGGGGCTATTGTTCTGCATATGTGCAATGAATACGAGTGTAAACATAATGATTTTAGAAGAGGAAAGAGGCAGTGGTTGGCTTACATTATTAGCTTTGGCGGGCTATTCATTTGTCTTACTGAGCAGATGTTTTGCACATAGACATGTAGATGTCTGACGTGTGGCTGAAGTGAAAACATTTAACTCGCGTAACCAAGCATGTTCACCCTCATGGGGCTCGGTGCATGTACATGCAGCTCTCCAGGGAGCCTCCGCAAATTGTATGAATATTGCAATTCTGTCCATCTCTGTGCTTTCCTGATGCCTATTGTGCTTCCAAACAATGGACCATTGTGTGCCTTTAGACATCATACATCTAACTTCATGCCTTCACTACTTTAAGTGGCTTACAAAGCCTTATTGTAGAGCATTCGAGGTAAGGATTCAGTAAGTGCACCATGCACAGATGTTATCTTGTGGAGCAAATTATGTCAGCATCCATGAAAGGGATACAATGATATCATTAGGCGAGATAACCATCAATAAAGTTAACAATTCAAAACACACACGAACCTAAAACAAAAGCGAGGAGTAAAACAGAAACGGATCTGCCAAGCCTGGGGCAACTGGGTCTCAGGATATTCCACGGTAGCAGAACTAGCATAATAATCACACCCTGACTCTCACACACCCTCCAGGCAATCAATGAAAAAAGATTAGCCACAAATATGCTGCAAAAAATACCACGTTGTGCTGCAAAGATTTGTTTTTCATGCCGCAAAACGTTCAATTTCATGCCGCAATATCGTGGAGGGTCTGTTAAAGGTGTACCTGCTACTTCTTGAATTATAAATGTACTTCCAGACTTAAATATGCCTGTTTGTTATACGAAAGTAAAAAAATGAGCCGCCTATATCCAGGAAATAAAAATGCCAGCAAAGCTAGAAGAATGAGTCAGAGAGCGAGGGAGTTTCATGAGCAACTTGAGCAGGAGGTTGAAGAGCAAAACTGAAGTGGAGTGAGCCAGGGGGCATGAATGAATCAATGAGAAGCACCAGAGGCCTTCCACTTTGAAGCTCAGCCAGAATGTAGATGGAAGAGGGTTTTCTAACATCAGAGTTCAGACTTCTCTGTAAATAATTCAGGGAATGTCCTATGAACTGGACCCTCGTCTTACAATTTGACCTCTGACTGTAGCAACAAAACAAAAAAAGCTATCCAATACTTACTCGTCTTGGTGCTCAATGATGCTCTTGCATGGGCGCACTTTGCCACTAGCGTAGCAATACATTCCAATACATTCCAGATGGTGTGACAAGCCATTGCTGAATTGCTGTGATGGGATAGCCAGCACTCTAAAGCTCCTTTAGTTTTGCTTCTCATATGCATGCAGACTGATGCGGTTACGCACTACTTGGATACTGCATTCAGGGATTGCCTGGAAAGCTAATGTGCAGGTAGAAGGCACTACTAGTGTGGTAGCTCACAAGTTGTAATGCCCAATGCACAACTGGAAGGTTTGGTCTGAAAAGAACTAGAACAGTAAGAGGCAGCATTCTGTGTGTACAGCAATCACTCCATGGTACCCTAATCACATTTATTTTTTTTATAGCCAGGGTAGACAGAAATCCTGCGAGTGGCAAAAACCAACAGTGGGCACAGGAAATTGGCCACTTCATAGAAGTGGAGCATCCTTGCCCAACTGCAATGGAACCACAGATGTTAGAGGAACTATTGGATGAAGTGCAGAATACATTTTAATGAAGAAGCCTACTATGTTTAACCAGAAAGAATATAGTGGAGCACCTGTCTTGGCCCTACACAGTATGAACTAAAAGGAAGAAGAAAAAAACAGAAATCCAGGAAAATCCAGCTGGTCCATGTGGGACGACCACGTTGTGGAGAACAACCCCCGGGGAAGCAAAGTGAGTCCATGGGGTCAGAACAAGTCTTTACCTATAATTCTGGGTAACACCCATTTACATTTTTCCAATTTTGTATGGCCTATTGTGATGTAGATAAAGAACCTCCACTGATTGGTGATCACCAACCTTATGCCTGTTCTCCTCTGTTCTATAACACTGAGACTTATGTATTCCCCCCTGTCCTTTTTACAACAATGAGACAAGGAAGAGGGATGGTGGATTGAAGATCAGCAAGAGCGGCAAACCAACGATGCAGTCTACTTGTTGGAAGCTACTGGCAGGTGCTGGCACATTCAAAGGCAGAATACCTGAGCAGAATGGGAGTCTCGACCTTCCAACTGCTGGTTGGGACACAGGAAGCAGTCCAAAGCAAGCATATGGGAGAAGACGGCATCCAAGGAGGTCGGGCTGAGAAGTGTTTGCTGTGGCGTGAGGATGAGCACCAGGAACCGCCGAGCGAAGGAGAAGGCAAGGCGGAAACTGAGAGGGAAACCAAAAGGCTGACAAGATGCACTCCCAGTCAGCAGATGGACCGTAGAGGAACCAGAGAGATGCAAGGGATGAGGAAGCTTCAAAAGACAACTGGTAAGCCCAGAGAAGGAGAATGGGATACTGGGGTGCTTCAGGCTTAATAACACATACCAGTAACAGCAAACAGAAACCGTTACAAGGGAATAGGGAGATTAAGCTTAACTTGAGAACGGTCGGTGGACAGAAGTATAAGAAATATAATTACCTGGATGCTCTCCTTCCTGATGGCTAGAAGATCCTCTCCGCACCCAGATCCTCCTAGTCCGGTGTGGGGTAGCCCTGATCTTTCCTGAGTTGATTCCTGCCTCTATAATTCCCACTCAGACCTTCTCCTCTTTTAAATGCAGTGTCTGTAGGCTCTCTCTCTCTCCTACCCATTCTCTTATTGTGGCTACCATCCACTGACGACCTGGTCAGATCATCTAATTTCTCTCTGAGTGAGCAGACCACTTTTCCTCCCCCCTGGCCTCTACCACTCAATTCCTCCTCCTCAGTGACCGCAATATCCATTTAGACTCTCTTTGTCCCTCCTCTGTACTCTTCTGAGACCTCTGCGACTCCCTCTCCCTGTCCATCCTCCTCTCTGGCCTGACTCACTCTGCAGGGGACATACTTCATGTCTTGATCTCCTCTGACCTTTCCCTCTCCATCCGTCTGACCACTCCTCTCTTCTGGAGTGATAACTTCCTCCTCTTTTCTCATCTCTCTCTCTATTCCCCCCAAGCCAAACCTACCCCAACATTGCCACCTACCTTCTCGGGCATCCGGCCCATGAAGCGTGTTTCAGTCGAGGTTTTCAACGTCACCCCCCCTCTCCATCTCTTACTGTCTCACATCCTGAAACAGACCTGTCTCTGCTCTACTCTTCTATTTCTGATACTCTTGATTCTCTTTCCCCTGTCATGAGGATCCATTTGAAGTCCAAAGCCAAGTGCAATTCCTGGTATGACTCTGACATAGCTACATTTAAACGTAAGTGTAGGGCGGCTGAGGGGAAATGGAGGACGTCTTGTTCATCCTTTGACAAACTGGCCTGTTGCCTGCTCCAAAGGCAATACAAACAAAGAAGACAGTCCACATTTAAGCATGTGTCTCTGCAGCATCTAAAAACTCGTACAAACTCTTTAAAATCTCCAAAAAGTTGGCCAACCGTGCTGCAGTCTTTACCCCTCCTGTTGTCTCCCAGGCTCTTTGCAATGCCCTTGCCTCTCACTTTATCTCAAAACCCAGGACATCCTGTCCACCCTCTCCTCTCCTACCCCTCCTCTCCCCTCTCTGTCTGTGCTTGCTGACCCTCCTTAATCCACCTCCCACTCTCCTTCTCGTCCTTTCCTCTTTTCTCACCTGATGAGGTCACTAGACAAGTCCGATCTGTGAAAGCCTCATCAAAACAGGTTCATCCCTGTTCCTCTAAAACAATCAAGGACCACATTGATACCCTTGCTCGAGCCCTTGCCAATTTTTTCAACCACTCCTTTGCCTCAGGATCCTTCCCCTCCCCTATGAAGCACTCCCTTGCGCATCCTCTTCTCAGGAAACCCAGAGCCGATCCTTCTTGTCTGGCTAACTATCGGCCAATTTCCATTACCACCTTTCTGGGCAAACTCCTGGAAAGCTGGTCATCTCTCAGCTTAACCTTCATTCCGATTCTGTTGGCTGTCTGCATGACCACCAGCCTGGCTTCAGAGCTGACAGAAGCACAGAAACTGCTCTCCTGAACATCTGTGAAGATCTTCTCTCCAACCCTGACTCTTACTGTCCTCATCTTACTCAATCTCTCTTCTGCCTTCGACACGGTCAAAAATACCATCCTGCTCCACCGTCTCTGTGATAACCTGGGTATCACCAATCAGGCTCTGGCCTGGCTGTTAAACTAAAATGGGGGGGCAAGGCATACATTGACAGGGAGTTGCCCTTACTCTATATACTTTGTATAATGAAAATTTAGGGCAAAACACATCTGTGGTATGATTTGGTCATAGCCTAATATGTCTGATTTCTGAAAAGACAGGAGAACAACCAACCTGTTTTTGGAAAACCACTGTGGTTGAGGGCAAGATAGGTTATCAAGAAAAATATGTCAAGAAAAAAGTTTATCAAGAGAACGTTCTCTACCTATAAAGCGCTGATGTGCCACCTACAAAAAGGGGATAGGAAATGAAGATAAACTATTTACTTCTATTGATTGTAAAACATTGTTCAAATAGTGCCCATCAACCACTCCCTTCCACTATGTGTGTGTTTTGGAAGAGATAAATAGCCAGACAGCAAGTCGGTTCATCAATGGTTTTAGGTACAAACATTCACTAGGTCATTCATGACTATAATGACCGATTGTCTGTAAATGACGTACACCGAGATTATTAAAAAGACACAAAATACAAACAATCCAAGTTTGTATAACAAACCGACAAAACGAAAAAACACACTCCACTCAGCATATAACAAGATGCTTGTGTTTAAGCATAGGGTGGAGTGATGTAAAAGATTGCTCACATACAGTGGGTTAGATTAGTGCCTATATAATGTAGCAATCACTGTCTACCGGTTTCAGTGGTGTCCTGTTCATTATGTCCACTTTCTTCAGGACAGTCTTCTGGTTCCTTACAACAGAGTAGGTCTAGTCAGTACCTTCCAGGTGTCAGAATCTTAGAGAGGGTGGGGTTGTACCTGTGAAAATAGCCAGAATGTTGTCGATATATCACGTCCAAAGTGAGACCTGTGATCTGAATGGATTGGTTGGTGTGTAGATGTGTGACTCTTCTAATTCTGCCACATATAGGTTTGCCAAAGGGGGGCAAAGGTGGCACCCATTGCAGTGCCCGAGCATTGTTGGTAGAAGGTCTCTTAGTGTAGAAAGAAGTTCTGAGTCAGGGCCAATTCTGCCATTTGCATTATCACTTCTATTGAAACTGCCGGTGGGGCACTAACTCTCATAGGACTTTTTCCACAATTTGGAGGATACCGTGTTTGTGTCTAGTGGTAGAGGAGATACAGACACCATCTGCTGTGTTTTTAAAAAAATGAATGGCACTAATATGATTGCTGATTCAAAAGGCATGCCTTGGCCATTATTAGCCTAGAGGTGACTGGGGTGTATTTTTCTTTTACACACAGGTCCACCCGTCTGCTCCAGCCATATGGCACCCAAAGAAGGTGGTAAGGTATAACTCTGGCCTGGCTGACCAGAGTTTTCCTCTCTAATCGACCATCCCAGGTCCAACTTGAGACCTTCCTATCGTCTCAAGGCCTTCTTCTTTGCTTCTGCTTTCGTTTGCACCCCCCGTCTCCCCTGCTGATCTGTTCTCTCTTGGCACTGTGGACCTGGCCATCGCCCCTTTTTCTTCCTGCACTTATCAAACCTACCCTGCCTGCCGTCTTAAACCCAGCACTTGCCACTTGCTGACTGAACTACCACTGTTTGTTGCCTTTATTTTTTCTTTATTTATTATTCATCTGTTTCTCCTTTGCTCAGCACTTTCCACTTCTCCCCCATTCCAGGCACTTTTCCCCTCCTCCTCTCCCATGCCCTTGTGGGTTCTCAATGTCACAGGGCCCAGTAAGATTGTTGTTTTGCTCTTCCCTGTGCCCCTCCCTACACTTATGTATGAGTGCAATAGAAATAAAATATCAATTCAATTCAATTCAAAACCAAGCAAGTCCAAAGGAAGAAATTAAACCTGGCATTTGCAGTCTAATATGAAGCAGATTTAAACATCCCTGGCAGGAGAGTAAACTAAGCACAGAGTGGGTCTGGGACTCACACCAAAGTTAGGTAGCAGAAAGTGCTGTCAAGACAGTAAACAAAGCACTCAGCAAGTCTGGAAGTTGCCCCCAAATAGCAAAGTTAAAACCCTGGCAGGAGAGTAAACAGGATTGAAGAATCGGGATAGAATTCCCCCCATAAATTGTGGAAGCTGAGAGAATAGAGGAAGAGATCCCCCATTGTTTTTCGTGAATCACAAGGGAAGAGCCATACCCCTTTTTCTACAGGACATCAGAGGCACAAAGAAAGAACTGTGATATATTTGTGGAAATGAAGAAAACCCAAGGGATGAGCCATCCTCCTTGGAGATTGTGATATATATATATATATATAAATATATATATATATATATACATATATATATGTTACACAGCCCGTGGTAGCAGGCGTGTAGTTATGGTTAAGTTGCTAAACCCATAGGAAGACCACTTTTTCAGCAGCTTATAACTTCGGTCCCCTTGTAGGAATCCTCACCAAACTCTGCAAAAGAAGTATATGGCCCACTCTGAATTATTTCCTCAGGTTTGGTGAGGTTTGCTGCAGGGGGAGCAAAGTTATAGGGGGGTCCCAATGTTTTTTTTCTCCATAGACTGAATGGGGAATAAGTTTGCACATGGCTTCAGGGTGAACAACAGATTTTCACGAAATTTGCGGCAGGAGGGGTAGGTTCAGAAACCGTGCTTTTGTGTGTTTGGTGGTAATCCAAACTCCGCAGACCCATTTCCCTGTTCGCTCCACGGACAAAAACTCATTGGTTTGCAGTATGCCATGATGTCGGCGAACATTGGACGCGGCCGGTGGTTGGAAGGAGGTAAGCGTTTTGTGCATCAAAGGTTTTGGGAAACGCTACCATGGTGTATCGGAGGATAGTGTTGGGGTGTGTGTGCCAAGCCCCTGAAGCATTGTGTGCATGGCTGGTGAACTTGTACGTAAAAGTATGGCCACTGAAATTAGTCTTATCTGGCGCCGCTCTGGCATCCCATTTCCCCGTTCACTGCACGGTCAAAAATTTGATTGCAGTGCAGTGTGACGTCCTGTGCGTCATAAGTTTTTGATAACGTTGCATCTTGTATCTGAGGACAATGTGGCGGTGAAAGGGCCTGGAAAACACACTTTACGGCACCTGGTGGTGGGAAGAAGGGATGGAAAGGGTGGAGGAGTGAGAAGTGCTTCATCTGCTAAATCTCATTAGAAAAATAGGGTGGTGTGCCAACGGTATCTGTGCATACAACTTCAATTCACAGTTACCGCACCAGGGAACAACCCTGTGTGTTGATTGCAGGAAGCCTTTGTTATGGCATGACAGCTCCAGAAGTGATCTCTGATGATTGGTGGCAGGCTGAATTGCAGAAGGGGAGTGCATTCCACATGCCTTGAACATTTATACATAGTGTGTACTATGGTGTGTTCTGCATGTGGTAAGTCCATGGCCCCTTCGATGCATGGCTGGAGCCCTTGTACAGAAAAAAGCTATGTCCACTGGTTGAAAAGGTATGTCCACTAGTTGCAATTAGGTGTCACATTGTTACTTTGTGTGTGTGGTTTGGCTGCATTGCACACATTGTTGGTTGCATGGGTGTGGTAATTGTTAGAACATCCTACAGTTGTCAGTGTATGGATGGAGATGCTGCAGTGAGCAGTCCTGCAGTGTGTCCACTGGGTGCAGTGTTGGAATAATGGCCATATAGAAGAGGGTACGGTTAAACTGGTTTTTATATGTGCTTGGGTAGTCTGCATTGTGCAGATTAGTAAGTGTTGTAGTGCACTATGCAATATTGGCTCTATGCGCACACTATAGTGTTGGGAGCAGGACCAATGTTGTGAAGATTTTGTTGTTTTGTTGGCATTAATACAATGCTTTCTGATGGAAGTGGATAGTGCTGCCAAACACTGTGGTATGTTTGTGCATTATGGTAAGTGGATCATGTGTGCTTGCATCCCTGATTTATGGTGCAACAGTTGGGTAGAAGTGCTGGTCCATATGTTGCCTTTGCAAATTCTGGCACATGGCTACATGTTCACCTACATGGCTCTGTTATGTTGTGTTTGGTGTGGCAAAGGCCTAGACTGGTGGGTGCATGGCCGAAGGCCGCAAGCCGTAGGCCATGCACCCAACAGTCTAGGCCTAGGTCTTCACCACGGCCACCACAACATAATGTAGCAAAGCAGTTGTAATTCTGCATGTCTTCGAAGGTGGGGACCTTTACACAATGGTTGTGGACGACATTGTGCACTTGGTAGAACAGCAGAAGTGAGCTGCTATGCGTACAATAGCATATAGTGTAGGTCATTGCATGTGTTGCACATTAGGGAGTCAGATGTAACCATTTGTGTTTGCTAGGCTTTGCCCTTTATAAGACCCTTCAAATGTTGTGTTGGATGCATGGCTGGAGCCCTTGCACCGACAAGTATGTCCACTGGTTGCAAGCAGGTTTGATATTTTTGCTTTGTGTGTGTGGTTTGGGTGCATTGCATACTTTGCAGTTCCATTGGTGTGGAACATCTTACAGTTGTCAGTGCATGGCTGGAGATGCTGCAGCGAGCAGTGCTGCAGCGTGTCCAGTGGGTGCAGTGTTGGAATACTGTCCATATAGAAGAGGGTACGGTTGAATTAGATGCAATATGTGCTTGGGTAGTTTGTATTGAGCAGATTAGTAAGTGTTGTATGTACTCTTCACTATTGCTTGTATGCAGATACATCTTACAGTTGTCACTGAATGGGTGGAGATGCTGCAGTGAGCAGTGCTGCAGTGTGTCCACTGGGTGCAGTGTTTGAATAGTGTCCATATAGAAGAGGGTATGGTTGAGCAGGTTCCTACATGTACTTGAGTAGTCTACATTGCTCAGATTATTAAGTGTTGTCGTGCACTATGCCGAGTTGGTTCTATGCACTTACTAGAGTGTTGGGAGCAGGACCAATGCTGTCAAGATTGTGTTGTTTGGTTGGCAGTAATAGAATACTTTGTGAATGGAAGTGGGTAGGGGTGCGAACTAATGTGGTATATCTGTGGATTATGGTAACTGGAACATGTTTACATGCATTGCCGTATTATGGGGCGGCGGTTGGGTAGAATTGCTGGCACCTACAATGCCTTTGTGAATTCTGGAACCTGGCTACATGGTCGCCTGCATGGCTCTGTTATATTGTGGTGGGTGTGGGCAAGGCCTAGACCGTTGGGTGCATGACCAAAGGCCGCAGGACGTAGGCCATGCACCCAACAGCCTAGGCCTTAACTGCAGCCACCACAACATAATGCAGTCATGCAGGTGTAACTCTGCATGCATTTGAAGTTTGTGACTTTTACACAATGGTTGTGGAGGACATTGTAGACTTGGTGGAACAGCAGAAGTGAGCTGGTATGTATAGATTAGCATATGATGTAGATCATTGCACCTGTTGCACAATAGGGAACCACATGTGACCATTTGTGTTTTCTATGGTTAGCCCTCTATAAGACCTTTGCTTTAGGAAGTGCTTAAAATATTGTGGGAAGAAAGGAAGTGCTCAGAAGCACACATGTAAAATATGGTCAATGTACACAGGCACCTACATATTGTTTAGCACACCCAACGTAACATTACGCAACCATGTATGCAAATATGTGGCCAGGGTGAAACAGGTGGGGAGTGCATTGCATTGCATATGACAGGAGCATTTAAACATAGGTTGTACTGTGGTGAGGGCCCAGCGCCTTGGATGCATGGCTGGATTGGAAAGGGAAGAAGGATTGTCCCTGTTTTACTGGGGTGCGGCCCACACTGTAGTTGGGAAAGCGCACGTGCCACATCCTGCCCTTCTAAGCATTGTGGGCATGGAAAAGGAACTGTAGGAATTAGCCAATCAGGTGTCGAGGGTTTGCCTCACAGGAAGGGCTGGTACTATTTTCCCCATCAGTCTGTGCTGTGGCAGTGGCAGGCAGTGATGGAGAGATGCAGAGTCCTAAAAGTGGTGATACCTTTGTGGAAGATCTGTACAGGCATGCAGCGCAAGTAGGCATGGCTGCTAATTTTATGTTGGAATGAGTGGAGGCTTTCTGGTGCACTGTTTATGAGGGCAGTTTCGGTGGTATGCTTGACCTTTGCATATGTGTGGCCTTTGTCAGTAATGTTAATGTTGTCATACTGCATTATGGAGTTCTACATTTGGGGAACATGTCGTATGGACGTTTGCTCCGTCGCCTAAAGAAGTTGATGGAAGAAGTGATGTAGATTTTTCCCACTGCCAAGATGGAGTTCTCAAGCATACCACCAAGAGGAGTATGGGACCATGCCAGTGTAATTTGTCTCCAGCCAGAGGTCGGAAGGTGTTTGATTAACAGATGCATGTTTCAATGTATGCCCACTGCTGGGATGTTCTCTACCGACTATGACATCATTAATGAGTGAAATTTACACTGGCTCCATGCAGATGGCATTTTTTTTTTACCAACTTTGGCAATGCTGTTTTGTTTTACACTGTGCAAAAAGAATTGAAGGCAATCCTGTAACAATGTAAGCAGGCAAACCAAAGAGAAACTCAGACAAAGAGCAAAAACAAAAAAGGTTATTTGTAAGCATGTAATAAAAACACAAAAACAAAAAAAACATATTTTGCAAGGGACCAATAAAGATCCAAACCCGTAACCTTTTTCACACTTCTGACGCCAACCCCCTTCCTAGGATGATAAATCTGTGGATTCTGCTGTAGTTTCAGGATTGAACGTGCCACATCCACCCCTTTTCGGGATGGTAGCCATGGAAATGGGATTGTGGAGGAAAAGGAATTGCTCAATATGGTTTCTTTTTGTGGTGTGTATGGAAAAACTGGGGCAGAAGGTCTCTTTGTACAGAGAAATGCAGAAGACTATGGTGGAAGTGTGCGAGCTAAGGGGCAGGCATCCTGTTTGTATGTATGCACTGTATGCACTTGTTTGCTGTTTCTAACATACACTTAGTTTTGCTTTTCTGCAATGATTTTCCATAAGTTTGCAGTAAGAGGGGTGCTGCATATTCTTTTTTGTGAAGTGTACAAGGTAAGTGGCAGGCATTCTGTTGACATGCATGCAATGTGTGTATAATATCATATGATGTGATATTGTATGATATGCCATTTATACTACGCATATACATAAGTTTATGAAGGCGCACTGAGGCAAGGGAGGGGGAAGAGTGGGGAGACAGGGACAACAAACCTATTAGGACAGGTGTCACGCAGATCACCCAAGTGCATGGATAGGGGGAGGAGAAAGTGCAGTACATGGGAAGAAGAAACAATGACAATAAGAAAAATATGGCCCGATGGTGGCAAGTGCAGGGATAAGTGAAGACATCAGGTGGTGGTGGAACTATTAGGGATACAGAAAACAGTCTCCGAGTGTGGAGTTTGCATGGGTGCGACTGGCAGGGGGAGTTTGCCTGGGCCTGAGATTAGAAGGTGGCCAGGTAACCATTTCAGAATCATTTTCAGCCAGGAATTCAGCAGGGGATAGGAGGAGAAAAAGCAGAGGCAAAGAGAAAGGTTTTGAGGTGCTTCCGGAACCGGTGTCCGGTCAAAGGATCAAAAAAAAACAATGGAATGCCTTTTTTTCAAAACCAAAAGGACTGGAAAAAAAGTTTTGAATGCGTTTTTTTATTTATTTATTTATATATTCTTGTTTTTTTAAAAAGGAAAAAGGGGGTTGGTGGGAACCCCCATAAAAAAATAAATAATAAAAAAAGCATTCCAAAGTTATTTTTTCTGCACTTTTGGTGTTGAAAAAAAGGCATTCGATAATTTTATTTTAGATACTTTAACCTATAAGCAGATTTAGAATGAGGCTGTTTCAATAGTCTAGCCTAGAGCAATTCACAGCTGTGGAGACAGTGATCTTTTCGGACATTGCTTTAGGTTGGTAACATACATTCAGTGCTTGTGTCGGTGTCATATATTTTTTACGATTTATTTAGGATATGCGTTAGTGGGGAAACAAATTTGTAGTATTGTCAGAAGGAAAGAAGAGAGTGCCTGTTTCGATATTACAAAGGGTGATACAGGTAAATGGAAACGTTGCAAGCATATACAATTGAAGTGCCACTTGACGATAGTGGATGGGAGAAAAAAACAGTAACCTTTTTAAGAATGTAATGATGCTCACTGTGTAAGTGATTTCAACCCGGCACTCCACCTAAGTCAACGCCTAGCGTGTGATGCACAATTGAAACCCTTAATTATTTATTTATGTCTATAAGTTCTTTTATTTCTGAATGATGTACCCTTATATCACGCCCCTCTCTTTAAATCCCCCCCGGTCACACTGAACCTGGAAGCAGGCTGTTTTGCAAAGTTAAAATATTTATTTTAGGTATTTGCACAATATATTTATCACACTATTTACTATTTATACAAGGATCACCAATGGGGTGATGTCACAACACATCTTTTAATCACACAGAGTATTGAAAGGAAAAATAATGCAGCATAGAAATAATACTTTTGTGTGGGTTCAATCAAAAATGCAATGTAATTACTCTTTCCCCCTGCACACTACTCAATCCCCCCAATATGCAGTATAAAGAGATGGAAGGAGAGAAAACAGGTTTCAGGAATACACACTCAACAAATACAGTATCAATCCCAATTCCCCCACAGCAAACACAGGGAGAACAGAATTGATTGCAAACTTGTCAAAAATGGGTTTGAATGTGGCTTTGGATGGGAAAAACACTGAAAATGGATTTAATTCACTAAAAAGGATTCAATACTAGTGGGAGCCGCTTTGTATGGTTTCAGATAAACACTAGCAATGATTATTGAGTAATTATCAGGTTGAAAACTTAATTCTGAGGTTGGATGCAATGTACAGCTGTTTCACACGTGATATATTTGAGCCAAACGAAAAAATCGGCGGCAAACCTTTCTGTGCGCGTTAAGCACAATTGCGGAAAAACTATAAGGATGTGGTTTCAGGTTTGTTGGAAAGCTGAGGATGTTAGCTTCAATTTAATTTGACACTTACATCTCGTTACTAGCATACACAGTGAAGAAGTTATGAAGGTTTTTGTAGAGGTGTTTTTTTTTTAGAAAGAGTCAGAATTTATAAAACCAGGTTGCGCTTTTTAAAATTACAAATAAGGTTTCTAACACTAGGTTGACTATGAAGCCACAAACTACACGACAGCACAGCCACCAGTCCAGCGACGCCTGTGGATGGTTTTTGCCCACCGAGACGCTTGCCTTTCTCAGCAAATATATTACCGCAAAGATGATTTTAACACTACTATTACCAAAGGATTATAGGGTAAGAGAAAGATTCAGGTAAAACAAACAATTTTCTACAATGCAGTTCTGGATATAATAGAATAGGTGTTACGCTCACCTGGTATCCACGGGGACGTCACTCAGCCTGTTCTGACCTCTTATGACCTCAAACCCTTCCCTGGAGGCTATTCGACTGGAGACTGGGCCTGAAACACAGGATTGGTAGAGTTTAACTCCCTATTGTCTCTGTGTGCTTGAACCCCTTCTTCACCGGGGTCCAACCCTTCACTTTGATCCACAGCTCACCTTGTTTTCTTGGTTAGTGTGCTCTCCATCCTGCCTTCAGCGCAGGGGCGAGTTGATTGATGTGGGCTCGTCGCTGCCTAGTTACTTCACTGGCAAGAGTCCGACAGGTAAGTTCAATAAGTCTTTTGAACAGTTCTCTAACTTCATTCCTTTCCTTCCATAGATGATGGCCGGCGTCCGGGGATGGCGGCGTGCTGCTGAGATGAGTAGCGCTGAAGGTGAGTGAGAGCGCGATGCGCGATGCACCCCTTTCGTATTTGCATTGAACTGAGTTCTTTTTCTGTGGCTTTTAGGTGCCGCGACGTTTGCAGCGTGGATGCCGGTTATGAAGAACAAATGTGGTGAGTAAGCACGGTATGCGGCGCCTCTAGATGTTTCCACACTAACCTGGAGTGTCTTTTCCCTCTTGCAGATGTATGAGAAGTTCTGGAGACAGAGTTCCACCAGAGTGGCTGGGATTCAGGTAAGCATTTGAAGCTCGTACAGTATTTAAACATAAGCAAAGATTTGCAGAATGCTTACTAATGCCTTTTTTCTGTTCTTTTCCCTTTTCCTTAGGAAGCATCATGCCGGGATGGGAATGACACCGCCGAAGATGCCCACAGAACAGAAGGAGCGATGACTGATGGGCATAAGCGCTGCAAGGTAAGTCTTTCCCTAACAGTGTTCTTGTTCTTGCAGGAGCTGAGCGCAGAAGAAAGATGCAGGCCTACTGGAGACCGATCCGAACACAGTGTCACGCTGCAGGTGCAGAAAATGCAAAGCATGTTTCTCAGCCTGGGTGTGGCTTAAATAGTCTCTGGGTATCCCAGGTGCCTCTGGGCTGAACCACACCCAAAAGACTAGACCGCACATGCAGTTCTGGGATCCGAAATGTGTGGAGGCATCCATCTTGTACCCATCAATGCACTACAAGTACAATCCCCAATGTTAGCCTATGGGAGTGAGTGAGTCTGGTGCCACAAGCGCCAAGTCTGACTCCAAGTGGGTCTTTGGAAGGATGGAGAGGCCCTTGAGGGCCATGTAGGTGATCATGGCCTGGCTCCAGCCTGACATCTTGGAGGGCTGGGGACATGAGGGGCAGGAATCATGACAGCGGGTTTGGATAGGATTACTTATGGATATGATATTTGCTAGCGACAATCCTATGTTATGGATACTCACTACCACTTTTTCGAATGGACCCATCAGGGATCTGGTCAGGGAGACTTTCTGGACAGGAATTCAGCTGGCACACTAGACTGGACTCAAGGCGCCTTGGTTCTGCACTCAGCACGGCACTCCTGACACTGCACGGCGGGATTGGGCTGGATCTGACAGGTTGGTTATGGTTCGCTGCTATGTGGTCACAGCTCGGCTCTACTGGGTTGGATCTCTGCATTCTGGGAAGAATTCTTAGCAAGAAAGCAGCAACAGCACATCCAGGCTGTTCTTTTTCTTTTTCCCCTTGGAGGTCTGGGGTAAAATCTGGTTTCAGGATTTATTAAAGGCCAAGCTGAGAAGGGTTCACCTTTGGAAATGGGCCTTTCTGCTTTCAAAGTTCTGGAGTCTGGAATATGGATTTCTCTTGCAAAGTGCTCTGCCAGCAATCGGATGGTGGGTGAATGTGTGTGTCTGTCTCTAGGTCCTAAGCTATCTCTGTGTATGTATTTTCTAAAAGGGTGGGTATGCTGACTTCTACTAGGCACACCCCCTAGACATTCTATTGGTTAGAGTATTTTCTCTCCCCTGATTTGAGAAGAAAACAGGGTGTCATGATGACGCTGTATTTTATGATCCAGGGAGAACCTTCTCTTTGTTTCTGCACATGAAATCTATTTTTCATACATACAAGACATATTTACAATTTTGCAACCTTAATACCAATAGCATATTTATATCAGATATTTGTTGGAGCAAGTATTAAACCGAGCCCCATCACGGTGAGAGCTTGGGTCTAGATTTGGCAATTTTTCACACTTTTGGTCCGGTACTCAATGTCAGATTTGTCCACATTTTTACACATATGAGCGCATGACATCTGGGCATAATCATGTGAAGATTCATGTTTCTGGCATCACCACAATTGCTACAAAACAACAAACTCTGTAGTCATGTCCCTGAACATAGCACAAAGTTCTGAATAGTTTTAAAACGTGAGCAGAATGTTCATATTAACAATACTGTATCTTACAAATGTTTACAATTTTGCACAGTCCTCTGTCAGTCCTTTTCAAAAATATACTTTCTTGTGCTTTAAGAATGCACATAACTGTCTCTCTCGCCTCCAAAGATTTGGTGGGCCAAGAGCAATCCCTGCCTCTTTCCTCTGGCAGGAGTTTCCGTTGACAGTTGCATCTGCATATCTTTTCAATCAAGGGAGTCCTTTGTTTCACCCCAGAGCAGCAGAGCAAAATCCCCTCCCCTCTTCATTAACACCTCACTGGGAGTTCCTGGGCTTTGATGAGAAGCAGGAGAGATGCCTTTTGTTGGAGCAAACTGTGGAATTTGCTTTGAAGTTTTTTGTCTGGCATCAGATTTACCTTAAAGTCACTTTGTTTCAATTATTCTTTGATGAAAACAAACTTCCATTTTCAAAACAGGCCAACAAATCTCTAATTCCAGTCTTTTAAACATAGAGATTAAATGTTTGCAACCTATATTGCTTTTGATGGCAAGTCATTTAATTCCAACCATTTGATTTTCTGCACAAGTTTAAGCTTCCAATGTACTTAATTGACAGCTGTCACACAGGCCGCCGGCGGTACTGTGCCCATTTCTGACAGATTTTACAGACCAGCACACTTTTTAATGTGGATATTCTTGTGATGGAATCTGCTTTTCATGACAATGTGTGCTTATGTGGATTCTTTAAATAAAGTGACGGGTAACACCCAGCAAGGATGTTGGATATTTTCTGATGCTTGGAATCATGATTTTGTAATTTCAGCAACCAAGGAAAAATGGATTTCAGAGCACTTCTGGGTTTCCTTGCAATGAAGCACTGCCTTTCATGCAATCTCCCTTTTCACACTGTGGGCAGCCCAATGACAGGTTTTAGCAGTGTGGTCTCCTGTTCCACCACTGACACAGGCAAAGTAGATTGGCAGCCAACTTTCTGGTTTCACAGCACCATTTACATGGGTTTAGTGCGCATAGGGCCTTTTGCGGCCATTTTCCTGTTTCTGGTGCCACCAGCACACAGTGATGTCGCAGGGCAGAGTCTAGTGGGTCAATGCATCCCTCAACTGGCAGATACATTGCACACAGGCATCTATAACAGAGTTGTAAACATACTGCAGAAAATGTTTTCATACCTCCACTTTGTGGTTATGGGTGCTCATGTGGATGAATGTTGATGCACAAATCTTGCATTCTTTTACTGAACTTTCTACTGGATGTGCTTTCCAATGACACTACACTTGGAGGCTCAGTGTGCAATGGTACATATGCAGTGTTGTACAGAAGAGACAGTGTTAGATGCTAACATCTTGGATCCCATTGGTGGCTGTGTGTGTGACTATTTAACAGTACCCAATGAGGTAGTGATAGACAAAAAATAGTGGAAAGGGAAGAAGGATTGCTCCTGCTTTACTGGGGTGCAGCCCTCACGGTACTCGGGGAAGCATATGTGCCACATTCTGCGCTTCTCAACATGCCGGCCAATGTACATGGGACTGTGGGGATTGTCCACTGCCAAGATGCTTTTCTCATGTATACCACCAAGCATAATATGGGACTATTCCAATTATTGTTGTCACCAGCCACAGGTCAGAAGGGGTCTCATAAACAGAAGCATGTGTGACTTCTTGAGTGCTGCTGGGATGTTTTCCTGTGAAAATGACAACAGTGGTTCTTGATGAATACACCTTTTCAAAGCAAATGGTATTTCCTTGTCGATCAGTGGCAATATTTTGTTTTACAATCTACAGGCTGCACTGAAGACCCTATTGTAAGAATGTGAGCTGTACTACAAAACACAAAAAAAGGCAAACAAAGGTGTTTCTATGGAAGCACCTTTAAAAAAAAAGCCGCCACTACTAACAAAGTCCCCTACCCTGGTTGAAATGTATTCACCCACTCACGCACGTGCACAACACGAAAAGTCAGCGGACAATACGATAGTTGCAGGGTTGAACATGTCACATATGCCCATTTTGCTGATGGCGGCCATAGAAATGAGACTGTGGAGGCTACGGGGTTGGCCAATAAGGTTTCTGGGTGTGGTTTGTACACACAGACTGTGGTACACAGTGTATTTGTCGACAGAAATGCGGAGGGTGCAGTTATGGCTGTGTGTTTCATGAGCCACAGCGTACGGTTTTTGGGGGAGTTCCAAATACATTGATTGAAAATGAATGGAAAACAGTGTGCAGTGGCTGCTCATTTTGGATTCTATCATGTGAATTTGTACTGCTATGGAGTACCTACAATTAAGTGACTGATTTTGGTTTGTCTGTGTGAGACTTTGGTGACGCGCGATCATGCCGACATTATTGTTCTTCATTGTGGAGTGAAAATTGCACCACATGTTACACGAGTTTCAGTGCTGTTTGCGATGAAGCAGGCACTTGCCCAGGTCAAGTGTCTGTTTACGATCTCCTGCATACATTTTTATCACATTACGCAGTCACCAATGTGGCTGCGTTATTTTTCATTTGGTCTGGAAATGGAGAAAGTGGGGTACATTGTGAAGAAGTCTATTTGTGCCTTTTTACAACATGTGCAAATGTCGTACTTCAAAAATCGGAATATGACGTTTCACAGCATGAAGAGTTTTTCCCACAAATAGCATTCATCTTATTATTCCTGCCATTGGGATTTCTGCACGCCCTATCAAAATTGCTTTGCTGCCCTTCTTGGAAGTAAAGGAAGAATGTTTGTGTAGGTGTTGCACACTTAAATTCTTCAAAACGACTGCAACTGTAAAACACCTCTTTTTACAGCAAAGCCTTTTTTACCTGATTCCACTACAGTGTTTTCCACAGTCGCAATGCCATCTTTGATGTCATGGTTGTTAGTCTTAGCAGTGCACAGTGGTGGAGCGAGTTATGGTTGCTTAGCTTACCATAACTGGCACATTTCTGCGGTTTTTCAGTTTCACTTGTAACCATAGTATGGATAGGATGTTGTTAGTGCAAAGTAAGTGTAACGTCCCTGTATCAAAAGTTTTTGCACTGAATTTGCTAGGTTGTTCTTAGGGCAACTGAAGCATAATGTCCCTTAACCAACTTTTTTCACTGAATTTGATTGGTTTTTAGTAGGGTTCTGTAACCAGAACCTTCCTTTAGCATAGTTTTTCAGTAAAGGGGATAGGTTTTTAGTAGCACAACTTAACCATAACGTCCCTTTAACGATTCTTTTTGTTAGTGAATATATATATAGTGGCCATGTAGTTATGGTTAAGTTGGTGTTTCCATAGGAAGAGCACTTTTTGGGCGGCTTATAACTTCGCTCTCCCTGGACAAATCCTCACCAAACTTTGCAAAAAACGTTTTTGGGTCACTCTGAATTTTTCTGCAAAGTTTGGTGAGGATTTGTCAAGGGGGGGCAAAGTTATAGGGAGGGTTCCAAAACTTTTTTTTCCCATAGACTGAATGGGAAATTTTTTTTGCTCGCGTCTGCAGCCCAAATCGCTGGATGGATTTTCACCAAATGTAGACCAGGAGCAGCGGCTTGCTCCCAAAAGCGTGCTTTTGCAAATTTGGTGAAAATCCGCCCAGTAGTTTTTTATAAAATGACCAAAAAGTAGGTAAAAAAAAAATTGTGATATCTGTGTTCGGTCCGCGGACACACTTCCCTGTTCGCTCCGCGGAGAGTGTCCTGATTGGCCAATCAGCTTGCAACGCGTTTGCTGATTGGACGGCGTGGAGCGTGAAGCGCGTCAGATTTTCGGTAGCGCCCGCCATCTTGGATTCGTGGTCGTCCGCGGACAGCACAGTGAAACTTCGTTCAAAATTTGTATTTAGTAGAGTTTGTTGATAGAGTATGAGATAGGATGAAAGTTGTGTTTTTTTATGTGTTAGATGTTCTTTTCGTGTTTGATTTGTCTGCGGACATCACAGGTGTTCTGAAATGTTCTGAATAAACTGAATGGGGGTGTTCTGAGGACTCAATATGTGTCCGTTTTGTTCGCAAGCAAACTGAAACTTTTCTAAGAACACATGCGGTGTCCTGAAATGTTTGCAAATAAAGAAAATGGGGGTGTCCTGAGGACGCTGTCCGTATTGTTCGTTGTCAAGTTGAATGTGTTCTAAGAACACTCGCGGTGTCCTGAAATGTTCGCAAATACACAAAATGGGGGTGTTCTGAAGACGTTGTCGAACACTTGCTGTGTCCTGAAATGTTCGCAAATATGAATGGGGGGTTGTGGCTGTCAAGTTGAATGTGTTCTAAGAACACTCGCGATGTCCTGAAATGTTCGCAAATAAACAAAATGGGGGTGTCCTGAGGACGCTGTCCGTATTGTTCTATGTCAAGTTGAATGTGTTCTAAGAACACTTGCGGTGTCCTGAAATGTTCGCAAATACACAAAATGGGGGTGTTCTGAAGACGTTGTCGAACACTCACTGTGTCCTGAAATGTTTGCAAATATGAATGGGGGTTGTGGCTGGCAAGTTGAATGTGTTCTTAGAACACTCATGGTGTCCTAAAATGTTCGCAAATAAACGAAATGGGGTGTTCTGAGGACACTGTCCGTATTGTTCGTTGTCAAGTTGAAAGTGTTCTAAGAACTATCGCGTTGTTCTGAAATGTTCGTAGGGGGTGTCCTGAAAACGCTGTCCGTATTGTTCGCTGGCAAGTTGAAAGTGTTCTAAGAACACTCGCGGTGTCCTGAAATGTTCGCAAATAAACAAAATGGGGGTGTTCTGAAGATGTTTCTAAGAACACTCACGGTGTCCAGGGAATGTTCGTAGGGGGTGTCCTGAGGACGCTGTCCCTATTGTTCTCTGTCAAGTTGAATGTGTTCTAAGAACACTCACCGTGTCCTGAAATGTTCGCAAATACACAAAATGGGGGCGTTCTGAAGACGTTGTCGAACACTCGCTGTGTCCTGAAATGTTCGCAAATATGAATGGGGGTTGTGGCTGTCAAGTTGAATGTGTTCTAAGAACACTTGCAGTGTCCTGAAATGTTCGCAAATAAACAAAATGGGGGTGTCCTGAGGACGCTGTCCGTATTGTTCTCTGTCAAGTTGAATGTGTTCTAAGAACACTCGCAGTGTCCTGAAATGTTCGCAAATAAACAAGATGGTGGTGTTCTGAAGAAACTTCTAAGAACACTTGCGGTGTCCGGGGAATGTTCGTAGGGGGTGTCCTGAGGACGCTGTCCGTATTGTTCTCTGTCAAGTTGAATATGTTCTAAGAATACTCGCCGTGTCCTGAAATGTTCGCAAATACACAAAATGGGCGTGTTCTGAAGACGTTGTCGAACACTCGCTGTGTCCTGAAATGTTCGCAAATATGAATGGGGGTTGTGGCTGGCAAGTTGAATGTGTTCTAAGAACACTCGCAGTGTCCTGAAATGTTCACAAATAAACAAAATGGGGGTGTTCTGAAGACGCTTCTAAGAACACTCACGGTGTCCTGAAATGTTCGCAAATAAACAAAATGGGGGTGTCCTGAGGATGCTGTCCGTATTGTTCTCTGTCAAGCTGAATGTGTTCTAAGAACACTCGCAGTGTCCTGAAATGTTCGCAAATAAACAAAATGGGGGTGTTCTGAAGACGTTTCTAAGAACACTTGCGGTGTTCTGGAATGTTCGTAGGGGGTGTCCTGAAGGCATAGTCCGTATTGTTCGCTGGCAAGTTGAATGTGTTCTTAGAACACTCATGGTGTCCTGAAATGTTCGCAAATAAACGAAATGGGGTGTCTGAGGACACTGTCCGTATTGTTCGTTGTCAAGTTGAAAGTGTTCTAAGAACTATCGCGTTGTTCTGAAATGTTCGTAGGGGGTGTCCTGAAAACACTGTACGTATTGTTCGCTAGCAAGTTGAAAGTGTTCTAAGAACACTCATAATGTCCTCGGACATTAAAAGTTTCCATAGACCTTAGTTGAAATGTTTGACTCTATGGATGTGATATGCTGCGGTGGTTGTTGCCAGGGCATAGAGTCTTGGGTACAGGGCCATTATGTGTTTCTATTACTAACGTGGAATGATTATCTGAATTGCAGGTAGAGCATAATCTACCATGGTTTGCATTTTGTACAAGTCGCTGAAATGGAATGGATTCACAATTTGGTATTGATATACATATGAAGGGTTCATTGGGGATTTCTTCTTGTGTCACATTGTTGCAGAGAGTGCATGTATGTTTCCACATGTATGAAATCTGAAAGATTTAATTTATTGGTATGTTTTTGTTTTCCAGTACTTGTAGTAAGTACATTAGAAATTCTTGTGGAGCTTCCTGTGAGTTTATAGTGAATTTCACCATTCCAGCACAGTAGGCCAATTGTTGTCTTATTCCATTAACACTATACGTGTTGTCAGGATTGTTTGCTGCATTTCTGTCAAGTACTAACATTTGCAAACACAATGGGTCTGTACTGTGTAAGTAAATGTTGTCAACAATTGGTGGTAATTGAAATAGAATATTCATTGCTATATTTGCGTAGCAACTTACACCAACTATATTTGAGAATTTAAATGGTCCAGGTAGTTCTGTATCTAACTGCTTTTTTGGAGTTTGTCTTCCTTCTTTAAAGAAGTACCTGGTTTACTTTGCCTAATTGATTCTTTTTTGCTTGTGGTACTTGATGAGGAATTAGTTTCTTTTACTCTCTTTGGAGGATTTGCAGTGACATCCTGTTGCATTTCTGTTTGATTCATTTTTCTTTTATAACGTTTTACTTTTTGTGGAACAGAATATGTGTTTAGGTGGGGGGTGTATAGTGAGCGAAGTCTACTGTATTATAAAATGCAAGGAATATCAGCATTTATTTTACTTGCATCAAAGTTGATTAGAAATAGACCGTCAAGTGTACGTAAGCGTGATAGTGCTACGTAGCTCATGCCTTCTTTAAAGACTGTGTTACCAATATCTATCATTGCTTTGTCTAGGGTAAGACCTTGTGATTTATGAATCGTGACTGCGTATGCAAGAGTTAGAGAAAATTGTTCTCTGCGTACATACATATCTTTGAAGAGAAGGAATCTAGCTGTTGAGCGTCCTATCCTTTTTACTTCTGAAAGTTTGTCAAAGAGTATATTGACAAACTGAATTTAGTTGTCACGTGGGTATGTTTGAAAGCCAACAACTGTAACCAGTACTCCATTAACTAGTCCTTGGTCCACCTCAAGGTTACGTTTAAGCATTACTCTGCAATTTAAGAATAATTTTAATATCTTTTCTAAGCCTGCTGTTTTTGAGATTGATTTTTCTAAACTATTTAGTCTTGTTGTGGCTTGGTCACACATGGGTAGTGTCATACCATGTACATCTAGTTTGTCTGTGGCGCTAATTTCCATGATTGGTTGCATTTCTTTACTTAGCATGATTTCATTGTATTTGAAACAGCTTGCAAGAGTTGGCATTAAGGCCATACAATTGACATTTTTGTGGGCTAATTGTTCCATAACATCTGTAGCACATGCATTATCGCCATAAAGTGCACTAATGTGCCGGGTTTTCAATATTGCTTCTGCTTCTTTAGAAAGTATACCAACTCTGATACTTTTTAAACTGTTGGCATAAGTGAGATCTGCAGATTGCTGCATGTTTTCTGTTAATTCTCTTTATTGGAAATGTTGCCAAAAGTTGACAGTTTTACAGCAGAGTTTGTGTCCTAATGTTTTAAAAATAGGCTCACCTTTTACTGGTGTTAATTGAAGCAGATCTCCAAAAACAATGTGTTTTCCTGCAAAGAGGTCTTCATAGTCTGTTTTGAGTACTTCTTGTAATCTGAGGTGAATCAAAGCTAACATCAAATTGGAGACCATGCTCACTTCATCTATTAGTAGCATTTTCATTTGTTTCAATACTCCAGAAAGTTTGTAATAGTCTAATTTGTTCTGGTGTTCTACTGGTAATAGTAGTAATCGGTGTAATGTAACACCACCTATGTTGTAGGCAGCTAAACCTGTGGGGGCAATGACAACAGCTGGCAGTTTGTTGTTTGTCAATTGTTGAAGGAACTTACTAATGATTTTGATTAGGAATGTTTTGCCAGAACCAGCTTCACCACTGACGTACAGTAGTATAGGTTTATAATTATGGCAGGAACATTCTTTATTTTCATGTTTTACACCATGTGCAATTTGTTTTGTTACTTCTTGAAAAATGCTACTTTGCTCATTGTTTAGTTTTGATTGTAGTATAGTTAAGTCTTCTTTATCTTCATACTGACACATGGTGTTTTCTACTTCTATCATAGCTAGTTCTGCCTCATTTATTATTAGTGGTTCTCCCAGTGGTTCTTGACTTCCTGTTACAGAAGGTTGACTACTGTCAGGAATGTCCTTATCTAGTTGGGCTTGGAGTTCTTCTTCGTGTTGCTGTTCATTGTGCAACATTGTTTTGTACTGTTTAAAGTTTACATCAGTTATAGTGCTTTAATTTGCTTTGAAAGCATCCTCATATG
This sequence comes from Ambystoma mexicanum, assembly GCF_040938575.1. Taxonomy (NCBI): domain Eukaryota; kingdom Metazoa; phylum Chordata; class Amphibia; order Caudata; family Ambystomatidae; genus Ambystoma; species Ambystoma mexicanum. The sequence goes on from NC_090926.1 coordinate 444,248,994, forward strand.
AGTCATAGTTATCTAGTAATTGTTCTTCTTTTCTCCATGGTTTGAAGAGTTGTAGCAGGGACATGTAATATACTTCTTTATGTTGAGGAGTCTTTAATGACAATTTGATATGATTAATTAAATTTGGTTTAGTGAGTTTAACTAAGCTGCCTTCACAGTTTGTCACTCCATATTTACGTTTTGTTTCATCAGGTTTCATATTATTTTTGTATGTGTAGTTTTGGGCTATGTGGTATAGACACATGCTTTCCAAAGTATTACTTCTGTTTGGGTAGTATGTGTCCAATACATTGTTTTTTAAAATGTCTTGGCTGTTGGGATCATGTTTGACTATTGTTTCTATATCTTCATATGATTTTAGAACTCTTTTTCTAGATTTAGCTGGACCAAGAACAAGCCATACTATATTTTCAGATTTACCATACAATGCAGTACCAGTTAAACAATCAGCTGCTTCATATAATCCACATTCTCTATGGGTGAGCATTTTTATGCCCAAGCTGTATAATTTCTGAAACACTGTTTTATCTGATGACAAGTCATTCCAGAGATCTTGGAGCTCTGTCTTTTCTGTTTTAGTTAAGTATGCTGTGACATATCGTGCAACTGCAGTAGAATTGTCTGCAATGTACTGCACATCTATGTTTGCATTCCATAAGTGGCCAATGATTGCATTATAATCATTGATATATTTTTCTTCTTCTTTTCTTTTTATGTAAAATGTATTTTTAGGTGACTTACCTTTAACACTATGTCTACCTGAAGACATGAGGTTGTTCACTTGACCTGTATTTGTATCTGGTCTAGGGAAACCAAATCGGCATTTGGAGTAGTATTTCCCTTTGTTTTTGTATTTGCGACAACAATATTTTCCACATTTGTGTCTTTGAAATTTTAAGATTTGTGCATGAAGATCACTATTTGTGGCTTCTGATGGAATTTCACAAGTGACATATTTTTCAATAAACTGTAAAACAGTGGCATCACTGTCTTGACCAAATTTAGGAGCATCTTTAACCCATAAAAGCATGTGGATATGTGGTGCTCCTCTGGCTTGGTATTCTTTTCTCCAAAAGAATTGTTGCACTTCTCCAAGGGGAGGAACAGTTTTATTACAAATAAAATGTAGCATAGCAATGAAACGATGGTGAAAATATCTTGAAACATTAACAGGATCCAAAGAACAAAGTTCTCCAGGTGTTAGTATATCTATGTTTGTTTTGTTTTTATTTGATATGCATAGGAAATCATGTAGATCTTCCCATGCATATTCTGCACAACTTAATGTAACAACCCAAGTGGGTGGGCCAAGGTTTCTGATCATACAACGTACATCTTCATGACTTAGAAACCAGTACTCTTTATTACCACGCATATTTGCTAATAGATTTGTAATATTTGATTGTAAAACCTCATCCTTTTGTTGCATTTTTTCTAATAATTGTGTAGCTGTTATATTTTGAAAGTGTGATCCTGATTTTAATATGTGTGCAACTCTGTAACATAAAGTTGCTAGTTCACTTTCAAAGAGTAGGTGGAATATGTATTCCACATTTTGCGGTGTTCTGAAGCTGATATTTGAATAGGTCTATCATCATACCTTCCTCCTTTGCCAGTAGGAAAGAGTAGAGGAAAAACACGTGCTTCTATACTTTTTTCCCATATGCTGATTGTCGATCCTTTTGTTTGACGCATTTGGTACATTTCCAGTACATCTTTTACGGTGTCATTACAGTGCAAAGGATGAATTGTATAATGGTCTAAAGTATTTGATATTGTTGCAGGATCTAGTAGCTCTTGTGTTTCTTGAATTATTTCAGTTATATCATTCAAGTTTTCCTCAATATTAATTTCTTTGTAATATTCATTATTCTCTTTAAGATATTGGATGGCTTGTCTATCTTTATATAAATCTACCAGCTGTTGCCATATTATTTTGTCTTTTGTAGGTACTACATTTACTAAGATAATTAAAGATTGCTGCATTGGGCGTTGCACCCCTAGAGTATGCACATTTTTTTTTTAGATCTAATGGTAAATAAACTACTTTTCCACAAATGCCTTTTACCAATTCAGAGGGAGGTAATTTTGCTGTTTTTGGTTGAAGGCGTATTATTGCTTGAAATGGGTGTACTGTTTGAATTATGATGCTTTCATATAAATTAAGTTGTTGTAGGGGTTTTGGTACTGTGTATAATTCCAAATTATTTGTGATAGCACGTGAAGGAGTTTGGTTGTTGTCAAGTTTTGTAGTGCAGTAACTGCAAAGTATTAAGGGCTCAGTTATTTCGTATTTGTTTTCTGCTACAAGGTAGAGAGCTAATTCAAACCATTTAGAATCTTCATTGTCTTCTATTTTGTATGATAGGTCTACAGTTTTTGTGTTACTTTTATAAAAAGTTCTACGGCAACATACACATACATGGTTTGGTACTTCAGCTGATGTACTTTTAAATTTGAGTATTTCTTTTTTGTATGTGTTTAGCAAAAGGTTGCCATGTGTAGAATTGTTGCTTAATTGGTTTAAAGCTATTTCATTCTGTAAATGGCTTTCACTTCCAAAATATTTTTTCTGGATATAGTGAATTTCTTCAAGTAGGTCTTTTGCTGTACCATGTAGAAGGATGTTATTTAACTTTGCTAGTGCTAAAGCAGGACTTTTAGCATAGTACAGTTTATAGACTAGATTTCTTATAGTTGAATGATGTGTTGATATCCTTTTGATATCATGGAAAGTGGTTTTACAAGTAGGTCCTGTAATGCAGGCCAATGAATGTCCTTGTAGTCCTGTGAACTTGCGCACTGGACAGTTATCCATATTTCGCAGTAATTTAATTTTTATTTTGTCTTTGCTTTTTACATATTTATTGAGGAATTGGCGTAAATATTTGAAACATTGTTTGGGAATGTTACACATTGACGTGCATGGCCATTTGTACACTAGACGTTCTGATTCAGTTGAATGGAGAGGTAAAGTTTTCAGGGCATATTTTTGTAAGGGGTACTTCTTGTTCCATTATGGTATTATTGACTTTTTCATAACCTCGACCACTGCTATGTATGGCAATTGTATTTGTTTGCTTTTGCTTGTACGCTTCTTCATTCATATTTCATTAAAATATGGTTTTGTGCTCGTAGTGTGATTCCATTCACCTCCGCAGATACTTAAGAAGTTCTTTCTGTTGACATTTCGCTTATTGAGAAGTCTTTTTTGTAATTTAGTTATTAGTTTTGTTAGTGGTTTCATTTTGTTTAACAGTAAAATAAAGAACTTTCTTTTGAGAAGAATTGCACTGTCCATCAACGCTTCTAAGATTAATTTCCTATGATAGGTTTTAAGCATTGAACCTGATTTCTCTCCTGTTTTTAAAAGATTTTGAAGGACTTTGTGATGGTACATTTTGGCTAAAATACTTTTCTTGGTATGCTTACTTTGCACTATATTAAAATTTGAAGAAGTTGTTTTATCTGTAGTGATAGCTGATTTCCTGTTAATTGTTTTTTGGTTTGTTTTACATTTTGATATAGGAGGCAACGTTTTTGTACTTGAAACTTCTTGTGTTTCACTAAATTACTGTATTAGCTGTTTTGTTTCAACTTTTTTTTACAAATTCTGCTAGAGATGGATGCTTATGATGGACACATTTATTTTCATTTGCTCTACTTTTGCATTGCTTTCTACGGACTTGACTTTTGGTAGGCATTCTTTAGGGTCTGTTGAAAAAAATAAATAAGGTATGGGTTGGGGTGTTCTGGAATGTATGTGTGCTGTGTGCATGAGTGTTTCAGTAAAATGATAAAGAGGTATGTAATGGTGTGTGATTTTGCATTGGGAACTACAACTAGTAGGGGTAGGTATTCTTGAATTTATGTGTTACTAAACTGGGGTTCAGATGACAAACAAAAGTAAGCTAGTGATGTGGAAAAGTACAAATAGTAAATCTAATGTATACAATTAAAACAGTTGTTTGTTCTATAATATGAAAATTGTAGCGGTTCAATTGGGTAATTTGTGTGCCCAAAAATAGGAATTTGTGGGCCATTCTGGCTGTAAATCGCTGTTTAAGACATGGAGATTTTTGGACAAAATGGTACACTATCTCTATTTTTAGGCACAGAAATAGCTTGTATTAACGTTATAGTATGTTTGAGTAATAATACAAATATTATGGTGATATTCTACTTACTTTTTTCTTAAATTAACAAGTAACTTCTTAGTTCTTCTTTGTTCTTCGAATTCGGCTGCTTCTTTTCAGGAGACTGGTCTTCACTGCAATTGTAAAAGCTTCAAATTAGTAACTGTGTTTGTATATAGCGCTGTTTTTAATTTAGATATTGAATTTTTTAATTGAAATCCTCAGCGCCTTCTTTAAAACCATTAAACTAATTTATTTACATAAGATACATTGCATCAGTTCAGTACATATGATATGTTCTTAATGAACAAATTGTATTGAATGACTAACTGTAGCAAAAAAAATATCTTTACTATGTCTTGTGAAATGTATAATATACCAGTGAATACCACTATTTCTGGAACTAAACTGTTCTAGGTAATAGCGCCTCAATGTCATGTCTAAATTAAAGTAATTAAGTAAATAAATAAATAATAACAAAAAAATATGAAATTGTATAAGTATTTTTTTAAAGATTGAAACATAGATTGTGCTTGCAGCAAATTTTGTTTGAATATATGTAGTCTATATATTTCATTTAAAAAATGTTAATTTAGCATGATTTGAGTGTGTGTGTATAAAGAAAGTAAATAGTATAAAGGTTTATAAGTAATAGTTGATTTTAGGAAATTGAAAAAAATACAGTAAATTCATTTGACAGATTACACAAGCTAAAAGTCTGTTTGAAAATGTGTTCATCTACTGTACAGAAAATATGCATACCTGAAGTTTGTGTTCATGCATATGGATATGCATGGAGCTGCAAGTAGAAATCTTGGAGACTTGTACAGTATTTCTGGTAGATGGTGCTTGCCAATGATATGACACTTGTACTCAGAGAGATTCACAGTACATTTGCAGTGCTGATCTATGATGATGCAGTTAGATGTAGAGGTCTTGAATGTGATTGGTGCATGGTCATGTGATTTCTTAGCTACATCCAATGAGGGAATGGCACAGAGAGTGAAGTGGAAATGGTAGAACGGATGTTCATGTTACGATATGTCCGCGGTAGTTTGCGGACATCGGGAGTTACATCCGGGGATTTTTGGGTTCAAAAGTCATGCAAATGAGAATGAGTACTAAAAGGGATTGGTCAGGAAAGTTTAGTGGGTGTGTTCTGCCAGAAGGGAGTTTCTCATATACTGTTTTTGCTGCGAGAACAACAGATGCTATGTCTGTGTATTTTAGGAAAAAGATTGTATGGATTTTGGGAGATTCATGGATATATTGGTTGAAGGTGCATGCAGAAAGCTGTGGAGTAGCTGTAGATCTTGGATTCCCACATGTGGAAGTACACTGGCATGGAGTATGTGGAATGAAGTGGTTGGACTTGCTACCTCTCTGTGCTACTTTGGAGACAGAGCAACATCCAGACATAATTGTAATTCATTGTGGAGGGAACAGTTTAGGACATGTGACTGGAATGTGTTTGCAATTTGCTATGAAAGAAGGATTTGGGAAGGTTATGGACATGTTTCCTAATTCTCAAGTGATATTTTCACGGATTGCGCAGCGACAAATGTAGCTTCGCTCTTCTTCATTTGGTCCACAAATGGAAAAAGCAAGGCGCAATGTTAATAAAGCTGTTTGTGCCTTTCTAAAAGATTTTGGCATGTCTTCTTTTCACAATGAAAATATTCTGTTTCGTAGTACAAACATTTTTCGCGAAGATGGAGTCCATCTTACTTATGGTGGCAATCAGATTTTTCTGAGAAATGTACAAAATGCATTGCGACCTTTTTTGGAATTACAAGAAGTAGGTGTTAAGCATTTATAATTTTTGACTTACAAACACCTCACAAAGGCTCTTTTCAGAGCCACCACTTCCTCCCACAGAAAATTGCAATGTTTGTGATAGGGTAGCAACCCCATTTTTTAAATGTTCGCGAACTGTCCGCGGACTTCTAAAAAATACAAAGGGCCCTGCTTCATTTATTTTCACTTCTATTTTTTAACTGTGAAAGGCGGCTCTGAAAAGAGCCTTTTTTTTTATTTTTGATATTTTGTATTTTTTTTGGTTTTTTATACACAACAGACTAGGAGAGGAGGGGAAAGGAAGGTAAAGGGGGACACACCAACCACAGGGATAAGAAAGGGCAAGCTGAGAGAGGAAGATGTAGAGTGGGTTTTATTTGGGTAGTGAGCAGATCTTCTCGTGCTCTGAGACGATAGTCTCAAAAGCACTACGAAGTCACTCCCCCCTGCAGAGTACTGTGTCACAGTACATACATACAACTGTGACCCTCGAAAGGTAAGGGTCATCAGCATTCCGTATGGCCTTTGAGGCAGCTTGAGGAGGACGCTGTCCCACAGAGGTGGCCCTTGTGGTGACAGGATCAGAAACAGGATGAAGTAGAGGAAATCAACCTGCTACGTTCTTTGCAAGGTACAACCCTGCGAATAGCCCCAGAGTGAAATGACCTCAGGTGTCGCGTCATAGTAGTGGTCCCAAAGCTGTACACACCGTGCTTCCCGCAACTGAGTATCATTTTGCACTCATTGCAGGTAACACGGTTCGCACAAGCCTTAGGAACATTCCCATGAATGGTAAATAACTGCCACACCCAAGACTCACGCCTAGTGCGGGTAGTAGGGTTTTCCTCTTCCTCATTCTCATCACCCTCTTCTTCCTCCTCTGCATCCTCACTCCTGTTCCCCTCTTCAGGCCCTTGGGGAGTTGGTGGTGATGGAGGGGGTGGGGGTGGTGCTGAAGCAGGTGCAGCACCAGGTAGCAGTTCAGCAGCCAGGGATGCCATCTCGATGATGATGTAATCTGCAGGTGGCAGCAAAAATCTCTGTGTTCTGAAGAATAGCCAGAAACACAATGAGAATAAGCTCTAGGGCGTGGTCTTTTATAGGGGTGCTTGTGCGCGGTCCGCGGACATGCGCGCTGTCCGCGGACAGATCGAACACAAAAAAAAGATATGTAGAAACTCAGGATTACTATGTGGGACTTGTGCCATGGTGAGATTTTATTGAAAAATATTATGGATTAATTGAAAATGTACTTTTAATTTGTTCGGGGACACGAACAGTGTCCGCATTCAGAACATGCGGTCAGCGTGGGCGCGGTCATATGATCCATTCGCGAACAAGTCCACGAAGGAAGCGCATGTCCGCAGGACACCAAATGCACAGAGATTGGCTAGCGCATGCACGTTGATGTTCTACGGACACTGTTCGGATCCTGAACTAATTAAAATTGCGTCACACGTGAAACAAACATTTCAGGACACTGCGTGTGTTCTTAGAACAGTTTAAACTTGCTAGCGAACAGTAAGGACAGATATAGTGTTCTTGAGGACACGTGCAATTTCGTTTATGTATGAACATTTCAGGACACCAATAGGTTTCTTAGAACATTTTCAACTTGCTAGCGAACAGTACGGACAGGTATAGTGTTCTTTAAGACACCTCCATTTTCGTTTAATTACGAACAATTCAGGACACCGCGTGTGTTCTTAGAACAGTTTGAACTTGCAAGCGAACACTACGAACAGGTATAGTGTTCTTCAGGACATCTCCATTTTCGTTTACGTACGAACATTTCAGGACACCAATTGTGTTCTTAGAAGAGTTTAAACTTGATAGCGAACACTACGGACAGATATAGTGTTCTTTAGGACACTTTAATTTTTTTTTACGAACATTTCAGGACACCGCGTGTGTTCTTAGAATAGTTTCATCTTGCTAGCGAACAGTACGAGCAGGTATAGTGTTCTTAAAGAAACCTCCATTTTCTATTATTTACGAACATTTCAGAACACCTGCACTGTTCGCGGACACCTGCATTGTATTTTTTTTTTAAATGAAACTATTTACAACACAATATAAAAAGTAAACTTTATTTAACATATATTCATAATTTATGACAGAGAAGGTGAGCCAGAAACAGAAACAAAAACAGGAGAATTAGGGGTTTCAACATGATTGTTATTAGGTGAAAAAGGGATGGAAGTCTCATCAAAACGTTTTGGGTTATGGAGAGGGTTTGGGGATAATTGACTGGGATATGGTGAGGAGGGACAAGTACATGTGGGGCAATAGTACGAGGTTTTTGGATTAAAATGATCTTCCACAAAAGTTTTCAAATTATTAAAAATAGTCAACAATAAATCCATTTTTTCTTCTATACTGTGAAAAGTGTTATCCATAACAGGTTTTTCTGAAGTATTTTCTATATTGGTATGCTCTGTACAAAAAAATACATATATATGTTAAATGTATACAAAATAATAATAATTAAATGGTTTATATTATAAAGAGTTTACCATTAGTTTCACTATCTTGTGACATTTCTTCATGTGGGAAATGCTCCTCTAGCCATTCCAGAGTACTAGACATTTCTGTGAGAGAAAAAAAAAAAAGATAATATATTTTTTTATCTAATACAGAAAGTTTATAAATATATGAATAAAATTAAGTACACTTACTATTTCAGGTAAGATATGTCCTATGTACTCAGTCGGTCTGCACTTGTTCTCAGTTCTGTCGTGTTTGTGAGGTAATTATGTTGGAAGCCAATTTATTTTCTTGTGGTATATTCCATTTTAGAACATAGTGAATTTAAATGAATGGTTAGTGTGTTGTATATATGGGTTACATTTCTTATGTATTAGTACATATAATGTGTTTGTGTGCTTCTTTTTTAGTTAAATGTTCCTATGTTATGATATAACAATCAAACATACCCCCCCAGAGTTTTTAGGTAGTGGTACTGTTCTTCGAACATGTCCGCGAACATTAAATGAGTTCGCGGACATCAAGTACAGTAGAAGAGATTCAGTCAGTTCCATATGATATGTATATAAAGTCAAAGTCATTATTGTTAAGTTGCACTACTAAACACCTATGAAATTCAGTGAAAAAATTTTGTTAAATGGACGTTATGGTTAAGTTGCACTACTTAAAACCTAATAAATTCAATGAAAAAACTTTGTTAAAGGGACGTTATGGTTAAGTTGCGCTGTTAAAACCCTATGAAATTCAGTGAAAAAACGTTGTTAAAGGGACGTTATGGTTAAGTTGCGCTGCTAAAAACCAATGAAATTCAGTGAAAAAACTTTGTTAAAGGGACGTTATGGTTAAGTTGCGCTGCTAAAAACCTTTCAAATTCAGTGAAAAAACTTTGTTAAAGGGACGTTATGATTAAGTTGCGCTGATGAAAACCTATGAAATTCAGTGAAAAAACTTTGTGAAAGGGACGTTATGGTTCCAAGTAAAACTGAAAAACCCTTGAAATTCGCCAGTTATGGTAAGCTAACCAACCATAACTCGCGCCTCCACCGTGCACTGCTAAGACTAAAACCCAGGACATCAAAGATGACATCACAAATGGCATAAGTAAGGGAAATTGGCCATTATGGAGAATTCTCCCTAACAGGGAAGGACTGTAAAACTATTGGTTAATAATTTGACTTCTATTTTAGTGTAGAGAGCGATTTTATATTATCGATGTATTGTCTTATCAACACGAACAATTGGTTCTATTTGTTTTAAATCGTTTATCCATCTTACCCTGTTTGTCACCAGGTTATATGGGAATAGTGGTCAGACGCCAACATGGACCACTACTCCCAACACAACCCCCAGATGACGGATTGGCTGACACACGACCATGGTGAGGATTTACACAAATACCCATCACATTCACCTATCGCAAGAGTATGGCAAGCCATCACACTACATAATGTGGAGAAAAATGCAAATTGGTCTTACGAAACACGGGAATCACTGGTAAATAAGTGTATCCATTACTTTAGGCATGTAAGAGGGTGGTTAATGGAATGCCTACTGTCCATAGAACTCCGGACATATCCTCCCCCGGGGTCAAGAATCTTACGTAGGCCAACAGCCAAAATGAATCCTATGGGTGCCCAAAATGGCAATCATGTATTTCGTGAAAATGGATATGTAGCAAGAGGTTTAATGGGTGAGAAGCAGCAAGTAGCCAGACACATACTATACTGGATGCAGTGGATTGACAAATACCTGCACCTGAATTGAGGCAACAGCCAAAGGAGAGAAGAGTTAGATTTATCTCCTGGGACATAGCTGGCCTCAGGAAACATTTTATAGATCCTGATTGGTGTAGCTTCATTCAGGATTACATTCCAGGGGTATGAGGTATTCCAGGTACTGGCCAGCAAGGGGTCAAAGGGTTAGCCATTTGATATGTTATTAATATTGTTTAGCACTGCCCTTGACTGGAAAATGTCCAACATTGAGTCTATTTCTCCCAATGCTCAGTATCTGGTGCTCGGTTTACCGGGCGCCAACCAATTTCTATATTTAATGGGCCTCATTACAAGTTTGCCGGTCCAGTAGTAACGGCACCAGAAAGCTACAAGGGGCCGTTACTACCGGACTGGTAAACTATGATTTCTGCTCACAGATGCCTTTGGCGTACCGGCACCTGAAAGCAGAGCATGTCGGATGCACCGGCACCATTCACGAATGATGCCGGAGCATCCGATCTCCCCATTTCCATTGAGCCCTAATGGGCTCAAATGGGAATGGGGAGTAATTATTACCGGCACTCGGCAATGGGGATGTACCAGGTCTGCCAATGGTGGAATGCCCCGGGACATTCCCATTGCCGGGTGCTGGTAAAAAAACAACTCTGGCGGCAGCGGTGCGGTCATTACCGGCACGGCTACCGCCATAGTCATAATGAGGGCCAATGTGTTTAATTGGGTAATAAATAAAAACATGAATCACGCGATTGAATTGTCAAGGAATCTTGCAATAAGAGAAACATATGAGGGTCTGGAACACCCAACCATATTGGTCAGTGACCTGAATAGGCAAATCTTTTTAGATTTTTACAAGGCTTGGGATGATTATGGTGAGGTATGGGATATCCCTTCCCTAAATTCATCGATACTGGGCAGGCCCTATCGACAGGCCCATGGTTCGGTTGCTACTCTCCTTGGCATGGGTCTAAGGACTTGTAACAGGTGCTTTACAGAGGAACAACCAGCACAATCTAGCATCCGAGGGAATAATACCACCTAGCACATAGAGAACATTTTTCTGTCGATTAAACTGTGGGCCAATGCAAAGGTTTTCGAGGTCCTGGAAAAAGAGGGAAGTGACCATAAACCACAGTCCGTAGCATTGATTAACTTAGATAAATATGAGAACAACCATCGAAGTAATCCTAGTAATTCTGTCCAAACTCAGGGGAAATCCAAATAGAGAATCCAACGGTTGGACCTTAACCTGGAGTCATTGAGACCAAAAATCTATGAGTCGATCCTGCCCGATTTAGAACAATGTTCATCAATGGAATCTGGTAATGTAGATATCCACCCCATATATGATAATCTGGCCTTGTCCATTCAAACTTTTGTCAACAAGTCCAGCCAGAAAGTGTATAAAGAAATGCCCATAAGATGCAACATCTGTTTTACAGTCCTTCCCTGTTAGGGAGAATTCTCCAGAATGGCTAAGTTCCCTTACCTACTGAGTCCTTCAGCAGCTTTGCTGGATTTTTGGGATTTCTTTTTTCACCTGGTAAGAGTGTGAGCCTTTTTTTCCCACTCTTACATGTGTTTTTGGCTACGTGTTGTACATTTTTATGTGTTCATGAACTGTGGAGCCTCACCTACCCGATAGGCATCATCTGTTTACTGTGTGTCACACAGCACCTTTAGTTCAGTGACACAGGGTTGTCTTTTTCAGACTTCCCACTCTGAACTCCATTTTCTGAGACTGACTACTGTCTCCCGGAACATGTAAAGTTTCCATTGACTTTATTGACTTTATTAGTCTTTTTAAATTCACAGACCCAGTACAAATTATCTTACATAGAGTACTGGAAAGGGTTAATACTCATCCCTTTTTGTCTGTCTCTCATGGAACATTGTTTCATTCCCCTTTCTTTAAGATTTGGATGGTGGCAGTGGTATCTATAATATTTTCCCTAACGCTGACTATGAAAATAGCCCTGGTACTGTTTTAGGCTAAGTTAGTATGCTCAAACTTTAAACCCGCTGGACCTATTTTATTTTATTTCAGTTCTGGCTGGGATTATTCACCATTTCTTTTTGTAAAGGTCTTTCTTGTGTTTTACTCTGCGCGCCAAACCAGGCTTGGTTCCTTTGTTTGCCGTCCTTTGACGGGCTTCTGCACAGAAACCCTCCATAGGTGCCTGAATGTCTGAGGGGGATAGGATGTGAGGGAGGGGTTTGAGACTCCCTGCACAGGGTCTCTTTGGAGACCAATGTCGCACTCTGTATGATTGGCTGTGGTTCCTGTCCCGCCAGGACAGCCACCCTGATATGATATGATATGATATGGCATTTGTAACGCGCCTATACACAAGTGTTTCAAGGCGCGACGAGGCAGGGGGGGGAACAAGGGGAGACAGACAACAATCTTACTAGGCCAGGTGTCATTCAGATCGCGCAAGTGCAAGACTGCTGCTGTGTGATTGACAGCCAGGCTGTGTGAATGGGGGAAAATTGCATAAAAAGCAAGTCTCTGGGACTTGGAAGGCAGAATCGCACTGGATCGAGTGAACCGAAAAGAAAATGAAAGAAGAAGACCACTACCATGACTGAACCTCCCGGTGAAGCCCTGCTGCGGGTCTGAATCTCCAAACTTCAATGACAGGGAAGATCTGCAAGGAATCTTCTCCCCTTGAGCTGGTGGGTCCAACCAGTTTGCCAAACTCCAAGCCAGGCCTCCCTCCTTTGTTCGAATTTGCTGTGCACAGCTACAGTGAACCGGATAGCCAGGAGGACCAGACCCTGCTTGGATTTTAAGGAGCGCACCTTTTATTTGTCGCTTTGCTCTGCTGCTGGTTTCTTCCCTGGGCAGTGCGGGGCTCTCCAGTCTTCCTCCTTCGAGTCAGTCTAACAGTCGCTTCAGGAACCGTGAGCCTGCAGGATCTGCCAGGAACATCTGCCTCAGCTAAGCATTCTTCTGCTCTAAAGGTACTGTGCTAACCCGGTTGTTATTTCCGTCCAACCGTAGTGAAAGTGTTTGAAATCTTTCGCCAATCCGAGGGCTTGTCCTTCTCTATTCTTTAATGTAACTTTTCTTCTGACCAACTTCATTTCGAACTCTTGGCAAAGACTTAACCGCAAACTACTCTGAACTGTGTGATCCTCTGCAAAGACTCTGGTCCATTGACTTTGGCTCAGGCCTCTTGATTTGATTTCCTCACTGTAGTAGCCTTTTCTAGATTGCCCTGCCTACTAACTTGTTGGTGCTGCTTAATTGTGAATAACCTTGCATTTCCCTCCCTTTTAAGTTGCTGGGATGCCATTTTGCTCACACTTCATTTTGAGCTTAACTTGTCCAGAATCTATTGGGTGGTGTGTAGTATATCAAGAGTGTGATTGTTCTACTGCTTTACTTTAGTGAATTGTTTTACAAATGATGTGTAAATAAATGTATATTCTTTTACTCAGAAACCTTGAGTCAGTGTTTGCTTGAACCATAGTAAAATGCTGTCCTTTGTGTAACTTCTGATACTACTCACTTTACTCTTGAGTAAAGTCTGGCTGCTCAGCCATCGCTACCACTTTACTGTGTAGTACAGGCTTGTACCAAAGGTGAATTTGTGCTGTCAATTGTAGTCTTAATTGTGTGTGGTGTTCCCAGAGGGTACTGCATATGATTCTGCCAACACTGGTGTACAGCGGTGAGGATCAAGTACAGTGATTATAGTGCTGCTATTACATTGGATCAACTAACCACAAGGCTAAACATCACTAAAGAAAAATCAATTGTAATCATGTCTGATATGGAAAGCTACAGTCAGGCGACCTTCCTCAGTTACACTGTGGATTATCTGAAAAATCTGTGTAGCGCTAGGAATCTCTCCGTTAAAGACAAAAAGTCAGAATTAATTGAAAGGTTGTTAGAGAAACAAAGTCTGAAGAGTGGGTCTGAAATACCTAAGCCTCCAGCAAATGTGAAAAATGATGAGGATGACAATATGTCTGTTATTCATGAGTTAGAGGAGTCAGCTGTGTCTCACAATGTAGGCCTCACTGCTCCTCTGCCTGCTCAGCAACCTCAACCTTTGTCCACTGGAGACCCACCAGGTCCTACACTCAGTCCTGGATTCATTGCTCTAGAAAATATAAGGCTTGAGTTGGAATTTAAACGTATAAATGCTCAAACTGAACAAATGCATCAAGAACTTAAGCTAAGAGAGATGGAGTTGAATCATGCCTTAGAAATGAAAATGTTGTCTATTGAAAATGCTTCTCTCCCAGAGTCTTCTAGGTCTTCCAGTCCTAAGAGACGCTGTATGCCTAAAGAAATTGTTTGTATGCATTAGGCTAAGCTTGATATTTTGGATTGGTTGGCAATGTTTGAATATAACCATGGGATTCAAGACATTACAGGGAATCAGTTGATCCCTTGGCTCTTCTCCAGGCTACCCACTGTTGCATCTGATGTTGTGATGGAGTTGGGGGAGGTGGATAGGATGGATTATGAGTGTGTGAAGCTAGCTTTAATTGCTAAAAATGGGAAGACCCCTTCCCAGTACCTTAAGAAATTTAGGATCCTCAAAAAGCATGATGGTACCCCTTGGGCTACCTGGGTATGTGAAAGTTTGAAAAACTTAGATGGTTGGGTTAAGGGTTACAGAGTAAACACTTATTAAGTTATGAGAAATCTTGTTATGTTGGCGTCAATGTATGATGCCTGGTCTCCCGAGCTCAGACAACACTTGCTTATTCTAAGCAGAAAGATCCTGAGAATTTAGCTAAGGCTGCTGCTTGTGGGTTGCCAACAGTGCTACTCTCAAGGATTATGTGGCAACTCAGAAGAAGGATGAGGGAAAGCAGCCAATGAAAGATATCAAGGAGAATTATAATATCTCCAATCCAAAAGAGGGCCCCAAACAGCATCATAAGGGCAAATCACAAGGAAAACTGAATCTGGTTAGTGTACCATCTGGACACAAACCAGAAACTAGAAACATACACCTGGCCACTCGATAACCTTGACAAAAGAACAAAAAGTCACCAATAGATTCCCTGCCAAGACCACATACCAAATATAAGTGTTTTCCGGCCGGCTCTCACTTTTAAGTATGATATGCTAGGTTCAGTTGAGGATACCTAAATTCCAGGTGCAAGGTGCGTGCAAGGGGGGAATTGAACAGATCTAAATATTTCTCAAACTTTAGGGCAGCTTGCTGGCCAAATATGTAACTCCCATGGCCAACCCACTGCATGCATTAACCAGTTCAACCTCAGTTGACTCCCGTGAGGTTGTTTTCACTTTTTCTACATCACCTGAAGTAATACCCCAGGGGTTATGCCACAGCTTTCCCAGATTCATATCCAACAGGGATCTTTCGATGTGTGTAAACCAGGATAACGATCTACCACGCTCAGTTTAAAGCATGTGTATTAAAGTCTCACGGTTTGTTTTGTGTTCGGGAGTTAGCCATAATCTAAGCCAATAAAGTGTGAGTCTGAGAGTGGCATCACTCTGGATTTCCCCGAGGCCCAGTTCCAGATAAACAGGGTTACCAGGACAAAGTGTTGGAAGCCCAAGCAGCCTTGCATCTATCAACCCCAGGCCCAATGTATTACTTGTTGAGTAGCCCCAAATATCTTCCCCATAGAGCAGCTGATTTGGCATGTGTAACAATTGTGAGGGCCTGGGTGAGATAGCACCTTGGCCATTTGTGGCGAAAAATCTCTATATTGACCCAAACCCATTTTTTTCCAGTGTTATAATTGATTTGAGCATCTGCAATTTCCAATTACCTTGGTCGTTGAATCTTACCCCAAGGTAATCATAGCATTACTCCTGTTCCAGGGAGATCCATTGATGTTCAGTTTGAGTTTCATGTTTTTTAAATATGGGACGAGAAACAAATGATTTTATTTAACCAATATTGATCTCAAAATGTAGCTCCAAACATTTCTACACAAAGTCTTCAAGGGTGGCTGCATGCCCCTTCACAAATGGGAATAGAAGAACTGCATCACCTGAGAAAAGGAGCATTTCGACGACTTCATGGCCTAATTTCAGCTGACCCTGATAATTCAATCTCACATTGCGCATTAGTGCATCAATGTATATCAAAAACAAAATGTGGGCAAGGACACATCCTTGTTTCACCCCTATGGTCACCTCAAAGGGATAAGTTAGTTCACCCCCCAAACCCAGCTTACTGAGGAACTATTGTTGGAATACAGGTGTACTATCATTCGTAGTAGGTTGGCTGGTACCCCCTCTTAACCAATATTGACCACAGCAACTCCCATGACACACAATCAAAAGCGGTCCTGAGTTTGATGAACACAGAAAACACGTTCTTGTTTGTAAGGACCATATATTTCTGCATGGCCATAGGTAGACCAAATGCCTGGTCCATGGTGCTTGTTTTAGGTTAAAACCCTGCATGGATGTGATATAACACATCTTCCTGGACCACCCACCCCTGGAGATGTTCGTACCTAGCAATGGCAAATTCTTTCCCAACGCTATCCATTAAGGAGATTGGCCTTAAATTCCCCGAATCTTCTTGCCCTCCTTTTTTGTAAATTGGAATTATTGTGGCATTTTGCCAGGAGGGAGGAGCCTAATTAAATCTAAGGATTGTATTAAATAGGTGCCATAACACAGGCACCCAGATGGTTGGTTTGTCCTTAATTAAATCTATCAGTATTAGGTGAGGTCCGGGACCTTTTCCCCACTTCTGGCACAAATGGCATTATTAATCTCCTGTTGCTCGAATTCATTTGTGGCTGAAGTATTTCATCTATTCCAATCCTGTAATATGGGTATCTGGTGGAACTACTCTCCCATAGAGGTTCTGGAAATGTTTTCTCCAGCTACTTGGGCTGATATTAACAGCCACGTCCTTGTCACACCCCTCTTTATTCCCACTATCTTCCAACATGAACATGTATTCCCAAATTTCAAAGCCTCATTCAATTTATCCCATTCTCGCCAGACATAATCATCTTTTTTGGTCTTTACCAGGGATTTATACGTGCCCTGAGGCACCTCAATTCCATTCTATCAAAGCCCTAGTGTCTTTTTTAGGCAATTTGGGATGTCGAGCTTGGCCAGCTTACAATCGTTACCAAAACAGATGTTGCATCTTATGGGGCATTTCTTTATACACTTTCTGGACTTCTTGACAAACGTTTGAATGGACAAGGCCAGATTATCATATATGGGGTGGGTATCTACAATACCAGGTTCCATTGATGAACACTGTTCTAAATCGGGCAGGATCGACTCATAGATACTTGGTCTCAATGACTCCAGGTTAAGGTCCAACCATTTTATTCTCTATTTGGATTTCCCCTGAGTTTGGACAGAATAACTAGGATTACTATGATGGTTGTTCTCATATTTACCTAAGTTAATCAATGTTAGGGACTGTAGCTTATGGTCACTTCCCTGTTTTTCCAGGACTCTCAAAGCCTTTTGCATTGGCCCACAGTTTAATAGACAGAAAAATGTTCTCTATGTGCGAGGTGGTATTATTCCCTCTGAAGGTAGATTGTGCTGGTTTTTCCTCTGTAAAGCACCTGTTACAAGTCCTTAGACCCATGCCAAGGAGAGTAGCAGCCGAACCATGGGCCTGCCCAGTATTGATGAATCCAGGGAAGGGATATCCCATTCCTCACCATAATCATCCCAAGCCTTCTAAAAATCTAAAAAGATTTGCCTATTCAGGTCACTGACCAATATGGTTGGGTGTTCCAGACCCTCATATGTTTCTCTTATGCAAGATTCCTCGACAATTCAATCGCGTGATTCATGTTTTTATGTATTACCCAATTAAACACATTGGCCCTCATTATGACTATGGCGATAGCCGTGCCGGTAACGACCGGCACCGCTGCCGCCAGAGTTGTTTTTTTACCGGCACCCGGCAATGGGGATGTACCGGGGCATTCCACCAATGGTGGACCCGGTACATCCCCATTGCTGGGTGCCGGTAATAATTACTCCCCATTCCCATTTGTGCCCAATAGGTCTCAATGGAAATGGGGAGGTCGGATGCACCGGCATCATTCGTGAATGGTGCCGGTGCATCTGACATGCTCTGCTTGCGGGTGCTGGAAGGCCCGCCAGGTCAGACCTGGCAGGTGAAAAGGCACCTGTGAGCAGAACACGTAGTTTGCCGGTCCGGTAGTAACGGCGCCGGTAGCTTACTAGTGCCGTTACTACCGGACCGGTAAACTTGTAATGAGGCCCATTAAATATAGAAACTGGTTGGCACCCGGTAAACCGAGCACCAGATACTGAGCATTGGGAGAACTTGACTCAATGTTGGACATTTTCCAGTCAAGGGCAGTGCTAAACAATATTAATAACATATCAAATGGCTTACCCTTTGACCCCTTGCTGGCCAGCACATGGAATACCTCATACCCCTGGAATGTAATCAAACCCAATTCCAAAGTTTCTTGGAAGCATGCCACATCATAATCCTGAATGAAGCTACACCAATCAGGATCTATAAAATGTTTCCTGAGGCCAGCTATGTCCCAGGAGATAAATCTAACTCCTCTCTCCTTTGGCTGTTGCCTCAATTCGGGTGCAGGTATTTGTCAATCCACTACATCCAGTATAGTATTTGTCTGGCTACTCGCTTCTTCTTGCCCATTAAACCTCTTGCTACATATCCATTTTCACGAAATACATGATTGCCATTTTGGGCACCCATAGGATACATTTTGGCTGTTGGCCTACGTAAGATTATTGACACCGGGGGAGGATATGTCCGGAGTTCTATGGACAGTAGGCATTCCATTAACCACCCTCTTACATGCCTAAAGTAATGGATACACTTATTTACCAGTGATTCCCGTGTTTTGTAAGACCCATTTGCATTTTTCTCCACATTATGTAGTGTGATGGCTTGCCATAATCTTGCGATAGGTGAATGTGCTGGGTATTTGTGGAAATCCTCACCATGGTCGTGTGTCAGCCCATCTGTCATCTTAATCCCCATGGGGGTTGTGTTGGGAGTAGTGGTCCATGTTGGCGTTGGACCACTATTCCCAAAGTGCATACAACCTGGTGACAAACAGGGTAAGATGGATAAACAATTTAAAACAAATAGAACCAATTGTTTGTGTTGACAAGACAATAGATCGACAGTATAAAATCGCTCTCTACAATAAAATAGAAGTCAAATTTAAAACCAATAGCCAAGATCAATTCTATATCCTAAACTAAGTCTTAAAGCACAGAACGTTTGCTTGAAAAATATAAGCTGGGGAGGAAGGGCCGATCTCAGAGGGCAAACTTAAAACGAGGGCTGTCTTCACCTTTCTCCAGGCGACACATTTAGTTCAAGACTGCCTACTCCCTCCTTGCACCTCGCGCCCACGCTATTTGTGAAACTTTCCAACTTCAATGCAGGTATACAGTCTATGTACCAAGGACTGTGCCCGGATTGATGTTTCTTCTGAATAATGGGCCAATGTGGGCTACATAGTCAGTTCTGTTTCCCAACAGGGGTATAGCCACCGAGCCTTTTAAAAACTTTATGCACCTCCAAGATCCCAGTAAGCCGTATAGGCTTGGAAGACATGCCCGACAGCTTGAGGAGCACGCTGGGTCCAAGGCTCCCTCTCCCTGCCCCATTTGTTATCATACTATGCCCTTTTGCCCAGCAAGTGCAACAGCTTCCATATGACCGTAATAGCTCACCCTTTTATAACAGCGGCTATGAAAGTTTCAGGGCATTTAAAGCGTTACCTCATGAACATGGGTAGATCCTGTATGATCATCGCCAAAGGGAAGTCAGTTTTAAAACCAGCAGAGGATGAAAGCAGCTTGCTTCACTTCCTTGGAATGCACCGGGTTGAAATTGGTGAAAGAGTATCACAAGTATCAGGGAAAGCACTCACCAACGTGCTCTAACTCCCATTGGGCTCCAACTCACCTGCCCTTAATCCCCCACAGGCATCAGCATTTGTGGGGAGGTTTTGTTGTTTAGTAGTGTCTGGGGGGCGGAGCTTATATGACAGCAGCTCACACTGGACAAAACAACTCCAGGCAACTCCTGTTGGCTCCAACTCCAAATACATTATATTACCAGTTTATCTCTAAATGTAACTA
Source organism: Ambystoma mexicanum (assembly GCF_040938575.1). Lineage (NCBI taxonomy): Eukaryota > Metazoa > Chordata > Amphibia > Caudata > Ambystomatidae > Ambystoma > Ambystoma mexicanum. The sequence goes on from NC_090926.1 coordinate 444,269,249, forward strand.
TAATTTCCCATTTTGGTTGTTTACACATCATCCTGCCTCAGCATTATCATGTGTCGAGGGATGGGACTTCCTTTACGTTCATCCAACGGACAGTTCTGAAATGAAATACCATGGGATTGGAAAACACTTCCCTTTCTTGCATGCTATTTTGCTCTTCTCTCGATTGATGCAAATTCATAGTTAAACTAGCCGCACCTTCTTTTCAGTTTATCACCATGCTTTTAAAGAGTATGTTGTGGACTTTTGAATATGTGACTGCTTCCATACAGATTATCTTTTAGATTTCCAGAAGGCCAAAGGTAACTGCTTTTCAAACAGTTTGAGGGTGTCTTACATAGTAGGCATGGATGTTATACAAACTGTATACAATGTAAGGAGATCGTTTTTAATATCAGATACGTCCAGTGGTGGAATATCTTTAATTTCACATATTCCTCTATCAGTGTCAGATTGATCATTGTTAACACCTAATGGCTGAAAAGTGGCACTCGTTTTAAATATGAAGAGGTAGATGTAAAATTAAAACAAACAATGCATTTGGCCACCTACTCAAAGTTACTTTTCATATTGGTGGGTGTATTTTATTATTTAAGTTTTGCAACGCTCTCCCTTTCAGATGTAATCTGTTCTTCCAGTGATGACACAGATGAAGTAAACAGTGATGTTGTCAACGTGACCTAATTACCAGCTCTAGCTTCTCACCAACGAGTTCCTGATGTTTGACTCCTTTGGCATTCAATAACATGTTCCTGATGTTTAAATACTACCTCTTTCTCATGACTGTGGCTTCCTACTTATGTTTTACTCCTACCACCTTGTCGCGAGGCAGGCTCCCACCAACTCCGATTGACTTTCAGCATCTTCCTTCGGATATCTCACTTCTACCACCAATGTCTTACTTTCATCAACCTCCTCCTGATGGTTTACTCCTTCTACTCCTGCAGCATTCAATAACTTGCTCCCGATGTTTCAATACTGCCTCTTTCTTATGACTATTGCTTCCTACTCATGCCTAACTCCTAACACCTCTGTGCGAGTTTTACAGTCCTTCCCTGTTAGGGAGAATTCTCCATAATGGCTAATTTCCCTTACCTACTGAGTCCTTCAGCAGCTTTGGTGGATTTCTGGGATTTCTTTTTTCACCTGGTAAGAGCGTGAGCCTTTTTTTCCCACTCTTACATGTGTTTTTGGCTATGTGTTGTACATTTTTATGTGTTCATGAACTGTGGAGCCTCACCTACCCGATAGGCATCATATTTTTACTGTGTGTCACACATCACCTTTAGTGCAGTGACACAGGGTTGTCTTTTTCAGACTTCCCACTCTGAACTCCATTTTCTGAGACTGACTACTGTCTCCCGGAACATATAAAGTTTCCATTGACTTTATTAGTCTTTTTAAATTCACAGACCCAGTACAAACTATCTTACATAGAATACTGGAAAGGGTTAATAGTTATCCCTTTTTGTCTGTCTCTCATGGAACATTGTTTCATTCCCCTTTCTTTAAGATTTGGCTGGTGGCAGTGGTATCTATAATATTTTCCCTAACGCGGCCTATGAAAATAGCCCTGGTACTGTTTTAGGCTAAGTTAGTAGCCTCAAATTTTAAACTTGCTGGACGCATTTTATTTTATTTCAGTTCCGGCTAGGATTATTTGCCATTTCTTTTTGTAAAGGTCTTCCTTGTGTTTTACTCTGCGCGCCAAACCAGGTTTGGTTCCTTTGTTCGCCGTCCTTTGACGGGCTTCTGCACAGAAGCCTTCCTTAGGTGCCTGAATGTCTGAGGGGAACAGGATGTGAGGGAGGGGTTTGAGACTCCCTGCACAGGGTCTCCTTGGAGACCCATGTCACACTCTGTATGATTGGCTGTGGTGACTGTCCCGCCAGGACAGCCACCCTGCTGTGTGATTGACAGCCAGGCTGTGTGAATGGGGGAAAACTGCATAAAAAGCAAGTCTCTGGGACTTGGAAGGAAGAGTCGCCACTTAATCGAGAGAACCGAAGAGAAGCTGAAAAAAGAAGACCACTACCATGACTAAACCTCCCAGAGAAGCCCTGCTGCGAGTCTGAATCTCCAAACTTCGACGACAGGGAAGATCTGCAAGGAATCTTCTCCCCTTGAGCTGGTGGGACCAACCAGTTCACCAAACTCCAAGCCAGGCCTCCCTCCTTTGGTCGAATTCTCTGTGCATAGCTACAGTGAACCGAATAGCCAGAAGGACCAGACCCTGCTGGGTTTTTAAGGAGCGCACCTTTTATTTGTCGCTTTGCTCTGCTGCTGGTTTCTTCCCTGGGCAGTGCAGGACCCCCCAGTCTTCCTCCTTCGTGTCAGTCCGACAGTCTCTTCAGGAACCGTGAGCCTGCAGGATCTACCAGGAACGTCTGCCTCAGCTACAGCATTCTTCTGCTCTAAAGGTATTTTGCTAACCCGGTTGTTTGTTCCGTCCAACCGTAGTGAAAGTGTTTGAAATCTTTCGCCAATCCGAGGGCTTTTCCTTCTCTATTCTTTAAAGTAACTTTTCTTCCAACCAACTTCGTTTTGAACTCTTGGCAAAGACTTAACCGCAAACTACTCTGAACTGTGTGATCCTGTGCAAAGACTCTGGTCCATTGACTTTGGCTCAGGCCTCTTGATTTGATTTCCTCACTGTAGTAGCCTTTTCTAGATTGCCCTGCCTACTAACTTGTTGGTGCTGCTTAGTTGTGAATAGCCTTGCCTTTCCCTCCCTTTTAAGTTGCAGGAATGCCATTTTGCTCACACTTCATTTTGAGCTTAACTTGTCCAGAATCTATTGGGTGGTGTGTAGTATATTAAGAGTGTGATTTTTCTACTGCTTTACTTTTGCGAATTGTTTTACAAATGATGTGTAAATAAATGTATATTCTTTTATTCAGAAACCTTGATTCAGTGTTTGCTTGAACCATAGTAAAATGCTGTCCTTTGTGTAACTTCTGATACTGCTCACTTTACTTTTGAGAAACGTTTGGCTGCTCAGCCATTGCTACCACTTTACTGTGTAGAACAGGCTTGTACCAAAGGTGAATTTGTGCTGTCACTTGTAGTCTTAATTGTGTGTGGTGTTCCCAAAGGGTACTGCATATGATTCTGCCCAACACTGGTGTACAGCGGTGAGGATCAAGTATAGTGATTACACTTATAGTGCTGCTATTACCTTGGATCAACTAACCACAAGGCTAAACATCACTAAAAAAAAATCAATTGTAATCATGTCTTATATGGAAAGCTACAGTCAGGAGACCCTCCTCAGTTACACTGTGGATTATCTGAAAAATCTGTGTAGTGATAGAAATCTCTCCGTTAAAGACAAAAAGTCAGAATTAATTGAAAGGTTGTTAGAGAAACAAAGTCTGGAGAGTGGGCCTGAAATACCTAACCCTCCAGCAAATGTGGAAAATGATGAGGATGACAATATGTCTGTTATTGATGAGTTAGAGGAGTCAGCTATGTCTCCCAATGTAGGCCTCACTGCTCCTCTGCCTGCTCAGCAACCTCAACCTTTGTCCACTGGGACCCCACCAGGTCCTACACTCACTCCTGAATTAATTGCTCTAGAAAAGATGTGGCTTGAGTTGGAATTTAAACGTATGCATGCTCAAACTGAACAAATGCATCACGAACTTAAGCTTAGAGAGCTGGAGTTGAATCATGCCTTAGAAATGAAAATGTTGTCTATTGAAAATGCTTCTCTCCCAGAGTCTTCTAGGTCTTCCAATCCTAAGAGACGCCGTATGCCTAAAGACATTGTTTGTATGTATGAGGCTAACCTTGATATTTTGGATTGGTTGGCAATGTTTGAATATAACCATGGGATTCAAGACATTGCAGGGAATCAGTTGATTCCTTAGCTCTTCTCCAGGCTACCCACTGTTGCATCTGATGGTGTGATGGAGTTGGGGGAGGTGGATAGAATGGATTATGAGTGTGTGAAGCTAGCTTTAATTGCTAAAAATGGGAAGACCCCTTCCCAGTACTACCTTAAGAAATTTAGGACCCTCAAAAAGCATGATGGTACCCCTTGGGCTAACTGGGTATGTGAAAGTTTGAAAAACTTAGATTGTTGGGGTAAGGGTCACAGAGTAAACACTTATTAAGTTATGAGAAATCTTGTTATGTTGGAGTCAATGCATGATGCCTGGTCTCCCAAGCTCAGACAACACTTGATTATTCTAAGGAGATATATCCTAGAATTTAGCTAAGGCTGATGACTTGTGGGTTGCCAACAGTGCTACTCACAAGGATTCTGGGGCAACTCAGAAGAAGGATGAGGGAAAGCAGCCAACTAAAGATAACAAGGAGAATTATAATATCTCCAACCCAAAAGAGGGCCCCAAACAGCAACATAACGGCAAACCACAAGGAAAACGGAATCAGGCTAGTGTACCATCTGGACACAAACCAGATGGAGATCAGAACAAACCCCCATTCATCAAAACATTTGGGACATGTTATGTTTGTGGGTCAACTGACCATGTGAAATGGGATCCCAGATGTAAGGGTAAACCTTCAGGGGTCCAAACTGTCTCCTTAGCCTTCTCCTCAGAGGAAGAAGTACCTATGGCAAGGGGAAACTTTCACCTAGTCGCTGATGGACCCATGTAAGTCTCAGCTAGTGTTTCTTTAGTATCCCTGGGTTTGTGGGAACAACATCATTTAGATGTCAATAATTCCATCCCAGATAATACTAAAGAGTGTTATAAAGATAGTGTTGTTGTGAATGGCCAGGAGACCCGTGCCATCAGAGACACTGGAGCCAGCATATCTGTGGTTAATGAAATATTTTTTCAAGGTGGAGGATGTTGCTAAGGCACCCAAATGCCTAACCAAGTTAGCTGGAGATCCTGTGCAAATGATTCCCCAGTTACCAGCTCTCATCCAGTGTAATGATGTGACTGTCAAAATACCTTTTAGTGTGCAGAGTGAAGTGCCTGGGAGAGTTATGTTGGGTAATGACCTGAAAACTCTTGGAGTTGTGTCTAGCACCCCAGGCCTCCCAGTAAAAGGAAACAAGAGCTCATTAGGCCTGTAAGGGAGGGGACCTTGAGAGGCTCTCCATGGGAAGAAATAGAGGAAACTATCACCCCCAGTCCACAGGAGTTGCTCACTGCTATTTCTGGAAAGAAAGAGGAAAAAGGGAAAACCAAAGACCTCCAAGAAAAAGACAAATAACACCCCTGTGCTACCAAGAAGGACATCCACATGATTGTCCAGAGTCACACCTGTGACTCCTCCACCTGCTGAGGCTGAGTGTGAGGTGCAACTCTGTGTGGTTGATCCAGTTTCTGAAGAGTCAGATCTGGAAGAAGACATTGTTTTAGTTGGATATCTGGACCCTGTTGACCATCCTAAGCTGCAGTATTTACTGGCAGAAGGTGGACCCAACAGGGCAGGCTTCAGCAGAGGACAAAGCGAGTGTCCTACTCTTGAAGGTCTTCGCCTACAGGCAACTTCTCAGCTCGATGTGCAAGAGCCTGGGAAGCATAGGTTGCACTGGGAAGGTGGCCTCTTCTACAGTGAACCGACTGAGTCTATCCATGGGGACTGTAAAAGACATGTAGTGCCCCTAGAAAACAGACTCCAGTTCCTACAGTTGGCTCATGAGATACCTTTGGCTGGTCATTTCAGTTTCAAAAAGACCAAGGAAAGGCTCTCCTTATACTTCTACTGGCCTAAGATGGGTTCAGAAGTTGACACATTCTGTAGGAGCTGTCACACTAGCCAAATCTCTGACAAAAGTGGAGCCAAGAATGTGGTACCCCTGCTGCCTCTCCAAGTGGTGTGAGTTCCTTTTGAGAGGGTGGGCATTGACATTGTTGGTCCCCTTGACCCTCCCACATCTTCAGGAAACAGGTTTATCCTGGTTATAGTAGACAATGCTACTAGGTATCCTGAAGCAATACCTATGAGGACTGGTACGGCTCAGCCTGTGGCTAAGGCTCTACTTGGTATTTTTACCAAAGTAGGGTTTCCTAAGGAAGTGATATCCAACAGTGGATCCAATTTTATGTCCAACTACATGCAAGCCATGTTAAAAAAAAAACTGTGGTGTCACTTACAAGTTCTCTACAGCCTACCATCCACAGACAAATGAACTGGTAGAGAGGTTTAATCGTACTATGAAGAGCATTGTAGGTGCTTTAGAGGAACCCCTTAAAAGAAAGTGGGACCTTCTACTGCCATGTCTTCTCTTTGCTTATAAAGAAGTCTATCAGGAGGGAGTTGGTTACTGTCCCTTTGAACTTCTCTATGACCATCCTGTCAGAGGTCCATTGGCCCTGATCAAGGAGGGGTTGGAGAGTGCTCCTTCCCCCAAGCCAATCGGAGTGACTGACTATGTGATAGGTCTCCAGAGGAGAATGTCACCAATGATGGCAGAAGCTAGTGATAACTTAAAAGCAGGTCGGGCTCTGGTCAAACATTGGCATGTCCAGAAGGCCAGCATGGTTGAGTTCACTCAAGACCAGCGTGTACTAGTTATGGTGCCAACAAGGCAGAGGGACTTGCAGGACAAATTAATAGGACCCTTCAAGGTTGTGGGCCAACTAGGAGAGGTGAACTATCTGGTGGACTTAGGCAGACCTAAGGAGGCTCCCAGAGTCTTTCACATCAACCATTTGAATGCATATGTCTCGAGACCAGAAGTGGGAGCTTTGCTTCTAGCTTCAGCTCAAGAGGAGGAGGAGAGTGATCCTCTACCTGACCTTCTCAGAGGCCAACCTTTAGATGAGAACATAGAAGGAGTTAATCTCTCTTCTAATGTGACATCCGAAAAACAGGATGAGTTCAAGTTTCTGTTAAATCAGTTTGCCTCCCTGTTTTCACTTTCACCAGGCTTGACCCGTTGGGGCCAGCATGATATCCTAACTGGTGACTGTTTTCCTGTGAAAGGGAGAGGTTACAGAATGTCAGAACATGTGAGATCCCACATTAAGGAAGAGTTCAACAAGATGCTTGATCTCGGGGTTATAGAGCCATTTACAAGTCCATGGTCTAGCCCAATTATTATAGTACCAAAGGCAGAATCCAAGGAGTTGAGATTCTGTGTGGACTATAGAGCTCTAAACACAATCATTAAGACTGATGCCCATCTTTTTCCATGGACAGATGAACTAGTGGATAAACTTGGTGCAGCCAAGTACCTCAGTACATTTGATCTGACGTCAGGCTATTGGCAAATAGCCCTGACAGACCATGCCAAGGAGAAAACTAACTACATTTTCAACCCCAGCAGGCCTCTACCAGTTTAAGGTTATGCCTTTTAGATTAGAGAATGCACCTGCTACATTCCAAAGGATGGTCAATAAAGTTCTGAATGGGATGGATGACTTTTGCATGGCATACTTGGATGACATTGCAGTGTTCAGCCCTACTTGGAAAGATCATGTTGATCACTTAGGATGTGTTTTGCAGGTTCTTGAGCAGACCCATCTGACCATAAAGGCAAGTAAATGTCAAATTGGTCAGAGCAAAGTGGTCTACCATGGTCATGAGGTAGGAGGAGGTGAAAATAGGCCATTGCCTAGCAAAGTCCAAGCTGTACAAAACTTGGCCACCCCTACTACTCAAACCCAAGTGAAAGCCTTCCTAGGTCTCACTGGGTATTAGAGGAATTCCATTGAGAACTATGGGACCATAGCTTCTCCTTTGCATGTAGTCTCCTCTCCAAAATTCCCTAAAAAGGTTAGATGGAATGAGGAGTGCACTCAAGCCTTTGAAAACCTGAGGAAAGCCCTTTGTCAAGCTCCTGTCCTAAGAGCTCCTGATTATCACCAACCCTTCATTGTGCAGACAGCTGCATCCAATACAGATATAGGTGCAGTCCTTAGTCAACTGGAAGAGAAAGGTAGGGAGCACCCCATTTGCTTTATCAGTAGGAAACTGAAGGAACCAGAAACAAGGTGTGCAACCATGGAGCGTGAATGTTTTGCCATTGTGTGGTCTCGGAAGAAGTTTAGACCATACTTTTATGGATCTACTTTTGTGATTCAGGCAGACCACCAACCCTTGAGATGGTTAATGCAAATGAAAGGGGAAAACCCAAAACTACTAAGATGGTCAATCTGCCTGCAAGGGTTTGATTTAACCATTGAGCACAGGTCAGGATATCATCACCAAAATGCTGATGGTCTCTCTAGGATGTTCATAACCAACTAGAGTGAAGAGATTCATCCAGGAGTGGATTAAATATTCATGTCCCTTAGTTTGGAGGTTAGGGGGGGGTGGAGGGAGATTTAAGGCGAATTCTCCAGAATAGCTAATTTCCCTTACCTACTGAGTCACTCAGCAGCTTTGCTGGATTTCTGGGATTTATTTTTTCACCTGGTAAGAGTGTGAGCCTTTTTTTCCCGCTCTTACGTTTCTTTTTGGCTATTTGTTGTAAATTTGTATGTGTTCATGGACTTTGGAGCCTCGCCTACACCATAGGCATCCTCTTTTTAATGTGTGTCACACAGCACCTTTAGTGCAGTGACGCAGGGTTGTGTTTTTCAGACTTCCCACTCTGAACTCCATTTTCTGGGACTGACTACTGTCTCCCAGTTCATGCAAAGTTTCCATTGACTTTATTATTCTTTTTAAATTCACGACCCAGTACAAACTATCTTACATAGAGTACTGGAAAGGGTTAATACTTATCCCTTTTTGTCTGTCTCTCATGGAACATTGTTTTGTTCCCATTTCTTTAAGATTTGTCTGGTGGCAGTGGTTGCTATCATTTTTTCCCTACTGCGGACTATGAAAATAGCCCTGGTACTGTTTTAGGCTAAGTTAGTAGCCTCAAACTTTAAACATACTGCACCCATTTTATTTTATTTCGGTTCCGGCTGGGTTTATTCACCATTTCTTTTTGTAAAGGTCTTTCTCGTGTTTTACTCTGCACATCAAACCATGTTTGGTTCCTTTAATCGCCGTCCTTTGGCAGGCTTCTGCACAGAAGCCCTCTTTAGGCACCTGCATGTCTGAGGGGGACAGGATGTGAGGGAGGGGTTCGAGACTCCTTGCACAGGGTCTCCTTGGAGACCCATGTCATACTCTGTATGATTGGCATGGTGACTGTCCCGCCAGGAAAGCCACCCTGCTGTGTGAATGAGAGCCAGGCTGTGTGAATGGGGAAAACTGCATAAAAAACAGGTCTCCGGGACTTGGAAGGCAGAGTCACAACTGGATCGACTGAAGAGAACCAAAGGGAAGCTGAAAGAAGAAGACCACTACCATGACTGAACCTCCCGGTGAAGCCTTGCTGTGGGTCTGAATCTCCAAACTTTGACGACAGGGAAGATCTGTAAGGAATCCTCTCCCCTTGAGCTGGTGGGACCAACCAGTTTGCCAAACTCCAAGCCAGGATTCCCTCCTCTGGTCGAATTTGCTGTGCACAGCTACAGTGAACCGGATAGCCAGGAGGACTGGTCCCTGCTCTGTTTTAAGGAGCGCACCTTTTATTTGTCGCTTTGCTCCGCTGCTGGTTTCTTCCCTTGGCAATGCAGGACCCTCCAGTCTTCCTCCTTCATGTCAGCCTGACAGTCACTTCAGGAACCGTGAGCCTGCAGGATCTGCCAGGAACGTCTGCCTCAGCTACAGCATTCTTTTGCTCTAAAGGTACTGTGCTGACCTGGTTGTTTGTTCGGTCTGACCACGGTGAAAGTGTTTAAAACCTTTTGCCAATCCGAGGGCTTGTCCTTCTCTATTCTTTAAAGTAACTTTTCTTCCAACCAACTTCGTTTCGAACTCTTGGCAAAGACTTAACCGCAAACTACTCTGAACTGTGTGATCCTCTGCAAAGACTCTGGTCCATTGACATTGTCTCAGGACTCTTGATTTGAGTTCCTCACCGTAGTAGCCTTTTCTAGATTGCCCTGCCTACTTACTTGTTGGTGCTTCTTAATTGTGAATAACTTTGCCTTTCCCTCCCTTTTAAAATGCTGGAGTGCCATTTTGCTCACACTTCATTTTTAGCTTAACTTGTCCAGAATCTATGGGATGGTGTATAGTATATTAAGAGTGTAATTTTTCTACTGCTTTACTTTAGTGAATTGTTTTACAAGTAATGTGTACATAAATGTATATTCTTTTACTCAGAATCCTTGAGTCAGTGTTTGCTTGAACCATAGTAAATATCTTTCTTTTGTGTCACGTCTGATACTGCTCACTTTACTCTTGAGATAAGTCTGGCTGCTCAGCCATTGCTACCACTTTACTGTGTACTACATGCTTGTACAAAAGTTGAATTTGTACCGTAACTTGTAGTCTTAATTGTGTGTGGTGTTCCAAAGGGTACTGCATATGATTCTCCCTAACATTCCCTGATATCTGTCTCCCTCCCCCATCTTCTGACATACACCATTGTCCTTCTGATGTCTCACTTCTACCACCAACGTCTCACTTTTACCAACCTCCTAAAGATGTCTTACTTGCACCACTTCCTTTTGACTTTCTCCAATCTCATCCTAATATATTTGTATCACTTGACTGCTCTCTCCTCAAGGCTCTGGAGTTTAGGCATGTGTCTTTGTTCATGACACTACACTGGTGAGGTTTGTTAATTTCAACATTGTTTTTTCGGTTAAAAGAGTAACCTTGTAAGCAATGCAGGACATGTTTATGGCATTCAAATATTGTTTAACTTGAACATTTGGCTTCTCCTATGAAGATGCTGTCTGTTGTTTATGCCCTTTAGAGGCATCCATGTTTTTGAGCCACATACAAGGGGATTCACCAACTATGTATCAGGCCCGCCAGAGGTGGGCTTAGGCAAGCACATATCAGGCTGTCAAGGGACAGGCCATGGCAGCTCCAACAGCCTTGGCAGAATCATATTCTCCTGAATGCTTGCATGGACATGATAGAATACAAATCTTTCAGCCTCAAGATGGATTGGTCCTTCTTTAAAACTCAGAACATACATAAGACTCCCTGTGGAGGGTGTCAACACACTGGGCCTCATTACGAATCAGGCGTTAAGGGGTTAATGGCGCCGTAAACGGCGCCGACCCTTAACGCCTGATTCCGAGGTCCCTTTGCGCCATGGTGAGTTTAACGCCTGCTTCTTGCAGGCGTTAAAATCCATGGCGCTAAGGGACCATGGTGCTAATTACGCCACCGTAATTTACGGTGGCGTAATTAGCGCCTTCCCCACTACCATTATGCCCTATGGGGCAAAAATGGGAATGGGGAAGGGTAAAATGGGAAATGGGGATTTACCGCCCCACTCACCTTGGAATGGGGCGGTAAATCCACCATCCACCATGGTGTAAACATAGTTTACACCATGGTGGTAAGGGTACGACCCAGGCGGTAACTTACCGCCTGGGTCGTAATGAGGCCCACTGTCTGCAGCACCTAATTTAGAGCCAGTGGTTTTCTTTTGATTAATTTCAGATCTGCAGTCAAATACCACAGTTATGCAGCAGACATGATAGATTTTTTACAAGACTGATGTAACTTTTCCAACCAAATCTTGGTTTAGGAATTACAGTAAGCTGGTTCTTGACAATGTAGTGTCGGCAGACCATACCGTTATTATGGTTAATCAGAAGAAAGGTCTAGGTGGTGGGTTAGCTATGTTTCTCAAGGGTAACTGTGATGAAAAAATGAGATCAAAATAGACCTAACAGACACTTCTATAGCTTTAACCTCTTCAAGTTGTATCAAGAGGTTTATTGACTTAACCTATACTATGAGTCTTAATTCCTCATTGAGGGCTCATGGAATTCTTAAAACCTCATTTTCTCACCCTACTTCTCTTCAGCTCACGGTTTCTCTCTCTCACACAATATTCTGATAATTGAGGAATTCACTGTATTTAGAATGTTGGAAAATGCAGGGGATTTAGAAAGTGGGAATAGTTGATGTTAGGAGCTTGGACCACTGTTTCATTGTCACATTCTTTCCCAAGATTCCGGAGGACTTCCCTTATGACCTACTCCATCTCCTTCCTCAATGATACACCACATGTCTGTTTCTCCTCCCACCATGGGTCCACCTCTGTCAGATCAGAGTCTTTCACCTACTTCAGGCTCAGGCTTGTGCGCTGTGGAACCATCCTGCCTGCGGTTCTCCTATAGTTTCCTAACTAACACTCTTCTTATTTCCTTCTGATTTTATTAAATCTCATGTTCCTCTTCAACTTCTCCAATCACTTTATTTTGAGGTTCCTGTTAGGGAGAATTCTCACTTTAGGCTGAATTTCCTAACCTAGTGAGTCCCCCAGCAGCTTTGCTGGATTTCTGGAGTTTGTTTTTTCCTCCTGCCAAGAGTGAGACTCTTTTTCTCCCACTCTTGGACATGATTTATGGTGTTCCTTTGACTGTTAATGTGTTTTATTGGCTATGGGGTCCTTTACTCCATAGGGTCTCATGTGTTTTTATTATGTGTGTTACACAGCACCCTCCGTGCAGTAACACAGGGGTGTCATAGTGACCCCCCACCATAGACTCCATACCCTGGGACTGACTACTGTCTCCCAGGGCAGGTAAAGTCACCATTGGCTTTACTAGTCCCAAATTATTAACAGAAACCAGTACAAACCATCATATTGTGGACGTAATGGTCGAGGCAATTCGATTGCCCCGGGGTCTGTTAGTCGAGGGGGAACGTCTCCGTCCCCCCTGATCGAGTTTTGGCTGGTGGCAGTGGAAACTACTTTTTATATTCAACCGCAAATATTTTCCTATGGGATTTTCCCATTGTTCGAGGCTACCAACTTTAATTATTTAATTCTCATAGCCTCGAACATACCGCCGGTTTATTTATTTAATATTAATTTGCCGGTTGGTATTTTTTGCCAAGGCTCGATTCTAAAATGGCGTTTGTGTTCTCTTCTGTGAATCCAACCCAAGTTGAGCCCTTTGTTCCACTGTTTGGCGGGCTTATCCACAGAAGCCTCCAAAAGTGGGGCCACTCTGTCTGGGTACCACAGGGGGTGTGGGAGGGGGTTTAGGCACCCTGGACTGAGTTACCTTGGTAACTCAAGTCGCATTCTTGTGTGATTGGCCCAAGTGGTGAGCCGGCCGGCTCACCACTTAGCATGTTTGAGTGACAGCTAGGCTGAGTGAATGGGGATTTTCTGCATAAAAACAGGGCTTTGGGGACTGGAACTTCAGAAGTCGCCACAGGACCTGAGAATCCGACGAGGGAGAAGCTGAGCCGACCTACCACGATGACACCACCGGTGGAGCCCTGCAGAACCGACTCACCACTTCCCGACGACACAGAAGATCTCCTGGATGGAGAGGCTTCTTCCCCTGACTGGTGGGCACAACCAGTTTACCTTTCTTTCTTTGCACCCCAGCCTGGTTTGTGGTCGAACTGCCCGTGCCAAGCACCCCGGCAGCCGGATAGCCACTCACCACTGAACCGCGAATCACCGGAACGCTCCTTGTACCTGAGAAACTCCGCGGCTGGTTTCTTCCCTGGCAGTGCAACGGACTCCTGTCTTCCTCCACGACGAGATCCTCTCTTCCCCCGGACGAAGCACCGACTTGCATCCGCTGCCAGGAACAATTGCCCCCGCTGGAGCGTTCTCAACACTTTAAGGTACCGTTTCCGCCAGGCTTCCCTTTCAAAAGATTGCTACAAGGTAATAGTAACCCCTTAACCTTCTGGACTGGGATGGCCGCCTTGACCCTCTAACTGGTCTCTTTCTTTGGTCCAACTCCTTTTTGAACCTTTATTAGACTTTTGTGCACTGCAACCGTGTGACCTTGGACACATTTCGTTTGGATCCTCTGAAAGCGGATCCGGCCTCTTGACCTCTAACTTGTTCTATGCTTTTCTCTCCCTTTTTAAAACGAACTATTAGAGTGCCATCTACGTTAAGCGCTCACCGCTGTCTCAAAATAAGTGGGGCTTTACTTAAGACTTGTCTAATATTCTTTTAAGGGAGTGTATATTTTTTAGTGACCGTGTTTTTGAATTGCTTACTATTAGTGCCTGTGTGTTTTTCTAGATGTGGTTTTAAATAAATAATTATATCTCTTTTACACCAAGCCCTGGTCAGTGTTTACTTGTTCTACTGTGTTCGCTTGACCTATTGTGAATACTCTGTATACTGCCTAACTCTTCTTGAGGGAAGTCTGACTGCTTAGCCGCAGCTACCAAGTGAATCTGTGTGCTACAGACTGCTACCAAGTGGATTTACTGCCAAACACCTGTAGTCCTAAATCTTTTGCAGTGGTCCCAGAGGGAACTCCACAGGTTTCTGCCTAACAGTTCCTCTCCTGAAATTTTCTTCCGACTCACACCAAACACCTCCTGATGTTTTACTCTTACTTCCTCCTCGTAACTTTCACCAACCTTCCTCTGATGTCTCAATCTTACTACCACTTTATGACTGCCTCTGGCCACAACCAGCTGTCTGCCTCCTGCAACCTTCTTGTGACTCTCACCAACTTTCCCTAAAGTTTCACTCCAACCACCTCCTTCTGACATTCACCAAACTCCACCTGATAACTTAATTTCCATGCCTCCTCTTTCAGCATCTTCAACCACATCTCTCACTCTCACCACCTCCTTATGACTTTCATCAACCTCTTCCTGATGTCTCACTCTTTTGACTTTCAATAAACCTCTCACTCAAACCACTTCCTTTAGATGGCCCTCTCTCCCAACCGTCCATCCCCACCATCACCACTCATTACCAAACACACTGCTCATCAGCATCATTTACACTGCACTAGAGCCACCTCACCCACCTTACTAAACCCCATCAGCACTCCATTATACACCACTGCACTAAAACTCACAAAGGCTCAATCAACAAGACAGCAGACATTGCAGACCTCATCACCAAACACGGCTCAGATTCCATCTTCATTACTGAGACCTGGATGACATTCTCACATCCTAGACATTCTCAACCCCAAAGGCTACAGCATTCTAAACTGAGGTTGTGAAAACAAGATGGGTGTAGGCTTCACCCTTATTCACAGGGCATCATGGCCATACACCCAACTGGATCTTGCCACAATCATCTCTTTTGAAATGTACAGTCACTTTCCACTTCATTTACAGACCACATTGCCGACCTCATCACCACACATGGCTCGGATTCAATCTTCAATACTGAACCCTGTCTTCATCAACAATATCTGTATGTTCCACCAACACATAGACACCAATGCCACAAATGAAGGCACACTAAACTTCCCATCTCACAAAAACCACCACTACAAGGGCAACTTTCAAGACAATCACTTTGGAAGACCTCACAGCCTCCCTAGCATCCTTCAAGGCCACATTATATACAGATGACATCCTCTCTGACTCCTAACTGAAGAACTTGCCGAATGAAGCACTTGGCACTTACCTGACAATAATTAACAGCGCATTTACTCAAGGAACCCTCAAAACTGGACTTATCTTTCCCTTCTCAAGAAACCAAAACTGTACCAGAATGACCACAGCAACTGAAGCCCCATCACACATGTTCCCATCCTAGGTAAGATCATCACAAAAGCAGTAACCATGAAACTCCTCCAACACATTGTACCCAGCAACCTATTTCAATCCTACTAATTTGGCTTCAAACCCAGATGCACCACATACATTACTACCATCATGGAGATCAATGATGCCCTTATATATCCTTGATGATCATCTCAATATCTCAGCATCATTTGACACAATAGGCCACCAGACACTCACCAGCATTATACATCACTGCTGGGTCAAATCCTACCTTTCTAACCACCACCAATGTATCCAAATGGGATGCTCCAGCTCGACAACACTACCAATCATCTGTGTAATCCTATATGGATCCCTCCTATCCATTGTGATCTTCAAACTTTACATGGAATCACTGTGAACCCTCCTGGCACAACACAAACACCACATTCACCGATACACAGATGACACTCATCTCTAACTCAAGATTTGCTCCATCAGAGACATCCAAAGGCTCACGTCCAGCCTTGCATTGGTCCAGTCCTGGATGTCAGTTCTTACCTGAAGCTCAAGCCCTCAAAGACAAGTTCCTGCTACTGGCAAAAAACACCAAACAACCAGGCATCTAGGCCTGGATCTCTGCTATGAACTTCAAGGCCTGCACACCCCAGCTCACCACCTGCACCAAGCCTCTTAGGTTTCACATCAACTGATTCCTTTTACTTCAAGCAGCAAGGAAGACAGACATAGCTTGGTACCAACTTTCCGTCCTGCAGAAAATTAAGCCCTTCATCCCAGAAAACAAATTCACATCTGTTGTCCAAGCCATGGCACTCTCCCACCTGGATTGTGGCAATGTGCTTCTGCAAGGCCATCTGGTAACTGACCTGGAACCCTGAGGTGTGTTCTACAAACTGCAGCAGGACTTATCAAAGGAATTCTCAAATTCAACCATATCAGCTTGACCCTCATCAACTTACACTGTCTCCGTCTGCTAGCACTTATCAGCTTCACATATATCCTTATGGCCAATGAACCACCAGAATTAAGGACATGTTCAGACATTAACTCAGCTGAACAGGAATTCTCTCTCTATGCACCCAGATTGTGGATACTCCTTCCCATTAACACCAGGCTCATCCCCATGCTTCTACCTTTTAGGAAGGAGCTCACAACCTTTGTCGCCTTCCTCACACCTAGCAACACACACCCTCCACTCCCCACCTAACCAGAGAGATGGTGATCTATTTCCTCCACTAGCTGCTTGTAGATCTCTTGCTGCCAAATTTCCCAGCCTCCCATTCTCACATTGTTAGTTCCATGCGCCTGTGTATCTCTGCTTCTCTCACCCTGTGCTTCCCTCTATGATTTGTAAAGTTCTCTGTTGTTTCCCAAAGTAAGGTGTGCAGATAATAATAATAATAATAATAATAATAATAATAATAATAATAAAACCTACCTCCTCCTGATGTCTCTCTCGACCACCTGCTTTTGACTTTCATCACTCTCCACCTGATATCTTGCACCCATTACCCCATTTTGAAATTCACAAACCACCACCTGAAGTCTCCACGATTTTAATCCTCTTCTCTTCAGTGTCCTCCTCTCCACGTTTACTTACCTCTCAAATTTCCTCTTCAGTCCCAAACTCCTTTCAACTACTCCTTGTATAAACAGTGAGACTGAATGACTGAACCTGTGATTATTTCAGCTCTGTCTCCCCTGATTAGGTTGGCTTTTTTCATGTTATAAACCTGGGGCCTGGAATTGGTGAAGGGCTGTGGTAAACTGCCACTAACTGGGTTATGTGAGCTTAATCTGTTTTTCAGTGCTGGGCTATGCATTTATTTGGTCTTCCCAACCTCTTGGAATTTCAACCCCTTTTTTATGGTTGAAAAAGACTGTCTGAGAGACTAACAGCTCTGGTATCTGTTCAGCATGTAAGTAAAAAGCGAATAAATACTTTAAGAGTTATTCTGAAACCTCTGTGTGTAAAATACATTTTGGATTACATTGAAATTGCATGTTTATATCATCCGTCATTGAAAACATTTTGGGGAGACAAAGGGTTGATATAATTGTAGAGAGACGTGTGCTTTAGTCATCCTGAGTGGGATGGCTATGCCTAGACGTGAGTCCTGAACCTGCCGGGCGTAGACACCCAAGATACCCATTACTGATGACATCCAACAAGGCCGAAACATGTATGGGGATGCTTGTGATCTCGTACAGAAGGGATCTGACCTAACAGTTCAGGTTGGACTGCCTCTTTTGGGGCGGGACTAAGCCTAATTTGCATATGGTCTGTCCATTTGTGTAATGGTCTGGCAGGTTGCAAAACAATGGTATGGATGGTTACCCAGATCTGTGCCTGTGGTTACGATTTATTAAACACCATCCAGCCATCACCCGAGTGGGACGGGTATGCCCAGACATGAGTCCTGCGCCTTCTGAACCTAGAAACCAAAGCTACTCCTCACTGATGGCACCCAACAATCCTGCAACATATCTGGGGATGCCTGCTGTCTCTTGCAGAAGGCATGTGACCTAGCTGTTTGAGCAGGACTGTCCCTTTGGGGGTGGGAGCAACACTGATTTTCATATGGTCTCTGTAATGGCTGGGCAGGCTGAAAAACGATGGTCGGGAGGATTGCCCAGAGCTGTGCCCGTGGTTAAGAATCATTCAAAACCTTCCACCCATCAACTTTTAGTTCTGTTATATATATTCAAACTTTACCATGAAGGCTATCATGTGCAAACTGGATGGAGTCTTTGGAGCTACAGAAACCGGAACAGAGCTAGTGGTGCATTATTATGCCCCCTGCCTCCAACCTTGGGAGAGGCTCACCGAATATCTGTCCAGGACTGAGCCGCTTCTCCAGCTGTCTTTCCAGGAAAAAGGGAGATGACTCAAGTAGTCTGAACCTGGTCAAGTTGCAAGAAGTCATGCACAGAGCAAGATCCCTGGCACTGATACTTTTGATGTAGAAGCGACTTTGGGAACAGACTCAGAAACCGGCTCTCCTTTAGGAATCAGTCTGCGAGGTGCATATTCTAGAAGAAGAGATGGAGGGGGCTGTGCATAGTCTACCTAGTCAACTGTTGTCTCCACATACAGCCGCAGAGTATGACCTGTGGCATCAATTACAAAAGTCACACCAGATCATCCTGGTCAGGCAGATGCTAATGGCGCCAGACCAAGACATCATCTTTAGTAAAATCCAGGCCACTAGACCATGGAAGAGGATTTGCATCACCATGCTGGAAAAGCAGGTTGTCCAAATCCAGGCTCGAGGGATGGAATCCTGACATTTTTCCCAGGATATCCCTCATAAATATTCATTAGAAAAAATGTGCATACATTTAGAATCATTGTGTGCAAATGTATCACATGAATATTAATGAGGAGTATCCTATAAGTCTGCCATGTTTCTGGCCCTCGGAGCCTGGATTTGGACAACCCTGCGGTAGAGGGAACAGTAGCACTTTCAGCATGTTCAAGAGCCACGGCAGCCCAGAGAGTATCAAGGACGAACCACACTAGACAATCCCATCCTTGGCAGTTCTTCTGCAGGTGTGGCCCAGAGGGCCACACCTTACATATGTGCACAAACCCACCAGATTACATAAATCCCATTGAGAGATTCCAGGCCTTGAACACTCCAGCACACACAATGGTGGAAATTCCAGAAAGGCCCAGGAAGCAGAGCACCAGCATCCTCAAAACTTCTATGCTCCAACTGAGTAAATACAAAAAACATCAAGTCTGTGTGACCAAACAAGCCCAAGGCTGCAGTGATGCTACCATTGGGCAAGCCATCTAGGAACCAGCATCCGTCCAGACCAGCTAATACACCTAAATGTAAGATCATCTGTACTCTCACTACGAGCAATTGCAGCACCGAAACATCTTGGTAGTACCTGAAAGGCTTGTAGGACCACCAGCCACAATGACCATTAAAATCGCTGGATGGGAAGCACAACTGCTACTGGATAGCAGCTCACAGGTAACCATTGTGAAGGGGCTGCTCTACAGAAAACACCTGGCACATATTCCATTGGCACCCTAGGCTGGACAGAAACTTCTCAGCTAGCAAGACAACCCCAAGAAATATCTGTGGTACATCTGGGTCAGACTGATGTTTCCACACAAAGTAGTTGGACTCAGCACCCCTATAAAGACCATGGCTCTGGTCTTCAGTAGCTGGGGGAAAGCAGATGGTGATAAGATCCAACCATTTTGTGCCAGCAAGTTGTCCAGGCACCCCAGGTGCGAGCAGGTGTACCAACAGAGAGACAACCAGTCCAGACCTCCACCTGATGGACCTATTCATCAATAATGTGGATGCTTTGGTATGCAGCGGGAACGCGGTATACCCAGTACCTGCATCTATTGGAGAGCTCTACCTGCCGAAAGAGGCAAATATAACAGCTAACAAACCAGTAATTACTCACATAACAAGTGGACTCAATATAGTGCAACAGAGTCATGCTGAGCTACTTACTGATGTTAAGGCAGCAAGATTTACATGCCCATTTAATATGGCTGAAAGCAGTAGTATCACTACTGTGCAAAATCTTGCACTTAATTTAGTAGAAGGAGATAGCGTTACATGTGATAGGAATCTAGCTTCTAGTAGTATAAATGAGGCAATGGATAATTCCTTTTTGGATGGTGACTTGGGTTATGCCCTAGTCCCATTTTTTTTAACTGAATAAGGTATTGATATGGATTCCATTAAGCAAGATATCAGAGAGATAACACTTGCATTAAATATAAAACCATCTTCCCCTCAGCCTGATTGCGCGCCTGGCCCTCCAGATAGTCCACCTGTCCTGTTAAAAATGATTGAAGAACACTGCAGACGAGGAGAATAACACAAAAAGTGACAAATCTTTGTTTATCTCAAGGCGTATTAGAAAAATCCATTTGAAGGCCAAAAAATGTGCTGAAAAACACAGAAAAGACAAACAAATGACAAACAAACAAGATAATCTAATTATTGACGAGAAAAAGATTGATTTAGGAATGAGGCATGAACCACTTCTCCACCATGATGATGACATCATTGATGTAGATCAGCTTCGGAGGAAAGTCGCGCACTATTATTGCATCCTTTATCTTCAAAAATCATCATAAAAAAGAATAAAAATAATGTCAAAGAACTAACAAGCACTTCTGATTGTGGCAATCAATCTACCCTTCTGGGAACTTCTAATACGGCACCCAAAAGTAAACCAAAGAAAATAAGTACTCTAATTGGGACTCAGGATGGGGTGTCTTCGTCACCTAAACAAGAACCCATGAAAATCCAAAACAAATTGGGTAATTATTTCCCGTCAAAGGGTATAAAATCTACCTCTAAGGTAGGGAAGATAATAACTAACCAAGACATCGTAGAGGAGAAAACTATTCCAACTGCCCCGTTGGAGCTAAAATAATTAGGGAATCCAACTGTCCCATCATATGCTGATGTTTGTAGCTCCGATTCACACACCACAAAATCAACTCATCCCCTTACTAGGAATGACTAAGTGATTATCTGTGGTCCCGGAAAGCATAGAGATCTTAGTCTGCCTACAAAAATAGATGTAGATCCCACTATTTCAGTATACAAGAATGAGCAGGTGGTGAAGAGTGGTGCACGCACTAATTCTACTAATCTAAGTCATGAGTTGGGACCCAGAATGACACTAACTAAATCACCTTGCCCTTTGAGTAATGACCAAATACAAGTAAACACATCTGACACATTATCGATTACTGGAATGATTCAGATTCTAAATTCAGCAGTCGAACGTGGTGTCCTCTCCTCGAAAGTATTAGCAAAAGAATTTAACTTATCCGAGATGAAAAATTCGGAGCCATGTATATTAAATGAACACCAACTAGGTGCCCGAGTTGGCGACCACAATTTAAACTACACCACCGCTTCTAATAACCAAAATACACCTCCAGCCGTTTTAGCGAATCCTGTAGTATCAATCCCAAATCTAAGCTTGGTAACCCGTAAATCATCTTCCGGTGAACAAAGATTAAATGAGGAATTACCTCCCACGGAAGATCTTAATATTATAGGATTAGAGGGAGACCCAGAAATCCTAAAGGGCAAACTGATCAATAGGAATTTCCTACTAGAGATACTAGCAAAGATACCATCTTTGCATATGCTAACTTCTACTGATTTTGAACAAATTGCTTTGGCATTAGATAATAACTACAGAATGTTAGGATACACAGGCAATTCAATGGTGTTGAAATTGATTTGGAGCTATAGAACCGAATTGAATAATATGGGTTATAGTCTGTATACCTTTAATTGTGAGCTTGATGCTCAAGAGTTTCTACAGAAACCTATTCCAAAACCAATAGTGATCCCTTCAGCATCATCTGCAATGTCTACAGAACAAGCTTGTATATCCCAGATCATTGCCATGACTGCTGGAAATCAAAATCTAGCATGGATAGTGCCACTAATGTGTTCCATCTGCTCATTTAAAAATATCTCACCTACTGCCTAGCAAAAAAAGCAATCAACCCTAATTCTGATGTCATGGAACTCATGCGGCTATCATGCACATCAAAGTTGGCTCACCACTTTTTCCAACAACGATCAACCTGACATTATTTTTTTACAAGAGACAATGGGCCTCATTATGAGTCCGGCGGTAACCTGCCGGTTTTTCCGGCTCGGTTACCGCCGCACTCGTATTACCATTCCGCCTCTGTGATTCCTGGAATTACCGGGGCATTACAACCCCGGTGACCCGGGAATTCCAGAGGTGGAATTCGGTAAATCCCCATTCCCATTGAGTCCCATAGGACTCAATGGGAATGGGGAAGTGGAAACACCGGCACCATCTTGTGATGGTGCTTTTGTTTCTACGTCAGCCCGTTGTTAAACCCGGGAACCCCACCTCCCACCTGCAGGACTCGAGATCGGGCAGTCCGGAATTAACAGTGGCGGCGGGTTTACCGCCACTGTTATTTCCGGCCACCCCGACCGGTAATGAGGCCCAATCTGTACTAATGACTTGATTTTGTAAGACTATCATACGATTTGTAGCTATGCTAACAAGGGCAACTTGGGGCGTCCAATGGGAGGGATAGCAATTGCCATAAGCAACAGGTTTAAATGCAAATCGTCTCAGATATACCTTTCTTTTCAAGTGGTGGCGATTGAAATAGATAGATATAGGAAGAAATGCCCAAGATCACCTATATCTGTTATCTTTATATTGGAATCCACTGAAAGTATCTTTAGAAGAAATGTTTGATGACTTAGACCTATGTTTGGAACATATACATAATCTGGCAATGATACCTAAGATTATTATTGCAGGAGATTATAATTCGCTATGTAGTGTGAATAAGGCGGAGAAGAACCGCAATGGCAACATGAGGAAATTGGAATCTCTGAATAGGGGTGAAAAATGGATTACCAATTTAGAAACATGGGAGATATTGTTTGTGAATAGTCAGGCAGATGGTCTTCAGCACACATGGAGTCGTGGTAATTCCACCTCTAACATAGATTATTTTACGACATCGAATGAGCTTTCACATTTAGTCTCACTGGTGTTGATTCACCCTATTATTCTAAGTGATCACGCTCCCATCCAATTAAACTTAATGTATATACATGATTGCCATAGTATTAATCACCTGTTGCAGCTATACGAAATCAAACGACCTCGACTATTAATTAGATGGAACCCGGTGTTGTGTAAGCGTATTTCAGAGAAAGTTAGAACTGCCTTTATTAGGGCATCATTGTGTTGGGATCAGGATGTTTCATTGTTTGTCAAAGAAGAAACGATAACTAAATAATTGCTGTTGTTATACAAAGTGTACAAGGCAAACCTTTACTAACAGGTCCATATCACACAAATAAATTTGACTATGAAATACAGCTCTTCAAATGAAAAAAAAAAGATCTGCGCGTTGCTAAGAAACTTGTATCTAACCATGCTCAGACTAAATATGTAAAAAATCGAATTTTATTACAGTATAAAAATGAAATGAGAATTTTGAGAAAAAAACAATCGAACAATCTTAATTGTGAAATTGTGTGTAAATTATGTATGCACGATTGTAGGTACATCTGGTCGATTATGCGTAACACCACTTGCTCTAAGGTTGTCACTAACGAGAATATAATACCGGCACATACATGGGTTGCATATCTAACAGAAATGTTGCTATTCCACCTCATTTTAGATCTAATACACATGTGTTAAATTCTTTTGCGAAATGGGACACTTTAAATTGGTCTGAAACTGACATAATATGGGCAATCAAGAAACTATCACAATCCAAAGATCCAGGCCCAGGTGGCATACCTTTATGTATGTATAAAGCCGAACCAACAGTATGGGCAGCAATACTCAAAATTACATTTGATGTGATTCTTAAAACCGGTAACATACCAGAGCAATGGGGTACGTCAATAATTGTACCAATTTATAAGAAAGGCAATGCTCTGGAACCCCAAAATTATAGACCTATTTCACTTATTGACACCTGCGCTAAGATCTTTGCAAGCCTACTCCTGTACGATCTGGAAAAGTATATTGCTACCAATGACATTCTTGCGAAATCCCAGATTGGTTTCAGGAAGGTGATGGGTACTCCATTTAATGCAACATTGATGACTCACATCATTGCTAGTACGAAAAAAAAAGGAGCTTACCCAATATACATAGCAAGCATCGATCTGTCTTGTGCTTTTGACTGTGTGATAAGGAATCTATTATGGACTAAATTACTTCAATTGGGAATTCCTTCAGAACTAATATACTGATTAATAATGCTGCACTCCAATACTGCATATAAGGTAAAGTTATCGAGAGAAAGCGTGATCACGGAAGCCATCAGAACTCAGATTGGTTTAAAACAAGGCTGTAATCTCGCAGCCATGTTTATTAATCTTTATATCTGTGATCTAGATTGGATTTGAAAGGAACTTGGGATGTATCCTGTAAGATTAGGCTCGATAAGATTACACTGGCTGGCGTTTGCCGATGACCTGCTTATAATGGATACCACTCCCACCGGCCTGCAAGCTAAATTGTTAGCATATGAAAAATATGCCCTCGATTTAAACCTTATACCAAATGTCAGCCAAACAAATATTTTGATTCTGCATGCCAGCAGGAAAATAAAATTGTTTAGTTGGCAAATGGGAGAGCTTGCAGTACGAATACAGTCCAAGATTTGCTATCTTGGTTATCAACTAAGTAGCAACTCCTCCATTACCATCTGGAAAGAAAGACTGAACAACAAAGCACGTCCATTAAAGAGCCAAATGAAGATTATATTGAAAAGATACTGTCGATTTTCCCTCAGCCCTTTGCGTGACTATTTAACGATGAAAGTACAAGCTGTTCTTATTTATATTCTTGATGTGTGTCCTTTTGACTTAAGTGATTATTTAGATACTTTGCAAGGACGAATAATCAAAGAAGTCTTAAACATTGCAATGTCTACTCCAAATTGCATAATCAGGCACGTGCTAATTCTGATCTCATTGTCTTGTAGAGT
Organism: Ambystoma mexicanum; assembly: GCF_040938575.1. Lineage (NCBI taxonomy): Eukaryota > Metazoa > Chordata > Amphibia > Caudata > Ambystomatidae > Ambystoma > Ambystoma mexicanum. The sequence goes on from NC_090926.1 coordinate 444,294,195, forward strand.
GGTATGGTGCTTAATATCGAAATATGCCAACATTTTAAAACCTCCTAAAAATTTCCCAGGCAAAGATCTACAACATGCAATGGAAAATAATACAGTGGATACAATTAAGAGGCTTGAATCTCTGATGAATATGATATTAGACAGACTTCAAGTAACTCCTAATGATTTATGCTTCCGCCCTGCTTTTGTTAAAATGAAATTATTCGAGGAAGACTGGATTCGAACAATTGATCAAACAAAGCAGTACTCCAGATATTTAGAATATGCAAAATTTATGCGGAAACGTTTGCCATGTAACCCTTATGTCATTCTATTTCCTTACCCTATTATTAGGGGATTGTATATACGTTTCAAACTAAATCAATTTCACACCAAAGAACGTTGCCAGCACTGGGCAGGAAAAGCAATGTATATGCAATCAATGCAAAGTAGATTTCCGATGTGCAAAGAACCATATGAAACTTTAAAACTCTTAGTGTTGGAGTGCTGTTATTTTAATTGATCAAACAAAGCGGTACTCCACATATTTAGAATATGCAAAATGTATGCGGAAACGTTTGCAATGTAACCCTTGTGTCATTCTATTTCTTTGCCCTATTATTAGGGGATTTATGTACGTTTCAAACTAAATCAATTTCATACCACAGAATGTTGCCAGCACTGGGCAGGAAAAACAATGTATATGCAATCAATGCAATGTAGATTTCCGATGTGCAAAGAACCAAATGAAACTTTAAAACACTAACGGGGTAATTCATAGATTTCAGCGCAGAGGCAGCACACACAAGCAGCGCAGAGAGGGAGCGTGCGCCAGCCTTGTGCACTAAACAGCATTCTGGCATACGGCGTATTCATGGAATTCCCAAGCCATAATGAGCGCTGGAGCAGAGAACATCCCGCAGCGCCAGTAACGCCCCCAAGAATGCCCCTTGCACAAGGAAAAGCCATTGAAATCCCCAATGCAGCGCAAAGGACCACGCTAACCCTGGACCAGCTTACAGGGCCGCTACACTGCAATCACGTGAACAGGGAACGTGTATTCCTGGGGTGCGCATAGGGCTTCGGCGAGCGGGTATGTGTATTTCTGGGGGTGCGTGGGAATTTTCACATGCGATAGGCCTTGTGCGAGTGGGGTATGTGTATTTTGGGGGTGTGTGGGAATTTTCACATGCAATAGGCCTTGTGCGAGCGGGGTATGAGTATTTCTGGGGGTGCGCGGGAATTTTCAAACGCAATAGGCCTTGCGCGAGTGGGGTACATGTATTTTGGGGGTGCGCGGGAATTATCACATGCGATAGGCCTTGTGCGAGCGGGGTATGTGTATTTTGGAGGTGTGCAGGAATTATAACATGCGATAGGCCTTGTGCGAGCAGGGTACGTGTATTTTGGGGGTGCGCAGGAATTTTCACACGCGATAGGCCTTGTGCGAGTGGGGTACGTGTATTTTGGGATTGCGTGGGAATTTTCACACGCAATAGACCTTGTGCGAGCGGGGTATGTGTATTTTGGGCGTGCATGGGAATTTTCACACGCGATAGGCCTTGTGCGAGTGGGGTATGTGTATTTTGGGGGTGCGCGGGAATTATCACATGCGATAGGCCTTGTGCGAGCAGGGTACGTGTATTTTGGTGGTGCGCAGGAATTTTCACACGTGATAGACCTTGTGCGAGCGGGGTATGTGTATTTTGGGCGTGCATGGGAATTTTCACATGCGATAGGCCTTGTGCTTGCCGGGTACGTGTATTTTGGGGGTGCGCAGGAATTTTCACACATGATAGGCCTTGTGTGAGCGGAGTACGTGTATTTTGGGGGTGCGCAGGAATTTTCACACGCGATAGGCCTTGTGCGAGTGGGGTATGTGTATTTTGGGGGTGTGTGGGAATTTTCACATGCGATAGGCCTTGTGCGAGCGGGGTATGTGTATTTCTGGGGGTGCGCGGGAATTTTCAAACGCAATAGGCCTTGTGCGAGTGGGGTACATGTATTTTGGGGGTGCGCAGGAATTATCACATGCGCTAGGCCTTGTGCGAGCGGGGTATGTGTATTTTGGGGGTGCGCGGGAATTTTCACACGCGATAGGCCTTGTGCGAGCGGGGTACGTGTATTTTGGGGGTGCGCGGGAATTTTCACACGCGATAGGCCTTGTGCGAGTGGGGTACGTGTATTTTGGGGTTGCGCGGGAATTTTCACACGCAATAGACCTTGTGCGAGCGGGGTATGTGTATTTTGGGCGTGCATGGGAATTTTCACACGCGATAGGCCTTGTGCGAGTGGGGTATGTGTATTTTGGGGGTGCGCGGGAATTATCACATGCGATAGGCCTTGTGCGAGCAGGGTACGTGTATTTTGGTGGTGTGCAGGAATTTTCACACGCGATAGGCCTTGTGCGAGCGGGGTACGTGTATTTTGGGCGTGCATGGGAATTTTCACATACGATAGGCCTTGTGCTCGCCGGGTAGGTGTATTTTGGGCGTGCATGGGAATTATCACATGCGATAGGCCTTGTGCGAGCGGGGTATGTGTATTTTGGAGGTGTGCAGGAATTATCACATGCAATAGGCCTTGTGCGAGCAGGGTACGTGTATTTTGGGGGTGCGCAGGAATTTTCACACGCGATAGGCCTTGTGCGAGTGGGGTACGTGTATTTTGGGATTGCGCGGGAATTTTCACACGCAATAGACCTTGTGCGAGCGGGGTATGTGTATTTTGGGCGTGCATGGGAATTTTCACACGCGATAGGCCTTGTGCGAGTGGGGTTTGTGTATTTTGGGGGTGCGCGGGAATTATCACATGCGATAGGCCTTGTGCGAGCAGGGTACGTGTATTTTGGTGGTGCGCAGGAATTTTCACACGTGATAGACCTTGTGCGAGCGGGGTACGTGTATTTTGGGCGTGCATGGGAATTTTCACATGCGATAGGCCTTGTGCTCGCCGGGTACGTGTATTTTGGGGGTGCGCAGGAATTTTCACACATGATAGGCCTTGTGCGAGCGGGGTACTTGTATTTTGGTGGTGCGCAGGAATTTTCACACGTGATAGACCTTGTGCGAGTGGGGTATGTGTATTTTGTGCGTGCATGGGAATTTTCACATGCGATAGGCCTTGTGCTCGCCGGGTACGTGTATTTTGGGGGTGCGCAGGAATTTTCACACATGATAGGCCTTGTGTGAGCGGGGTACGTGTATTTTGGGGGTGCGCAGGAATTTTCACACGCGATAGGCCTTGTGCGAGTGGGGTATGTGTATTTTGGGGGTGTGTGGGAATTTTCACATGCGATAGGCCTTGTGCGAGCGGGGTATGTGTATTTTGGGGGTGCGCAGGAATTATCACATGCGCTAGGCCTTGTGCGAGCGGGGTATGTGTATTTTGGAGGTGTGCAGGAATTATCACATGCGATAGGCCTTGTGCGAGCAGTGTACGTGTATTTTGGGGGTGCGCAGGAATTTTTACACGCGATAGGCCTTGTGCGAGTGGGGTATGTGTATTTTGGGGGTGCGCGGGAATTTTCAAACGCAATAGGCCTTGTGCGAGTGGGGTACATGTATTTTGGGTGTGCGCAGGAATTATCACATGCGCTAGGCCTTGTGCGAGCGGGATATGTGTATTTTGGAGGTGTGCAGGAATTATCACATGCGATAGGCCTTGTGCGAGCAGGGTACGTGTATTTTGGGGGTGCGCGGGAATTTTCACACGCGATAGGCCTTGCTCGAGCGGGGTACATGTATTTTGGGGGTGCGCAGGAATTTTCACTCGCGATAGGCCTTGTGCGAGTGGGGTACGTGTATTTTGGGGTTGCGCAGGATTTTTCACACGCAATAGACCTTGTGCGAGCGGGGTATGTGTATTTTGGGCGTGCATGGGAATTTTCACACGCGATAGGCCTTGTGCGAGTGGGTTATGTGTATTTTGGGGGTGCGCGGGAATTATCACATGCGATAGGCCTTGTGCGAGCAGGGTATGTGTATTTTGGTGGTGTGCAGGAATTTTCACACGCAATAGGCCTTGTGCGAGCGGGGTACGTGTATTTTGGGCGTGCTTGGGAATTTTAACATACGATAGGCCTTGTGCTCGCCGGGTACGTGTATTTTGGGCGTGCATGGGAATTATCACATGCGATAGGCCTTGTGCGAGCGGGGTATGTGTATTTTGGAGGTGTGCAGGAATTATCACATGCGATAGGCCTTGTGCGAGCAGGGTACGTGTATTTTGGGGGTGCGCAGGAATTTTCACACGCGATAGGCCTTGTGCGAGTGGGATACGTGTATTTTGGGATTGCGCGGGAATTTTCACACGCAATAGACCTTGTGCGAGCGGGGTATGTGTATTTTGGGCGTGCATGGGAATTTTCACACGCGATAGGCCTTGTGCGAGTGGGGTATGTGTATTTTGAGGGTGCGCGGGAATTATCACATGCGATAGGCCTTGTGCGAGCAGGGTATGTGTATTTTGGTGGTGCGCAGGAATTTTCACACGTGATAGACCTTGCGCGAGCGGGGTACATGTATTTTGGGCATGCATGGGAATTTTCACACGCGATAGGCCTTGTGCGAGTGGGGTATGTGTATTTTGGGGGTGCGCGGGAATTATCACATGCGATAGGCCTTGTGCGAGCAGGGTACGTGTATTTTGGTGGTGCGCAGGAATTTTCACACGTGATAGACCTTGTGCGAGTGGGGTATGTGTATTTTGGGGGTGTGTGGGAATTTTCACATGCGATAGGCCTTGTGCGAGCGGGGTATGTGTATTTCTGGGGGTGCGCGGGAATTTTCAAACGCAATAGGCCTTGTGCGAGTGGGGTACATGTATTTTGGGGGTGCGCAGGAATTATCACATGCGCTAGGCCTTGTGCGAGCGGGGTATGTTTATTTTGGAGGTGTGCAGGAATTATCACATGCGATAGGCCTTGTGCGAGCAGGGTACGTGTATTTTGGGGGTGCGCGGGAATTTTCACACGCGATAGGCCTTGTGCGAGCGGGGTACGTGTATTTTGGGGGTGCGCAGGAATTTTCACACGCGATAGGCCTTGTGCGAGTGGGGTACGTGTATTTTGGGGTTGCGCGGGAATTTTCACACGCAATAGACCTTGTGCGAGCGGGGTATGTGTATTTTGGGCGTGCATGGGAATTTTCACACGCGATAGGCCTTGTGCAAGTGGGGTATGTGTATTTTGGGGGTGCGTGGGAATTATCACATGCGATAGGCCTTGTGCGAGCAGGGTACGTGTATTTTTGTGGTGTGCAGGAATTTTCACACGCGATAGGCCTTGTGCGAGCGGGGTACGTGTATTTTGGGCGTGCATGGGAATTTTCACATACGATAGGCCTTGTGCTAGCCGGGTACGTGTATTTTGGGGGTGCGCAGGAATTTTCACACATGATAGGCCTTGTGCAAGCGGGATACGTGTATTTTTGGGGTGCGCAGGAATTTTCACACGCGATAGGCCTTGTGTGAGTGGGGTACGTGTATTTTGCGGTTGCGCAGGAATTTTCCCACGCTATAGGCTTTGTGCGAGCGGGGTGCGTGTATTTTGGGGGGTGTGCTGGAAGTTTCACACGCGATAGGGCTTGTCTGAGTGGGGTATGTGTATTTCTGGGGTGTGTGTGGAGTTCCACATGCAATTTCGCTGGCCGAGCGGGGTACGTGTATTCCTGGGGTGCCCCAACGTGAATTGGCATTTTGTGTCCTCCCAGGTGAGCCCTCACCCCCCTTCCCAGGGCCACCAGGCAGCCCACACCACAGGGGACTACCCTGCACCCCTGCCCATGCCCCGCAAGCAACCCATCCACCCTGGCCATGCCCCCCAGCCAGCCCACATGTCACCATGCACAAGTGAGCACCGGCACATATCCCCCTGCACCCCCACCCACCCAGCTGTGACGGGCAACTGCTAGCAGGCCCCGACTCATGTCCCCCTGCACCCACACCCACCCAGCAATGACGGGCCCCTGCCAGCAGGCCCTGACTCATGTCCCCCTGCACTCCCACCCACCCAGCAGTGACGGGCATCTGCCAGCTGGGCCCGACTCATGTCCCCCCCAACATTTCATAAAGATGCACATTCATGGGCCTCATGTCCATCAAAATCCCACTGCACGCCACCCCAGTCTTGAAACCCAATCAAGTTTCCCATCCACCCACCACTGAAAGGCCTATTACATGACACAAACCAGAAGTAAACTATACATCAACACATGTCCCTCACACACACACACTGGGTGCCAGTGATTGTGTAAACCCACATTGTGACATGCAGCCAACCAATGAGCAAATACCACACATGGAAGTAATACATCAAAATGTATTTAGCACAAAATCAAGGTAATGGAATGAAAACATGAAAAATATTTTAAACAAGAAAAGAAATGCATGTCCAAAAATGAAAAAAAATAATGAAGTCTCAATCCAAAGTAATCCAAAAGAAAGTTCGTCCAAACTCTCCGTCCACCAAAGCAAATCCAAAGGAAACGTAAACTGCAAAATCCATTGATCCATGGTGATTAAAAAATATTTTGTTTTCATAAATGCACAGTTCAACTATGTACAGTGATTCAATCCAGGGTCCATGAGTCCAACGAATGAAATGAAACTATAAAAAATATACCTAAGAAATAACTATATACAAAAGGGTGGGGCATTGTCCAAGCACCCCAAAATAAAGCAAAACGAAAATGAAACCTAATACTACAAACTATATACAATGGCGGTGGGCTAGTCCGACTGCTCACTTTTTGATTTCCCGGGCCAGGGCATCATCAAACTCCTCGTCTATGTCCTGGAGGTGGGACTCTTCCATGGCCCAGAGGTTTCTCAGGGACGATGCCATGTTCAACTCCAACTCCCTGCGAATTACCCCGGAGCACTCGGCCAGCCTCAGCGCCCTGCGCATGGAGTTCTCTGCCCTGACCATTGTGAGCCGTGCCTCTTCCACCCACCATCGCTCCGCATCTATGGCCTGGCCCAACCGCTGCTACACGGAAGACACTCCAATCCAGGCTCCTCCTGCCCTCTGGCCGATGCCTGCCCCTCTGATGTTGATGGCCCCGAGCCATCATCGCTCCCACCTTGTGCCTGCTGCTGCTGTGCCTGTGCCCTGCCTCTTGCTGCCTGCACATCCTTCTCTGGCTGGGGTGCAGTTGTTGTGGTGGCCACCCCTGCTGGATGTCGAACTCCCGACTGTGGCAGGGATGTGTCCTCCACCAGCCTGGCCGCTGGGTCAGAGGCAGCTCCACAGGGTACCCAGGTGATACATGGGTGGGAAGATGGCATTGTGGATGACTGGCGCATAGGAGGTTCAGGTGAGGAGGCGGTCGATGGAAGGTCCAGCACATCGAGGAATCCAGCACTGGTGACCTGTCCTAGTAGGTCAACGTGGTCAAAGAGGCATCCGAGATGACGTGCAGTGTCTTCACGACGCCATCCCAGCCAGGATAGGCTCAACCCGGTCACAGATTGCCACGTCTGCAGGGAGAGGAAGGCCAGTTGTTGTGCGCTCATCCCCTCCCTGAAAATGGGTCTGGACGTAGGCATCCCTGCTGGTGCGGGATGATTCAGTCACAGAATCGGGGACAGGATTACACACAGGCACCTCTGCGGCGGCCTGTGCTGCCTCCTGTCCCTGCCCCTGGACTGCACCACTAGCACCAATGGAATCCCCCCCTCCAGACCCTGTGTGTATCCCTTCCACGGCCTCCTCCTCCACCAAACCCCCCACCAACCTGGATGACTCCGTGCCATCTTTCTCCATCGGACCCTGTGGAGTCTAAGCTGCCCCTTCTGCTGCCGAGGAGTCCACCTCCGACCTCTGCCTCTTGGACCTACCCTCGGCAGCTGCGGCCTGGGATGTGGCACCAGACTCCTCACTCCCCGACGAGATGACAACATGGGAGGGGAGCTGGGCCTTGCATCTCCGGCTGGCGGTGCGATCGCTGCTGCTTTGCTCCACAGCATCCTTTCTGCCCTTTTCAACAGTAGATGCTGCAGACAGGGAGAGATAGAACACAGGCATCAGGGCACTGTACAATGATCTGATACACACATGACAGTTGCACATGAATGGCAGTGTCAAACTTCAGACATGTCATCACACTCCCCAACACACATGTCATTTCAGCTCACACACATGAGCAAATCAACAGGAATGTTGCACCAGGCAGTACCATCCATACACAAACAACAGCATGAGCAGCCGAAGGTGAGCCTGACATCACATGCAACACGGGGAGTGCAGAACACATGCACACACGCCACCAGACTGACATGCATCTGTACATCTCCACCACCTGTTGTAGTGATAACATCGCCATCCATGTCACATCTGGCAATCAGCCTCCTACATGTCAGTGTCATATGCATCCATGTTGTATCACAGTTGCACACTTGTCAAATAGACACACATGCACATGTACATAGTGCAGATACATGCAGCTGGAACCAGCATCCATGTGTGACACCACAACCATGCCACAGTAAATACACATACATTTTAACATGTGTGCACCCACACATGCATTTGGCCAGCATGCTTACCAACACATACACCATTGATGTGTCTCACACATGAGAGGACTCACATGTGGCAGGTTCAGGTCCCTGTACATATGCATCCATACATGGCCCTACAAAGACATATGTGCAACCTGCACACTCCTGGAAAACCTCAACACGCACAGCGTCCAAACAGTATGCATGTACACTTACCGCTCGACTCTATATGGGTCTGCCTTTCAAGGACCTGGACGTGGAGCGCTGGGCGTATATGTTCCAGGACCCTCATTTGGTTGTTAGTTAGGCGGACCCGGCACCCCTTGGCATCCGCTGCCTTCAAGAGGCACCGGGCTTTGTTGAGGGTCCTGGACCTGAAGTCCTCCCAGCACTTCCGGACGCGTTCAATGTCGCGGACTGCCACCCCCTCCTCGTTGATGGCAGTCACGATGTCCATCCAGATGCTCTTCCTTCCTTCATTGTCGGCACGCGAACTTCCAAAGAGGGCATCATACTGCCCCAGGACTTGCTCCACCAGGAAACCAACTTCACTGGCACTGAAGCTGGTAGCCCTCTATCTCTCTGGCTGGGCGTTGCCAGTGGTGCCAGATGGTGTTGTGACTGACATGGCAAATCCAGAGGCAGGTGTGGGTGGGCAACTGGGTCCTGGGGTTGCGGCTGTGGAGCGATGGTATCCCGGTCAGGAGTTTTCAGTTGCAGCAGGGGTGATCACAGCAACTGCACCCCTGCAGATGGCTGACGTGCAGGCACCAAATAGCAGGGCATGTGGGCAGCAGGCAGGCAAGCAGCAGCAGATGGCAGGTGGGAGCATGCTCGGGGCTGTGGGGGGCAGGAAAATGGCCTTTTGGGCAGGAGTGTGGTCTTCCGTGTGTTGTCACGTGGCCAGCTTGATATGGAGTGATTTGGCACGTGAAAAAAGTGCACGTAAGCGTGAAATTTGAGGAAAGGCCCTTAGCGCGTAAGCGCGTCTGTGACGTTACACACGTGGGCGTTTCCCACAAAACGGGTGCATGTTTATTGTACACGTGGAAAAACTGCACGTCGGGTGTCACTGCATGTAATTGGAGGAAAGGCCCTTAGCGCGTATGCGCCTAAGTGATGTCGCATGTGTGGGCTGGCTTAAAAGGTACGCGTAGGCCGCCATTTTCTTGTATGTGCTTTTTGTGGAGAGCGAGCGGGTGATTCTTGTACTTCTTGTTGGTTCACACGCGATTACTTCACAACGGTTCCAGTTCGTACTCCCTGTTTACTCAGACAGCGTTCAATTCTTCTTTTGGCGGGGGTGTTGCCAACGCGCACACGCGCGTCTTTTTCACATTCTCTTTCCAGGCAGACGGTGAGTTGCGTACGTACTTTCCTTCTGTGGTTACCCCCGTGTGTCACATACTCCTTCAGAGGTCATTGTAGGCTGCGTGTATCACGCGTACGCTTACATTTGTGTTTCTAGGTGTCACAGCATAGTGCAGGTTCATTTTTCCAAACATGTGGTCTACCAGGAGTTTCGTGCACATTTAATATTGTTTTCGGGGTGCCTGTGCATTGTGTGACCCGTCATCTTCCCCCAGGGGTCAAAGACAGCCTTGCTAGAGCTCTAGGGTACGGATTCCATCTAGTACCCTACCCCTTTCACCCCAATTGCCCAGGACAATTGTTTACTGCAACTCCCATATGCACAACAACATCAGTGCCATGGTTGGGAGGCGACCAAGCAGTAAGAGAGGCAAAGGTGGCCAACCTCCAAAAGGTGGGCGCAGTAGGGGACGTGGCCAGGATATGCACGGTGGCCCAAGAGTCCAGTGTGTGGAGGACCAATCGGGGCCGCCAATCCCCCCACCCAAATGGTTGGGGGCAATGTAGCTGACACCATCCCAGCTCAGCACTTGTTAAACCGGCCCATATTGTCAACTGAACCAGCACAGGATGACTCCCAGGCTGACTTCCAGGTCACCACGTCTAAGCCATGTGTGGTGGTGAAAGTTGCTGTCACCAGGTCATGTGGATCTGGGGCAGCAATGTCATCTGCTGCCCCAAGTAGCCAGGGTGAGGAGGCTGCAGGGGCAGCTGCAGCTCAATCCACCCCAGCTCCGAGTCTCCCAGCCGGGACGGTGTCGGTCCAAGTCCATCACACCGAGGTTGGTCCTGCCAACATCACCCTGCAGCCAATGCCTGCACCGAGACCTTTGGTCATTGTGCCTTCGCAAACTTACAGTACCCAGTCCACCTGCGCTTCTGCCCCTACCAACCAGAGCGGTGTAAGCCACTAAGGATCCGCACCACCTTCCAAGAAGAAGAAGGGTGCTCTTGCACTACAGGCTGGGACCCCAGACACGGCTACACACTCAGGCACGTCAAGGAAGCCTAGCTTCAATGACGCCGAACTAGATGCACTTGTGGCCTATGTGTTGGCACATAGCTGCAAAATGGTGGTGACTGTAGGGTGCAAGACTACGCCTGCTCAACGTAGGGCCCACTGGCAGACCATCACAGACCATATTAGTGCCCTTGGATTTGTGAGGCACACAGCTGATGATTTCTAAAAGTGGTGGAATGACCTGAAACGCAGAGCAAAGAACAAGCTGGCTTCCAATCATGACTCTACTCTGGTGACTGGTGGTGGGTCTCCACCAGAGGACGACCAACTCACTGAACATGAGTCTGTCGCTGGTACTTTCGTCACAGAGGATCAGATTCGAGCGTGGGAGACCTACCAGATCTTGAAGCATTGTCCGGTGAGTGCCCATGCATGTGTGCGCAATCCATGTGTATGTTGCTTGGGTGAGTTCTGATTGAGTGCCAGGTGAGGCTGTGTAGTCATGACTGGTATGGGTCCCCCATGTGGTTCCTCCAAATCATTCCCCGGCCTTGGGTTTGGGTATGACAGTATCCCTTCTGACCACAGTAGCCAATTTGCACCAGATTACTGCAGTTGCCCTTCTACTGTCATCTTGCAACAACATTGTTCAAAATGTTTTCCTGTTCATTCAGCCTGATTGTTTCAATCCTTGCCATTTTTATGACGTATTTTTCTGCCGTACTGCCACAAATGTAACATACTTCTGTCATAGATTACACCCCACAATGGCCCACATTTATTACCTTGTTATGGGAATGATTTAACCATTCAGGCTGATTGAGTAATAGCCTGAAAACAATCATGTTTGGGCCCTGTTTGAATGTTGAACATGACTGTTGTCTTCTGTCATGTTGAAGTGACCAACCATTGATGTATCCATCTGCCTGCCATCACTGTATCAGTGAACACTGGATCTGTTGCAGCGTGTGGCACATGCGTGTTTTGTCACACTATTTTGCATGTTGTATCTCATGATGTCCATCTCACATGGATGGGTGACAGTACTTGTTTCCTACCATATGGCTGTACTTGTCAAATGTACCATGGCATCTGTGTTCTGGCATGTGTCATGTATGTGTATTGGACATGCCACTCACGGGCTAATGTGTGATGCCAGTGCTATCCAGCATGCAGCACATGTGTTGCTTTTCCATCTTGGAGTCCTCAGTGTCTGCTTTTTGCCTCCCCTTCCAACTCATTGACAGTGCATGCATGCCAGGGTTATAGTCATGTGGGACATGTGTTATTAATGTACTGGATCTCTGCCTCGTCAGGCCTATGTGTGTGCTATGGTGCTCATGCCTGTTTCCATTAGTTATCTTTCATGTTTTTGCAGGTGGTAAGGCAGTTGATGCTGTTGAGGAGGAGGAGATGGTGCAGATCCAGGAGGAATCACAGCCACAACCGGGCACAAGTGGAGGACGCTGGGTGGGTGAAAACCCAATTGTCCTACAGACCATGCTGTCCATGGGTGTCTCTGGGTACACCTCCGCAGACCTCTATGAATCAGGTGCTAAATCGGACAGTGAGACATATGTGCCATCACAGGTGAGTGTTTCTGGCAGGGATGCTGTTCTGTCCAACCCACCTTCACCGGGGGTAGACCCCTCTATGGGTATTTCAGTGTTGGTAAGTCCGCCTTTGACGGTTATGGATGTAGGGTCACACACCACAACATTTGCTCCTGTTCCTGGGCCAGCAAATCAAAGGAGGAATGCAGCCCTGCAGCCTCAGGCAGTGCCAGCACAGCAAGGTGCAGATCGCCTTGCCCCAAACAGGTGTGGTGCCCGCCAACGCAGTGGCCGTGCGCCACCAGGCAATACTGTGTGGGAGAACTCCATGTACAGTATAGCAGCACAACAGGGAGCATCGTGTGAAATGATGGTTCAGGCAATGGATAGGGTGGCCACTTCCATTCTCCCCCCTGAAAGGCAGATGGAGCTCCAGCAACAGGCAACAGACTCCATTTGCCATTCACACAGGGAGGACATGTTGGTGTCCAACAGGGACCAACGGGCTGGACTGGAGACTCTGCGTGAAGCCATATCTGTAGAGTCACAGGCCCACAGTTAAGCCCTGAGGTTAGAACACGGGTTTCTCAGAGATACTCTGGGTGAACTTGAGGCTTCCTGGAATTTTAGGTCAGAACAGCAGCTGGAGCAGCTCACACGTTCACTCTCAGCTGAGCTCCAAGAAACCATGTGGAGATCCGAGCATCACGCGAGGCCATGCAGGCAGAAATGCGGGCTACCCGTGAGGTGCTGCATGGGGATCTCTGTACCATCATCCTGCAGAACCAAACCTTCCAGACCTGCATGCTTGCTGCCATGGAGGACCATAACAGGGCTTTGCGTGGGCTGCCTCCCATATCACAGCCACCTCTTGATGTAGCAGCAGAGGCTGATGACAGAGACGGCAGTTCTCCCACTGTAGCGTAGCCGTGCAGGCCATGAGCCCATGGAGGTATTTTTTTTCTCAACATCCACACATGTGGGTGTTGGGGTCCACCCTGTACCTCATCCGTCTTGGGTGGCCTCCCCCCCCCCCTGGTCCACACATGGCCATTTTTTAATTTTTTTTTTATATATTTGTTTTACAGTGTGTTGCTCTGTGTGGCTCCCGTGGGCATCCACTGTGTATTCTAGCTGGGTACATGCAGGCTTGTCCTGTCTTTGGGTTAGATGCTTGATTTCCTGACACACACACCCCTCCTGCTTCCCCTTTCCATGGGCTTGCAAAGGGTGTGACCACGTGACAGTAACTTACACAGTGACATTGGGCTCCCATGAGTTGTGTGGGCAGTCTGTAGTCAAAACTGTGTGTACATCCCTAGTGGGGATTGTTGTTGGATTCTACACTGCATGGTGTATTGATATGTGCTTGTGCATCCATGTCGTTCTCCTTATATACATGTAGGTTCTTCATGTCTTCACGAGGTTGTCTCCTTTGCAGATGAAGTTCATGTTGTAAGCAGTACACTGAGACATTTGCCTGACAGCAACACTCTGCAGTTGGAAGGGTTCGATGTGCTGCATTAGTCAAGTTGGGAGACTTGCACTACTTCAATTTTTTACTGTCATATATTGCCACGGTTTCATCCTTTCCTGATGTTTTGTGTTGCTAGTATTTGTTGATCTGTGCTGTTTCTTATTGATTACTGAGAGCATATTGTCTGTGGCCTGTTTACATTAGGGACAGTGCACGTTGTGACACTTGTTTCATGTGTTGTGCATTCATTTGGTTGCTTTCACATTGCATGCCATGCCATGGTGTGTTGGGTAGCGGAGATGGGGAGGGGTTGGGTGACATGGTACTATTTTGATGTGGTATTTTGCAAGGGGGTAGTCATTCCTGCTGCATGAATGTGTGTCTTTTTGTGACACAGCATTGGGTGTTTTTAAGTAGGTAGGGATGCACACAATGTAACACTTCCAGGTGAACAGCCTCAGGCTGGTATGGTTGTGACAGTTGACTGTCCCTTTTGTCATCATCATTGATTTTCAGCTGGTATGTGCCAGGCCTGTGTGCACTCCGCAGGGGTGGAATTTTAGGTGAAGTAATTTGCCACAAGCTGGGTATGGACAGCCTCACCACGTGCCCTTTCACCTCCAGGGCGCAGCGGCCGTGCATGTGGTTGGGGTTGTGGGGGCATCACCATGTCCACCGGCATGCCCTGGCAGGTTGCAACGTTGTGCAGGACACATGCTGCCACTATGATCCTGCACACTACTGGGGGTGCATATAGCAGCTTCCCACCAGAGCGGTCAAGGGAGCGAAAGCATGACTTGAGCACTCCGAATGTGCGCTCTACTATGCCCTGGGTTGCAATCTGAGCTGTGTTGTATCTTACCACGGGTGGTGTGGTGGGGTTCTGAATTGGTGTCATCATGTAGGTGCTCAGAGGGTAGGCACTGTCCCCTGGGGAGGTGATAATGGTTGTCATTAGTGGGGCTTTCCCATTTCTCAGTTTCTGACATGCATGCATGTGCAGAGGCATTTATACTCACCAATTAGCCATGTTTCGCCATGCCGGCAAGCTTCCAGGTCCCGGTTTAGGGGTGACATTCTGAATATGAAACTAGCATGGCTGGACCCGGGATAGTTGCCATATACTGAGGTGATGATTCCCTTGGCATCACATACAACCTGCGCCTTGATGGAATGCCAGTGCTTGCGGTTCCGATAGATATGCTCAGTGGCCCTCGGTAGACGTAGAGCCACATGGGTGCAATCAATGGCACCTAGGACTTTGGGGAAGTGTGCCACCCCGTAAAATTGCTGGACAACAGCCTGCCTTTCTGCAGGTGTTCTGGCATGTATATGTGCCTGCGGACCGAGGGGCGTGCAGTCATGATGGCCAACACTTGGTGTAGTCAGCGTGACTGCGTGGCCTGTGACACCCCCCCCACTATGGCACTTGTCGGCTGAAATGTACCAGTAGCCAAGAAGTGCAGTTCTTTGAGAACCTTTTCCAAGGGGCTCAGTGCTTGCGTGCACAGGGTGGGTTCTGTGAGGTCATCCTCCCACTCCCTCACCAGGTCTAGGATTATGTGTGGTGGAAACCTATACCTCCCATACACCTGGTCATCAGGCATCCCAAAAAGGCTGGTCCTGTGTAGAAAAATGCGGGGCCTGGATATCCTCCTCCTCCTGCGGTGTCCCATGACCACTGCTGCGAGGAACGGTATATTCATCGAAGTGTCTGAGCTTGTTTGTTGTTTGCGCGCACTTTTATGCTGCGCTGGGCCGCTTACGCCTGCTTCCTGCTGGTGTACGTGTTTCCGGATTAGCGCGTCTTTTTTGGCGCACGCCTTTCCCTTGTTCGATTCCATGAATACATGTTGTTGGCGCGCGTGTGGGTGTTGCGAGCATTTACCTCCTGTACTTCCCCGGTAACGCCCACATTTTCACGCGTTGTTCCCCATTCCTTGTGTTACGCCCCACGTTACGCCCACTTTTGTTGTGTGCGCTTCTCTATTGCTAACGTGTACGCCCCACCCACGATTTTAGCGCACATCCCAGGATTTGCACGCACACTGAATTCCATGAATCGATGTGCGCGGCTTTGGCACGCGTGCGCTGCGATTTTCGCACTTGCGCTGCGGTTTTCACGCTTGTGCTCCCCTTTTCGGCACACATTTATTCCATGAATCGGCCTGTTAATGTTGGAGTGCTGTTATTTTAAAAGATCACGCACATTTTATTTGGTAACATTTTCTCAGTATTGAATTCATTGATTGTACTGAAACCCTATGGGAAAGACTTATGAATAGTGTACATTACCCATTAATTTTAGCACTAGGACATTTTTTAAAGATAGTAGAAAAATAAATAACGCGCTTTGAAATCCAAGATGAAATCAACTAACAAAGCTGTGCAATCTTAATTTCTTGTAATGTATATATCAACTTAAAATGCATTTTAAATATTTTGTATAATAAATGGTTTTGTAACAGATAATTGTTTGAAAACGATAAGAATGAAAAGATGTTTAATACTAAGATGCGATTAATATGACTCAATTTGTAAAGGTTTAATTTTAACCAAATACAAATAAATAAATAAATAAATAAATAAATAAATAATAATAAATAAAAAAAAGATGGACCTATTGGAGACTTTTACTCCACCCAATTTGGGAGACCACTAAGCCGAAACAGGGTGATCACTATGCTGGTAGATACTATTGTGAAGATTCCTGGCAGAGAGCCGCTCAGCAGGGAGCAAAGCTGAAGACATCTGCTGATCTAGGCACTGGAGCATGGGGAGTAACCACTGGGTTTACATAAGATGCTGGTTTCAACCTATAGCATGGACCTGAAGACCATCAAGGTACTGGTCATAAATGAGACTAATAGAACCATCTGCTTACCTGGAGGCACCATCATAGAACAGTCCATCTGGTACAACATTTGGAGACTTACTGTTCTCAGAAAAAGAAAAGGACCATCTGAGGGAAATGCTTGCACTGTGTGCAAAGGCTTTCTCCATCAGGTGCTGGGACATAGCAAGACTGATGTAGTGTAACACTCCATCTGTGTGAGTGATGACATGCCCTTCCGGCAGCGATTGCAATAACTGACCTGCGAGACATTGAGGATGTACACCACCACCTGGACAATCTTCTGCAAGCAGGGATCATCCAGGAGTCCAGGCCCCGGTACTCTTCTCTCATGGTCATCGCCAAGAAGAAGTACATGGTTGTCCGGATCTGAATCAAGTATCGTCACAATGTCACCCGCACCATTCTGGACCAATTCTCCATCCCCCGGGTGGCCGAGGCATTGGACGGCCTGAGGGGAGTACACAACTTTCGATCTTAGACTTACACAGTGGCTGTTACCAAATCCCCTGCATCCAACGGGTTCTGTGAATATGGCCTTCATCTGCTCTCTTGGATTCTACAAATCCATCAGGTTGCCACATGGGATTTCTGGTGTACCAGTGCCTAATGGAGAAGCTGCTTGGTGACATGAACCTCCTGGAAGTGCTAGTTTACTTTGATTACATCATTGTGATCGGATTGACCAAGAGGAAGACAACAGGAGGCTCATGACTGTGCTGAAATGCTTACAGGACCAAGAGTTAAAGGTCAGTGTGGACAAGAGCCAATTTTGCCACACAACTGTCAAGTACATCAGACACATCACCTCTGTGGATAGCATCAACATGGATCCAGCAAAGATGGATGCCATCCTCAACTGGTCATGAACTCAGACCATGAAGGAGTTGCAGAGTTTCCTGAGATTGTGCAACTACTACAAGAGGTTTGTCGGGGGATATGCCAACATTGCCTGACCACTTGTGAACATCACCAAAGGATACCCACCAACACAGAGGAGCCATCAGACTACTGCCAACTCTGCAGACCAGGTGTACTGTTCCTAGGGAGACCTTTGGTGAGAGATGGACTGACCGCTGCCACCACACTTTGGAGTAGCGCAAGTAGACCCTCACATCAGCATCAATCCTGGCCTACACAGATCCTCAGATGCCTTACTTCTTGCATTTGGACGCAAGTCTGGAAGGATTGGGAGCTGTCCTTTATCAGAGACCAATGGTGAGATGAGACCGGATGCTTTTGTCAGCCGAGGCCAGCACGTGGGAGAAAATAACTACCCAGTCCACAAGTTTCAGTTTCTGTCATTGAAGTGGGCCATTGCAGTGAAGTTCCAGGATTATCTGAACTGTGCTTATTTCATGATGAGGACAGACAAAACCCCATGATGTACGTGTTAAAGTCGACAAAGCTGAATGCTACTGGACACTAAACTGTCCAAATACAACTTCAACCTTCTAATTCGACCAGAGTACACTATCAATGAAGATGATGCCCTCTCTTGGAGGTCTCATGCTCCCCTGCATGATATAGCTTGATGCAACGGTTCTACGTTATTTAATCGTGGGACTTTTCATCGTGGGGTTTTTTACCCCCCAAAACCCCCCATTCACTTTATTTATATTTTTAATCCCTTACACACATTTTTTGAATTTTTTACCCCCCCAAAAAAAAACAATGAGTTTTTTTCAAAAATAAATTTGCGATAAAAATCACTGCAATGAAAAGTCCTGCGAGCAAAGGACGGTATACCGATGCAACTTGTGAAAGGAATTGTTTTCAGTGGGCAGAAGAGCTATCTGACAGGCTGCAAGTCAGCAGGACCCACAATGTTCTAGGTGTGTGGCTCTACCCGACCTTAATTAACAAACAAAAACACTAAAAAGTCAAAGGATATTTTTGAGCACTTGTAGAACCTCCAAAGTTGGTAGCTTTAAGAGTTGTTGTCATATTGTGACCCAAATTATGTAACTCAGCTTTTGGTGATCTTTTGGTGCCACATGAATCCTGATACATCGGGTTCTTTTGTGCGAGAAATGAATATCTTTTGAATGAGTATTGAGTGTTTTTGTTAACTCTGATTGACATATTGTACATTTTAATGTTTTATAACCTTTGGGCCCCTTTCAGGTCCTTATCAACTGTTGAGATAACCAATGGAAAGGAATTTCTCCAAATCATGATTCCTCTCACATTTTCATACATTCTTCAAATTCTGGAGGTCAGTAAAAGAGAAGGAATAATCTTAAATCAATGAAATGCCATTTTCATATTTTTAAGTCTAATGATTGTCATCTAATGTGTTACTTTGTATGTTTTGTTTCCCGCAACACAATTATTTGAGCAAGATCTCATATTCATTGTGAAGGGATTGGAACATGTATATATAGGGTCTAGATGTCTGTTTTGTTGCTGTTAATGGTTTCAACTCTAAGAGGATGTGGAGATTTATAATGAATTATGAAATCCATGTATCATTGTTCATGTTGGTTGGTTGTCAGGTGATGCTGCTTCAACAAAATTGAATTTGAGAAGAATTATAAAATCTAATTGTCTACATGACTTTGTTTTGTGGGTTCATGTCAGAGAATTTGGGTGATATTAGGACACAATCTCTTGTAGATACCAACTTGGAAGTTTCTGCAAATGCTTCTGTTGTAATTCTTGTATGGTTCCCTAGCTAGCCATGGCTGGACAATTAGGGCTTCCCTTTTTAGCTCTATGTACTCAACCAGACATTCTCTGCATTTCACCAGTCTGGAGGTATTGGAGCTACCACATCTGACCTGAGATGAGACCAGTCTATCCCAACTAGAAGATCTTGGCATTGTGCCCTTGCTGAAAGCAAACACCACAGGAGCAGGGGTACTCAGATATGTGATTTACGAACCAGAACAGGTGGCAACGCTGAGGAAGTGGAAGATGCTGGTGCAGAAGGATAGAGTCCTGTAAGCAAAAAGAAAAGTTGTAGATCAGCTATTAACAATGCTTGTTCGTTCTGCAGGGATACCCCTGATCTGCATTGTATGTGCTCCACGATCAGCACAAACATCTTGGCAGTGACAAAACCTTTGAATTTGTCCGTTCAAGCTTTTCTTTAGCACAGAATGTCAGCCAGCATAGAGTATTATTGCCAGCACTGTACAAGGTGTGTCACCAGGATGCTTTTCCTATGGCATATTTGTATCAGAAGTAGAGCCCCGGGACATTATATCAACTTCTTTAGTTTATAAATGGATCAGTGTTCAGAACATTTACCACTTTACTCATCATGTTCTATCAGAAATCAGCATGCCACCACAGTTGCCTGCAGGCTGGGGGAAAATTATTTGGGCATTTCAGTTGGCTGGACAGATTTCATGTGAACCAGGTACCAGATTTTGAGTCAATACTCATTGAACAGCTGCTGGAGCTGGTTGTCATCAAGAAAAAGACATGTACATCTCTCTACCACCCTCAGTGGGATGCCCAGATGGAAAGGTTCAATCCCCACATCTTAGCAATGCTTGGCACCCTGAGGCCATAGAAGAAGACCAGTTGGCTTGCAACTGTACACAGAATGATGCCACTGGTTTTACAGCATGTAGCTTGACACTCAGAAGGGATGCCACGCTGCCTTTAACCCTGTGTTTTACAGTGTCCACAGATGCAGTCGAACTATGACAGCTATGTGAAGCAGCTCATACATCAACTAGTGCAAGACCATCCACTTGCCCAGGCTGCTGCAGAGAAGACTGTGGAAAATAAAACAACACTGCGTTGATGCCATGGTCAAGTTCCACACTCTTCCTCTTGGTAATCGTGTATTGATGGCAGTCTAGGAAAAAGATGATGATACCAGCTTGGTGGTAAGTGGGAGTCACAACCGTTCATCATTGAGCATCAGTTAGGAGAGCTTGTTATCTACCGACTGTGAGAGTAAGGAGAGCCAAGAAACATTAAGACCTTCCACCAAGACCACCTACTCCTAGTCAGGGTCAAGGTTGAGTACATATCACAGTGACAGAAGAGGTATTGCCCAAGGTGCTGATGAGTAGACAGTGTGATTCTACGCTGGCAGGCCAGAAGATAACAAATCCTCATTGGCTCAGTCACAAAAAGCTACTCGAGATACTTAGACCCAGAGACCATCGGAAGGCCACCCAGAAGCCAGTGAAGGCGCAGTCACAGAGGGCAATCAGTTTAGCATCTACCAGGCCATTGTTATGGATTAGACACCAGTGTGGGTCCTTCACCCACTGGTCCAGACCACACTGCTTGGGAAACTGATCGCCAACCTATAAATGTTCCTTCTGAGATGCATCATGATCTTGCTCCCATCACCCTTGCTATGCAGAACATGGTAGATAGGGACCTTCAATAGGTGCACACTCTTCAGCCTGGCGGTAGTGTAATGATCTGCAGTCTAGGAAAGAGAGGATGGAACAAGCAAGGTGATAAGTGGGAGTCACAACTGTTCATCGTTGAACATCAGTTAGGAGAGCACGCTATCTACCGACTGCGAGAGAAAACAAAAATAATGTTGAAAACAACGCGAGCGGAAACACCTATAAAACAGTTGTTGGGAGCCTGACCCTCACTTAAGCAGGTCAATTATCGTGCTCCCCTCAATGCAATTCAAAAGAAATACCTGTGTGATCCTGTCTTCTAAAAGTCACAGCCCCTCGTTGTCAGGAGGGGCACCTAAGCGTTAATCACCCTTGCAGCTCGGGACTTACTTCACACAGCACCCCATGACAAGGAAGGGTGCAGCATTAGGAATCACTATCACTGCCTTAGGCCCAGTCTCACTTGTTTGTGAACTTGATTGAGATATGGCAAGCCCACCTTATTTAAGGGAGGTATTAATAATAAGTATTTATTGATGTACTTTCTAAGGAGGAGGATGTAGTGTCTATTAAAGGTACACGGGGGAAATAAGTGACTCTGGCATAGAAAGTCACGTTCAAATGTAGCAACAATTAGTATCTAATATTTAAGGACACTCCCATCCCATGCACACTTGTTGTAGTGAAACTATCTTCAGTCCAAATATTTCTTGCTTTGTTAATTAATCTTGCGGATGGGTATATTTCACATTAATTGCAAAAAAAAAATATTTCTTGAATTATACGGAATTGGGTCCGTATTTTATTTACTAATAGTCTACATCAATTAATCAAATCATACATTCAAAATGAAATGATAGTGATCATTGAAAATCATAATGTACAAGTGGTGAAAACAAACAATGGGCCTCATTACGACCCTGGCGCTACGTGAAAAACGATGGCGGTAAATGGTTACCGCCATCGTTTTCCGCCAGGTCCGATCATGACCCGTGACCGTTAACTACGATGCCATTAGCGGCATCGTAGTTAACGCTGCCGCTAACTGCGCTAAGGGTGCACGCACGCGAACGGCCACACCGTACTTAGCGCCATGGCGGAAAGGTACGCAAATGCCGACCCAAGCGGACATGCACCTTACGCCATCACCAAGCCCGTTAAGTACCTTACCGCCATGGTGCTAATAACGCATCGCGAACCAACCGTAAAGGGCCATGTTAAGTGAATGCAGCTGCCACAGGTGCACAGAAACAGCACAGGTGAAGGCAATACAGACTCAGGAAGTACAAAAAGAGCACACCCCACCCCTTCCCACACCCAGTCACACTCCACAATGATACCAATACGACTAGCAATGTTGGGGCTGGAGGACCTGATAGCAATGCATGTGCTACAACAGCAACAACAACAACAGGCAGCACAGAGGAGACGCAGGAGGAGAAGGAGGGCAAGGCAGGCCCAGCAAGCCCCACCAGCACAGCCAGTGCCACCACGCAGGCAGCCCCCAATCCCACGCATCAGAGCCAATCCATTCAACCTCACTGCTGAGCAGATCCACACCCTGTACCGTTTGGACCGGGACACCATCACCGCCATCGTAGACATGACACACAACGACATCGTCAGCATGATAGAAACTCCAACCGCCATCCCCCCCTACTGAAGGTAGTGTCTGTACTCCACTTCCTGGCCACAGGCACCTACCGGCACACAGTGGGGCACCTGCATGGCATTTCACAACCATTATTCTCACGAACACTCATCCAAGTGCTCGATGCCCTCCTCAAGCACACAGACGACCACATCTCATTACCACGGACTGGCCAGGAGATTGCAAACACCAAAGTGGGTTTCCATGCACTAGCCGGCATACCCGGTTGCATTGGTGCCATCGACTGCACCCATGTGGAATTGGTGGTTCCACGTGCCATGGAGGTACCGTACCGCAACCGGAAACAGTTCCACTCAATCAACGTGCAAATGGTCTGTGACTCCAACAAGATCATCACACATTGTTGTGCCCGATTCCCCGGATCAACCCATGATTCTATGGTCCTGAGGAACTCCACAATACCACGCTACATGGAGCGACATGCAGGGCCAAGATCCTGGCTACTCGGTGAGTCCAATGTCATGGAAGTGGGCAGGTGAATGACGTACCGATGCATACTCCACCTGGCTGAAAGGGGTGGGGGATGATGCATACGCCACCTGGCTGAAAGGGGGGGGGATGATGCATACTCCACCTGGCTGAAAGGGGGGGATGCATACTCCACCTGGCTGAAAGGGGGGGATGCATACGTCAACTGGCTGTGAGTAACACAGAGAACGGAGACAGAGGATGGGCACTCAGAATGCACACAACCCCTCTGCATACATTGGGTGATGGCATGCAAAACAGGCCATGGGAGCCATGAGCATACACTGGTTGCATTGTGTGAATCAATTAGTGCATGTAGAAGTGAGCCAAAGTAACAGTTGGATGCAAGCCATGGTGGACCATCATGTTCTTGATCAGACAACATGACTGACACATACATTCTCGCCTACATACAGGTGATGCAGGCTATCCCCTGAGGAGGTGGCTCCTTACACCAGTCCGGAACCCGCAGAACCAGCACGAGGAGGAGTTCAACCGTGCACATACACGTACTCGTGTGGTCATAGAGCAGACATTCGGCCTATTGAAGGCACGGTTCCGAAGCCTCAGCAGGTCTGGTGGGGCACTCCTGTATGGCCATGAGAAGGTGGCAAAGATCGTCATGGCATGTGTCATGCTACACAATATGTGCGTCAGACGGAATGTGCCCCTGCCCCCTGACGCAGAACTGCAACCACCTGACGATGAGGATGAGGAGGGTGCAGATGGGGCGGCACCCCATGGAGGAGGCGATGCACAGGAGGGGCGTGCAATGCGCCAAAGTATCATCGACCACTGCTTCTAGCACACACGGCTGGTGTGTATCACATGGTGACTGCACTTGGGGCACTGTGTGGCTCTGGGACATGCACACTGTGGACTGTACACCAATAAAGCACACATACGCAATGAAAATGTCCACACATTTCTTTTTCGGAAAGAAAAAAGTTATTCAAACTATGAAACGTCGTGACACACCCCCTCCCACCTCCCCCCTGCACACCCCAACACACCCCCCCTCCCCCCTGCACACCCCAACACACCCCCCCACCTCCCCCCTGCACACCCCAACACACCCCCCCACCTCCCCCCTGCACACCCCAACACACCCCCCCACCTCCCCCCTGCACACCCAACACACCCCCCCACCTCCCCCCTGCACACCCCAACACACCCCATGTAGGTGTCAACAGATGCCTGTGACAGTGGCCACAGGCTGTTACAAGCCCCCTCTCCCGGCCCCCGGGGCACCCCTGGCTGTGGAGCGCAGGTTACGTCCGGAACGTCGCACGGGGCTGCTCTGTGCAGAACTGGCAGTGGAGGATGTCCCTGCCTGCCCCCGTGCATGCACGTCCTGTAGGGTGTGGGTGAGCTCAGTGAGCGCACGACGCAAGCCGGCAAGTTCAGCACAGATGTCCCTGGACATGGCCTGCATGGCATCCCTCAGGGTGGCAGTGCTCTGCGCTACTTCGGCCCTTAGGGTCTCCGTGGCCTGTTCAATGGTTGCCCTAGCCCCCACACATTCCGCGGCATGCTCAGTCAGCATCGTGGACAGTTGTTGCTGCCGTTCTGTGATGTCCTCGAGGGACTGCTGCCCCTGCTGGACCATGGCCAGTGCTGGTGGTGTGATGGAGGGGCTGCTCCCCTCCTGTGGAGTGAGGACTGGGCATGGGGTGGAAGGCCACTCCTCTACCTCTGTGTGCCCCTGTGTGTGATCCTCATGGGGGCTGGCGTCTGAGAAACAGGGGGAATGTAGTAGGTCAGTGGGGCTTCTGACCTCGTGCTCCATGTCTGAGTCTGAACATGCAGCTATTGCAGCTGTCTCACCGATGTTGCTGCTGGCCGCTGACCCGGTGCCTTCTGTGGCAGGCAATGTCGGTAGAGGTGGAGCAGCTGCTGCTGGCCTGCTGCCTACAGGGGTGCTTGCTGATGGGACGTCCGGTATGCTTGCAGTGGGTCCTGCTTGTTGTGGGGTCTGCCTCACTGCAGCTGAGTTTGAGGGTGCGGGGACGGTATTGATGGCCTTCTTGGCTCTCTTCGTCGCAGGGGTGTCCTGGTCCTCGGGGTGTGAATCTGTGCCTGTGGTGGAGCAAAGGAGGGAGGGCGTTATTGATGGGTCTGCGGACTTTGGAATGACAATGATTGACATTATTCTGGTCAGTAGATGAGGCAGATTTCAGGCAGGGCCATGCAGGTTGTCTCCTTTTAGTGTGGAATGTGGATGCAGGTATGCGGGTGACAGCAGTGTATACAGGGTGGTGCTCGCATGTGGCTATGGGCAGTGTTGAAATGTGTTGAATTTACACTGTAGGGCAACCTTTTGCTACACATGAATGGACTGCAGTGACTATGGCATGTCTTGTTTGAGGCACCTACCTTCATCGCCTGATGTCGGAGCTCCCCTTTCCATCCCTCCGACGCCTTCAATGGATTCCATGCCAATCGTGGTTGCACAGATCTCCTCCCACGGTTGAAGTTTTAGTGGGGATTCCGACCCTCCACCGGTACCCAGGGCAAGGTTGCGGTTTGCAGAGATGACGGCTCTGACCCGTATGCGTAGGTCATCCCAGCGCTTCCTGCACTGCTGTGGGGTGAGGGGTACGGTCCCCACCGCGCTGACGCGCTCGGCCACCAGGGCCCAGATGGCCTTCTTCTTCGCTATCGCTGTCCTGGTGATTTCCGGGGAGAAAACGACACCTGCGTTGTCTTGCAGGGTCTCCGCAAGCATGCAGAGTTCCTCCCGGCTGAATCTCTCCTGGCGCTGGCGGTCA
The DNA here is from genome assembly GCF_040938575.1 of Ambystoma mexicanum. NCBI lineage: Eukaryota > Metazoa > Chordata > Amphibia > Caudata > Ambystomatidae > Ambystoma > Ambystoma mexicanum. The sequence goes on from NC_090926.1 coordinate 444,320,128, forward strand.
CATGCCTTCTTTACAACTTTAGGCATTTTCGGGTACTTGGATGGGTGGGTGATTGGTTGGGACAGGTGTCAGGGTTGGATCTGGTGTTGTTCGGTAGGATGGCAATGGATTGTGTTTTTAAAGATGGCCGACGTGCTGTTTCCCGTTCCGGCACGATGACGCTATTTCCGGTTCTGCTTTTTACGGCCGCCGCAAATTACGGTGGCCGATACTTACGGTGGGCGCTAATTACGGTGGCCGCTACTTACGGTGGCGGAAGTGCACCTTGCTCGCTTTACGATGCCGGTAGGGGCCTTTTCCGCCATGGCGTTAATTGCATTACCGGCATGGCGTAATGCTCGTGCGCGATGGGTCGTAATGTGGCGCTCTTTACGCCATCGGCCCACGGCGTAAACGCTCATTACGCCATGGCGGTAATGACGGAAGATTACCGCCTGGGTCGTAATGAGGCCCAATGTATAAAATGAGCTCTACGTCTTTTGAGATATTCATCCCTTCATCAGGAGCTAGAGGTGCACTTTTCTGGGATCAAATCTGTGCCTTTCAATTCTATAAACAGATATAAATAGTATCAGAAACAATTGCCTCATGAAGTTATGTAGTATCCTGTATGTTTAAGGTCTTCTAATACTTCACCTAATAATATCTTGTCACGTACAGAATATTTCTCGGAACACAGTCCATATTTGGGCTACTAGTTCATTGTAAAATCATAACCGGGAGGATGTCACAATCTAGGTGATAAGAGGGAGTCACAGCCGTTCATCATTGAACATCAGTTAGGAGAGCACGCTATCTACCGACTGCGAGAGAACACAAAAATAATGTGGAAAGCAACGCGAGCCGAAGCACCTTTAAAACATTTGTTGGAAGCCTGACCTTCCCTTAAGCAGGTCAATTATGCTGCTAACCTCAAAACAAATACCTATGTGATCCTGTCTTCTAAAAGTCACAGCCCCTCGTTGTCGGGATGGGCACCTCAGTGTTAATCACCCTTGTGGCCTGGCCTTACTTACCACAGCACCCCATGGCCAGGCAGGGCGCTGCATCAGGAATCTTTGCCTTAGACCCAGGCTCACATTTTGTGAAGCCTATAGTCATGGGGAGCTCCCATCTTCACTGCCGCCAACTGGGATACCCACTCAATGCAGTTTTACCAAAAGAGACTGCTGGAGAGAACTAGCAAACACTTTTAATGAAAACATGTTTTTCTTTTCATAAGGTTTCATGCTTTTGAGTGTGAGAAAATGTAAAGGTATTTGCATTAAAACACTTTCAGTCTCCTTTTGCTGTGCACACCGAATGCAGAGGATGCAGAGCAACCCATGGAAACAAGGTTTCTGCAGTTTGCCACATCCAACCCATTCTGCATTAGATTCCCCAAAAGTAGCAGAATCCCACGCAGGCAATCAACTTCATGATTGTCTTCACTACTTGAAGGAAATCCAATGTCTCTCCACAAAGTTAATATTCTGAGGCCTGAGGAGAAGCTGAATTCATGAACATTGTGCATGCATTTTTGGACCTTGAAAAAGCATTCACAGTTCCTACGAACACATTGCAGTCACAGTTACTATCTTTTTTCATTGTGGCTGCCATCATTGATCTCCACTAGATGCATATGCCTGCAGAGGAGAGATCTAATAGAATGATCTGCATTGAGCTGAAACAGGAGGGGGATCTCCAAGTATGCCTGGATTCCAATGCCTGTTACAGCTCCCTGTGGACACTGATGAGAATTCCACAGAGGGAACCATGGCTGCAGAGGAAGACGCGGTCTGGGCTTTTTCCACATTCTCTGGCATGATCAACATGGGAGTGTAATGGTGAGGATCACAAAGAATTGGAGTACAAAGAGTTGACCTAGCAAGAAAGTGTTTTGTAAAAGGAGGGATGGTCCTATTGGTTACTCAATGTCGGTCATTGGAAAATGTTCTAAGATACACAAAGGCACAACTAGTACAGTAAATCAAAATCCGTGGCAATTGTATTATTGCAAGAGACCGTATCTAAATGAATTCATAATAGTCTACCTGCATTTAACAAAAAATGTAATGTATTCTTCATGTATTCTTGCAATTATGATGCAAATATTCATAAACATACACAAGTGTATTGCTATACATGTGAATCAAAAGTGCTAGAGCAATATATCAAAAATTCCTCATAAACATACAAAAGGACTGAAAAAACATAACCAATAATCCATCTTAGGATACACAAAAGCATAAAAGACAAAATACAAGAGAATGCACTTGTGTAATGGGCTAGTAAGTGGAAACGTATCTTTAGCTCCCACAATTGCCTCTCTTTCTAAGTGCAGTGTATATAACACCTAAAACAGTGCCTCATGGATCAAGTCATTCTGTTTAAGCAACCCTTAAGGAGAAATAAAAACAATCTAACTTGAGGGAAGATACTACATGGGGGAGAAAATAGGTCTCCTATGTGAGAACCAACACCATGTGCCCCTCACGCGTTCACCTACTATCCCATGATAACGTTATAAAATCAATTTAAAAGAGTGAAAGAGCACCCTAGCGATACCACAACCGACCAAGGAGAAAGAACGCTATAACAAAGCTTGTGTTTTCGATTCTCTGGGGAGCATGAAAGAGAAAAACCACCACATACATCAGACTTACCATCTCAGCGTATTTCTTCTCAAGGGAGTTGTGGATTTAAATTATAATTTAGGGTACAAATTAGTCCCTCACCTCAGACATGGGATTTATGCAGCGGAGGTTACCACCATACAGGGCCATATTCATCTGGAATAGAAATACATCTAAAGATTAAATGAATAATAAAGGAAACATCACTGCAGTATGTTAGATGGCACTTCATTGAAAACAGCAACATGATCAAAGACGTGATCCGCCATTGGGGATACCTGCACGATGAAGCACTTAAACGGGTTCAGGGAAAGGTGAGACTATCTCTCCAGTGATGTAATGCTACCTAGAGAAAAGCTGCATCTATGCAAACGCTCATGAGGATTATCTTCATACCTAATGCACATATGTGAGAACAAAGATATGGGGCCTCATTACAGGTCGGGCGGTCCGGAATTAACAGTGGCGGTAAACCCACCAATTCTGGACCGCCCAATCCCTAGTCCTGCCGGCGGGAAGTGATCTTCCCACCAGGTCTGACCTGGCGGGTTGAACACCTCCCGCCTGCAGGTGGACGTGGAAACACCGGCACCATCACGAGATGGTGCCGGTGTTTCCACTTCCCCATTCCCATTGAGTCCTATCGGACTCAATGGGAATGGGGATTTACACCATTCCGCCTCCGGGATTCCCAGGACACCAGGGTCGTAATGCCCTGGTATTTCCGGGAGTCACGGAGGCGGAATGGTAATACGAGTCCGGCGGTAACCAGGCGGTTTTACCGCCGCAGTTACCGCCGGACTCGTAATGAGGCCCATGGACCCTTATTTCTCCGTCTGTTTCTGGTTCACTGAGCCTTTCGGCAGGTTATTCACAGTTCATTGCTTACCCGCGTGTGGCTCCTCGCCTCTGCTGTGCTGCGGCATGTTGTCAGTTGACTGTGTTAGTGTCCCTAATCAACGCTTCCACTTCCGTGCATTGAAGGGTTACTCACGTATTCGAGGAAACTTCTATTAAGGAAGAAGGAGAAAATAAGATCCCAATCCTGCTTAGTCTAGATTGTGTTACTCCCTGGGGTAGCTGGGATCTAACCGCGTGTGCTTAGCTAGTCTGGAGCCGTAATGTCTTTCCAGTTGTGTTGGCATGTCTGTGGCAGGGGGAACAGCTGTGCTGTTGGGCTGTGGGAACTCGTGTAAATAGGGCCTCATTACGAGGTAGGTGGTAAGGGATTACCGGCACCAGTAAGGACACCGGTGCCGGTAATCCCTTACCACCCTATTCCGAGGTCCCTTAGCGGGTGCCTTCCTTAACACCTGGTTCAGGCGTTATGGAAGGGACCCGTTAAGGGACTTCAGAGCTAATAACGGTACCGCAAATTGCGGTACCATTACTAGCTCCATCCCCATTCCCATTGAGGCCTATGGGGGCTCGAATGGGAATGAAGAATGGTTCCCGGAATGGGGATTTAGCGGGTCCTCCAAATTTGGAATGACCCGGTAAGTCCCTATTTCGGAAACCCGGACCCGGAATGCGGTAAGGGTGCTAATAGCACCATGGCTACCTCCTACCTCGTAATGAGGCCCATAAAGTTTTTGTGGCAGCGTATGGAACGTAGCAGCTGATCCAAAGGGCACAATCATAAGGCGCCATATTAGAGTATCTTGGCAGTCCATAATAGATAATGGCAGGAGTCCACAACCGTTCTACGGGGTATCAATCATACCCGAACGGTGCAAAAGAAATGCCTAGTATAGGATAGAAATAGAAGCTCAAGTATGATGTTAGCTGCTCTTATCAGTACATTGCCCGAAAAAGAGGGAACTTTCTCATATTGATAATTGTTAGGTTGAAACAGATTTAACTGGTAATGGATGTTAAATAATCGTCAGCAATAGTCTGTAAGATTTTGTTTACTGAACAAGGAATTGAGTATCCCAAAAGTACTGGTCATCTAATACACAAATGAGCCATACACACATCGGGACACAGTGTGCCGCTCCAACTGTGCACATCCTTATACTGACTGGAATTTGTTACCTGTCACACGAGGACCCAGTCGCCTAATGCCAGAATGCCTCTGGCAACCTCGTTGGACATGGCGGTATGACACCGGCAGGGCTGTCTGTGCTGCGTTTCTCATTTACCGTGGAGTGGAGCTGGAAATCAGCGTCCCCATCTAAGATGGTTACCGCATTGAGATGTTATGTAGATGTAATTTGACACGTCAGCATGGTGGGCCCCTGTATATCAGGAAATCAATTCCGGGACCCAGGGTCTTTCAACATTAGTCTCCAGGGTCGTGGAGGTGTCTCATCAGACCAGGACTTCTTCTGCAAAGAGTGTGTCCATAAAGACCCCTTTGACAAGTATGGTTTGGACCTAGGTCACCTTTTCTTTCTTCGTTATACTTTGTTACTCCTCTCCCAAGTACCAATGGATTATGGCTTTTTAGTTGGCGAGGCAGAGAATACCTTGTGACTAAAATAGAACAGCTTTCCCTTTGTATCTTATTTTTAGAACAACTTCTTTCCCACTCTCAGGTAATGGTTTACTGTAATAATGGGAAGTGGGGGGTTAGTAATTAGTTCCTAAAACATGACTCACTTTCCCTTCTCTCTTCCCATACAATACTTTTGAATATCATGAAATTCTACTCTCCAGGCTTCCAGGGTGTTCTTCAGAGCAGAGAAAATACTTGGGGGAGACGGGGGGAACGGGTGGTCCCTGTGGATGGTATTCCAGGAGCTTCCTTTCCTTCTCCCCAGGTTTGCGAGTGCAAATGTCAGAGGATTTCGATCTTGTTACTGACAGGGGCCCTAGTAAAATCTCAGTTTGTGGAAACTGCACAGGATAGGATTGTGGACACTGGCTTCTATTGCCCTTCACCCCCTTCTCTAAAGTAAGGACTGCCTGTTGTCATTCTTTGCCTATCAAAGTCACAGTATCTTTCAATATAATTGAAATGTTGGATGCATTCATCTGAGGTTCAAACACTTTGAGCAGGCTCATGGGACAAGTTGGGAAACAAGGACATACTATTTTTTTCCAAAAGGTAAGGCAAGAAAGCATTAAAAGGTTTCTTAAACCTAGTGGAGCAAATGTTTACCATAGCCAGCCAATAATGGTGACATATTGTCCATGATGACCCATTGGATGCCTCCTTAGAACATTGAATGCTTGAAAATGGAAAGTTTAAGTTCTTCAAGTTGCAAATATGGTCCTGTAATGTGTGAACTACAACCGCATAGTTAAGAGGCGCCCCATGACAGGAGTTCAAAGTAGCTGATACGCATTAAAGAAATTCAGTAACAAAAGAGGGAGAGATTAGTCTGGGTTGCATGGAAAATGATGAGCCTCAAGGCGAGTTTAGTGGGGCTGAAAAATGGTGGTAATATGGCAGTAACCGAATGTCCACCTCTTTAGAGCCTCCCTTCCCGTACCACTGAATTCTGAGATCGGAGGTGAAATTGGGGTTTTAGCTCCAGCATGCAGATGGAGGTAAACCCCCCTCCCACACTTTGCCGCTATATATTGTCTATATAAATACATCGTAATTATAGCTCCACATAAATCCAATGAAATTCTTGTGTAGTCTGGACTCCACAAATAGGGATTACCTCCACATTCACACCGTTCATTATCAATTAGTAAATCCACAAAACTAGTGGTGCTAACAATAAACGGAAACACGTGGTGTATCACCAAACTTGCAATAAGGCCCCATATATCTTCCATCTTGAGAGTTATTGCTTTGATCTAAGTGTCTTTAGATTTAGTGAACTTTCCCAACAGCTGGCCCTCATCGAGTCCGCATTATCTCGGACATAATGCTATACAAGTAGATACTTACCCTGGACTTCAGCAAATTTCCTTCGCTCTTCAGGCAGAGGTGTATGGCTACCAAAGCATCCCAGTGCTTGTTTTCCCCGGCGACCCAACTCTCCTGGTGAAACTTTCGCCCGTGCTTTCTGAATGTCAGCCCTTTTAGCATTTGCTGCTCGCACTCATGCGTAGGAGGCACCCAGCTTCTACATTTGTTCCCAGTCAAGTGGTAATTTTGATCATTTCTTCAAGGGCTTTTTCTTATTAGACTACAAAATGATGTGTTATTTTCTAAAGCCCTTTTCTCGAAGCAGACTAATCGCAAATGTTCAGCGGGCACCCGCAGATCCCTGCAGCAGGCTTCCTTTTCTGTTAACCTTGTTGGAAGAAAAAAAAAAAAAAACTTTTCTCTCTTCAGCAGAATAAAGTTCATTACATTTAAATTACAAGAGCATGAGAAGTGGTGTAGAATTTCCAGCAAGGGAGATGGGAGCTTTTAACTAATGTATTAAAGGGAGACTGCATTCTCTCTTTGTCTCCGAGAAAGCTCGGCTCTGCCATGAGCCCGATTTGACGCAGTGAAGAATTGCTCGAGGTGGAGATGTGATGTTCTGATTTCTTTAAAAAAAAAAAGAAGGGTGATGGATGAGGTGCCTGTACACAAAGGAAGAGTTGAATGTTGGCAGTGTCAAGGCGGCTTCATAAGAGGAGGGAAGTAATAAGCGAGCCAGGTTGCACGAATCCTCCACTACAGGTGCAAGCAAGCCCCTGCTTTCGCTTATGAAGGAGACTTGCGGCCAAAAAGGGGCCACTGATTTTCAGGCCAGGTTATTCTTGAGTTGGGGGAAACAGTTTTCCAAATTGTAATCATTATGCCATCAAGGAAAGGCAAAGCAAAACACGGTTTCCATACCCCAGTGCTAATTCCTTTTCCGCGGCATGCATTTGTGTTGCAGTGCCAAGAATAAGTAATGGTACAGTATGTGTGAGCACTATGTGTACCTGTTGCTTGTCCTAGTCGTATTTGCCACATCATACAACAGATCTCAACATTGGTTCGGGCCCAGTCTATCTTCCACATGGGCCGTGCAGAGCATTTCGACTCGCCATTCCTCACGTCATCACTAGGTGGCGCCTTGCTGTTAAACAGGGGAGGAAGCACCGGTGCCGTAATGCACTGCGGTAGGTGGCAGGGGAATTTTACATAAGGATCAATTCAACCACATAGGCGTTCCGACACGTATTGCTTCTGTATTATTAGGATTAAGTGGGAAGAATGGAAGACCATTATTTGCACTCAGCTCTCATTATTGTCATATTGCGAAAGCAAATTTTCCATGAGACTTTTTGCTCTTTTGAAATGCCTTTAATACAAAAGAATGTTTGTCAACTTAGAGTGTAGCCCTCGACAGTAACTCGGGAGGGATAAGCCTTACATTCCACATCAAATCTTCCATTCTTCCTACTTACTACTAGTTTATCAAACTCACAGCCTCATCGTGCCGAGATGTAAACTCCAAAAAGCTGGTGGGGTGAGTTTCCCTGTCCTAGCTTCCAAACTTTGGAACACTCTGCCCACGCCTATTAGAACTGAACCATTGTTCCACTCCTTCAAGAACAATGCTAAAACATGGCTGTTCTCCCAAGATCCATGATACCCTTACTCAGTCCAGTCTCCCTGTGTGGTACAGGGCATGTATATACATCTTGTCTGCTCTGTACTTGTATTATATTCTGTTAATGGTACCCCTCGGTTTATGTATATATGCTGTATATTTTGTAACTTACTGTGTAACTACTGTTTTATTGTAACATGTTTAAGAGTATGATCCCGGTTGGCCCTGGGCCTGGTTTTCTCCGCTTTATAGATAAAATAAAAATCAAAAAAAAAAATCAAAACATTCTGATCAGGCTCAGATTAAGGAAGCCAGGTGCAGCCAGACTCACTTCAGTACACTCAACTTTCTGACACTTACTCATATCAATTCAACAGGTTCTCCACCAGTTGTGTTCAGGTTGAACAAACTCTTTCTGTACTTCTGTATTATTAGTATTTTAATATTTATAAAGTGGTGGCAGGGTTGAAAGCCCACCTCGTGCATCCATGCAAGGGTGGGGATCCTGATTCGAACCTGGTGTTAGCCTCAGCAACTGCGCAAATAACTCATCATGTGAGTGACCCCTAAAACAACTGGGCCCACGGTTGATCTGCCCCACTGTTTTTGCTCTTAATGTATTCAGTGATTTGTACATTTAGCATGTGTTTTATTTACTGAGAATGTATGTATTTTAGTGTTAATGTATACCCTGTTTTTTCATGTATTTGTATAAACTCTACGTTTTGGGATGCAGGAAATAAGAGCTAGTGAATGAGTGCAGTGTTTACTTTTTTTTACAGTGTATAGCGAAGGTATGGCACATACTTGTATGTACTACATACAACACACACAGAAGTACAATACTGAACACTTCTCGGTAATCCCCCACTCTTCCACCTTACTCAAAAGCAGTGTTCACCTTAAGCCTTCTTCCCCTCACTCACCTCACATCCCGCAGCCATTGACACCTGACAGCAATAGGATCCCAGGTAAAAAATGGGTAAACACCTCGCAAATGGCAGACAGTGGTCTCAATCACTCTGCAGGAGTTGAAGTTCCCCATGTAAGTGGTGCAGCCTCACCCGACACGCACTAAAATCAGCCATCTAAAACCAACATTCAAAGATACTATAAAAAACCTAAAAGACATGAAGAAAGGTGACCCAAACAACAGCACATGGTTCAACAAAGATGCCACGGTGTAGAAACAGCACTGTGCTAACAAATATTGGCAAACGTATTAGTAATATGAGCATTATATGTATTGCTTGTGTCATTTCAATTGCTTGAGAACATCAATGTAGCAGCGCCAACACAGGTTTAATGAAAACCCATTCAAAATGCTGGCAGCAAATGTACTCAACCCCTACCACCTGCCACCAGAGGTCAATGCTCTGGCCGCTTCACACGGAACGACGACGATTCAGACAGGAGAAGCTTCAAAGAGTTTCAGCCATCATCATACATCACAGTTCACCCAGCAACGAAGTGACAATCATATAGCGCTGTAATAATGTGGTTATTGCTGCTCCAGCACTGTCTGTTTCTGTTTGTACAGTTGCAAAAGCAGCAAAGACAAATCTGCTCTGACAAAGCGTTTCACTTGAGCAGCACCAGTGCAACCTGCAAGTACTGGCCCGGCTCAAATCCCAGAATTAGTTTGCAGAGACAAAAGGGTCTTGTGTATGGCAGACGGTGCATCATGTGATGGTTGACATTTCACATAAGGTTGACAGTTGCCGGTATTTTCGGTGACAGTATTATTTTGCAGGTGGTTCATCCCATAGTAAGTGTACGCTCTGCTCGTCCAATTCACTCCTGAATTTAAATCACTTCCCGGGAATCAACATTAACAATGGCCTTTTAATATGATCCCAGCAATTGGACGAATGTGGGCCAGGCACATTAGAATGTTCCCCTCTCAAGGCGGCCACTATCATACCAGCACCTTCACCTTGGTGTCCGATGAAAGTGAGTGTTAAGATTACTATCCCATTAATCCCAATGTGCATTCAATGCAACAGTACAAAGACAAGCATGTATCAATTGCAGACTACAGCACTTTCTGTGACTGAGTCCAGGGTCGGACTCGGGCAAGAAATAGGTCCGGTCACCCCAACAAAAGTGGCCCACCCCTCAAAAAAGTGGGCCACCCCTCGCCTCACAACCCTTGACCTCTGATGACATCTCCAGAAGTGTTGTCATTTGACTCCACCCCAAAGTGATATCCCGGGAAGCGATGAAACACGACATTTCACCCCTTGACAAAACAGGAAGTGGCATCAAATAGCATTGTTCCTAAGCACACTAAATTACTGCAAATCCAAGCAGACGTCCAAGGCCAAATGATAATATGTTATTGCATAGCACTTATGCTTAAGCTCTTTTTTACAGAACAAATATGCATATAATATCATCCAACCTGTGTTGGTACTCATTTATCGAACTAAGAAGGATGAAAGGCTTTTTTGAAAAAAAAAAAGAAAATGAAAAAAAAAAATGTTTTTTTTTTCTTTTTTTCCCCCCAAACCGGCCACGGGCCGAAAGTCCGAGGGGCCCATCCGACCCTGCCTGAGTCATTATTCCCATGTAGTGTATGCACGAGGGAACATTAAAAGTTGAAAACCACGAGATCAGTGATTATAACAAGTTCTGCTCTGGGCCAGAGCGCAGCTGTTGCAAATAAAAAAAATAAAAAAAAGCTGATCCTGCTATCTTGGATTCACTGATTTCTGATATCTGCACATTGGAATATACTACTGTTCTGTATTAACAGATTGACGCATTCTCAGAACTATCACCTAGCATTACACAGGGGCTTTCTGGTCAGTTCGGGTCCTTCTGGCTGTAGTCTAATACATCCACAAAGTTGTCTATGTCACTATAAAGTGTGCTTACTCTTACTTCTAGGTAGAAGGCTTTCATCACTGGTGTCCTGTCAGTCCTGGCGGATCCACTTTAGTATTCCTGATATAGTATCTGCATAATACAAAGTTATGCACACAGCATTTCTATACTAACCAGGGCAACGTGAAGCAGCATATCCTGTCTCACATACTATAAACAACACTCATTTCCTGTTACGTATGTTCATGTCGAAGCTGTAAACAGGTCTCTTCAGTCAGATGTAGTGTTGTATAGAATCCTTATGCAATTACTGTGTCTATATAGAAGAATGATTGCTGAAGGGTGTGGGTCCATGCAAGCTGTAACATCACAGATATATTAAGCATAACAGAAGTGGGACTGCCCTGCATCAGCCGAGAAGGTCACAGTGCAATGGAATGGCACACCTTCCTCCCCTTGCATAAGACAGAACAGAGCACAACAGAACATCTAAGGACAGGCAGCTTTAGTCAGAATTATTCCCACGAAAGCAGAGCAAAAGTGGGGTCCAACACCATTAGATAAGAGGAAGGCAATGTGCACAGCGATCTTCGGGATCAAACAGTTGAGTTCTTTCAGGCCACTGATTAGCTGATTAACGTGATGGCACAGGAGTTCCCCATGCTGACCCAGACCACCCCCACACTCCTGTATGCTTGATCATCACTTTCATCTATGCCCAACTTTTGGGGATGCTGCAGATTGAATATGAATATCTCTGCATGCAGGGCAAAGGCCAGTGTGTGTTTAAAAGTCCAGGAAATATTATGATGTTCCAGCTTTCCTCTCTTTATAGGACAACTCACTGACCATGGAAGCAACGAAATGTTGCAGGAGATGGTCCTGACCCTTCAAACTCCACATTTATGGAACAGAGCTTGGCAGCCCATTCCCACTCGCAAAATGTGTATTCCCGCCGCCACCGTTGTTTCCGGACCGCCTGAGTCCGACCCCTGCAGGCGGGAGGTGATGTTCCCGCCAGGTCTGACCTGGCGGGTTTAACACCTCCCACCTGCAGGTGGACGAGGAAACACCGGCAGCATCACAAGATGCTGCCGGTGTTTCCATGATCCCCATTCCCATCGAGTCCCATAGGACTCAATGGGAATGGGCATTTACACCATTGACGCCTCCGTGATGCCCGGAAAACCGGGGTTGTAATGCCCTGGTAATTCCGGGAATCACGGAGGCGGAATGGTAATACGAGTCCGGCGTTAACCAGGCAGTTTTACCGCCTCGGTTAACGCCGGACTCGTAATGAGGCCCATTATATATTATACTTTCCACCCGGTAAACTCACTCTCTCTCTCTCCTCTCTCCCTCTCTCTCTCTCTCTCTCTCGCTTTCTCTCTCTCTCTCTCTCTGTCTCTATCTCTCTCGCTCTCTCCCTCTTCCTTCCTCTCTCTCTCTCTCTCTCTGACTCTCTCTCTCTCTCTGTCTCTCTCTCTTTCTCTCTCTTGTGGGATGTTTTTACCCATGCATCCGAGCGCTACCACAAAAACTGTGCATTACTGGCATTGAAAACATCATGATAGCCAGAGCTTCCCAGAAAATGCACAGGGAAATGCATGAAGAATAGGCTGCCACCCATTTTTGCCGATGTTATGGGCACAGAAAGGCACTGCCTAAAACCACCATTGGGCTACACACAGTAGCCTGAAACCATTGCAAAAGGGGCAATGCTGATTGCCAAAAGCAACCCACAACTATTGGAAATTCATTCCTTCAACGGGCACAAAATTATTTTAATGCAGAACCACACCAGTGCCATGTGCTGAACCTGGATAATATACTTCCATGTAAAATCTCTTGTTTGGAATGCATTCATTCAAGACTGATCCAAAAAATGGACGCAGTACCGATAAATACCTCAAGGCGCCACTAGCGGTGTAAACTCTGACAGGAGAACTGCTACTTCAGAAGCCAATCCGCCTTCTGTGACAACTGAGACATCAAAAGACTGCATTTAATTAAAAACGTAACCACTTGCTGTTCCCAGAGACAATCTGATTTGATTAACAGGCCAAAAGGCTGGGAAACCTCTCACCTCCAGAGATTCACACCAGGAGTTAGAATCTCACATGACCTCTTGATTGATAGAAGGCTACTGGCTGGCAGCCTCCTGGAGACCACACAATAGGCTCTTGCACTTGAATAGAATATGTTGATTTTGACTGTTTCCTGTCAACAAAGACCTGCCGGCCAGGAGACACATGTGATCACTGACCCACCCAAGTCTTGGAGGCGGACACTCTGAGAACTGAATTGAAAGCAAAATATATATTTTACAGAACCACTGATAACTCTTGGTAACCGGATGACAGAAATGTGAAATGTGGGGAACCTTAAAATGGAAACTTTGCCTACAATTCAAGACCAAACTCCAATTTGTGTGATGTTCTGGGGCAAAACCCCACTATTTATTGATATTGTAGACACTGTGTTTAAGCTAGCGACCTGGAAAGTTACTGAGATATGTGTAGTGGGAGGGTGTACATTTGCATACATTTTTATGAAAAACCAATATTGCAAAACCAGTTAAAAAGCGCAAAATGTTGCCATTTCTGAATGCAAGCCCCCAGGAAGAGCAGAGTTTGAACAGAGTATACCTCATGTGATATGTGATGGGTGCATGTAATTTTAAACAACTGTGTATCTGTGCAATATGTATTTGGGTCAAATATAGATTTATGTGCAATTTGACAGGGGAGTGTCCTTTCTGCAGGCCATAAAACATCATCACCATGACTCACATTTGCTTTCCCCTATCAAGGAAGAGAGAAAAGCTTGACCAATGATCAGTTGAGAGAGGGGCTGGCTTAGTGATGCTGCGCACACACCCACTTTCAAAAGACATAAAAAGAGCCACTGGAAGCTAGAGAGGACATTCAAATCCAGTTGCTGCGGAGTGTTTTGCCGGACCACACAACATCCAGAAGATACCAGTTCCAGACTGACTCCAGCTACATACTCCAGAACCAAGAACTTATACTTTAGAACCTAAATCAGAGGCCTAAAACCACAAGCTGAGTTCTCTGCAGCAGGCCTCAAATCATTGCAAGCTACTCACAGCCGGGCGAGCTGCTTGAATCCCTTGCCAAGAACTTTTGCCAGGACCAGTGCAGAGATCCAGGAGCCGTGCAGAGACCGCTGTATCCGGACAGACCAGACCAGTGCCAGACCAAACCTGACCAGATCCATGGCGAGGCCTAGTTCAAAAATATATTGTGAGTACCTAGCAGAACTCTGCAGAACCAATCTCTTAGTTAAAATAATCTAATCCAAACTATTTTAATCTAACCAGATCTGCCTCCTAGAAGTTGTCACTTGTTATTTTGTAAAGCTGCACCACTGTCATTTGTCAATTCTGCAGCTGCAAGAGTTTACTTAAAATCCGAAAAACTACCTTTATTTAATCGTCCGTATCTCTGGAACCGTTTGGGCTACGAACTTGGTTTAACTTTCCTCTGAAAGCTTAGAATTTCTGCAATCACGATTCACGCACTTGCAAATTTTACCGCGATTTGCGATTTGGTTAAAAATCCAGCCACATGTAACCATCAGCAGTCATTTCTTTCCTTGCTAAAAATTCGTTTGCCTCTTAATCACCATCTCTGAATCATTGCTAAAGTGAGCCTGAACTTATCCCAAGTAGCTACCACTCCCCCTGAACCGCCTAAAGGGAATTAAAACCATTTTCAGCATATTTCTCACTTCATTGCCATCATATTTTAAAAGCATTTTGGGCCTGTGTTTCAAACTTCTATCTGTGGTCTAAGCTTGCTGGGGTGAACTGAATTATATTTGATTGTATTCCTAAGAACTGTGTGTGTTACTTCCATCTCCTTCCATTTCTTACATTGCATAGGGGAGGGGGGTGAATTGCCAGAGAAAATGTGATTATTTTATCTTTTGCTAAAATCATATCAAGTATTTCCGTACTGCATTTTATTCCTCATTGCATTTCCCTTCAAATCATAAAAGTAGTTTTGCTACTTTATCCATCCTATACTAACTCCTCATTGATTGTAAAGAAGTGTGCTAGTGCCAGATTACCCACTGTTGATCAACATCATATGTCTAAGTGTACTATCAGATATTAATTTATTATAAAGTGTGATATCTATATATTGTTTAAATTCTCAAATAAACCTTTTAAACTTGCAAAACAGAACTACTTCTTAGCTCAGTGGGGTCAGGGGGATTCTAAGAGAGGGGTGTTATATAGGGGTAGTCATCCAGAACTCATGAACTGGACATAAAGATATATCAATAAGGGTTTCCATTCAGTATCCCAGACTAGGCATTGACTTAGCTGTAGTGTTCAATTGAATCTTCTTACACTCTCTTTCTCTCTCTTTCACACTCTCTCTTGTTCTCTCCCCTTCTTCTTCCTGTAGCATGCAGCAATGTGACATGTTATGGGGTGATGTACTAAAATATTCAAACATAATATTCCAATATGATTTTATGATTTTTTTTAACAGACACCCCCTCCCCCAAGAATCACCTTTCACCTACCTGCAGAAGCAGGACATCGGTTGCACCATTCTGCTCTGAGGCATTGCAAGTGCTACAGTACATCCTGCATTCATTCTACAATATTATATATGTTTTTTATTTATTATTTGAATTGCATAATACAATCATCCTTTTAAATCTTTACAAAATATTTCATTTCATCAATTCATTAAATGAAACATAGAAATACACAATCAAAAAGTTAATAAATGAATGGAATATAAAGAAAATAAACCTCTAAAGTAAAAACATACAATATTATATTACTGGAGTGTTTACCACCATGCACCTCGTCTTCATTCTCTTAACAGTATCACTCTTGCCCTATCTTCTACATTATTTCTTATGTCACTTATAGTAAAGAAATGTTTTCATAAATACAACCTGCTTCCA
This sequence comes from Ambystoma mexicanum, assembly GCF_040938575.1. Classification (NCBI taxonomy): domain Eukaryota; kingdom Metazoa; phylum Chordata; class Amphibia; order Caudata; family Ambystomatidae; genus Ambystoma; species Ambystoma mexicanum. The sequence continues at coordinate 444,335,963 of NC_090926.1, forward strand.
ATATGTTATGTTCCTGTTTGTTACCAGAGACTGTGCACCACTGACAATCTCAAGCTTTCTTTTGCCCTCTGTCTCTCAGTGTCTTTCTCTCTCTGTCTCTGTCTCTCTCTCTGTCTCTCTCTCTCTCTCTCTCTCTCTCTTTCTCTCTCTCTATCCCTCTCTTTCTATCTATCTCTCTCTCTTACATATCTCTGTCACTTTGTCCTCTATTTTTTCTCTCTCTCTCTTGATCTCTCTCCCTCTCTATCTCTCTCTCTTTCATTCCCTCTCTCTTTCTCATTCTTCTTTAGCATACTGAAGTTTGTTCTGCTAAGTGAAAATGTGCGTAAACATTCTAACCTAATATTATAATGTGATAAGGCATAACAATGTCCCTGCAAGAGTCGTGATTTATTATTATTATTATTATTATTATTATTATTATTATTATTATTATTATTATTATGCTGGAAATGCAATGGAGGGACAGGGCCTCCATATGCTTTTCTGTACTCCCTTATCATATGTGTTCTGTGTTGTTTTCTGCACAGGAGACCAGGTGGGACTCCTTGCAGTGCAGCTCTTGCTCGTTTTGGTTGTGGTGAACAGAGATCCTCGGGATACCCTTACGGCACCCATGAGTGGGGGTACAACCCTGTACCCTTGTGGCACACAGAGCAGGGTATGGGCTGGTGGCGGCTCCATGCTGAATTTGACAGGTGCCTTGAGTATCCTCCATTTTGGGATACTCAAGCCCTGCCACAGGAATCAGTGGATTCCTGAAAGAAGACAAGATGGCCCCTGTGGCCTCTATTACCTTGATTTCCCAAAGTCCTGGGAAGCCCTGACTCTGTCTTTTCCCCTGACTGGCTGTTGGGTGGACAAACCATATATGGTTTTGTAGGGAAGTCCAGGCCAGACTGACTGAAGCCTTCCCAGTGACGGTATGTTGTGGGTACACCCTTGGGATGGTAGATGGAGTGTGGGAGCAATATGCAATCCATGTTATGGGTGTCTGGTATGTCTGGTATCTGTGTGTGTGACACAAAGAATGAGACAGCCCTGCCTGAGACTGACATCTCCATCAACGAAATACAAAAGCTGTCGTGTCTGTCAAGGACTGATCCAAGAGAGAACCTTTTTAGGAGACCTCTCCCCGAGCTACGAGGGAACATGTGCAGAAGCTGATCTTCATCAAGGCACCCTGGAAGTCAGTCCCAAAAGGCTGTCAACTGGAGATGGGATCTGCCGAGAAACATTGAAGTAAAGCAGCAGGACATCAAGGCCATCGAGGTCCATCACCGTTGATCAGGGTTTGGAGGATTTCCGGGACTGCTGGAAGCCCGTTGAGTCATGTTGCCCAGAAGCACGGACAGCTTGATGCCATGCTGTTTGATAACTGGAGCTGCAACGTTCCACTATTGCCTAAGAACATTTAAACCAAGCGATCCCTTGCCATCACCGTCGACTGCTTTGTCCCGCCAGAGAAAGTTGAGGTTGCCGATGACCGAGGAGAATTTGCCGGTGGGTTTTCCACCACCTGAAATCCACAAAGACGCCAACGAGTGAAGATCCAGCCGTGATTGAGGCCTGATCGTCGATGCCAATGCTGACACCCAACGCCTGGTGCCGGGTCTACGCTCGTCACTGAGTCCTCTTTACAGCACCAAACTCTGTCATCGAGGTGCACAGCATGTCTCGTCTATGCAGGACATGCACGATCGATCATCGACGAGCACGGCGAAATTCGAAGCTGCTGTCCCAACTACGGTGTTCACATTTTCTTTGCACCATCTCATTAACCGTGGCTCCTGCTTTAAAGGGAATCCACTTACGAGGAATCCATTGACGAGATGTCAAAGAAACTCTGCTAACTCAGGTACATTGGGGTAGTGGAACATTTTCGTCTAGGAAACAAGACTACTTAAACATACATGGACAGGGCTTGTTAATACACTTTATTAGAGGTTGTCCAGATGGGGGGATCCTCACACAGAACTGTGTCTTAGTAGCAAGAGAACCATCCTGCAATAGTTTAACCCGACTTGTCTTCCTTCCTAAATCCTATGCTGATACGCATTATTGTTTGATTTGTATGCCATTAGAAACTGTCGGCAGTTGGCGCTTTTTAAAGGAGTCAATAGTTAAGAGTGGTACCACATAGACATTGTATACATTTGCCATATTAGATCAACCAAAGAACAACATGTTTTATTTATTGTGTATAAATATATATTGAACCTTATTTTTATATAAAGAACTGTGTTAGCACATAACATATTGTATGGGCATTCCTTTATGGGGGCTTGGGGACTACACTGCACTTAAGAACCATCCTGCATCAGCTCCTGCAAGCGTAAGCCTTGTTTGCTCGTCCATTCTAATATACAGAGAATCTTAGCTGGGGTGCTCTATACTTCTATTCTGCCATAGAGAGGGCAGGAGTACAGATAACCCCCCTCCAGTCATTATTATTATTATTATTATTATTATTATTATTATTATTATTATTATTATTATTATTATTATTATTATTATTATTATTTTATTAATATTGTATGTATTGTGCATTGTATTCTCTCTCTCTCTCTCTCTCTCTCTCTCTCTCTCTCTTTCTCTCTCTCTCCTTTCTTCTGCAACATTTGGTTTGTTCTAAAATATTCAACCATAATAGTAAATAATATTAACATAATATTAAACTATTATACTATGATCTATCTTAAAAGAAGCCCCAAGAGTTGAAAGTAATATAGTAGCACGTAATTTGGTAATTGGTTTCACCAGAAATGCAATAGTTTCCTACATAAAACCTAGATTAATGATGTTATGTCACTATATGTTATATGTCACTATATGTTACTGTACAACACACTACTGACAGCAGCAAAAACATAGTACCTTTCTCACTCTCACTCTGTCTCTCAACTTTACCTCTCTGTCGCTATCTCTCTTTCTCACATTCTTCCATGACTTCCTCCAACGAGTCTTTGCGCACCCTGTCTTTATTGGGTGACTACTGCAGTATGAAAGCTGAATAGCCGAATAACAGAACACAATGGTACAAGCATTTAGGAGAGTCATACTATGGATTCATATATCGATCACAGCCCATTACAGTCCTCAAAAACCGCAACACCTTCTTATAGTAGTTTATCATCTCTGAACAGCATTCTGTTTGAGGGCCTGCTACCCACATTTTTAGATGAAACCCAACAGTTCTGCCTTGTTGGTAGAGTTGTGCTCATGCTTGAAGTATCCCTTAAGTTGTGCCCAGATCAACTTAATAGAATTTAGGACAGGGGATTCTGGAAGAGTTAAAATCAAAGTGAGCCTGTGCCCAGCCATAAAGACAGCTTTGGAAGAGTGCTTGGAGTCATTGGGCTACAGAGGGCGTCATTTGTGAGAATCCTCCAGGTAATGCTCCCTTTCATATGGCAACGTCCCCCACATAATTATGATATGTTAAAGAATACTATGTCCATTTTACCCTAAAAATGTATGAAGGGTCCATGACCTTCTTCAGGAAGCTCCCACAGACAATCACTTTGATAAGATGCTGCATGCTGGGCATGCATGAAAAGTGCCCTTTCTTCCAAAGGGTGACCCTTTTCAATCTTTCAAGGGTGTCAGGAGGCTCGTCCATAAACAGAACATCCGCAAAGTATCCCTTTGTCTCCATCGCGACTGTTCACACGAACCACCAACATTTCGTTTTTGAGGTGGAAGATCATAGATCGTAGGACAGAGTTTGTGGAGCATAAACATGGCATGAACACTGTCTTAGGTGGGGGGTGATATACAGTGGGGGAGGGAGAGAAAGCTATAATAAGTCAATGGGCTCAAGGAGAGTGGGTTATGTAGTGTGCATGTGGGGTAAGTTATAACGGGTGAGTAGAGTAGGCTTGATTGGGGCAGTGGGGTGAGGCATAGGTAAACAGGGTGAGTACGGTGAGCTAGATTGGGTAAGTTGGGTGAGTCCTAGTGGGTGAGGTGAGCTAGAGTACAGTACAATAATTGACCTTGTAGTCCTCCACTTCCAGTCCAGAGCCTAGTGAGCACGGTAGATTACACCTATGCTGACATTGTTCCTGTTACATTCAACAAGATTGCTGTTTGCTGCCAAATTGTCCTGTCATCATTTTCTAGCTAGTCTAGGATCTTGCAGAGATGCCAAAAGTAAAAGATACAAAAACAGAATATTACTATTCAGTCCTGTAGCCTATTGTTCCACAACTTGAACTCGTAAACAATAGGTTGAACCTACTCATTTTTTGATATGAGGGGAAGGTGGTATAAAAGGTACATATAGAGGGCAAACACATAAACCACCAACTACCTCCTGCTTCTGTTATACGCGAGACTTTTTAGTAGTCAAATATCCACATTATCCTATTGGAGTTAGTGACTCTATTTAACTCCCGTAGACCAAATAATTCAAACACATTTTAATCAAAAGATCATCATGTTATTTACAGAAATCAATATACACAATTCAAGAAAAAAAAATTCATACTGGGTTAGTTCATGTTTGAGAAAAACATATTCAACCATAAAGTATCAATATTCTTAGGTCCAATTTACACGGAAGTTCTATTCGATGTTTGAGCTTCCTATATCAGAGCAGTGTCTTACAGAGCTGTGTCAAGGAATCACCTCTACTCATACTTGATGTTAAATACCACAACAGTTGTTAAGTGTGGACAAAATACTCCACAAATATATTTTATAACGTTCGTAGTCCTTCTTTTCCTTGAGATAATCTGCACTGTATCTGGGAAGTGCTTGTTGATCATCACTTTCCTTAAAGTTCTAGATGGAAGAGCTAAGATGTTGTCAAAGCACTGTGTTTCGGCCTATAAAATAGTCCACCTCCATGCGGCATTCAAATGAGTTTGTAATCCTCACTGGTTATATTTCAGGAGAGGCAGATTTTGACTTTATGGATCATATAACCAGATTTGAACTAGACTGCTCAACTTGAACTATACTCATCTAATAAGGAATGGACATTACATTCAGGTATGTCTCAAACCTAATTGGACTAATGTGAAGGAACTTTTGGGTAGATATCACTTTATGCCTCCGCGACCTGGCTAATTGCAAAAAATTGTGCTGTCGCATTGGTGTGTCATAGAACGGAGACTTGGAGTTCCTCCACTCCGTTTGTTAAACTCAAAAAAGAAGCTGCTGTGACTGCACCATATTACTGCGCCAGAAGAAAATAAGGCTGAATTCAGGTATGGTTATGTGATAGGAAGGTTTAATTAAATTACCCTATAGATTACACATGTTTCGGCAAGGTGCCTTTCTCAAATCAGGGCATATCTAGATGCAATAAATCATAAGTGAAAATGGTACGTATGCATTCAAAAAACACCATATTCCATGTCACATTGCAAAGATCAAAAATGGGAAAGTCAAGATAAAAGTGCAGTCAGCCATAACATAGAAAAGAAATTTCAGCAATTGACATATTACCCATATGCATTTCCATTAGAGTTCAAAAATGACAGAGAGAAAGGGTGGGGGATAGGGGAGGATGAATAGGGGTAGAGAAAATCAGAGATATAAAAAAGTTGAAAAATTAGTGAGTGGTTGTGATAAATCCATTGTGTGCTAAATGTGCAGTAAGGTAAAGGGTCCTTTCTTACCCAGCATTGTTTCTTGTAACCATTACTGAAGATGTAATAACTGGGATCAATCCCTACTGTGAGGTAGAAGGATAGGGGAGGGAGGAAAAACAGTGGTGGTTGTTATCATTAGTTATACCAAGTCTGCTCATTACGTTCAGTTGCAGTTCAGACCCAAAGATCCTGATCTTGTTGTGTCAGGGGGCAAAGCTCGCACTTCCCTTGGCTCTACATAAGTGAAAATGCATTTTTAGAACCATTCAGGGTTCTTGTTGCTCGCGCTGCCATTGGCCCTATATAAGTAAAAATGCATTTTTAAATCCATTCAGGGTTCATGTTGAGATACACCATTACTGTGCAAGCTACATTGCACTTAGGTATCAAAGAGTCATTGCTTAGTACTCATGCGTATGAATATTTTAAGCACTTCTTTGAATGTTAAAAGCCATGAACTGGCAAGTGCGTTACTATTTACTGCCTTTGTCTCTATGTAAATGCTAATGCATTTTTTAATCCATTCAAAGTTCTTATTGAGGTGCACAGTTTCTGAGCATGCTAAATTGCACTTAGGTATCTAAACAAGTCATTAACTGGCACTCATGTGTGTAAACAATGTTTTAAGCACTTATTTCAATGTGAACTGCCATAAGTGGCAAGAGTGCTACTGTAGTAACACGACCGTGTGTCCGTATATTGCAATTAATGCATCTAGATGTGAATGGATATGATGGTGGGTGGGCTACCATAGACCCCAGGGTTTACCTGAAAATGTCGTTTCCGCATCCCGCGTCGTGGCGAAGTAGAGCTGTGATCCCTGCTTGTTGTCATGTAATGAATGGTTTTCCTAGTAACTTGGTCCCTTGTTTGTGTCAATTGGGACTGAAAATAAGTGTATGCGTTAGTGTCGGCCATGTTGGAAGGTGTTTGGGCGTTGTTTTAGAATAGGAAAAGAGAAATAAAAACGCCTAGCCGTTGTACGTTCTGATAGTGGACAGTCGCTAGAAAGGAATCAATGTGTGTAACAGATCGTCTATTTCCGGGAAATATAAGGAAAATGGTAGGGGCAAAATTTACTCAGATTCCATTTTGGCTGCTATCTGAGATTTCAAAAAAGGTGTCTAAATGTCCTTAAATCAAACATTTTTCAAAATATTTTGGAAAAAGAAATGTTGGTTAAGATATAAAGCCTCATTGTAATAGAAGGGCTAAAGATGGGGTCTGATAATAAAAGTGCCAGTTCGTCTCACGCGATTCCAAAACAGTGTATTGTGGGAATCGTGGTACTGAGTAGGTAGTGTTTCTAAGGATGCTTGGAATTGCCTAAAAGTCATATGTGGTAACCCTGGCAAGGTGCATAACTTATTCATATTGTTAGATGAGGCAGTTCATGTCATTTGTGCAATTATTGTATATGTATAGCATTATGTGCTAGTCCCTGACTGTATCTCATGTGTAGAGGATAGAAATGTTGGTTAACATATAAATCCTAGTTATAGTGGGAAGATTAAACACAGGGTCTGGTAATAAGGATGCCCATTCGTATCATGTGATTCCAAAGCAGTGTATTGTGGAAATCGTAGTCATGTAAAGGTAACATTTCTAAGGATGCTTGGAATCACCCGAAACTCATATGTAATATACCTTGTAAATTACATAACATTTCCATATTGCTTGATAAAGGGGTCCATGTCATTGTACTACATGTATGGCATTATGTGCTAGTCCCTAACTATATCTCTTGTGTAGATGGCCAAATCATTACAGTAAATATTAAAGAAAGTATGCCATCTCATTGTCCGTGTTAAGACCAGAGTCTACACTTCTGAAACAACAGATATATTTGGCCTCTTCACGGCGCAGGAGCAGTTCTTGGTTGCCGTCCATCAGTCCCAATGATACTCTCTTTAAACCTATGAATCTGATGTCTCTTTTGTCTTGCAATTGATGAGCTTTCTGCCAATCGTCTTCAGAGGTAAGTTCTTATCTTGACTGCCTATTGTTGAGAGGTGCTCTCTGATCCTTGTCCGTAGCTCTCTGATTGTGCTACCAATGTAACTTTGTTTACAAATACATATAATTGCATAGACCACGTACTTGGTCCGGCAATTCATTTGTTCCTTTATTTTTATTTGAATACCATTTAAGTCTCTGTAGGTGTCTGTACTGGTTGTTGCATATTTGCACATGGTGCAAGTGCCACATTTTCTACAACCTGGTCTTGGGTCATCTAGCCAGGTCTGAACTTTTCGTTTTGTCTTCTAAAGTAGTAATGATGGGCTTAGGCTTGTGCGGAGTGTTCTCACTTTTCTGTAAATTATTGAAGGATGATCATGAATAAAGATCCCTACGTGCAGATCAAGTTTGAGCAGATACCAACTTTTTAAAATAATTTTTCTGATCTCATGGTTGTTAGCACAATATGTTGTGATGAATTGTACTTTGTTGTCTTGTGTAGGTTTGGCCTTTTTTATCAGAGTTTGTGATCTTGGTATTAGTTGTGCTTTATCTTGGGTGACTTGTACGCTTTTCGGTGAATAATCTCTGGCTTTAAATCTATTGGTTAGGAGATTGCATTCTTCCTTGAAGTGTGCTGGGTCCGCAAAATTCCTTCTCGCTCTTATGAATTCCCCTTTCGGGATGTTTCTGATCACCGGTTCATGATGGCAACTGGTGGCAAACAGAGTTGAGTTAACTTCTGTCTCTTTTCGATAAGTTCTGGTTATGAGTCGGTTGTTTTGTGTTAAAATTGTTATGTCCAAAAAGTTAATCTCTGATTGGCTGCTTGTGGCTGTGAATTCATTACCCCAACTGTTGTTGTTGGTCTGGAGTCTGAAGTCTTCCAAGTCTTGTAAGGTACCATTCCAAATGAAAAAGACACCATCAATATAACGTGTCCATTTGGTGACATTAGTTTTGTATGTGTCCGTTGTATAGATCAGGAGGTCCTCGAAAATTCCAATGACCAGGTTGGCCAATGATGGGGCGTATTTGATGCCCATTGCAACACCTCTTTTCTGTTTATAGAATTGATTTTCAAATATGAAGATGTTATTTTCTAATGTCGCCATAAACATTTCTTTTATCATGCACACATAGGGGAAATGAGATGTTGATTCCTTCATGAATGTGTAGGTTATTGTGCTCAATGCCAAATTGTGACCAATAGATGTATATAGGGCTTTGACATCCCAGGTGGCAAGGTGGTTTGTTGGGAGCCATTCAATTTCTTCTACCATTCGGATTGCTGATGTAGTATCCTTCAAATATGCTTGAATTGCTTGTGCTCTAGGTCGCAGTATGTGGTCAAGATATTTTGCTAAAGGCTCGGTTGCCCAGCCTATTCCGCTGAGAATGGGTTTCCCCACCAGAATGTTGGTGAATGGCTTGTGTACCTTCTGGAGAAAGTATATTGATGGAATGGACGGTTTGGGAACGAGTAAGAAACTTTTTTCTTCATCTGAAATGAGCCCTTGACGGTGCCACCCTTGAATTAAGTTGCTCAGGTCTGTAATGATACCATTCCTTGGATTGCAGGGCAGTACCTCGTAACAGTTCGGTGTCTGTAAATGTTGCTGTGCCATTTTGATATAATCTTGTCTGTTCATCACAATGATGTTCCCACCCTTATCGGCTTCCTTAATGACTAATTCCTTGTTGGTTCTTAGAAGTAGAACTGTTTCTTTTTCTTGTAATGTTAAATTTTCTCATTTCCCTTTCTTGTTAGTTCTTCCCTGTGTGTCATGAGACTTGTGTAGATCTTGTGTCACTGCTTTGTAGAAAGCTTCTATCATGTTGTCAGTTGTGGGAGCAATTTGGACTGTGGTCTAAGCTCTTTTTGTATTAAACCGATTGGGTGAATGTCCAACTCTTGCAAAGCTTGATGTATTGGAAAAGTGTCTGGTTCTGGTTCAAGCCTAATTGCTATGAATGCTTTAAAGATGGAAGTGAGGTATTTAATCCTTCAGATTTTCCAGCTCTCTAAATGCTGTTGTACTGCCCTGTAGGTCAATGAACCACATTAATTGAAAATAGGGTAAGGCACTTTTCCCACAAATATTTTTTTTTCAATTCTGAATTTGAATGACCAGCATCACCAAGGGGACCCCAGCAGATTCTTATCACAAATACAATCACTGGGTCATGCATTGGGGTGATTGATTTCACAAAATAATTAGATCACCATACGAACATGGTTATAATGGACGCAGAACATAATTGGTCATGGGAACAAATGGTGGCAAGTCAATTTGGTTTCACATCTTCCCCTTTCGTTTTTCACAAATAATCATCATCTATCCAATGCAATAAAGACATGAGGTCATATTAATAATACAGAACAAATGTAAACATAGTTTTTACTGATTTGTGAAATGTTTTTATGCTTTCTTTTTTTTTCATGTTCTATTTTTCCAATCTTGATTAATTCAATTCACTCCCCGTCCTTTGACCTGGAATGTGGTATGTTGGTTTAGTCTTATTTTTTATTTTCAAATACTGTGTTCTATCTAATGTTTGTTCATTGTGTGAATGCACCAATTGGTTGCTCAATTATGTTTTTTTGGAATTTACTTCTTATCAAATGTTCTGCTGATGATGACTGACAGCCTTGAGAATGACCAGGTGGTCAAAACACGTGTCGGCTGCACACAACATGGAATAAATCCAGTATTACAATAGAACAAATTGTTAATTTTATATTGATGTGTACGATTACTCAATCTTTCAATAATATTATATCCTGAGCGTGAGTCACCTTTCCCAAATTTCACATTCCTTTTCTACAATTTCCAAACCCAAGGGTAGGTTTGTGGGAATAGTGTGATTGCTGCTGGTCCAATAACGTGCAACAATTCTTAAATTCAAAGTGGTCACTAGCGCACAGTATTCATATTGAACCCAAGTTCAATCAATTACAATGTTTTAGAAGTCTTTGTAGAAAAAGCAGAATCAATGAAGGGACACAAGTGGGAGGCTTGTGAGGGGGTAGATAATGCAAGCAACTCTACAGAAGCAATCAAGATAAATCTCAACTGAGAACAAGTAAGGATACAAGGCAGGAGGACAATTCTCTTAGACTGTACAGTACCTTTGGTTAGAAGAAATGGTTCCAGATGGCTTCTGTTCCTGTATGGCTCTGAAGATCCTTTTGTTCTTGTGCCTCAGTCGTGGGGACAAGAGGGAGGACTTCTGGGGACTACTGCAACACAATGGAACGATCAGCGACAGCAAAAGGCAAACTTCAATTCAGTGGCACTTCGGCATTTCAGCTCCTCGCGTCTAACAGCAAATAGCAACACTTCAGTTCTTGGATACCACTTCAGACTTTCCTTGCTTCTGGGGTTCAGCACTCTGTTGAGGAGGTTGAGGCTTGGTCAGTCCTGCTTCCGGGAAATCCGAAGGATCTTCCTGGTGATCGGGTCCGACTTAAAAGCGATCCACTCGATTTGGTGTTCCTCTTCATGGCACTTCGGTTCTCGGTTCCGGCAGCAGTAGTGGAAGTACAGCCAGCTTCATGCGGATGTCCAAATGAGTTCACTTTGGAGTTGATTGGTCCCACCAACTCAAGGGGAGAAGTCATCAGTGCAGGTCTTCTCTAGTCGAGGCAAATTCAGAGCTTCAGAACAGCAGCAAGCAGTGTTTCACCGGGTAAACCAATGGTCCAGGAGTTGCAGCAGGTGTCTCTTCCAAGTTCTTTTTCAGATTCCTTCATCCGGTGGTGGACTCTGCCTTCCAAGCCAAAAAGACTTGCCTTTTATGCAGGTTTCTCCCATTCATTCCAGCCTAGCTGCCAATCAAACAGAAGGGTAGCTGTCCTTGCCAAACATCCAGCCAGCCAATCAACTTTGGGTGCATTCCTGTAACCAAGGGGATTAAGTATAGGGAGTTTCGGGCACCTCCCTCACTTCCAGCTCCTGCCGGACATACTGGAGCCAGAGGCGGGCTTCACTCGTGAATCCCGCCAAAGACAAAACGAACAAAGGGACCAAACCTGGTTTGCTGTGCAGAGCAAATCTCAAGAAGGACCTCCCTTGTTCTGGTGTGAAGTTGACTGGTGCAGTATGGTAACCCCGTCGAATTCGAATGTATTAAGCAGCCACGTTTCCTGGTGGAAAACCAAGTCATTACCACCAAAGATAGACTCTTTCATGGCCCTGAACTAAGAATTAGAGCCACGTGAGTTCCAGCTCACCAAACACCACTCCTTTTTACTAAACAGGCCCCCTCCCAAGTTCTAGAGAACCTGGGTGAGGATGTCGGGGACCAGGGCCCAGGCCTTCAATTGTGAATCACACTGCTAATTTTATCCACCACTTGCTGGAACCTGCTCAGTTGTAAATGCACTATTTTGCAATCCCTCCTATTCCAACCGCTCTCCCATACCAGGCCTTCCGGTACTCGCCTTCATTTCCCTATCTGGGAGGGCTGTACAAACTTGCAATCCCTGCTTCTCATGGTCCCTAGAAACTGCAATTTAGCCCTAAGCTAGATTTTAAACCAACCTCCGCTGTTAGGGCATTACCCAGAAATGGAAAAGAGACAAACTCAATATCATAGCTTGTGAACAGGTACACGTCCTGGATCTTCTTAAGCAGGGTCAGAATGGTTCCACGATTGAGGGATTTATGTTCCATGCCTTTCCCTGAGTATTTTAAACAGAGTCTCGGTATGGCAAATGGAGCTAACTTATCCTCCTAGATCGGTGCCTCCTGTTCCAATCCTAGGTCCCTATGCTCACACCTTCTGTCACTCATTGTCTGTGGCTCCGATGTCTGCGATCCCACCATCTTGCACGCCCCTATCATCAAACATTCGGATATGGGCCAACCCCCCTAGCCTCAACCAGCTATGAAGGTGCCCCAATGAGTGGGGATGGGGTGCTGGGCAAGTCGGCTCCACAGACAAAATATTTCCCATGGTGGAAAAGGGGGGCCCATCTTATTGGCTTTTTGCGATGTCGTTGTGTGATCGATGCTCAAGTTTCCAGGGGGCTGTTGAGCCACCTTTTTCCCTGATGAAAAATTAGGCCGATTTTGATGACTTGGTCATCTTGCAAGCGGGTGCCACAAAGGTATTTCTGTTTAGCAGGTGCTTATTGGGATATTTCCCCCCTCCGCCCCCCCCGTAAACTCTGTGGGTTGTCGTGTACAGACTGGGACCAGGGCCCACCTCAACTCGGTCTGCACTCCAATATTTGCACTAACCACTACGCCCAAGTCTCCTTTGAATTCACATTCATCCTTTCCAAGTTCTCACCCTGGGATACTGGGGCAGGATTTTCAACTTCCAGATGACCCTACCCACAGCATACTTCATGGTGAGGATTTAACAGATGGCCCTAAATAGTTGAAAGTACTCCAGTTAGCCTGACCCAGGAGTAAATATCGAAGTGAAAATATCACCCAGTAAATACCACGGATGACCCTACCGATGAGCAGAGAATTCACAGCATGAATGGAACAGATGACCTAACTAGGAGAAAATATTGCGGTGTGAATTTCACAGAGAACAAGGCCAAGAGGAAAAGATAACTGATTGCCCCACCTATGTAAACATGTCACAGATAACTCCTATCTAAGAGCAAGTATCATGGAAATATCACAATGGAGCGCCACCCAGGAACAAGTGGAAATGCTGCAGAAGTACCCCAACTAGGATCTAACACCCCATTTGGCCACATGTTGCAGCAAATACAACATTCCAAATATAACTATACATATATCATGGACAAACCTCTCCCAGAAGCCAATGTCACAGTTCATCCCACCCTATAGCACTAAGCACAGTCAAATAACATAAGGGGATCATACCTCATGGACTAATTAAGATCTATCTTGATCTATGATGGTGATGCATCTTGCCTGGGTGTTGGCCGGCTACTGGTGAGTATGGGTTGTCCAATCCACCTTGGGTTAGTAGTCAAACAGTCAAAAGTGATTCACCTTTTGTCTTTCCTCTTTGCATGATGTCCTGTAGATTTCAGATGTATTGAGAGGTCTGAGTCAAAGGACACAAGGTGGACCAATGGCAGTAGAGAATCATAAGGGGATGCTAAGAAGAGATCAGGAGGGAATACTGTCACAGCTGCCAAATAAGTGTTACAAAACAACAAAAAGCAAAGTGAGTGGGTTCGCGTGTCTGCCCCTCTAGCGGCTTGCTGTTGGCTAAGAGGGGGATTTGGGAGAGGTAGGACTGCAATAGTTGTGTGGTGGTCCAGGTCATATGACCTAACTGTGCACCAGCGTTGGTAGGGAGGCCCCAAGGAATGCAGCATGTCCTAGCAAAATAACAAAAACAATGTGATGCTGTGTGCACTCATGCAAGTGCGTAAGCAACGCACCACCTGACCAACCCTTCCCCCCCCCCGAGTCCCCGCCACGCACACACACGTGGGCACCTGTATAGGCGAGCCATCACACACATGCATTTTAACAAACCAGCATGTGCATACACAAACACCTCTTAGTGTACTCGAAGACTTGCAAAACCAATCTCACATTTGGGCAAAAGCATCTTTATTTGCATGCACACACTCACAAACACACTAGCAGACACAAACAGACACACACACACCTGCGGGCATGCTGACGCGTCTTTGAGCACACACACACAACTGCATTCATGTTGACACCTGCACAAAAATGCATTCACCCACACACTGACATACCTTCATGTACTCACATTCCTGCACACTTGTTATCTTACCGAACAGTTTATATTCCTCCTCTTTCAAACACAACTTAACCTCATGCCTCGGTGCAACTGCTTAAATGCCTCCACAAACTGCCCCGTCCATTTGGTACTAAGAAGAGATTTCCCCCAAAAGGTTCACCAGTTTATGCATTTGTAACCCAGGTTCCTTTTCTATTTTGTCTGTCCCATGAGGCCTTACCACAGCAAGTACTACCTTCCTTGCCACCTGCTATCCTACACAATCTAGCACTCGCCAGAATCCTCCATCTGGGTCCCTATCACACTCTGTCATGTACCAGCCAAAAATGAATTATAATATCAACAATTACCTTTTCTTACCAGCAGCCATTTCATCCACCTTTTTTCATTCCCCAACTTTACCATTGGCCCTGTTTTCGCCTTCTTAAATTGTCTCTCATTTACTTTCTGCTTCTGCTTCTTATTTTCCATATACATTTACTGCGACGTGCATCATTCCCTCTCACTGTGGTATTTGGTATAACCCCTACTGTTCATTCTCTGCATTGTCTCTTTACGCTATCCCTCCTCGTCCAATCAACTTCTTTCTCACTTGAAATGAAAAACTCCCTCCCATAGTTAACTCATTCTCCCCCTGCCCACCTTGCAATTAAATCATGCCTTCCTTATCTTGGCCTTACCACTCGGACTCCTCACTATAGACCTGCTCTATCCTATAGAACAGTCCTAGAACGCTCTATATGTCTTCATCCAGTCACTATTCATAGGATGTTCTACCATGACAACTGCCCCTGTAATGAATCAGGGACCAGGACATCCTCACACTAGCTCTGCCCTATTTGTCTCATTCACACTGAAAGGACATGCTACACCTTCCTCAGATTGGATCTTCCTTCCTCTGAAGTCTCATCAGGCCCCAGAGCTTTCGGTCGCAGTAACTCCTGAACAGGGCAGAACCCATCAACCCACAAAGTCAAGCCCTCCAGAGTTTGCCGAGGGGATGGAGCTCCTTAGCTCTTGCTGCCCATTCTTCCACCTCTCACCAACCCATCATGCTCACCTGCCATGTCTCTTATGGATCAATCTTGCCATTTCTTCTCTGATGGAGGTGGTGCTACGGCCATAGCGGTAAACGCTCAGTCCTCTCAGTCATTATCTGCAATTGTGTTGCAGGCTGGGTAGAGGTCTCTGAACTGCCCGGCACAACACATCCCAAATAACCTGGAAACACATGGGTCTGTGTTGGCATCTGAAAGTATTTCCCTCCCTGGACCTATTTAGGACATATGCACATTGCTTGTCACATTGACAGGGCAATGAACCACTTTGCAATGGGCTTAGTGAGGGAGCAGGGATCATGAGGATTATAGTCTCAGTAAAATGACTAATCATTGCTGGTTTTTGAATTGATGCAATGTTTGTGTCTGAATATGCTCCATGGGAAGCAGCAGCACATTTTCAGTTGTTTTTGTTAGCAAAAAGACAGGACAAGTTGGACAATTGCTCCTGTATTACTAATTGGGCCCAAGTACAATAGTCACATTTGGCTGGTGCAATTACAACATTTGCAACCATGTTAGCACTAGAACAAATGCCAGAACAAATCTGGTCAGTGTTATAGCCTTAGCTGCCATGCAAATAATTAACTCTGCCAGAGATTAAAACAGAGTGATGCTGTTCATTCCAAAGGGGCTCATTCCGAGTCGGGTGCTACAGTAAAAATGTCCTGGTATCCTCAGATACCGGCACTTTACCGGACCGCCCGACTACAGGAGTGCCGGTGGGGCACCAGGGTCACCTCCAGCTAAATGCTGGAGTTAGGTCAGGCGCCCCATTGGCCAAAAAAGCCCTTGTTACTGCCACCAGTAACGAGGGCTTCAATAGGCATGTGCAGCATTCGTTATGGTTGGGGCACACAGGTTGATGCAGTATGAATGTCAAATGGGGCATGGTTTGAACGTTCTCATTACAATAAACTCCAGTGACCTCTGTTCTACAGTGGGATTGAATGACTATGCATGCACGCATTGAATAGTATCACGTCAGGCGTTCCACCCATTTCAGACAGCTCGGGAAAGTCACATGACATGCAGTAGGAAGTTGGGTCCTTATAAGATGACTGCTCGGGATGGCACCGTGACTGCTTCAACCATTACCTGCGGCCCATCACGGCGAAGACCCTGTGAAATCAGCCCTACTGTGACAAGTCCACACAGACCAAGAAGAATCCCAACTCACGACTACATACTCAACTCGAGAAGATGGAGTAGTGAGTCTCAACCTTTGGTATCCAAAAATCACAGATGATGGATAAAATCTATCAGCAAGAAGAAGACAGACAACCCTGATTGCTGGAGAGGTTTTGGCGCGTTCAGTGTTTCCCAGCAACTGTTTCCAGGAAACATTTTTTTAGGAATAGACCGAACCTGCAACAAAAGGATATTGGCACAGGTCCTTATGACTGACTGAAAAGTTTCATTTTTTTACCAAGGAAGTTTCTATGGGACTGCAGCGCTATACTGATTTCATGCAAATGTCGGTTACACAATCACTCTATCAACAGGTAGGGGTTGGAGAGTCTGTTTATGTACGCTTTTCACTCACCTAATGAGATATACATTTCTTGTAGTAAGCACTTCTAGGGTGAACCCTAGAAGCACTATTATAATGCAATAAGAACAACGTATGGCCAGGTTGGCACATTTTGATTTTGAGTCTTTGAGTGCACTGACAGTTATATCCAACACCATTAGTAAGTGGGTGTGCAGTGTTGTTTCATGGTTAGTTGTGACTCCTTGTGGATAAGTAGTTGATTCTGGTGATGGTCTCTTATTGAAAGGCATCACATTCTAGGAATGTGGTATGTCCGTTGGCAGTCACATTAATGTGGCCTCAGGACCATATGGCTGTGTGTTTAGACTGATGCAGGGGAGGATGCATTTGTGCATCATAAATAGATGTTGTTTCACTGACTTACCTTTATTTTTTTTTATTTTTTTACTGTTCTCTCCACAATCTGATATTTAAATGTTCTACTCTTTATGACATCAAACACGCAACACGACTGTATTTTATCATGTCTTACATTTGGATGTGTAACAACCCTATAATGGTGGGCTACGTATTTGCCGAATGGGAATGTCTCATGCCTTTGAAATTATGAACTAATGGGTGGGTCGATTCACAGTGCGTTTGCCATGATGTGACTTTCTTTTTTACATTCTTTCAGTGCACTGTGCACATTGGTCCCACTTTTCATGGATCATCATCATTGGATCTCATATACATTTTACTGTTGTTTTGATTGAGGGTATGGGGCCCTATTGTTCCATTTTCTTTGCATGGTCATCTGTTTACAATCCAGAAATTGCTGATGAAGGGCTTCCATGTCCAAAATACATTAGCTTAATAGACACAATTAACAATCGATAAAAGAACACATTTTACTTCTTGATATAGAAGTGATTGTTGTTTTACTTGGCAATAGTGCATTAGTACAACCATGCTTAATCAGCACACATTAAAGAATGTTCTGTAGCCTTTGGGCTAGATAAAGGAGTGCAACCTTCACCATTGACTTTTAAGCCTAGGTCTGGTTGTTGTATGTATGTAAGTGCCCTTTGCGGAGGAACTTTTAAGAGGGTTTAATCATCAAATGTTATTGAATTCATTACTACTTAGAGAACATGGTTTGCTTACTGTACTTAAGCCATGCCCGTTCAATCCTCTGCTTATGATGCAAGCCATAAAATGATTTTTCATATTTCATTGCATGACATGACATCCCCATCCTTTAGCTTCAATTTGCCATTACAATGTAATCACAAGAAATGCCTTCTGACTTGTGATCTAGGCACTTTCCTTGTATCACGGATAAGTGGTTGTTAGGGAGATTCTCAGACAAGTGTGATAATACATCTACCTTAGAGCCCTGCAGCTCTTTTGCTATATTTTGGGCAGTGCTATATTTTGGGCAGTGCAGTGGCACAGGGATGTCTTTCAGACTTCCCAAGGTTTAAATACCTTCTCTGCGACTGACTAACGTCTCCCAGAGCATGTAAAGTTAAATTGACTTTACTAGTCTCTTTAAATGTACTGATCCATCTCACACTTTATTCCTATAGAGTGCTGGAGGGGTAGCCTAGCTTCAAAACACTCATGTAACAGTAAAATGTTACCCGTTACTACTTTAAATGGCTGGTGGCAGTGGTTTAGGTCAACTACTGTGATTTTTCCGACCGCTAACAACGGTAGCTAAAAATCGGGTCAGCCTTGTTTTTCAATATGGCGCCCAAAACCTAGCTGTAAAAACAGACTCTGGTCATCTTTTTTCGCCATTTCTTTTAGGAAAGGTCCTTCTTGTGTTTGTCTCTGTGTGCCAAACCAGGTTTGGTCCCTTTGTTTGTTGGCCTTTGGCGGGCTTCAGTGCTGAAGTCCTCCTCTGGTGCCAGGGTATCTGGGGTAGACAGGATGTGAGGGAGGTGCCCAAAACTCCTGTGCTTAGTCTCCTAGGAGACCTGAATGCACTCTGGTGTGATTGGCCGTCTGGCTGTCCGGCAAGGACAGCCACCCTGCTGTGTGAGTGACAGCCAGGCTGGACTCAATGGGGTAAAACTGTTTAAAAGCAGATCTCTGGGACTTGGAAAGCAGAGTCGACTACTGGAACGAAAGAACCGAAGAGGATAGGAAGGAAGAGGACTGCTGCAACTCCAGGACGGCCGGTGAAGCCCTGCTGCAGGTCCGA
Source organism: Ambystoma mexicanum (assembly GCF_040938575.1). Classification (NCBI taxonomy): domain Eukaryota; kingdom Metazoa; phylum Chordata; class Amphibia; order Caudata; family Ambystomatidae; genus Ambystoma; species Ambystoma mexicanum. The sequence goes on from NC_090926.1 coordinate 444,354,986, forward strand.
ATTGCCTGAAACTCAAACGACAGAGAAGCCCTTCAAGATTAACTTCTTCTCTTGAGTTTGGTGGGAACAACCAACTTGCAAGCCACCTGGCCACCTTCCCCATCTAGTCGAATTTTCATCAGAGTGCTGTTGAAAACCGGATAGCCAGAGGGAAGGAAACCAGCTTGTGGACTTTAAGGCAGTCACACCTTAAACTGATGTCTTGCTGCAGCTTTTGGCCTCTTCCCTGGGGAGTGCAGGAACCTCCCGACGTCCTCCTTCTTGTCCCCACGACTGAAGCTCAGGAACAGCAAGGTCTGCAGGATCTGCCAGGAACAACTGCCCCAGCTTCAGCTCTTCTTCATTGACAAGGTACTGTGCAAACGCGGTCCAGAAATCTTTTCGGCCATTCAGAAGGTGTGTGAAACTTTCCTCAACTATGAAGGCTTGTCCTTCCCTAAACATATGTGTCACGACCCTCAGCCCTGACCCCCACTGGCAAGCCTACAAGCCAGGTGGAATCAGGGCTCAGATCTTTAATAAGGCCAGACTTCCACTTTTCAAGCCCTCTTGGGGCCAGTCCTGGCACCTTTGGCACCAAGCTCATCAGTTGGGAGAGACATCTGCTTAAGTACTACTTAATTAAGGCTTTCAGCCAACATGGAGGCATCCACATAGCTGGGTTCCTAGAACCAAGCTATGCAGTCTAGTGCTTTGGGTGTGGTGGCCTAGGGACTACTTTACCTGGACTACTTTACAATGGCTATTTAAACCACACCCGAAAAAGAACACACGCTTCGCGTTACTTTGCTTCTAGCACCGTGACGCTCACCGTGTCCAGCTTCTCGCGAACCCGACGAATTCCTGACCTGCAGAAAAAACAAAGAAACATCGTTAGCAGCAGAATCTTACCTGCAATCTTCATCCATCTCTGCTCAAAGCTCCTGGGCATCTCTGTTGGAGGAGTTTGCCGCCCGGATCGAGGGACCTGAGAAAAGGAGAAAGACGGAGGTACTAGAGACATTACAACCATAAAAGTGCTTAAAGACTTACCTGGCTGGTTACTTCTCGACCGGCACTGCTCCGGAAACCCCATCTGCGCTGGGTACTCTCCGCGACCTACGAAAAGGGGAAAACACAGGTCAGTGAGGACAAGGCATTGCTGCGCTACGCAAAGCGCCTCCTTACCGCATCATAGCGCTATAGTGTGCCATCATCACCCGGTGAGAACCAGCACATCCCGTTCTCCGAGTGGACACTCCATGCCCCTAGAGGAGATAAAAAGAAACATTTGAACAGACAAAGCCATGCAAGAAATACCACACCATTAATTGCAATAAGACCTACCTGAAAGACACTACAAGGGCGGCAGTCAGTGAAGTAACTGGACCGCCAGCGCCCACAAAAGCCAACGTGCCCCTGCCCAGAGAGCAGGACGGAGAGCCCACCGATTCCGTCAACCAGGTGAGAAGAGAACCTGGAGGGGCTGGAAATATAAGAAGGTGGGGGATTAAACTGCTTACTTTGGTCGCCCAGTCCTGACATAGTCTTCATTTTCCAGGCAGAATTCCCTTGACACCAAGACCACAGGGGAACCATCAGGAAGGGCATCAGCGACCAGCTGGCTGGGTGGCGTCCCCGTGGATACCAGGTGAGCGTAACAATATGTCAAAATTTTCGCCTAGCCAAATTCTTTAAAAACCTGTGGCAAAGACTTAACCGTTATATACCAGAACTGTGCTATCCCATACCAAAGACTCTGAACCATTGACTTTGGCCCAGGCCTATTGAGAGGAATTGCTGGTTGTATTTAACTGAAGCCCTTTTCCCTGCCTATGAATGTATTTGGGATGTCTTATAACCTTGTCTTTTCCCTTCCCTTATTAAGTATCTGAAGTGCCATTTTTCTCCCACTTCATTTTGGAGCTATACTTGTTCATTTACTTACTGGTTGGATTTTTGTGGTGCATTAGTGTGTGATATTCAGCTGCTTGTGCTAGTGTAATGTTTTCTAATTGACTGGGTAAATAAATATATATTCTTTTACCAAGAAACCTTGAGTAAGTGTTTGCTTGAATCACTGTATTGGTTGGTCCTTTGTATAACTTGTTCTACTGCTCACTTGAACTCTGAGATAAGTATGGCTTCTCAGCCATCGCTACCACTTTACTGTGTAGTACAGGTTTGTACCAAAGGTGAAATTGTGCTTACACTTGTAGTCCTAATTGCCTGTAGTGTTCCCCAACGATGCTGCAGGTGATTCTGTCTAACAGTGGTCATCTCATCTGAGTGGCCTTTTCCCTTCCTCTGTTGCTGGATCAGCAAAATACCTTGTTCGGCAACCTGTGAGATGTCTTGCACCTGATGTGTCTGTGCCTGTCTTGCTGCTAGGCCAATGAGTGAATTCATTTTGCATTGTGTAGTTTATCTTTCTCTTTCCCCTTCTATCTCTCTCCCTCTCCATCAGTGGTGCTCTCTATCTCACCGATTTACTCAAACTGCTACTCTATCACTCATCCTACCTCTGTTTCGAAGCCTGGAAGGAAAAAGTTCAAGAAAGATCTGCTGGTCTGCAACCCAGGCCTGCCCATTGCTGACACCGACATGAATGATAACTCCAGGCAGACTGTCACAAATTCTTCTTTGTAGCTCCCTCTCCAGACCTATGGATTCTCCATATGGTCTCAGTCGGTTCATAGACATAATTTCGAATACAAAATATTCGAAAGTCAAAAAGTCGAAAAAAAAACATCAAAAAAAAAATGTCGAATTTTTGGTGGGTTCCCCCCCAACCTACTTTTTTTTATTTTTACCTATTTTTTTAACAGAAACTAGAGCCCAAAAAAAAATATCGAAAAAAAAAACAATTCGACATTTTTTTTTTCGACATTTTTGATTCGACTTTTTTGACTTTCGAAATTATGTTTTCGAAATTATGACTGGACACCGTCTCAGTCCTCTCCCCTTTCTCTTCTTCGCGCATTAATGGTGGAACCAGATGGGAAGTACTCTTGGCACACTCCCCATCCTCTAGGTGCCTCATTAATGTCTACCTGAATGGTACTGTCATGGCCCAGGGCTCTCAGCCCCGCTGCCTCCTTCTCGATAGGTGTCTTTCATCTCTCATTAACTTCCTCTCTTCTCCTGCCTCTCCTCCTTCTGTCAACCCCTGACCCCTTCGCCATCACTGACAGGTGTATCACATCCCTGTACCCCTCCCCAGAAGACCTTCAAAGGTGTCAACCAGCTTCACTTAGCTATCCTCAACCCTCGTTCTGCTTTTAAGCACTCCTCTGACACCTGTCACCTCTTTGAAGACTTTGACCTTGACGTCCTCGCTCTCACTGAGACATGGTTCACTGCCAGCTCTGTCACTGTTTTTGACTCCCTCCTCCCTCCTGAAGGCTACAAGATCCTCTTTAAGCCCAGGCCCAATCGCTCTGAAAGCAGAGTGTCCCTGATCTTCCCTGAATGGGTCCCTGCTACCATCATACCCACTGAGTCCTACTCCTCCTTCGAATGCCTCCTCTAAAGGCTTGGTGTCTCTCCTATATTATCTCTGACTCTCACCACCATCTACTGGACCCTTAGCCCGATCTCCCACTTCCTTCCAAAGTGGCCTGACCCGACTTATTCTCTCCTGGCCTCTAACTCCAAGCTTCATCTCCTCTGAGACGTCAATATTCACTTTGCCTCTCCAGTTGCCACCACTGGACTCTTCCACAGCCTCTGTGACTCTAATTCCCTCACTATTCTACCCTCTGGTCCCACCCACTCAGCTGGACACACCTTGAATGCTCTCATCTCAGCAGACATACCCATCTCCAATCCTTTCATTACACCTCTCTCCTGGTCTGACCATTCTCTCCTGTCCTCAAATCTGTCTTTCTTGGGTCTGCACTTTTTGCCAGTCTCCTTCTCCATCATTCGACAGATGAAGTAAGTATCAGTTGCTGCTTTTGCCAGCAATTTCATTCCCCCTCCCACTCCAGCCACTGACTCCCACACTGAAACAGCCCTTGCTAAACTTCACCTCTCCATCTCCAACACCCTGGACATCATTTACCCTGTCATGAGGATTCACATGAAGCCTGTCTCCAAGCGCAACACCTGGAATGATTCCGACCTAGCCTTTCTGAAACACAAGTGCAGAGTTGCTGAACGTAAGTGTCTGGCTTCAAGCACATTCACTGACAGACTGGCCTGCCGCCTGCTCCTAAAGCAATACAAACTATCCAGTCACTCAAAGAAGAGAGGCAATATCCAAAGCCTGCGTCTATGGGGCCACCAACAACATGGCTGAACAGTTCATAATCTGCAAAGAACTTGTCAATCCTACTGAAGACTCCAGTTCTCTTCCATCCCAGGCCGTCTTCATTGCACTGGCCTCTCATTTCACAACCAAAACTCAGGACATCCAGTCCTCACTCTCCTCTACATCACTCTCTCCCTCCTCCCTCACCCACTGTCGGGGCTCCTTTGGGACCCCTCTCCTCTACCTTCTTACTCTCCTCCTTCTCACTCCTAGCACCATATAAGGTTGTTAAACTAGTCCTCTCTATGAACATCTCTTCCAAACAGGTGCTCCCTGCTCCTCTAGAAATATCAAGGATAACATTGCCTACCTTGCTCCAGCCTTGGCTGATTTCTGCAATCATTTCTGAAGAGAGTGTCCCAGGAATGCCTGTCTTGACCCCTATAAACATAATAGCCCAAAGATTCAGAGATGCAGGATTCCAGTCACTGTTAGGACAGCCCCCAGGAGGCCAGTGACAAGACAATATGCAAACAGATATTCTCTCAGACAGTCATTCAAACCTTATCCAGCTAAAGTCATCATTGATACAAGTGCCCCAACATTGATCATGGATCAGACGCCTCAATTGACATGATCGACTAATGACAAATATTGTGCGGTGCTGACGTCATTAGAGACACCACAACATAGTTATGTTAGCCATGAAGAACACTCTCATCCATGCACAAAGTTATATGGACACAGATGTGCACACATGAAGAACATGCTTACACAGTTCTATAGATAGATGACAGATACATATACATACTGTTAAAAGCCTTTATTATTTTCTCTCATTAGTAAAATGCAGAAATGCAGTGACGCAAGGCAACACGAGATGCAGATCAAGCTTGCAAATGCCTATTGCAACTAACCATATAGAGCTACATGATTGTATAAGGGACCTGGAAGAGCCAAAATACTACTAACCTATAAGAAAAATAGCACAATATAGACTTATAGCAATGATAGCATAACTATAGTAGAATTACATGAAGCCACAGGTCTCAGAACAAAAAATGAACAAAAGCAGAATCAGTTTGCACAAAGCACCAGGCCAGGGTTTGCAGCCAAGATCAGAGACGAGCAGCAAATTCCTAAGCTCAGAGGCAAAGATCCACCTGCAAAACAGCATAAAAAATCCTCACTAATTGCAGACTAATTTTGCGGTCTTCACCCATGTGGTGCAGCTGAACCGAACAATGGCCATTTACCTGTGTTGAGAAGAGTAGCAGTTCCTAGCGAATCAGACGCAAAATGATACATACATTGTTTTTCAACATTGCAACCCTACAGGCACTCTCAAAGGCAAGGTGGTAATTCTGACGGCAACAATGGGAACACATAGGGCCTCATTACGAGGTTGCTGGTAAGCGAAAATTGATGCCGGTAATCCTTACCGCTCCAGTGTATTCTGACCCTGCAACCCGCTATTAGCGGCACCCTAAATAACTGTGCCTCTAATAGCGGCATGGGCGCGTACACGCGCCCCTTCGGGGAGCAAATACCAGCATGCCGGTAATAGGAGGACATCTCAACCAACGCGGACATGCAAATACCGGCATCGTGAAGCCGGTAATCACGGGCTGCATGATGCCGGCCATACAGGCATCGCGGACCACCCGCAAACATCAATCAAGAAAGAAGCCAACTGCCACAAGTGCACACAATCCCCACAGGTGGAGTCAATGGAGGCTGGGCCAGTATAAAATGAGCACACCCACACACCACACCCCTTCCAACACCAAAATGCTACCACTAGCTTTTGCAATCATGGCACTGGAGGACATGCCAATACTGCTACAACTACAGCAACAACACCAACTACAACAACAATTACAGAAGCAACAACAGGCAGCACAGAGGAGACGCAGGAGAAGGTGGGTGAGACAGGCCCAGCAATTAGCACCAGCGCAGCCAGCAGTGCCTCGTAGGCAGCCACCAATCCCTCGCACCAGACCCAGCCCATTCAACCTAACCCCTGAGCAGACCCACACCCTGAACCGGTTGGACCGGGACACCATCACCACCATAGTGGACATGATACACAACAACATTTCCAGCCTCATAGAAATACGCACTGCCATTCCCCCGCTACTAAAGGTGGTGTATGTGCTCCACTTCCTGGCCACAGGCACCTATCAACACACAGTGGGCCAGCTGCATGGCATTTCACAGCCACTATTTTCATGCATGTTGAACCAAGTGCTGGATGCCCTCCTGAAGCATGCAAGCACCCACATATCCCTACCACAGACTGCCCAGGAGATAGCCGACACCAAAGTAGGCTTCCATGCACTGGCAGGCATGCCCATTTGTGTTGGTGCCGTCGACTGCATCCACGTGGAATTGGTAGGCCCCATGCCATAGAGGCGGTGTACCGCAATCGCAAGCAATACCACTCCATCAATGTTCAAATGGTATGTGACTCAATCAAGATCATCACACATTGCTGCGCCCGATTTCCCAGATCAACACATGATGCCATGGTACTGCGCAACTCCATGCTACTCCGTCACATGGAGCGACATGCTGGACCAAGTGCCTGGCTGCTTGGTGAGTTGCACAACTGGCCCATGGCAGTGCTTTGGAGTACTGATGTGTAGGGATGCATACTCCACCTGGTTGAGAAAGGGGCGGGGGTGTATACTCCACCTGGTTGGGAAAGGGGGGATGCAACCTCCACCTGGTTGGGAAAGGGGAGGTGCATACTCCACCTGGTTGGGCAAGGGGGGGATGCATACACCACCTGGTTGGAAAAGGTGGGGATGCATACTCAGCCTGGTTGGGAAAGGGGGGATGCATACTTCACCTGGATGGGAAGGGGGGGATGCATACTCGAACTTGGTGGCAATTGTCGGTGATTGGAGAATGCATACAGAGCTAAACACTCCAGACCTGAACCTCCCAAATGGAACGTGACACATCACTGGCACAAATGAAACAAATAATGCATATCGATGACAACAAATAAGAGGCACAACCAGGCCACAATGGTGATGGCAAGCAATGCATGACTGTACAAGACTGCAACTGTGCCAATGTGGCTAGTGTGACCATTCATAGTGTAGAATTAAATTCTTGAATGGGAGGCAAAACATTGTCGTACTACCACAGTACATCCGCCACAGCATCCTATCCTATCCTATCCTATCCTATCCTATCCTATCCTATCCTATCCTATCCTATCCTATGCTATCCTATGCTATCCTATCCTATCCTATCCTATCCTATCCTATCCTATCCTATCCTATCCTATCATGCATGATTGCACCCTGCATCATCTATTGAACACCACCCAGACTACCACACCTCATAACAGTATAGAATGCCTCTAGGTGACAATTTATCAGAGGTACAGGGACATGTGCATGTCCACACAAAATAGCTGCCGCCATGACTGTGCTTCCTGAAGGTGGCAGCTCAGAGTGACACACCTATTTGTATTGGCTTGCAGGTGATGGAGGATATCCCTTGAGGCCGTGGCTACTTACCCCTGTGCGGAACTCGCAGAACAGCCATGAAGAAGAGTACAATTGTGTGCACACCCGCACCCGTGTTTTGATTGAACAGATGTTTGGCCTGTTGAAGGTGCATTTCCGCTGCCTAAGCAGGTCTGGTGGGGCACTCCTATATAGGCCTGAGAAGTTGGCAAATACACCAAGGCCAGTGTCATGCTGCACAACATGTGCGTCCAGAGAAATATACCACTGCCACCTGACATTGACATGCATGCCCCGGGTGAGGATGATGACGATGGAGACCAAGGTGAAGTAGCCCCCCTGCCATTACGTGATGCACGGGATGGCCATGCTGTATGCCAAGCACTAATTCACAAATACTTCTGAACCACAGGGATTATGATAGACATGTGTCAGTGACACACTGGCTCCATGTGGACATGCACACTTGGATTGTTGGGAGTTGGCCACTGAACAACATCACACATTAAATGGATATGCACAAAAAAATGAACACTGTCCAAGCATTGATTTTTTTGGCACACAACGGGTGTATTATTTTCAAACAGAGAAAAATGTGAACTCCCCAACCCACCCTACAAACCCCAAAACACCCCAGTGAACTCCCCAACCCACCCTACAAACCCCATATGTCCCCAAATGTCCTTCAAGAAATGGTTCCCTTCACCCACAACCATGTGTCCTACTCCCATTGTCTGGGCACTCTACTTCCTGGCCTATTTGTTGTCTGGGGTGGCATCTCTGAGTGCCGTTAACTCCTCCGGGTCATCCGCACAGGGCTTGCGGGGACAGAGGATGCAGGTGTTGTGCCAGTGGATGTGTCCGAGGCAGGTTACACGCCTGCTCCAAGGTGTGGCCACTGTATATGGAGCAGGATGGAGGTTAGGACTTGGGTGACTGCCCCCAGACAGTCCCTCATGAGGACAGCCAACACATTTACAGCAGCAGTGTTCACAGCAATGGCCACTGTGGTCTCCCCAATGGCAGTTGTGGTCCCAACAATGGCAGTAGCATTGGCCCTCCTAGTATCCTCCCCATTGGCAATATACTGCCGCATGAGGTCGAGCATTGACTCCTGTGGTGCCTCCACCCTCGACAGGCGTGCCTCCAAGGTATTGGTTGGAGCTGGAGTGGTGGTAGCTGGAGTGGTGGTAGCTGGAGTGGTGGTAACTGGAGTGGTGGATGGTGCATGCACAGGGCCTGCATCCTGGGTGCTGTCCTCCTTGAGGGGGCACACGTCCGAATCCCTGAGGTTGGAGTCATGGAGGCAGGGATCGTCACTGCTGTAGTCCTCCATATGGGGTGGGGGGTGGGCAGCGGCCTTGGGGTGAGTGTAGTAGACACAACTGTGACGCCCTTGGGGGCCACATTGGCATCCACAATGTCTGCGGTGGTTGGTGGGGCAGGAAGGGACATCCCTCCATCTGTTGTGGGTGTGTGCTGCTGGTCCTGATGTGTGTGGGCAGCAGGTGTTGTTTGCTGGCTTTCCACCCAGTCAGGCACACTGCCTGTGGGTCTGGCCTGTTTATCTGGCTGGGGGGTGGTGGTGGCCCTTGGCCTATGGTGTGATGTAGATGCCCTTGCGCTCGGCTCCTGACTGGCATCTTCCTCATCGGTGCCTGGGGGTTAGAAGAGATGCAGGTGATCAGTGATGGTGTCACATGCCAGCAACATACTATAGTGCTGTTCAAAATTCATACATTCATGCATCCATGTCTTACAGGTGTGTGGCACTTGGTGTTCTGAGGGGGCATATTGACAACCAATGCATGGCAGGTGGCATGCCATTGATATGGGGGTGTGTGTTGGGTTACATGGGCACGGTCATGGCATGTTGCCCGTGTGTTGGTTTTGGGATTGGCACTCAGCATGCATTTCTGTGTGGCATAGTTTGGGCCACAATCTTGACTTGGATATGTTGATGTGGATGTAGGGACATCCATGGCCTTGCCTAGTCTCACTTCCACCTCACTTGTGCTAAGTCATGGTTTCCCCTACAGGGATGTGCACAGTCACTCACCTCTTTCTGGGGATGATGCCGCACCCATCTCCATCTCTCCAAATCCCTCTATTGACTCAGGGCCAATAAATGTGCTGGCAGTCTCCCCCCTGGGCATCAGTTTAGCAGGTGAGTGTGGACCCCCACCTGTTGCCATGGCTGCCCTCCTGTTGCTTGACAGGATGTTTCTCACCCTCAAGCAGAGGTCGTCCCACCTCTTGCGGCAGTCACGCACAGTACGTGGGGTGGTCCCCACGGCCGACACCTTCCAGGCAACCTCCTGCCAGATTTCCTTTCTCCTCATCTGGGCTTCACGCTTCATGTTGTTGCCTTTCATTATGTCTGCATGTGCAGCCAGAGTGTCCGCAAGCATATTGAGCTTGCGTCAGAGAAACGCGGTTTCCGCTGCCCGGGGGTCGTCTTCCGGGTGGCCTTGGACATCCTCAGCGTTTTCCAACACTGCATGACACGAAAAGACTGGTGGTTAGGGAGGATGGCAATGGATTGTGTTTTTAAAGATAGCTGCCGGCCCATTTCCTGTTCCTACACGATGACGTTATTCCCGGGTCCGGTTTTGCGAACCTGGTATTAGTATGGTGGTATTACCGGGCCGGTATTTAGGGGTTACTCCGAGGTGGCGCCGGTATAGGCAGGTCCCGTGATGCCGGTATAGGCGGGTCCCGTGATGCCGCTATTGGGGGTTGGAGTGCCTTTAGCGGCATGCCGGTATTGCGATTACCGGCATGGGGGTTCATGCATGCTCGCGCACTCGTAATCACATGCTATTAGTGGGTTCATACGAGCATGGACCCGCTCTTACCGGCATGTCGGTAATGAACCCGTTTTTACCCGGCTACTCGTAATGAGGCCCATAGTCTTTCTCACCACCTTGAGAAGGTGCACAGTGATATCAGAATGTAACAAAAGACCCTGGCATGGGCTCAGGAGCTGTGATTGCTAGAACATTCTGTTCCTCCTGTATGATCCCTGTCTGATCCCTGTCTGCTATGGAAAATAAAGGACAGTTTTAACTTGCCTTTGGCTGAGTCCTCTGTTTGTATACATGGGGGAGGGAGTGTTGGGCCATGGGTGCTCGGAACCGTGAATGCATGGTGTGAACCCTGGTCCTCTCTGGCATACCTAGTGAACATATATTTGCCATTGGATCCTTCCCTCTACCTCTAAAGCACTCCCTTGTACACCATCTCCTTTAAAAGTCTTCTGGTGACCCTTCCTGCCCGGCTAACTTCCACGCTATCTCCATTACACCCTTCCTGGGCAGGTAGGTAACCTCCAAACTGATCCACTAAACGGAATCTGTTGGTTGTCTCCACGACCACCAGTCTGGCTTCAGAAAAACAAGAGGCATGAAAATTGCTCTGCTGAACACACAAACTCTGCTTCCGGTGTCATCCTTCTGGATCTTTCCACAGCTTTTGACACAAACAATCATGGCACCCTTATAAATTGGCTCTGTGATACCCTCAGTATCGCGGATCTGGCACTGGATTTGTTGACCACCTTCCTACCTGAATGACCTTCCCAGGTTCAAATGGGCCCTTTCCTCTCCTCCACCACACTCTCCACCTCTATCCTCTTGCTGTGGCTCTTCAACATCTACCTTGCCCCTCTGACCCACCTAATCTCTACCTTCTCTCCTCACCTGCAGTGTTATGTGGACAACACACAACTCTCTGTCAAGCTTCCCTCCACTTCCTCCTCTTCTTCCTCTCTCATTCCTGACTGTCTGACTGCTATTCAGGCATGGTGCACTGCTAATGATCTCTGCATGTATGCCAGTAAGACTGAGATCCTTCTCATTGGGACTCATGCTTCGTCCTTCTCTCTTACTCTCTGGCCGCCTTCCATGGGTCCACTCCCCTCACCCTCTTGTGAGGCTAAAAATCTTGGTGTCATATTTGACTCCTCTCTTTCCTTTTCTCCTCACATCGCAGACCATTCCAAGAAGTCTCACTGACAACTGCACCTTTTCAGTCACATTCTCCCCTTCCTCACCTTCCCCCGGAAACTCAATGTCTCTAGAGCTCTGGTCCTCTATAACCTGGACTACAGCAAAGCCTCTTCCTAAATCTACATTTATCCTCCTTTCACCCCCTTCAACTAATCCAAAATAGTACTTCAAGTTTATACCTGGCCTCAAGCCCAGGGACGCATCTCTCCAGCCCTAAAATATCTCCACTGGCTCCCAGTGGCTGTGAGGGTCAAGTTCAAGAGCCTCTGTATGTTATTTGTAATTGTATTTGTGTTTGTAATGCACCAGTAGCCCGCAGGCTTAAGGGCACAGAGAGAACAGATTCAGAATAGATAGTCAGGGTGCTGATAGGGTGCTGATAGGAGAGCTATGAAGTCGGGAATTTATTTGAAAATGTAGGTCTTCAGATTTTTCCTGAAAGTTTTGTAATTCGGTTCTACTCGCATTGTCACTGGAAGGTTGTTCCGCTGCCGAGCTGGCTGAACCGGAAAGGATTTCCCGGCACCCAAGGCTCGGTTTGCCAAAGGTACCTGTAACTTGCCTAGTGCTTGTGATCTCAGGGTCCTGGTCAGGATGTATCGGGTGAATTTGTATTTGAGGTACAACGGAGCTTCTCCATATAAGCATCTATGCACTAATGTCATAGATTTAAGGAGGATTCTCTCCTCAACTCTAAGCCAATGAAGAGATCTTCTGCCCTCCGACACATGGTCTCTTCTATTAATCCCTTTTACAACCCAGGCTGCATTATTTTCCATTATCTGGCATTTAGTGATGCATTTTTTGGGTGCTCCCAGCAATAATGAATTGCCATAATCAAGGCGTTCATTGAGAAGTGGGTGAATGGCTCTCAGGAACCTTATATAATAGGCATTGTTTTTGTGGAGGTAGTTTGTCTGAGCTTTAGTGCCCAAGGTGGACTCCATCATCATCCCAAGTGTTTTTACTTGGGAGACTACCTTGATACATGAGTCTTTAATCACAAACTCCTCGTATTCTATTCCGAGCTTATCCCTCGCTAGGCTAGAGCCAAAAATCATTAGCTCTGTTTTTTTTTATATTCAAGCACATCCAGTTGTCTTCCATCCATTTGTCTATCAGGTTGTAAACGGTCATGATGTTATATGTTATGTTATATAGACTTATAAAGCATAGCATACGCCCAAAGGCATCTTGGCGCTGGAGGGTACAAGAGTGAGGCAAATGGAATTAGAAAAGAAGAGTTTTTAAGGCGCGCCTGAAAGCCAGGTGGTTGGCAGTAGCACGAAGAGCCAAAGGAAGTTTGTTTCATGCTTTAGCTGCTGCCACCGAAAAGGCGCGACTGCCAAATCGGGCATGTTTCAAAGTGAGGAACCTGAAGTAGTAGCGCAGTCTGTGGGCGCAAGGGTGAGCAGGGACATAGTGAATGAATTTCTCCTGCAGATACTCTGCTCCCACCTTATAAAAGGCACAGTGACAAAGGCACATGGATTTAAATAGGACCCGTTGTTCGAAAGGGAGCCAGTGCAGTTGTTTCAGGAGTGGGGCCATATGAGTGTGCACCTGATGGCGCAATATTGCTTGAACTGCTGCATTTTATAGCATTTGGATACAATTTAGTAGATAGTGTGGTTGGCCGAAGTACAGTGAGTTACAATAATCTACTGTACTAAGAACCAGCGCTCCTACCACCGGGGCATGAAGATGACCAGGGATGAAGGGAAGAATCTTCCTCAGAGTCCGCAGTTTGAAATGGCCGGCTTTACAAACTGCACCCACCTGCTCAGTCATCATCAGTGAAGATGAGAACTTAACCCCCAAATGTCTCACTGTGGGAGAAGGTACGGGAACGGGCCAAGAGAGGTAGGCCAGAAGTCTGGGGTCCAGTAGTTGAGGGGGTTGCATCATCCACAAGGCTTTCTGGGATCTGAGACCCTATTACATCCAACTCTCACTTCCCAAATTCCTCCCTGTTAGAGTCCTTCGGTCTTCTAGCTCCAACTCTCTGCAGATCAGATTCTTTTCCAAGCAGATAGTGGGGGGTTGAGCTTTCTCTTCGGCAGGAGCCTCTCTCTGGAATGGCCTCCCTGCCCATCTCAGGCTTGATCCGAATCTCCTTAAGTTCCTGAAGCTTCTCAAGACCCTCCTGTTCTCCTCTTTCTTCCCTCTCCTCTGCTAATGACCCCCTTTTTCATATTGACTGGTTGCGTGGTGCCTTCTGAGTCCTACTGGGCACCAGGCCCTTCACTCTCAGCCACCCCAGCACCACGACCTTCCTGACCTCCCACCCTTGTAACCTGCACTTGCCCTTGCAGGACCCTTCCCCTGACTAGCCGGGTGGGGTATGAATCCCTACCAAGCCTTGTCCACCTCTGTCCCCGCACTTAGCAGTTGGCCTGCACACAATGCACTCCCTGCTTCCCCTGGCACTTACCCAGCTGGCCGCCCCTTAGCACTTGCCTAACCCCAGGGGCCCTCCTCCTCCCCTCCTCCTCCCCTCACACTTGTATGCTGTCATTTTACCCTGCACTTCCCTCCCACACTAGCATCTCACCTTCGGCCCCTTCCAGCACTTCCCCTCCCCCTGCACTTCTTGTTACTGCACTTGAGCAATCCGACACAAGGCCAAGTGGACCATTATTGTTATTTTCTTCCCGGTCCCCCTGCCACCTTTTTTTGTGTTGTGGCATCTTGAAACACCATTTGATGTATAGACGCTTTATAAATACCCAATAAATACATACATAAATAAGCTCTTTTTTTGACATTCCCTGTAATTTCTCGGTTTGACATTTCCTGTAAGCATGCAGTTTTGCATGCCCAGAAATATCTCAGTTGGGCATTTCTTTTAAGCTCCCAAGTTGAGATTCCCAATTAACCTGACATTCGTGTTAAACTTGACATTACCAAATTTACTGCATGATTGGCATTTCCAGTGAATGACATATTCTTAAAAAGCTCCAATATGACTTTCTCTTTAGGCTTGCAGTTTGTTGTCCCATTAAATTCTCACAATGTTATAGTCCTTTGTGCTTCTAGTAGGGCATTCCCAGTAAGATTGACATCCCAGTAAGATTTCTGTGTGCCATTCGGAGTAAGCTTAACATTACCACAATGTACTGTGGTCCTAGCGTTCCTTGTGAGTTTCAGGTTTGACATTCCAAATAAACTTAACATTCCCAGGAAGCCCTCAGTTTGTTTTTCTCAGTAATCTTCCAGTTTGACATTCTCAACAAGTTTACTGATCAACGTCAGCCTAAATATCATGGAGCAGAAGATGCTATTGAAGAACACAATGGTGAGCAATGTGATGAGGCTTCAGACCAATTACACTGATTGATTGATTGATTGATTGATTGATATTTTATTTCTATCGCGCTCATACACAAGTGTTTGAGAGCGCGACCAGGCAGGGAAAGGTAACAGGGGAGAACAAAAACAATGATCTTACTAGGCCCAGTGACATTGAGAATGTGCAAGTGCAGGGTAGAGGGAGAAGGGGGAGAAGTGCATGAAAGGGGGAACAAAAGGAAAGTGTAGAGCGAGAAGGAAAAAAACAAAAATAATAATAAAATAATAAATAAAAAGGCAACAAACAATGGGAGTGCAGCCAGCAAGTGGCAAGTGCTGGGTTTATGGCAGCAGGCCGTGTAGGTCTGAAAGTGCAGGAAGAAAAGGGGAGGACTGTATTGGTACAGATACAGACCCCAGTGCAGGGGGTGGCCTGGAGGCAGTGCGTGAGGGTCGCAAGATGAGCAGGTACCTGGGCCCAGAGGACAGAGGGTGGCCAGGTGCATGGTGCTGAGGGAGAGCAGAATCAACAGGGGAGAGGGGAGGAGAAGGTAGAAGCAAGGAGGAAGGTTTTGAGGTGCTTCTGGAACCAGAGATGGTTCTCCTGAGGTTTTAGAGTGGCAGGGAGGCTGTTCCAGAGGGAGGCCCCAGCCGATGACAGAGATCTACCCTCAGCTTGTTTCTTTGAGAAACGACTGACCCTGAGGGAGTTAGAGGTAGAGGAGCAGAGTGCTCGAGATGGGAGGTATTTGCGGAGGTATAGCTGAAGGTATGTTGGACCCAGGCCCCAGGAATCCTTGTGGACAATGCAGAGGGTTTTGAATTTAATCCTTGCATCCACAGGGAGCCAAAGGAGAGATTTCAGAGCTGGAGCGATACGATCCCAGGGTTTGAGGCCAAGGACAAGTCTCGCAGTCCTGTTCTGGATAAGTTGTAAAGGGTGGAGAGTAGAGGCAGGTAGATTAAGAATGAGGCTGTTGCAATAGTCCAGTTTAGAGGGAACCAGAGCTTGGGAGACAGTGAGCTTCTGGGGGAATGAGAGGAAAGGAAGAATAGAGGTTTGACTTTTTTGATACATCAGTGATGTGGGCAGAGAAGGAGAGTGTGGAATCAAAGGTGACACCAAGGTTCTTGGCCTCGCAGGTGGAGATAGGAGGAGGGCAAAGGGAGGCCGGCCAGAGAGCGAAGGGAAAGGAAGGTGATGGTGTGCCAATGAGGAGGATCTCTGTCTTCCTGGCATTAAGACAAAGATCGTTGGCGGCACACCAATCTTGGATGGCAGTTAGGCAATCAGTGATGAGAGAGGTCGTGGAGGTGGCCGAGGGCAGCCTGAAAATGAGTTGAGTGTCGTCTGCGTAGCACTGGATGGAAGTTTGAGCAGAAAATGGCAATACAGCGGGCGAGAGTTGCCAGGTATTGGCTGAAAAGCCAGGCCGAGAGTTTAGACCCCTGGGGAACACTACAGGTGGAGAGGAAGACAGATTATAGGAAGGACCCAAGTTGGACCTGGGAGGGTCGATCAGAGAGGAAAGAGGTCAACCAGGCCAGAGCCTGATTGGTGATGCCCAAGTTATCCCGGAGACGGTTGAGCAGGATGGCATGGTTGACCGTGTCGAAGGCAGAGGCGAGATCAAGTAGGATGAGAACAGAGGGAATGCTAGAGTCAAGGAAGCAGATCTTCACGGATGTTCAGGAGAGCAGTTTCCGTGCTTCTGCCAGATCTGAAGCCAGACTGATGGTCATGGAAACAGCCAACAGAATCAGAATGAAGGTTTGGCTGAGAGATGGCCAGCTTTTCAAAGAGTTTGCCTAAGAAGGGGGTAATGGAAATTGGGCGATAGTTGGCCGGACAAGAGAGATCCGCTGTGGGTTTCTTGAGGAGCAGATGCACAAGGGAGTGCTTAAGAGGGGAGGGGAAGGATCCTGAGTCAAAGGAGTGGTTGCAGAAGTTGGCAAGGGCCGGAGCGAGGGTATCAATGTGGTCCTTGAGAGTTTTAGAGGAACAGGGATGAACCTGTTTTGACGAGGCTTTCATAGATCGGACTTGTCTACCGACTTCATCAGGGGAGAAGAGAGGAAAGGACGAGAAGGAGGGTGGGGGGTGGCTGGAGGAGGGTCAGTGAGTACTGACGGAGAGGGAAGAGGAGAGGGGGTGGAGGAGAGTGTGGACAGGATGTCCTGGATTTTTGAGATAAAGTGTGAGGCCAGGGCATTGCAAAGAGAGGCAAGGGGAGGGATAGAGACTGTAGCAGGGTTGGCCAGCTCCTTACAAATTTTAAAGAGTTCGGCCGAGCTGTTAGATGCCGCAGATACTCTCTTCTTGGTATGGACAGAGAGACGGTATTGCCTTTGGACAAGGTGACAGGCCAGTTTGTCAGAGGATGAGCAGGAATCCCTCCATTTTCTCTCAGCCGCTCTACACCTACGTTTAAGTATAGCTAGGTCAGAGTCATACCAGGAATTGCACTTGGCTTTGGCTTTCAGGCGGATCCTCATGACAGGGGCAAGAACATAAAGAGTATCAGAAATAGAAGAATAGAGAGAAGACAGGGCTGTGTCAGGGTGTGAGTCAGCCGGAGGAAGAGGGGGTGGGGAGAAGGTGGAAGCAAAAGCCTCGACTGACACACGCTTCATGGGCCAGATGTCCAGGAAGGTAAGTGGCAGTGTTGGGGTAGGCTTGGCTTGGGGCAAGAGAGAGATAGATGAGAGGAGAGGAAGTAGTGGTCACTCCAGGAGAGGGGAGTGGAGAGAATGATAGATAGGGGAAGGCTAGAGGAGATCAAGACATCAAGTGTGTGCCCTGCAGAGTGCGTTGTGTGAGATGGGAGGTTAGAGAGGGAGAGGGAATCGCAGAGGTTGCAAAAGAGCAATGTTGAGGGACAGGGAGAATCAAGGTGAATGTTGAGGTCACCAAGGAGGAGGAGTTGAGTGGTTGAGGCCAGGAGAGAGGAGGAGAGGTCAGCCCATTCAGAGAGAAAAGAGGTCATTTGACCAGGGGGCCGGTAGAGAGTGGCAACAGTAAGAGAGTGGCTAGGAGAGATTGAGAGCCTGCAGACGAGGCATTCGAAAGAGGAGTAGATCTGAGTGGGAATTATAGTGGCAGGAATCCACTCAGGAAAGATCAAGGCAACACCCCCTCCAGGGCGAGTGGATCTGGGTGCGGAGAGGATTTTGTAGCCATCAGGAGGAGAGTGTCAAATCTCGTGACACAGCTGGCCGTGAACCATGTCTCTGTAAGACCAAGAACATCAAGGTCAAGTTCTTCAGGGAGGTGGCAGATGTCAGAAGAGTGTTTGATAGCAGAGCGAGAGTTGAGAGTGGCAAGATAAAGAAGGTTGCCAGCCTTAAAGACCTTCCGGGGAGGGGTACAAATCAGAGATACGCCCTGCGGAGTTGTGGAGGTAGCCAGAAGATGGGCAGAGGAGGGAAGAATGGGCAAGGTAGCCAAGGAATGAGAGGAGGGGACAGCCGGAGAAGAAAGGAAGTTGATGAGGTGAGGGAAACACCTATCGAAGAGGAGGAGATTCGCCTAGGGACCTTGGACCATGACAGTGCCATTTAGGTAGACGTTAAGGATGACTCTGGAGGAGTCAAAAGAAGCCATGAGGATTTCCCAGCGAGTGCCACCATTTATGGGAGAGAAGGAGACAGGACAGAGCACAGAGATCATATGGGGGGTCCATAGATCAGCGAAGGAACAACAAAGAGGATGTCGGTGAGGGTCTGTCTGGAAGAGGTGCTGGTATAGGTATCAGCAATAGGGAGACCAGGGTTGGGCGCCAAGACATCCTTTTTAAACTTCTTCTTTCCAGACTTAGTGAGAAGGGAAGGATAGTTGATAGAGAAGAAGTTGGAAAAGATGGGAGAAACAGACAACGCCATGAGTATGAAGAGAGGAGGCAGGGGGAGGAGAAAGCAGGTGCAGAGGTATGGCAACAGTCACTGGGCTAGCAGGATTACAATCAATGGGCAAAGTTAAATGCAGAATTACACCCAAGTTTGACTTTCAAGTTAAATGCAAAATACACCCAAATTTGACTTTAAGGATAGATGGAGTACCTGTAGTTAAGGTGACAAGAGGGAGTCAGATGGTAAGGGTGAGTACAGACACGACTACAAGTGCAACTGAGCAAAGGCTTTTCAGGAACAAGGAAAAATGTGTTTTTAAGATTAAGAGTCACAATGCCCTCCTAGAAAGCCTTCCGGTGACCGCTCTGGCACTCTTGAGAATGTTTCCTACATAACTCATCAAAGGACTCTGCAAATTTGTCCGCATCAGGCTGACCCGAATCAAAGTGTACTAGCTGCAAGCATGCATTACTTTACAAATGTGCTGCATCATATACAAGGTTGTCGCCCTGAAGTCCCTAAGCTACCTTGCTGACAACATCTCTGCGGGCTGACAAGCCACCAGAATTAAGGACATGTGCAGACTTGCATTCTAGCAGTGCAGGAAGCAATGAACCAGAACATTGGCCTTCTCTCTCTCCATGACCCAGAATCTAGAGTCTCATGCCCAATAACACAAGACTCACCCCCTTACTTCTACATTTCAGGAATGGATCTCCAGACCCTCCTGGTCAATGAATCGCTCCAACCTAACACATAGGTCCACACACATGCCCATCCTAACCTGAGACTGGGCGATCTGCTCCCCACCGTTTTTTCCCCTATATTCTGACAAATGTTCTCCCCCACCCCTTTAGCTCCCCGCTTCTTTGTACCTCTGCTTCCTTCATTGTGTACTTGCCACTATTACTTGTAAAGTGCCATGTTGCTTCCCGAAGCTAGATCTGCACTCAATAAATACCCTAGTAGGAAGAAGAAGAAGAAGAAGAAGAAGAAGAAGAAGAAGAAGAAGAAGAAGAAGAAGAAGAAGAAGAAGAAGAAGAAGAAGAAGAAGAAGAAGAAGAAGAAGAAGAAGAAGAAGAAGAAGATGATGATTTGGCATCATTCTACAAATAAAAATGACACAACTTTGAGTTTTTTACTTGGTTTTGTCAGAAAATGTGAATTTCAATGCAAATAATTTTGCGATTTTGAAATGTGCTGAAATGTATTGTGTCAAAATTGCTGCGAAATTGCAGTAATTTTGGTTGGAGGAAACTCGACATTTCAGGTTTTGCATGGATGAAATTGAATGCACAAAAAGCTATTTTTCTGTATGACACTAAAAGCAATACATTGGGGGCGTTTGACAATGTTGCTTCACTGGGAGGGGTGGGGGAGTTTCGCCCTTCCTTCTATGTGTCTATAAGTTAACAATAGCTTTTTTTCTGTTTGAGCCTGTTTGTTTCCTCAGCAATAGCTAACTGCTTTTTGTACTTCTTCTGGTTGTCTTAAATAACATTTATGTAGTTATTGCTATTGTTAAAAACTGGGCACGAAGTCTACGGAGTGTATATCTTTTATTGTCTGACAGCAGCAAAGACAGTACATAGATTAAAAATGCTGTTCATTACATGGCCCATAATTCCCATTAATCCATAGAGAGGGAATAGTACATTTGTACACTGGTAGCTCCACCCTGGGCATGTCCTTTTGTCTTGCTGCTGCCACTATGAAAAGATAAGTATATGCTTCTCTTTCTCTTATTCCTTTTGTATCTGTATTTATAACAATAATGTGGGCGTTGCAGGATCTGACTCTGCAGAGATCACCAAGTATTCAGTGCTCCCTGATTTGCTCCATGAACACACTTTCAGAAGAGTTTTATAATGGCACAATCCCATAGGAAAACACTCTGTGAATCAGGCCCTTAAGGTTTACGGACTGCACCGTGAGCATTCTGGGTAAGCAAAGGACTTTCCATTTTCTGCAGTGGTATCCATAACCCACGCATATGTTTATTCCAAATATATGTTGATTGGAGGGACGCTGAAGATAGCAAACCCCTGAACAAGCTTAGTTCATGATAACATTACTGTAGGTTGATCAAGGGCACCATAGAGAGCATGATATTTGAAAAATATGTTTTTTTTTATTTTTATTTACACTACAGCAGTATCAGTAGCACATATGATATGATATGGCATTTATAATGCACCTATACACAAGTGTTTCAAGGTGCAACAAGGCAAGGGAGGGGGAACAGAGGAAAGACAGACAGCGATCCTACTAGGCCAGGTGACATTGAGATTGCGCAAATGCAGGCGTGGAGGGGAAAGGGAAAAGTGCGAAGGGAAGGGGGCAGTGCAATACATAGAAATAACAGTTAAATAAATAAATATCAATAAATAAAATAAATAAGAGGTGCAGCCGGTGGTGGTAAGTGCCGGGGTAAGTGCAGATATCAGGTATCAGGTGCTGGTAGGGGGCTGTAGAGATACAGAGAACAGCCCCGAGTGCAGGAGGCAGTGCAGGTGTGCAACTGGCAGGGGGTGGTGGATCTGGGCCCGTGAACAGAGGGTAGTCAGGTGACCAATGCAGTTTCAGTTTCAGCCAGGAGTTCAGCAGGGAAGAGGAGGAGAGAAAGCAGAAGCAAAGAGGAAGGTCTTGAGGTGCTTCCGGAACCAGAGATGGTCCTCCTCAAGTTTCAGTGAGGCAGGGAGATTGTTCCAGAGGGAGGCCCCAGCTGAGGAAAAAGATCCACTACCAACTCGTTGCTTGGAGAAGCGACTGACCCTGAGGGAGTTGGAGGCGGATGAGCGAAGTGCTCGAGAAGGATGATATTTAAGAAGGCCTTGTGGACAATGCAGAGGGTTTTGAACTTAATCCCTGCAGCCACTGGGAGCCAGTGCAGAGATTTCAGTCCTGGAGAGATACGATCCCTGGACTGGAGGCCAAGGACAAGTCTTGCAGTCCTGTTTTGGATGAGTTGCAGAGGGCGGAGTGTAGATGCAGGCAGAATTAGAAAGAAACTGTTGCCGTAGTCCAGCCTAGAGAGAACCAGAGCTCTGGAGACAGTGAGCTTCTGGGGGAAGGAGAGGAATCATTGAAGGGGAATCCCTGTCAGACCTGGCAAAAAGATTGTGAGAGTACTGTATTTGGCATTGCATCATGGTCCAGGTGGTATGTCCACAGTGTCCACAGTGTGGGCAGATTGTTATTCACACTGGCTCACCAACTCTAGAGAATGGCGCCTGTTTCCTCCTGTCATTCACACACTCTTAAACCATAGAAGTCAAATGCCATAGATGTCTTTGCATCCTTGTGAATTATTAAATACCTAGGTGTTATGTTGGTACATGTTGTTGCTGATATATGTTTTAGAATTCACCAATAGTGCAGCTTAACTGCATCATACTTTGTATATAGTTGAATAGGTTCAGGAATATGCACAGAGAATGTAGAGGGAGACACGGAGTGAGTGGGTTGAAGTGAAGGAGTGGGTGGGTGAAAGTTGCAGCTCAGGGCTTGTTTATCCACAACAAATCAAGAAAATAAAGTTCTGTAATACCTTGATTCTTCTGCATATGGTCTTATGTATAATAGTGGTGACAAGTGGCAAAGCCCCGAGGGACCTTCTAGCTCTTCAGTATTATGAGTGAGCTATCGCAACCTGGACCACGGTGCAACTCTATGCTCAAGGAAAACACTGCCACGACCCTGCTGTCGCTCCTGGACTCTACCGCTGTAATGAATCTCTGGGAGGGTCTCTCCTCACCCTCGGAGGGGTGTCAGCGCCCAACTTGGGGCTGAAGGGCCAAATTGTGCTGAGGGGCTTGTGCCGTTGTTCCCATTAAAGAGGCGCTAGTGGTTACAGAGGAAAGGTGTGTTGGTACCTGTCATTGCTCACATGCTTATTCAGCGTGGGCACTGTGGTAACATGGCCTGGATGTTAATCTTTGTAGTGCTGTGCTATCCCTGTGATTATGCAACTCGCTTCAACCTTCCAATGCATGAGGAAAGGAACAATGTGCACGAGACGAGCTGCGCTGTGTCAGCAAAGCAGAGTAGAGACCAAAAAAAAAAGAGGGGGTTTGTTTGTTCTATTCTGTTCAGAGCACATAGGTGGTGCTTTAATGGTAACAGGCATTTGTGCATTGTGTTAGTGCAGGTGACAACCACTCTTTGCAAAGTTTGGTGGCATAAAACGGTGCCTGGGAGGATCTATATAATAATGGTAGCAATGTGTAGTTTAAGACTATATGGAGTAGCTGGGCACTACCGCATGTTACTAAAGAATTACTTTACTACTTTCAATTATTTTTTCTAGCATACATTTCATCAATTCGAAGGAGCTGCTTGGCATAAGAAAATTCGATAGCACAAATATCAAGATATGCAAACAAAAAGACTGTGTGTTTCCACTCAGCAATGGGTAGTTTGCCACCACCATTTCTTCAATACCGAGGAGTCCCCAATTCTTTAATGGGAAACATGGAAGGAGGATTTCCGGGACTATGTGCTGGCGATACATGGGCCATCATAGAGTGTGGATAGATCGCATGCTCTTCTCGTGCACTGCCTTGGGTTTGAGGGAGAATCCTAAAAGCCTTCCAGCACTACCAAAGAGCAGAGGTGAGATCTCAGATGAGGACATGGGTGCAGGCGAGGCATTGAATCCATATGAAACAATACTCAGAAAAATGGACATCCACCTTGAAAAAAAGATGAATATAATATTGGAAAGATATTCCTTTGGTATACATGAACAACAGATGGGTGAGTCAATTGAAGACTTCATAACAGGCCTGAGGGAGCTTGCAAACAAATGCAACTTTGGGCTATCGCTCGATGAAAGCTTGCAGGACCAGTTTATGCTTAAAGCAACAATTGAATAAGATAAGGCTAGATATTCGGACCAAACTGGATCCTTCCTTGGCAGGGGTACTACAGATTGCAAGGAAGATGGAACAAATGGCATGCATAAGTGAGCTGGACAAGAAGCCTGTACGAGTGGAAGGTCGGGCGTGTGCTTTCATGTGGGGTCAGGGTGTATAAAGGAAGGTTCTCCCAAAACATCAAACGAACCAAATTAGGGACAGTGCCAAGAAAGTTACACAGCACCACTCTGACAACAAGAGAAGGAAGACGACTGTGGGAAAGAGGTGCTTCACATGCAGAAGCACATTCCACTTCACTAATGATGGAGTATGTCCTGGTCTCAAGGATGTGTGCCACAATTGTGGAAATAAAGGACATTTTGCATGCTGTTGCAAATAACTTTCAAAGGGTGGTGTCAAGCAAATTAGCCTGCATTCAGTGAGTGATGGTGGAGAAGATGAAGAGGGTGAGCATGCGGATAGTATCAGTTGGTCTGTTATCCAGGATGGTTGAAGACTGAGGAAGGGTGAGAAACCACATGCAGTAGTGGTTGTAAATGGTGTGGAGGTTTCCATGCTTGTGGACACAGGTATGGACTGCACTATGATTGGATAAATGCATTTGGAAAGAGAGGCACACGGACAGTAAGCTCAGATTTACTGCAGTGAGAGTGAACTCTTATTGCAGTGCGCACATAGAAATTCTGGGTGTTGTTCAAGGTAAGATTGAATGTAAAGTGAAGTCTCCTATTGTTGATGTCTATGGGCCTCATTCCGAGTTGGAAGGTAACCACGCCACTATTTGCGGCATGGCTGCCTCCGAACTCGTCCAAACTCCGGCCTGGCGAATGGAGTAATTACCGGTCCATTCCGAGGTCAGAGGGACCGGCAATTCCCCATTCACCAGGGCCATTCCCCATTCCCATTTGAGTCCCCATAGGGCTCAATAGGAAGGGGGAAGGTGGCAATAATGGTACCGTAAATTACGGTACCGTTATTGACCCCGGAGTCCCTTTGTGTGTCCCGTCCTTAACGCCTGCTAAAAGCAGGTGTTAAGGAAGGACCAGCAAAGGGAACTAGTAGTAGGGCGGTAAGGGTTTAACGGCACCGGTCTCGTTACCGGTGACCGTTAACACTTACTGCCCTACTCGGAATGAGGCCCAATGCTTCAAAGAAAGGAATATGCTTATTAGTCCTGTGTGAGCAATAGGGATTGTAGTAGACCCTGGTGTTCTGGGTCATATTGCTGCAGTGAACAATAATTGTGAAGATTGTCCAAAGTAGAGATACAAAATTATATTTAATGAAAGTTTGGGGTGTTTGAAAGGACATCATCAACAGATCCATTTAAACAAAGGTGCCAAAACGGATGTGGTGAACATCAGGACAGTAGCTATATTTATGAAGGTGGAAGTCAGAGCTGAAATAAGAAGGTTAGAAAAAGAAGGGTGTGATCGAATCAGTTCAGGCATCTGAATGGGTGTCGCCTGTGGTTGTGGTATGCACACCCAATGGCCAGATATGATTGTGTGTGGACCTAAGGGGATTGAATAGAGAGGTAATTGGTGATAGGTTTCCAATTCCAAAATAGAAGAAGTGGTGAGCATAGTGGGAGGGGGCAATGGTGTTTAGCACATTGGATCTAGCATTTGCATATCATCAGCTGAGGCTGCACCCCAAGTCCAAGAATCTCACCACGTTTGTGACACAAAAGGGAACACTCAGGTTCCAGGGGGATGTCTTTGAAATTAGTATCAACATTTTTGTTCTTCCAAAGTGTAATTCATCATTTCTAAAAGATGTAAAAGGAGTATTGTATTACCAAGACAACATACTTGTCACAGGAAACGACCTGAAGGAGCATGATCAAAGGTTGAGCAGGGTTTGAGAAATACTATCTGAAGTGGGTCACAGGCTTCATATGGGGAAATGCTAATTTAGAGAGACTACTTAGGGCACAAATGTTTAGAATCAAGGGGTGAATTGGTAAGGGCTATAACGGAAGTAGAAGCACCTAAGAATAAACAGCAAGTCATGTCATTCCTAGTTCTTGTAGAATATTATGCCATGCGTGTTGTACATTTTTCAGAAAGGGAGTGTGTTTGTGTGGTGTAACAAATGCCAGTAGGAATTTCAGGATGTCAAAGAGGCCTGTGTTCCGGCCTTAGCAAACTTTGATACCATCTGAAAAACATTGGTCATGACGGATGCCAACGATACTGGTCTTGGGCTGTTTTCACTCAAAGGCAATCTGGAGTGGACACGGTAGTAGCCTTTGCATCACGAGTATTGAGAGGAACAGAAACGTGGTACTCCGTCAAAGGAAAAGGCAGCATTGTGAGGGCGATAAAGAAGTTCAGAGCTTTTCTTTGGGGAAGAAAGTACACAGTTCATACTTATGATAAGCACTTATTTGGGATTTTCATGCGTCAGGGTCTTGATGGTGTTTCCCGTAGGATAATACGATGGGCTAAGTCTCTACAAGGTCATAACTTTATAGTTGAACAGTTGTCCAGAGCAAGTCTAGGTACTAACAAGACTGCGCTTGAGGAGTATGACATAAAAGATGCAGATTGAGTTTTTATGGTTTGTAAAAAAGAGTAGGATGAGGACACCTGATAGGATAGTGAGTTGAACCACACCACGGGTATGTCAGAACCAATTGGAATGGATGGTCAGATGCCAAAGGATTGGGAACATGTCACAATGTCAAGGATAAGGTGAATATGGAGGGTCCTATGTTTTGTAAAGCAGTATGCATAGTTGCACAACTGAGAATAAGGCCAAGACTATTAGAGATAGGACATGAAGGACATTTGGTAATTATCAAAACCAAAGGGAGACTAAGGGCTGATTATTGTTGGCTAGGATTGGATGCACAGGTAAAACATTTGGTTAAATCGTGTTATATGTGTGGCAAAGCAGATTAGACATTCAGAAAATTTGCTAAATCTCTTAGTCTTTTACAACTGCCAAGTATTCCTTGAATGTTAATTGATTTGGATATATTATGACCAATTATGGGGGAACAGGTTGCAGAAAATATGTCATAGTTCTTATGGCCCTTTATTCTAAACGGGTTGAGACAGAGATAGTGCTGGGGGTGGACACTAGAGCAGGGATTCATTTCCTGGATTATTATTCCAGAGAAGGATATCCACAGAAAAAAAAAAAATCAATTATTTGCAACTTTTCTCACGGATTATGGTGTCGTTTCTACAGAGCATTGAGGTGCTGCATCAGAAAACATTGGTATATCACCCAGAGACCAGGGGTGCAGATGAATGCTTTAACCACACCCAAATGTCAGGGATTAGGATGGCTGTGGGGGCCAGGAGTAGTTGGGAAGAGTTGGTGAGGAGAAAGATATGTGCATACAGATGGACCCCACATGCCAACACTGGTTTGATTCCATTTGAGTTGCTGAGGAGTAGGAAGACACACACGACAGTGTGACCTCCATGGTTAGAAATAGCAGCCGTAATATTATGGGATCAAGAGAAATTTCAGGATGTAGTGGGGCATAGGTGTCAATGTATGATGGATAGGTTTGATGGATTGGGGAGAATGAGGAAGTGTGAGGTTTCAGAATGAGATAATGTATGTGTTATAAAAATAAAAATTCCGAAAGGACAGAGCAGACACTGCAGACCAGAGAGGATCAGGAGAGTGTTGAGTGATGGTGTTGTGGTAGAGGATGGTAGGCGCTGAAATTAGGGAAGGCTTATTGGAAGCGTGAGGAGATAAAGAGCTGAAAGCAATTAAGAGTGTGACGACACTTTATTATGTAAGGACGGAGGTTACATGTTGTTGCTTAAAAATGTTTTAGAATTCACCATTTCTGCATTTTATGTGCATCATACATTTACATAGTGGAATGTGTTCTGTGTTCCGACCTGGAATGTGTAGGGAGAGGAGTGAGCAGGGGAACTA
Source organism: Ambystoma mexicanum (assembly GCF_040938575.1). Taxonomy (NCBI): domain Eukaryota; kingdom Metazoa; phylum Chordata; class Amphibia; order Caudata; family Ambystomatidae; genus Ambystoma; species Ambystoma mexicanum. The sequence continues at coordinate 444,382,647 of NC_090926.1, forward strand.
TGCAGCTGGGGGATTGTTTACCCACAAGAAACCAAGAAAATAAATATCTTCAATACCTTGATCCCCCCTGAATGGTTTTCGGTATAACGCTAGGTTCTTCAGCTGGGACAGACTCAAACAAGTTTACTATGGATGCATTATTTTGGGAATTCTGGTCCGGCCAGAGCATTTAGTCAGTGGTTGTGTACTTGTTACAGGAATATGTGGCCCTTGGCACTAGGAACTCTTAGGTAAGATTATCATGGTAATGATATTTCTTCCTGACCTATGTCAACCCCCAAACCTTTGCTTTACTGGTGGATTATTTTTCCTTATACATCAGTGATTGGTAACCTTTTCCACACTCACAAAGTATTTTACTCTTTTCATGGGCATCCTTTTTAAGACTTTCCATGACGTCTTTTAAAAGGTATCATCTTTGACAACTTTTGGGAATATGTGCCTAATCTTGCCCCTTTTAACTTTCTCTAGCTAACCTTGTGAAAGCTATAGTTCCCAAGGGAGGAACAGATCTGTGGATCTCTTTTACAATGTATTAAGTGAGACCATCAACCCCCCCTCCCCCCACCTATGTGGAGTGCTGGGGAGATACTGAGTATCCCCTTTCTCATTTTAAATGTAACATTTATGTTACAGGGACAAACTTACCTTTAATAGCTGGTGGCAGTGAAGCGTTTTATTAATCCAGTACACCTTTACCGTGGGCTGGTTGCACTGCCCCGGTAAAGACACCCATGAATGCTCACTTTACCATAATGGCCCCTCTCGTGTTTTTTCGCCATGTTAGTGTTCCTTGTCCTTGCTTGTTCCTTCCCCTGACATCCAGGGCGGGAAATTCCTTTGTGCGATTTTTAAGTTCTGCTGGAGTCCTGTGGACTCCCTGCCCAGCCTTGGGAGTGCCTGTGAAGGCAGGAAGCGAGGGAGGAGTCAAAAACACTGTAGCCCTTTGTTTTCCAGCCTGAGTGCGGGATTCCAGCTCAAACTGGAAGGCTGGCTGTCCTGAAAGGATTGCCAACCCTCCAAGTTTGAATGTTGCAAGGCTATTTAATTGGCTGGGTTTCTTCATAAGAGTCCGGTCCTGGAAGCTGAAGAACTAATCGACCACTGGAACAAAACCCAAAGAGGGATGATGAAGGAAAATTGGCTGAGACGATTTCCAGCGAGCAGAGAATCTGCTGTGTAACCGCAACCTGCTGCAGCCAGTGGTCGAAGAGTACGAAAAGAAGAAGTGGAACTATGTTCCCTGCTGGCCTGTATCCACTCCCACAAACCCCATCACCATGCCCCTGGCCCACAGAATACAAACCCCCAAACATATGCACCTGCTGTTTAGGGGAACGTTCAGTGTAATGCACCGAAAGTGCAAGTTTCAACTTTTTCCTACACTTTTATTTTAAATCGACACCATTATGGAACGGTTTCTTTTTAAAATAAAAGTATACGAACAGTAAAACTTAATTTAAAAAAGTAGAGGAGCACCGCTCCCAACCGCTCCCACTCACTTCGACCACTGGCTGTAGCCCTTCCTTCCAAACGACCTGGGGACTCCAAAAATGATGACCCTGACCCAGGGCCTGGTGAGACCAAATAGACTTAAGAAGCTTTTTCAGCCATCTTATGCCATATTGGATCCGTGCAGGGCTGCAATACCCCAATACTCTGGGACCTCAAGGAATTGTGTTGTGTATGGTCTTCTGATTTCTGAATCTCAGTGAACATTTGGGGGCATCCTGCTGGATCTCCAGAGACATGATTACGTCTAAAAAGTTCCATCACCAGAGTGCTGGACCTATGTAACGACAAGAATCCGACCGGCAATATTTCGTCTACTTCTGCCTGAAAAGGCACCAAATCCACAAAACCACATTTAGCCATGAGCACAACCTTGCCTAGAGCCTTCCTTGTGATCCTTGCTGCAAAAGACCTTCCAGTGTCCTGTCTTATTACTGAAGGAATTCAACATCCAGGTTTTTGGCTGCAGATCCTGAAGTCCTCCTGCTGCAAAATCTTCTTCTGTGCTGTGGTACTGTGCTGGCATGGGTATTTACTTACCTTAAGTCTCTTGTGATTCCTGTGTACTTTTGGGGTGTGTACTGTGAATGGGAGGCCTCTCGTCCAGTGCACCCAGGTCCAATGCTGGAATCCTCCTAGGGTGTCTCCTGTAAAGCTCCTGGACCCTCAAATAACTCTAAAGTAAAGCACACACCTGTTTGAACAGTCTTCCTTAGGAACTATGACGTTTGCTACTTAAGAACCTATCCTGATACTAACTGTTGGACACTAGACCCTAGTGACCCCCTTCTGCCACTGAGAACACTCATGCTCCAAGAATAAGGGAAAAGTGTTTAAAGGATTGGGCCTTTTGCCTAGAAAAGAGAACACGTGTTTAAAAGTTACTTACTTGCAAAAGAAGTTGGTTGGTAACTGTAACTCTGAGAGTGAACAGTTACACAATGGGCCTCATTACGAGTCCGGCGTTAACCGAGGCGGTAAAACCGCCTGGTTAACGCCGGACTCGTATTACCATTCCGCCTCCGTGACTCCCGGAATTACCGGGGCATCACAACCCCGGTTTTCCGGGAATCACGGAGGCGGAATGGTGTAAATCCCCATTCCCATTGAGTCCTATGGGACTCAATGGGAATCGGGATCATGGAAACACCGGCAGCATCTTGTAATGCTGCCGGTGTTTCCTCGTCCGCCTGCAGGCGGGCGGTGTTAAACCCGCCAGGTCAGACCTGGCGGGAACATCACCTCCCGCCTGCAGGGGTCGGGATCAGGCGGTTCGGAAACAACGGTGGCGGCGGGTTTACCGCCACCGTTATTTCCGGACCGCCACGATCGTAATGAGGCCCAATGTCTTACTTACCTATAACTTACCTATGTTGCACTATTCTGAAAAGTATTTATAAGGTTACGTTTCTCGCCTGTGAATTGGCTGTGCCTCTTTCCCAAATGTAATGCTGTTGGTGTCATTTCATTATTCCTGTTAGGATAATTGTATGTGTCTCACCATCTGGGTCTTGCTTCCCCTGACTTACTGTTAGCCTGCCCAGAATAATTCTGCATTGGGTTTCATCTACCTATAATAACTTTGAGTCATTCATAAACATTAACATTGGGTTTTGCTTTCCCGGGTCTTAGGTTTACAATTGCCTTGAAGTTGCTCATAGGTCCTGTAAAAAGTGTATAGGTTTTACTGACCTTGAGTATACCTGTGTTATCCTAAAATAAGTTAGAGTTATTGCTTCCCTTAGTTTGTGAAGTGAAATGCAACTGGAATTGAATATCACACCCCAAGGTCCAACTCCCCTAGAATAATTGCGTTATCCTGAATCAGAGTTATAGCTTTATACTGTTCCTCGTATCTGCATTTCACTGGATCAGTAAAGTATATTGTCTAGTTGATATGACTTTGTGATTTCTTGCTGAGTGTTATGGAACAACTGATATGGTCTACTACTCTGGTGTTACTGAAAGTAATCCAAAAGTAACTATTGGTTTTGACTTCCCTAGAACTCCTGCTAGGTGTTCCAAATAAAGTTATATGATTTGGTCTGTGCACCTTCAAGCATAGTTTTGTGTTTTTATAATGGTGGTTATTTATAATGTGATAGTACTTATTTCCCCGAAGACTTATCTGGGGCTACTTGTATTCAAATAAAGCATTTATTTTTACAATACATTATGTTTCAGTGTTTCTATGGACCATTTGTATTACAATTTCAAGTGTACTGATCCTACACCCCTCTCTCCCTCCTAAGATAAGCCTGGCTGATCTGTCTATGCCACCCTGAACTCAGATGGTATAACCTTATTGTAAGAGGGGATTGTTGTACTGCCTCAGTTGAATGGTTTAACTAAGCCCTTAGTTGGAATTCAGAAAAACTGTCCTAAAAGGAACCTTTATGTTTCCACTTGCAAACCTTGTATTCACATGTTAGTCTAGGATCTTTGATCCCTTTTTTATCTCTGGAGTATAGGTGTGTTATGGGTGCTTGGGAAGTATCCCACTTCGTGGTGATGAGTTAACCATTGTCCCTCTACAAACGAGAATGCATGTTGGGGAACTGGCGGGGAAGCCTGTGGTTAAGGGCTTCATTTTCCTAATCCCAGACGAATAAAGTTGTCGCTGTCACAGCATCTGGGCCAATCTGGAGTGTGCAATGCCGTGCAACATTACGATCCCAGAAATAAGAGCATGCCCTATGCGACCCGTTGCACTTCTCATAGAAAACTCTGTTTCGTGTAGAGTTCTGGTGTTTTTAGTAGAGTCACCACTTTTATGTGTTCCCATCCTGCTTTGAAGTAGTGAATCTCCTGCTTCCATTTCCTGGCTCTGTCTACTAGACATCATTCTGGATTATCCTTTGTTTTAATGCTATGGTGTGAGGACTGATCACTGTGGACCAGACTGATTGCATAGACTGCAACTTGTTTTTTTGATTACCCTTCTAGTGTGGTCCCCTTGGTTCCTTGTCCACTTAAACTTGTAGGCTTTCTTTGACTTTCTCCAAAAATAAGTGCCTAGCCCTGGGTCCTGATTCATTAGCCAGACCCTCTTGCTATTAAGGTTGTCCTTTTGTATGGGACTACTGTGCAAGTCCATCCAGGTTCCACTGCGCAGGTTTTCTGATGTTTGGACTGTTGATATTTTCCCTTCCAGGGCATCAAGACCAGCTCTTCCAGGTGGGTTATTGCAGCTGGGCGTGTGGGGGATTCAAAGTAGTGGGAGACATGCTTGTTATATGGTCTAACCTAAAATATATCCTGTGTTCCTTTTCTGATCCAGATATCCCTCTTCCACCGTTTCACCTGTTTCCCTGGACATGAGTCTATTACAACTTTGCCTCTAGGTTGAGGGATCTGGGTTAAAGTCTATCTGTCCTCCTGGAGCACCATGATCCTGGGACTTCCACGGCATAATGGTGAATGTTCTTGGCGAGTTGACCCTGTTCCATTTCTTATGGGAAATGTCAAGAACTGTTATTTATGTTCAGCATGATACAATGGGTGGCAGGGCTGTGGGTCTCAGGTTGGAAGACTTCTGAGGGGCAATTGGAATAATAGACTTCCTCACCACAGGTCCTCATTTCTGTGGGGTGTTCATTTTGCCCTTTCCCTTTTTCTCTTATGGGGTCCTGGTGAGGAGCTTAAACTGCAGGCTCTCTCAGCCTACTTGGTTAGTTTGCTGTGTTTGTTCTATCTCAAATGTGTTTTCTGATGTGAGGCCTTTGGACCTGAATTGAGTGTTTCTTTTGACAAGGGGTTGTTCTCTTTGCCATCTCTCATAGGACTATAACAGGTTGTAGAGCAGTAAAATATCCATCTTTTCATGGTTTACCTAAATTCGGGGTTATCTTTTGCATCAAATATTATGAAAGCACGACCCAAAATGTTGATGGGTTCTACTTCTCATCTGTTCATTTCCTAATGTAAACCTCTCAGATCTGTCTCTTTGCCCGCTCTGACTGGACGGGTCCATTTGGACAAGCCCCAGGCTCAGATTGATTTACGTTCTTTTGATGCCCATTCTGTTAGTTGGGTCATCACGTCTAGGGCTAATTGGGCTGGTGCCCGGTTGAAGGGTGTTCTCTGGTTAGAAGATGAGTCCAATGAATCTCTGCTTTGAACATTTGTATTGTAAACCTGCGGATAAGGCTTCTTCGGTGGTCCTGTCTATGCTTAGAATATGCATTACGGGGAGACGCTGCGCCCTACCAATAAAAAGAGATTTTGCTAGGGTACGACGGAAAAGTTGATATTTTATTACAGGCAACAGTTTTATCCCATCTTGGAGAGTGTTTCTTTCTGTAGCCAAACTGACACTTTGACGTTGTAATTTCAGCTTCGAGCTCTGGATGTAGTGCAGTTCTCCTCTGAATGGTCGCTCCTCAAGAAAAGAGGACATGTAGAGGTGTGTGGAGCCTTTTCTAGAGCAAGTGTGGAAATTGGCTATTCGCTCTCTATGGTTAAAGGGGAATTATGGGACTTGTAAACCCTCATCATTAAGTATGTGAATGTTGTATACATTTGGTGTGCTGCTGTCAGAAAATGCCAGGCATTTAATAAAATCTCGACTTTCCGTCGTACCCAAACAAAATCTCTCATACCTCTACGGCCCTCATCCTCGTCCCAGTGCTAACCTTTGAAGCTCGTTCTCCCGCCAGGAACTCTATTCACCAAGCTGTTGTCTAGGCCCCTATGCCTCCTTAGGAGGTATAACCACCCAACCTACCCTCAGAGTCCTGCTCCTCTGGCTGGAGGTCTACTCCGGCTTCCCTACCATGCATGGGGACTTGGTTCCTAGGCGCCAGATCTAGGAGCCAGATGATGGCGGATGTTTTGTGGTTACTGTCCTACGTATGACATTGCTGGGTAGTCGCAGAATTATGTGGGCTCTAAACCGAGGTGCACAGATGCAGATGCACTCCTCTGCTGGCATCTCTACCCAAACAGGTTATACGCCTGTGCCTGGGAGTTGGGTAAGGAGGAGGTTTTCGGTGGAGGGGGGTAGACCTCTTGATGCTGGTGTGTTCTGCATGGGCACCATAATGGGTGAGGGCTCTGTGCCAGAGACAGAGGTGGAATGCATTTTCAAATGGAAGAGGAGACTTAGGAGTCCATCTCCTGGCTCGCCCATTGAAAAAAAGTGAAAGGTTGCAAAAAGGCAAAGGTGACCAGAGGGAACTGGAGGTCCTACTCACTGAATTGCTTGAGGACTAAAAGGGTTCTAAAAAGAAAGGGAAGTAGAAAAGGACCATCCCCTTCCAGTTATTCTTCATCTTCCTCCATTTCCTCTTCCTATTCCTCGTCCTCCTCCACCAGTTCCTCGTATTCCCGGGAGGAGCTGGGTGCTACCGGCAAATACATGGCAGGGATATTGCTGAAAAGGTCCTCAATGGGATCCAGCAGATGATGTGGATCCATCTGTTTGACAACATAATGGCTTGCCCAAAGTCGACCTGAACCTTAACCCTGGCATTAAGAGAAAGGTCCTGAGGGAATGAAAGGACTAGGAACACATCTCCATGCCCAGGTGCTTGGCCACATTTTACCCCTTTATGGGTGAGTTAGACAAGCTGCCGTTGGCAATTGAAGTGGATGAAATCCTGCCTAGCTTGGTCAGGAGGTACTTTTTAACAGTGAATCTGGCAGCCATTAGGGACTCGGTCAACAAAAAAGTGGACTCTGCTTTTAAAAAGGTTACACTGGTTCCCATCTGGCCCTGATATCCAATGTATATGGATCTTATGCAGCAGAGACGGTGCTTGCAGGCTTCCGGATGTTAAGAGCAGCTTTCGAAGTTGGTTGTGGCTGTGCTCCCATGCTGACTGAAATGCAAACACAGGTGGAGTTTATGTTTAATCTTTTTTATGATGGCATTAGGGGTATGGCCATGACTATCAGGGTTTCAGTTTTCCATTAAGAAGACACATTCCGCTTCGAAGGGTCATAAGCCATGACAACTATAGTCGACAGAAGAATGGCTTGCTTGAGAAGAATGGCTTGCTTTTTCCAGGTCTCGAACCGGGTGGGACTCGGATGCCTGTGTCAAAAGGACAGCCTGGCTGGGAAACAAGCTTGAGCTCTCACCCGTACTTCAGGACTCTGGAAAGATTGAGATGCTCGTTCCAAATGTCAGAATGAAGCGAGAGGCGATGGAAGAAGCTATCCTGGATCTCGGATGAAGAAGCCGATTGTCTGGTTCCTCAGGGCGCAGAAGGGTCAGAGATTCTATTTGGATTGGCTGGCATCTGTCGACCTCCAGGATGTGCATTTTCACATTCCTATCAGCAGGAGTCACCAGAGGATTCTGAGGATCAGGGTGGGTGCTGACCATTTCCAATACAGGATCCTGCTGCTCAGACTCAAATCACCCCCCAGGGTCTTTACCAAGATCCTTGCCCCGCTGTCCTGATTATGGAAGGTATACAAGTTTCCCGAATATGGATGACTGGCTGGTCAAAGCTGCGTCACAGCAGCTGGCATCCAGGCACCCTCGCAAGATCTGTTGGCCCCTCACGGAATGGAGCTTCCTGATCAACGAGGGCAAATCTCATCTGTGCCCATCCAGGAATTTATATTAATTGTGGCACAGTTCTGTACTGCAGACAGGGCAGCGTGCCTGTGGCAGCTACTGAAGCAAGTCGTTTGAGAAGGACTGGGAGATGGCCTGTGAGCTGTTCACACTCCATGGCCATATGGCCTCCTGCTTCTTCGTGGTTCCTCGGGCATGCCTGCACATGAAACCCTCTCTGACTTACATCCCCAGAAATTGGGTCCCATCGTACTTACGCTTCCAGCAGACCTTCCTGAACTCGCCTGCTCTGAGGGCGGACCTAAAGTGGTGAAGGTCCATGTCTCCACTCAGAGAGTGCATATGCGTGACTCAATCTCAAAGGATCATCCTTACTACAGAAACCAGCATCACTGGATGGGGGCCACCTTGCATGACCTAAGCCAACCATTGGAGTCCCACAGGTCGTCCAATTGGAATGAGCTGGCGGCTATAGGGTGGGCCATGAAGGTCTTCAAGGACCTGTTGAAGGACCAGTCAGTGGTGGTGCAAACGGGCAATAGCACAGTCCTTTCCTACATCGATTGGCAGGGGAGTATGAGGGTCATGGTCCTGCATGTTCTGGCGATGGATAATATTCTGTGGGTGGAGAAGGCCATATTGTCCTTAGAGAAGGAGCATATCAGGGGGTTAGACAATATGGTGGCAGACTGGCTCACCCACAAATTCCCGGGGAAAAGGGAATGCTTCTTACATGGTCTGGTCTTCTCAGAAATCAGCTAGAGTATCGGGACACAGGTCACCAAGTACATTTACCGGGTCCAGTCTCCTGGGGCCTTGAGAACAGATGCAATGTTGTCAGACTGGCCTTAGACGTTGTTGTATGCTTTTCCTCCCATTCCCCTCATAACAGGCATCTTGAGGAGAGGCACGGGCCTCGATAATTCTGTTGGTACCATTTTGGCCACGGCAAAGCTGATTTCCATCACTTTTGGGGTGGCAGGTGGAACTCCAGCAGCTGATCACCATGTGGCCCTCCCTTTTCCTGTACCGTCAGGGCCACATCTCCTGCCACTCGATTCCATGGTCAGTATGGAAGTTGGAAGGAGGGGCTTACTGAGACTACGGCTGTTTGCACCATTGGCGTCCTTGGTTCAGGGTGCCCGGAGGTCCTCTACTCTACTGGCATATGACAGGCTCATTTTGTGGCCTGGTGTGGACTAAATGATCTACCGGCCCTGGTGTGTGGGCTTCCTGACATGTCAGCCGGGCGGTCCTGGAGCACATGAATCGCACAAGAGCCCTTTCACAAATCTGATAACTTGATGGTTACTTTTAAGCCTGGCGGGATTTGGAAAAAGGCCTCCACGGCGACCATTAGCAAGTGGATAAAGGTGGTCATTCTGATGGCATATGACCTCAGAGTGTTATGTCCTCTGGGGCCGGTGCAGGGTCGGTCCAGAAGGGGTATGGCTGCTTTTGGGCCAGTGGAAGGGGTGCCACTCCACAAGACATTACAGACTGAATATAGGCGATCCACAGGCCTATTTTGGGGGGTGGTGGGTGCGTTCAAGAATGCCCTGAGGTACTTTGCACTTCCTGTTTGTTTTCTTCTGCTTCAATAAAGTATGGTGATGCGTGCGGTGCAAACAATCTGCATTTGGGTGATTTGTCACTGGACACCATCCCATGCTTGGTGGCTTTGGTATATAGATGAGGAATAGGGAACTGGAGGTAATGGAGGCATTACCTACCAGTAATCTTCATTGCTCCTAGTCCTAGTCTTCCTTGTTCCAGTACAGATGACCTTCCACACCCCCCTCCCTTTTTTGGGGGAAGGGCTCTGTGACTCAACTGAGACAATTAAAACTGGAGTCAGTGGGTAGGTTGGGGAATAGAGTTAATGGTGAGAGGACAAGCCTAAAGGTAAGTACCGGAACAAGGAAGACAAGGACTATGAGTAATGAAGATCAGTGGTAAGTAATCCTACCATTAGTGTGTCACTCTCACGTGGCACAAAGGCCGAGTCTCTCGAGCTGTGATTAGAGCTTGGATCTGTAGGATCCCCACAAATCCTTGCCACGAGTGCTTAACTATATGCTTTACTATGAAGACAGCGAGCGTGCAGTCAGCTGTCCACTGGTGGCTCAGGGTGGGGGGGTGCTACTGCACAGGACAGACACTGCATTGCCCCTGTTCAGACGGCTACTGACCGGATGTGTAATTGAAGATGCGTTGGAGTGTCGTGATCACATGCAGTGTGGTAAGGAGATGCAGGGGGCCAACTCTGAATGCTTAGATCGTGCAGCCAGGTCTTTGCCTGTTATAGGTAATTACCCTCCGCATCTAACACATGTGCCTGCTGCAGGGGTTCCACACACGGGGATGATTTACTGCCGTGCCTATCAAGTCCGACCGTCTCATCCTGCCTTATTCTCTATTAATCCTCTGACTACGTCCCGAGAGTAGACACACGGCATCCCATGATCATTGTGTTCCATACAATTACGCCAAATAAACCGTGCAATGTGGAATGTGAATTCGCAAAAAGAACGGGGGTCTCTGCCAATTACAGCTCACATGCTGTCTGTAAAATGCGGGAACTTGAAAGGGGTGGGGGGCATCGGGATACCTTTCCCCTCACCCCTCCTTACACAAGACCAGGCTAGCCTTATATAAGGCTGGACAGGGTAGATCGGATACCTACAGCGAATCAAAGGTATTTAGAAGCTGTTGATATTTCCAATGAAAGGCCCTGACAGATGTGGATTTGAATTTCAGAACGCCATTTGGAATTATAAACACACTAGACAGTTCCGAGGTTTTCAGCAAAAGGTAAAAAGCGCCATCTAGTGGCCACTTTGAAAACTAACTTCTCTCTCACTGGCAGGGAAACATGCGGCTTGAATGTAACGCACAGTGCCGGATGACAATTGTCCTATCTCACCGTATTTCTTTTTTATTTGGGGTATTTATCGAACGTGAACCTATCAACTTACCACTGTCTCATATGTACAGAGGCTGACATCTGGAGAACGAGGTGGGAGGTCCACACGTAATGCCAGTGACATTCAGAGAGTCCTAACAGGTAACCGTGAAACATATGGTGCAGATTGGTGGAACAGTGTGGAATTGCACGAGGAAGAAACACGAAAGGATGTTTTAATTTTCCATTTTAGATAGATAGCTAAATAGATAGAAATATAGATGTATTGGTTTACAGTTAGTGGTTACAGGAAACAGTGGTGAAAGAGGGGCTGGGGTTGGAATGGGGGAAGGCTGTTGACGGTGGTCATCAAGACAGATATTGGGAGGGTGGTCTTACATTCCCATTTGGAGTAGCAACTGAAAATGTAACACAAAATCTAATTCACAAACACAATCCCATAATCCCAGAGGCTTGCTTAACTTCAGTCCATGTATGAAGCACGGTTTGAGGTGCATCTTATTTGTAAACCCAAAAACTGTTTTCATTCACATCACTGCAAGATTGTCTCAACGTCTCAAAAAGGCACTTAACACAGTGGTAATTTGCAAAGTGTGTGTGTGTGTGTGTAGGTGCGCTGCTATACTGTGGAGCAGGACTCGTGCAGTGCCTGCAATCTTTTCCAATTCATGTATGTTTTCCTCCTTCTAAAACGCTAAACATATGTACTAGTTCTCTGGATAGACTAGTTCAGGCCTGGTGTCGGCAGTGTGACTCCTGCCTAGCAAATATTGAAGCCTGCAGAAACCAGCACAGCAGCAGACAACTATCGGTAACAACATAATACGATGACCTGAGTGCCACCCTGGCAGGGGCGTCTGTAGAAATAAACAGTGACGCGGTAGCCCAAAGGGCACAAAGATAACTTGAGGCGTGTGCAGGTCCCAAAAACCAGTAAGTGCCAATTGTTCCACTTAGTTTACATGAGCATCTATTTCCCAATCTAAACTCACCCACTCACATCAAACGCACCCACAACCAGACCTGTCCTTCTGCCATGAACCTAGATGACTCTCCTGCTAACAACGTGATCAAAGTTCCCGGGGTTCCAAATTTACAGACATCTCATCTTCAAAACCCACATCACAATGGCAACTCAGACAGCTTGGTACCAACTCTCTTTTTTTGCAGACAATCAAATCCTCCCTTTCATGCAATAACGTATGATCCACCATCGAGGTGCTTGTCCTGTCCCTTCTAGATGGAGGAACCACCCTACTAACCTGCCTAACCGCATTCACCCCGGCATGAATGGGAAGCGTCCTCCACACCACAGCCAACCTCATCAAAGGACTCCGCAAAATGAGAGTACATTGTGCCCTTACTGATCGAACAACGTTGGTTATCCTTACAAGCATGCCTTGCCCACAAAACCAACCTCAGCCTTTATAGAGCCAAGACTTTGCGTCTTCCCTCCATCCTACCTGGTTAGAGGTCACTATCTCTAACGGCCAACGCTCCAGGAGAAGCCAGAAACTGGCCGGAATAGAGCTTCAAAAAACGCAAACATGAAATAACCAGTAAACAGGCAGGGAAACCGCATGTCCGTCAACATTAGAGTTGCACACATGCAATAATGAAAGGAGCTCTCTTCAAGAAGCACCGACTTAATGCACCATTGGAACCTCCAGTCCCACCTGACAGATGAAACAGCCTCACCCCTAATGCCTGTTGCTGTTGCTTAATTGTATACTTCACAGCATTGCTGCAACTTACGCCCCTTTACCTCAGAGTATGAGGTGAACCAGAACTATCGGCAAATGAGTTGCAACTACATGTTACCACCGTGTTGATCATTGAAGCTAAAGCATGTGTTTTCATGTTAACGTCCTGTAGCAGTTACAGATACACTGAAATCTGTTTGACCATATATTCCTGAAGCTTGGACGCGCTCTCCCCATGAGTGGACACTGGGTGGCTTCACCTTGGTCAGGGGGTGATGGTCATCTTGGTCAGAGAAAGATGGAGGAAGTTCTGCTCACAATAAGATGATATCCCTCCTGCACTCCACCTCCTCCTGACTTTTGAAAACATGTGCCAAGTTGTTAGCTCAGGTTTTATCTTTAGACATTGCAGTTGATAAAGTTCCAGACCTTTAGCAAGCAATGCTATGTTAATGTTAGGTGGCTGCCTTCATGACATTGGGCAAGTATGCGATTGCAGTACTAGCCTTGGTGACTAGTCACTTCAATAACTGTAATGCACTCCTGGGAGGGTAAATAAAAGAAACCTATTGGCAGGCCCCATGCGGCTCAGTACTGATTGGTTTGACCAAGTCCAAGCTGCTGAAAGTGACCTGCCTTGGCTTCTAGAGAGTAGGTCATTTAGATTGCCATTCTCTGCATCATCTTCACATGCATTCATTGGGCTGCTCCTGCCTGCCTTCTGAGTAGCATCAAATGGTTAGGACAGACCCTGTACGTAGGCACAATCACAGAATGATTGGCCCCAAGACTTTCTGTCAGCCAATAGGCTGTGCGAGACTTTCAGTCTTGGGGCCCAGGCTCTGGAATACATTGCCAAATGATGTTCATGGCAATACAGGCTTGTCTAGTTTCAGACACCTACTGTACCAGTGTCCACTCAGGTAGGTCTTTGTATAAATGTTCCGACCGACTGAGAAACAGAAATGACAAATAATACTGGGAGCCTCCCTCCTTTGCCCATTTCACCCAGTTAGCTGTCAACCTGCCCTGGCTGCGACGTCTTGTGACACATGTCTTGCAGCGTCCTTCCACCTACCCTGTCCCCCGCTGGATCGCAGTTCCAGTACTTTTTTTTCTGGTACACTTCTTGCACTGCGTGACACGCATTCATGTTAAGCCATTGTTACACGGGGCTCCACGGCTTCTTGAAGCTAGGTCTGCACTCAATACATGCCCCAAATAAATAAGTCATTCAATAAATACAATATGAACGCCTTTAATAATGAGACACGAATATTGAAGCTTGAAAATCCTTCGAGATAAGGAATCGTATAAAACCAAATACTATGGATCCTCGGCAGGAGAGTAGCTGTCAATGGTTGTAAAAACAACAGCAAAGAAGCTGTCAAAGGCATTCGGTGTTCGTTTTTCATTGAGCCAGATACTGCACTCCTTCGGTGCGCCTCAGCTTTGTGTCCGGCAATGGTCAAGGTGTAACCAAACGAGAGTAAAAGTCTCCAATGTCCCCAATACCCGACTCCTAAGCAGGTGCTGCCAGGCTCACCCCCACTGTACCCTGAATTGCACCACAGCCAGACTTGCACGTTTGCCACGTGTGCAAGTGTATCAATAATATGACGTTCACAATGTTAGATAATGATGCACGGCAGATCGCACTTGCCACTAAGTACTGTGCAAGTACTGAATGCATCACCCTCCGAACTAGGAACTGGCTCTGAGAAGTCTCCGACAGGATTCAGAGCTGGGACTGAGGACCTGGGCGCCACAACATTGTTAAATTCCGCCACCCTGTGCGACTTTCCAGAGCTTCTTTTACAACATGTTTCTAAAATCAAGTTGTTTTCTTTATTTGTTGTATCTGGGCTAAAGTTTCTGTGACAATGAATAGCACTAGCAAAAGAACAGCGCTTACGCCGATGAATAATTGAGAACTTGCACTTTCATGGTCTGGTCTGTTCCTATTCTGTACGAGTGAAGCTTGCACTGCTGCTGCTGCCCGTGCTCTGCCTATCCTGAGCGTGGGGAAGCTTGCACTGCTGCTGCCCATGCTCTGCCTATGCTGAGTGGGGGGAAGCTTGCACTGCTACTGTCCGTGCTCTGCCTATCCTGAGAGGGGGGAAGCTTGCACTGCTACTGCCCATGCTCTGCCTATCCTGAGAGGGGGACAGCTTGCACTGCTTCTACCCATGCTCTGCCTGTGCTGAGGGGGTGTGTGGGGGGAGCTTGCACTACTGCTTCCCACGCCCATGCTCTGCCTATCATGAGCAGAGGGAAGCTTGCACAGCTTCTACCCATGCTCTGCCTGTGCTGAGCGGGGGGTGGGGGGAGCTTGCACTACTGCTTCCCACGCCCATGCTCTGCCTATCATGAGTTGAGGGAAGCTTGCACTGCTTCTACCCATGCTCTGCCTGTGCTGAGCAGGCGGTGGGGGAGCTTGCACTACTGCTTCCCACGCCCATGCTCTGCCTATCATGAGCAGAGGGAAGCTTGCACTGCTTCTACCCATGCTCTGCCTGTGCTGAGGGGGGCGGGGGGGAGCTTGCACTACTGCTTCCCACGCCCATGCTCTGCCTATCATGAGCGGTGGGAATCTTGCACTGCTGCTGCTCATGCTCTGCCTAACCTTAGCGGGTGAAAGCTTGCACTGCTGCTGCCCATGCTCTGCCTATGCTGAGTGGGGGGAAGCTTGCACTGCTACTGTCCGTGCTCTGCCTATCCTGAGAGGGGGGAAGCTTGCACTGCTACTGCCCATGCTCTGCCTATCCTGAGAGGGGGACAGCTTGCACTGCTTCTACCCATGCTCTGCCTGTGCTGAGGGGGGGGTGTGGGGGGAGCTTGCACTACTGCTTCCCACGCCCATGCTCTGCCTATCATGAGCAGAGGGAAGCTTGCACTGCTTCTACCCATGCTCTGCCTGTGCTGAGCAGGGGGTGGGGGAGCTTGCACTACTGCTTCCCACGCCCATGCTCTGCCTATCATGAGCAGAGGGAAGCTTGCACTGCTTCTACCCATGCTCTGCCTGTGCTGAGGGGGGTGGGGGGAGCTTGCACTACTGCTTCCCATGCCCATGCTCTGCCTATCATGAGCGGTGGGAATCTTGCACTGCTGCTGCTCATGCTCTGCCTAACCTTAGCGGGTGAAAGCTTGCACTGCTGCTGCCCGGGGGGAAGCTTGCACTGCTGCTGCCCATGCTATGCCTCTGCTGCTCGTGGGGAAGCTTGCACTGCTGCTGTCCCTGACCTACCTATGCTGGGTGGGTGGAAGCTTGCACTGCTGCTGGGGAAGCTTGGTCTCTCCATGTCATTGCTGCACCGAATATCAACGTTTGCTAGTGGTGGCCAACCACCCCCAAACCCTGATAATGAAAGGTTGTACCTTGCTTGTCATGTAAACTCAAAGAATTACAGGATGATTTCGATAGCCTGTTTGTGGTTGTGCATCACTTGAGGCGCGGATAATGGTGACTGTATGTCTAGAAGTACCCGCTTTTCCAAAAATGGTCTTTTCAAATATGGCCCAACATTAACGCAATATAAATACACCTTGCTTAAGTTTTCTCATAATGAAATATTGATAGTAGAAGTGGCAATGATTTGTCTGAATAGCTGTATTTGCAGAGAATACAGTCCCACATGTACATTAAGTCAGACAAACCTCAGCCCAAGCCCCTGCTCTGTGCAAGTCTCCTTGATGCCTTGATCACTAATGGCTTAATTCAAAGAAGCATTTTGTAATGGCTAAACCCCATTGGGAAACGCTCTGTGAATCAGGGCCTAAATGTTGTATTTTATTCATTGCACTTTTCTGTTAGCACAGATCCCTGGATAACCAGTCGCTGTGCCATGGCCAAGTGTGGGTGCCACAGGGCCTGTGCTGCTCCCTACACAAAATATCATATTAGTATTATTGCCCATGGGGCAACAGTGTAGTCTACCAGGCCATCACGTCACCCCGTGCCCCTTGACTCACCAGACGCCGCCCCGCACCTCTACTCCCTGACACCCTGTACAGCTGGACGTCACTCTTTGCCCCTCTGTATCTTACCCCCGCTATATATCTATTCTGTTGTTACCCCTGTGAAGCGCTCTGTAATAAATCTGTACTGTTGGATACCTCTGTAAAGCGTGCCATTATGCATCTGTACTGTTGTTACCTCTGTAAAGCGCGCCATTATGCATCTGTACTGTTGGATACCTCTGTAAAGCGTGCCATTATGCATCTGTACTGTTGGATACCTCTGTAAAGTGTGCCACTATGCATCTGTACTGTTGTTACCTCTGTAAAGCGCGCCATTATGCATCTGTACTGTTGTTACCTCTGTAAAGCGCGCCATTATGCATCTGTACTGTTGGATACCTCTGTAAAGCGTGCCATTATGCATCTGTACTGTTGGATACCTCTGTAAAGCGTGCCATTATGCATCTGTACTGTTGTTACCTCTGTAAAGCGCGCCATTATGCATCTGTGCTGTTGGATACCTCTGTAAAGTGTGCCATTATGCATCTGTACTGTTGTTACCTCTGTAAAGCGTGCCATTATGCATCTGTACTGTTGGATACCTCTGTAAAGCGCGCCATTATGCATCTGTACTGTTGTTACCTCTGTAAAGCGTGCCATTATGCATCTGTACTCTTGGATACCTCTGTAAAGTGTGCCATTATGCATCTGTACTGTTGTTACCTCTGTAAAGCGTGCCATTATGCATCTGTACTGTTGGATACCTCTGTAAAGTGTGCCATTATGCATCTGTACTGTTGGATACCTCTGTAAAGCGTGCCATTATGCATCTGTTCTGTTGTTACCTCTGTTTTTCATTTACATATACATGTATCATGTCTCGGTGATCACAATTTTGACAGAGACGGAAACTAAAATGCATTATGCAGAGTGACTACTGCAGAATCACAGACTGGTGAAGTGTAGAAGCCGAGATTCGGACCCAAGTCTGCAGTGCTTTCCTTTCAGACTGTACATTCTTCTGAAGCATCTTTAGTTAGTTGTCTGTGAAGAACTAAACTAGTACCCCCTAGATGGGTAACAGCGTGTACATGCTCCATATGGGGAGAGACAATATGAAGCTTGGAAAATCCCAGTGATTGTCCCAGCATCCTGGGTGTGGAACCTCCTCCCCCTCTCCCCACTCCCCAGACGATAATGCCCCTGTTCTTCCTCGAAGCCCCACCAGGGGAAATGAAGGCATGTGTCTCCAGCAGTGCTTCTGGTTCCCCTTGCTTCTTTCCACCTCACTTTAGTTCTGGGGCCTCCAATAAAGGTGTCCCTCATTGAGAAACAGATGGAAACAAGTTGGATGTGGCTCTAGATGTGAGGGGAAGCGGGAAATAAATAATTTACTGGGAACTCGTTGCCCCTTTCTCATTTTGTTTCCTTCGTATGTTGCTATTCACCCTGGGAGCTTGTTTCGTTTTCTCTGTCACCCCTGACTTCTCCTTTAACCACCACACCCTTACTTCTTCCTCGCTTTTCCCACTTCCTATCTTCTATTCCCCTAGAACACTTTGAAACAGCTTCAGTGCGCTATGAAGCCCACTTCGTATCTTCTATTCCCCTCAAACACTTTGAAACAGCTTCAGTGCGCTACTAAGCCCACAGCGTCAGGGCGCTATTAAGCTCACTTCCTATCTTATATTCCCCTCGAACAATTTGAAACAGCTTCAGGGTGCTATTAAGCACAATATAATAACCCTTCATACATACATGCATAATTGTCTTCCCTCTGTGGCCTTGCTTTTGTCCTACCCCCGAACGCAAGGCAGTATTTCACTGGCATCCTCTTCCTTTACGAACACACACTAGGAGGCTCATTATGAGTTTGCCAGTGCAGATATAAGGAGCTGGTACCAACGTGTACCGGCACCTTTCCGGACTGGCAAACTGCAAGTCTGCCGGAAGGGGCTGTGATCTACCAGCAGGCCTGAGCTGCCGGTAGTTCAGGACCCTACCGGCAGACCATTTCCGCAATCACTGACACACGTATTACCAGTGCCTATGATTGCGACATCCCCATCCCATTATGTCCCCTGGGACTCCATGTGAATGGCGATTTACTGGCATCTACGCCACCTGTAATATCCCAGTAATACCGGCATATCAGGCGGCAGGGACGGTACAGTAATCCCCTAGTATCCCGCAGTAATTACCTACAGGGATACCAGCGGACTTGTAATGACTTCCATTGTTATGTGCAATGCGCCTAACCGGCAGTGAGGCCTGTTGCTTATTTAACATGACTTTTAAGGAGATCTGACACAGAAACGCACACATACCTGTTTAATAAGGTTAGACTGGGTGCCTTTTGGTTAAAAAGAGTTTGTAACTCTATTTCCACACATACGATGGAGCAGGGCTTTCAGAACAGCGCAGGCAGACACTAAACACACGTTCAGATACCTCCCCGATTTTACGCTGGCCGGACCAAATGAAATATTTCAAATTTCATAGTCTGTGGTGCTTCAACACCAACTGAGGAGTGTAATCAGATCTTAATCTCTAGCCATGCGGGCTCAAAATAAATTGTGTGGTCCCAGATTCATTGCCGGAAATTGTTGTTTGTACATTAATTAACCTATGCAGTAGCATAGCCGCACCTCACAATTGACAGGATTAAAAATGAATATATTGACAAGTCATTAGTTTGCTGACACATTTGATAGGTCATCAGCAAGGCGAGGAGAGCCAATTACTACCTCGCTCTCCCTTTGAAAGCACTACCTCCAATCGATCAACTTTGAACTGCGCGCAATGCAATGGATTTCCCATGGGAAAGCGAGCCACGAACTGATAGGAAATTCTAATTGGAAACCCACTGGACATGTGCATTTATTGAAATCTGCATGCATGTGAAATCAACAGTAAGTTGCTTTTTGCGTATCGCTTGCTCCAGCAGTTTTCGCCACGTGATAACGCTGTGTCTAAGAAGCGCCACTGCGATCCAATGTAATGGTACGCTGTATGTTGGCCTTTGCATTATTCAGCCACAAAGACTTTCAAAAAATCTGCTGCAAGTGATAAAGAAGACCCCACCCAGAACAGAGTTACTGAGCTGAAGATCCCACCCAGAACAGAGTGACCGATTTACTGAGCGGAAGATCCCACCCAGAACAGAGTTACTGAGCTGAAGATCCCACCCAGAACAGAGTGACCGATTTACTGAGCGGAAGATCCCACCCAGAACAGAGTTACTGAGAAGAAGATCCCACCCAGAACAGAGTTACTGAGAACAGAGTGCCCGATTTACTGAGCGGAAGATCCCACCCAGAACAGAGTGCCCGATTTACTGAGCTGAAGATCCCACCCAGAACGGAGTGCCCGATTTACTGAGCTGAAGATCCCACCCAGAACAGAGTGCCCAATTTACTGAGCTGAAGATCCCACCTAGAACAGAGTGCCCGATTTACTGAGCGGAAGATCCCACCCAGAACAGAGTGCCCAATTTATTGAGCTAGCTGCCAGCACACTATTGGCAGGGCTTGATACGACTTCTGTAAGTGGCCCCGCGATGCCCTTCACAAAGTTGTACAGACGTACAATTGGAACGAGGTACTGTGAAAGCTCTAGGAACCAAATGACAGGGATCGACATAAGGATTTGATTAGCTGGAGATGAAAGCAGCTCCAGGGTATCCGGCATCACCCAGTGCGTAGGAGCTGCCTCTGGAAAACAGGAGCTGTTATATAGCGGGCCGCAAATTTAACTCCCACATGACATGCAAACTATAACTTTGTCTCAATTAAATATCACCCATTAGGCTATACACATCTTCTGGGTGTGTCCTCGTGCTCATGTATGCACATTCCTAAATGCACAGGATTAATGTCATATGCATATATTTGTATGCCACCAGTTGGCCTCTGGAGCCAAATGTAGCTCCTGGTAGCTGTCGATTTTAAGCCAACCTGGTTCTCCTGTGGTATTACCAGGAGATACATAGCTCCCAGTTCCCCTCAATTTCGATCCCTGTAATGAGAATTACAATGTAACACATGTGGAACTTTTGGAACGCTCACATGAAGGTTAAAATACTATCCTACTGGAATTGCACCAGACACGTTCTTCTTGTTCTCCTCAAGCTGTCCTATCCTTCCGGTAAGAAACCATTGGCAAATACTGCCTTTCAAAAGATGTCCTGGCTTTTGAGGGCGTCAAGGGCAATAGCATGTAGTGTGAAACCAGTGCTGGTTGAGGTTCATCCCACTATCATACCTCCCCACCATCCTTCAGATGACTTTAATCCTATCCAAAAGCCAAAGCCTCCCACAGACGCCAGTTGGCACACCAACCCAACTATCCTGTATGCCCTTTCCGAAGATGAATTCCTCATCAATCTCCCTGTAAAATGATGGTGAGAGAAGAGCATGGAGAGCCAGCCCAGACTCGGGCCAGCTCAGGCCAAACAACTGGTTCGATCGCTGCACGCATTGCTAGTCCACACTCGCCTGTATTTATTTGTTTTTTAATTATTGTGTATTTGTAAGGCGCTTATACGTCAAGTAAATTGTGTTTCAAAGCGCCCACAGGGCAACAGGGTGGCAACATGGGAAAGAAAGCAAATATGAAAATGAAAGATAAAGGCACACCTACTAGGCCTTGTGAGCATTCAGAGTGTGCCAGTGTAGAAATAGAAGGGGTGAGGAAGAGGGGGATAAGTGCTAGGTGTACAAAAGAGGGAAGTGCTAGAGAATAAACAGCTGTTACGTGACTTGGTGAGAGTAGTCAGCTGCCAATAAATAAGTGCAAGCCTCTGGTGGCATAGGCCAATGGGTGCCAAGGAAAGTGCTGACTCCAAGGTTTATGGTTTCAGACGAAGGAGATGGAGGAGACCCATAGAAGATGGCCAGAGTGAGGGGAAGGAATAGGAAACAGGAGTCCCAATAGGAAGGATCTCAAACCTGCTGGGCTTGAGGCAGAGGTCATTGGAAATACACCAGGACTGCATGGCAGATAAGTCAGGAATGATGAAGGAAGTAAGAGGAGGATCAGAGGGAAGTTAGAACAGTTGTTTGTCATCTGCATAGCACTTGAAGTTGGGGGAGAAGGTGGACATGAGGTGTGCAAGTGGAGCAAGATAGGTGTTAAAGAGCCAGGGAGAAAGGTTGGAGCCCTGAGGGATGTCACAGGTGGAGATAGAGGTGAGGGAGGAGAAAGATGCCAGAATAACATGGAACGGACAGTCATTGAGGAAGGAGATCAGTCAGTCCAGTGCCCACTCTGAGAAACCTAGGTTGTTGTAGAGTCGTTTTATGAGGGTGGAGTGGTTGATCATATCAAATGCAGAGGAGAGATCAAGTAGAATGAGTACAGCTGGAGAGTTGGAGTCAAGAGATGTGAGCAGTTCCTCACAGGTGTTCAGAAGAGCAGTTTCTGTGCCTCTGGATGTTTGGAATCCACACTGATGGTCGTGCAGGCAGCCAGCAAGTTCAGTGTGCTGGATCAGTTGGGGGAAGACCAGCTTCTCCAAGAGTTTTCCAAGGACGGTTCTGATCGATATGGGGCAGCAGTTGGCTGGACACGACGGGTCTACTGAAGGTTTTCTCAGGAGGGGCACACAAGGGAGTGCTTAAGTGAGGAGGGGAAGATCCAGTAGCAAAAGAGTGGTTGCAGAAATCTGCAAGTGCAGGGGCAAGAGAACCAATATTGTCTTTAATGGTTCTGGGGGAACAAGGGGAGACCTGTTTGGAGAAGACATTCATGGAGTGCAGAAGTCTGGTGACCTCATAAGGTGTGATAGGAGAGAAGGAGGAGATAATGGCATAGGGGAATTGGAGGCCATAGGAGCCAGAGGTAGGGAAAGGGGAGGGGGAGAGGGACGCAATGAGGTCCTGAGTTTTTGCAGTGAAGTGTGTGGCCAGTGCATTACAGAGGGCCTGAAAGGAAGAGGTGAGGAGGAGACTGCTGAAGTGTTGGCTACTTCTTTGCAGATTTTAAAGAGTTTAGCCATGTTGTTGGATGCACCAGAGAAACAAGCCTGGATGTGGGCACTTTTCTTGGAGTGAATGGAGAGTCAGTATTGCCTTTGGAGCAGGCGACAGACCAGTTTGTCAGAGGGTCAGCCTGACATCTGCCACTTATGTTCACCTGCTCTGCACTTGCGTTTCAGCTGTGCAAGTTTGGAGTCATACCAGCTGTTATGCTTGGAGGCATGTTTCAGGCATATCTTCATGTCTTGGGCAAGAATGTCAAGAGTATTGGTGATGGCAAGATGGAGGTTGCTGAGAGCAGTCAAAGGTTGTCATGACCACTACCCCTCGCCCTGGCAGTCAGGCCTCCAGAGCCACACCACAGTGTCTCATCATGACCCCAAGGGCCTACTCATGTCCCCCAAGACTCTTGGAGTCAGTCCTGGCACCTTTGGCGCCAGGCTCATATGGCAGAAGAGGGAGCTGGAGCTCACAATGGCATTGTCACAACATGCATGCCCCCACATGGTTCAGTTCCAGAATTGAACCATGCAGTCTAGCATTTAGGGTGCGGTCTGGCCTGAAGGCACCTGGGATACCGAAGCCACGCCAAAACTGGAGAACACGCTTTGCGTTGCTCTGCCCTCTCAGCGTAACGTTCACCACGACCTGTCGGATCTTCTTCAGCATTCCGGGCCGACACCTGCAAGAAGAAGCAGAAGAACACCATTAGTACAATTACCTGTTAACAAGTCCATCTCCTCTCATCCGCTCCAGTGTCCAAAACATCCAGCATCTTGGCGAACGCTTGTTCTCTCTCTTGGAAGCCGCAACCTGGGGGAGAATAATCGAAATGCAGCATTAGTAAGCTTTTATTCTTCACATTCAAACAACGATCGGCTGTCTCGCATTTACCTGAGTTGAACTTTCTTCTGGTTCAAGGCCATTCCGGTCTTCCGACAACCTGCAAGAGAAAAGGCAAGACTGATTAACTCGCATAATTACTCCAAGGCAATTTGAACAAGAGAGGGACAGCACAGTTTAGCACATCACAAGAAAAGCACATAGCGCTGTGCTCCGCGCTTTCACTTACCATCTCCAGCACAGCCCCAGCCAGCACGGCACCTTCAGAACCCCTTCCGCACCAAAGAGAGAAGGAGAGACATTAACAGGGGCAATTGCAATTAAGGACAAGCTGTAAAAACAGCAGACTTACCTGAGGAACTGAGTCGCAGCAGGACTGGACTCACAGGACCAGCACCAGTGAAGCAACTCGGCTGCGACACGTCCATCCACAATGCACCCCTGCATAGAACAGCAGGACAGAGAGCGCACCATATCGAAAACCAAGGTGAGGAAAACACTAGGGGGTCGTTGGGTCCACAAGGGAGGTGGGCTCAAGGAAAAAGAGATTATAAGCTAAACTCAGAACTCCTGTATTCCAGACTAGGTCCTCAGCAGAACAAGAACCAGAGGGAGTGGGTCCAGGTTGGAAGCAGTTCAGCCAGATTGGGTGTAGGGATGTCACGATATTGATTTTTTGACGGTATGATAACCTTCATTTGAAATGACGGTATACCGCGGTTATTGCAGTATAGTGCGCACGTGTGTTTATAAGCATGGTGGACACCAACAGTTCTGCAAGGAATTTGGTAATCAAACAGGAGAATAATTCGCAAAGAATCCTACCGTGTAAAGACCAGAGCAATATCGTGTCTGCCCGAGTATAGTGGTACAGCCCCCCACAAGCTGCAAAAGGGACTAACAAATTACATAGTATGGGCAAAGAGAGGGAGCTTTACCTGATAAGAGAATCACGTTTTCGAGTTTTCCCTGTCATCAGGGGAAAGGCGCCAGGGACTAATTCCCAGGCACCAGCAAACACAACAGGGAATCCTACATGGCACTAGTACCCGAGGGTGCAAAGTACTGCCTAGCACCAGCAACTGCATTCTGCCATTAGAGACCGAGGAGCAGTGCCTGGCCACACACTGGACGACAACACTTTTTGTCATACAACATAATTGAAATTAGAACATACTATTTATTGCACAGGCTTGTTACTGCCTTGCAAGGCCACACACGGCAATCACTTAACCACCAAAAGTGACCATGATGCTCATTCAAAAACAAATCACTTATACAAATACAGGTCTCTAAACGAAAACCATTCCCAAGAGACAAGTAAGGGAGGATGGATCAGTGGTCGAAGTGTGCGAAAAGAAGTAGTAGAGCTATGCTTCCTGCTGACTTGAACCACGCTCCCCCAAACCCCATCGTCCCACTCCCTCCCACACGCAATTCAAAACCCCAAACAAGACACCTGCTGTTTAAGGGAATGTTGAGTGCAGTGCATTCATGCATTGAGGTGCAAATTTCAACTTTTACCTACACATTTATTTAAGATGAAACCATTCCGGATTGGTTTCTTTTTAAAATAAAATCATGGGAAAAGTAAAACGTTTAAAATAAAGTATAGGAGCACCGCTCCCGCCCACCACAGCAACACAACTGAATTGAAACACAGGTTTTCAAGGAATGGAAAAAAAAACACATATAAACTGAGCTTTTAACTTTTGTATTTCATGACCGTAGTATTAGCATTGGCAACGCAAAGATCTCTGTTCATATGCCACGTGGGACCCAACGGTAATGAAATACAAAAATAAAAATTAACATTTGTGTGTTTGCTGACAGATTGCCATAGAACTTGGCCAGGCCCAGGGATGAAACGACTGGTTAATTATAAGGCAGGCTTACCTTTAAGTGTGAGGTGCCCTGGGGTGTGCTGAAATCGCACACTAGCAGCAGAATCTTAAGAGGTTCTGTGTCACTCTGCAGACTTCACTGAAGCTCAGGCACATAAAGTGAGTGCTTTATTCCAACACGACCTGCGCACTTAGTGGTCGCATGCATTTAATGTAGAAAAGCACAGACACAGCTGAGACATCACGACCCTTACCCGGGTCAGACAGCAGACGCAGACTTTCTAATAGTTCCTATACTTTTATTTAAAAAAGAAACCATTCCGGATCGGTTTCTTTACAAAATAAAAGTATAGGAACAGTGAAATGTTTAAAATAAAGTATAGGAGCACCGCTCCCGCCCACCACAGCCACACAACTGAATTAAAACATGGGTTTTCAAGTAATGGAGAAAAAAAACACATGTCAACTGAGCTTTTAACTTTTGCATTTCATGACTGTAGTATTGGAATTGGCAATGCAAAGATCTCTGTTCATATGCCATGTGGCACCCAACGGTAATGAAATGCAAAAATAAAAATTAACATTCGTGCGTTTGCTGACAGATTGCCATAGAACTTGGCCAGGCCCAGGTATGAAACGACTGGTTAATTATAAGGCTGGCTTACCTTTAAGTGTGAGGTGCCTTGGGGTGTGCTGAAATCGCACACTAGCAGCAGAATCTTAAGAGGTTCTGTGTCACTCTGCAGACTTCAGGGAAACTCAGGCACATAAAGTGAGTGCTTTACTCCAACACGACCTGCGCACTAGTGGTCGCATGCATTTAATGTAGAAAAGCACAGGTACAGCTGAGACATCACGACCCTTACCCGGGTCAGACAGCAGACGCAGACTTTCTAATAGTTCCTATACTTTTATTTAAAAAAGAAACCATTCTGGAGCGGTTTCTTTATAAAGTAAAAGTATAGGAACAGTGAAATGCAAAAAAGAAAAGCATGGGAGCACTGTTCCTGCACACTTCGACCACTGCATGTGGTACAGACAACAGGTCTCAGAACCTGACAGACTGTCAGTCACCCCAACTATTGGGAACATTGGTGAATGTATGAACCCTAAAGTAGGAAGTCCACCCTCGTACCACTTAATTGCAACTCAATAGGCACATCTCCTTTAGCTCAGTTTGGGACCCTATCACACACACCCCTTCTCGTGCTTCCAACTGCAATGCCATTCTTTTTTCTCCCGCAGCACTAGTAGAACCCTCCTCTATTTACGACCTGCTCATTAAACAACATGTCCTTCATTATCAGTCTATGGAGCGTGCAGCTCAGGGGACAGTTTGTTACGAGCTGGTGCTGACAACTTAGTGTGACAGCCAAATTTCCTTGCGTGATGCACCCAAATCGGTTCAATTGTTTAAAAATATAGAATTTCAAATAATAGTAGATAGATAATAACAACACATTTAAGTAGCAATCACACGTATTAAGGGGGCATTAATCATACAGGACTAGATTTGAACAAAGGGGGAGAAGCAGGACAGAGGGAAAGAAGGCCATGAGAAGGGAGGGAAGAAAAAGAGGATAGCGTCCTGGTTTGGGGGCTGCTTACCTTCCTGGAACCTTGGAAATCCGTGGCACAGCCACAGCATGTAGAGTTTGGAAGTGTGACAGCAGGGTATGCAGCCCAAACAGTGACACGTGCACGATTCAGGAATGTTCCAGCCTGGGCCTGGGCCCGGGCAAACTCCACCTCCTTCACTCCCAGGCTGCTAAGGCCAGCCCAGCCCAGCCTGAGCCTGGGCAAACTCCACCTACTTCACTCCCAGGCTGCTAAGGCCAGCCCAGCCTGGGCCTGGGCAAACTCCACCTCCTCCCACTCCCATGCTTGCTGAAGCCAGCCCAGCCCAGCTTGGGCCCGGGCAAACTCCACCTCCTCCAGGGAGTCCAGGCTCCCTGAAGCCAGCCCAGCCTGGGCCCGGGCAAACTCCACCTCCTCCAGTCCCCCAGGTTCAGTGAACAACACAGCCAGCCCAGCCCTATTTGCAATGCATTAATTGAAGTGCACTGCAGTACACGTGGAAAACAAAAACAGGCTTGCTGAAGCCAGCCTGGGCCCAGGCAAACTCCACCACCTCCAGTCCCCCAGGTTCAGTGAACAACACAGCCAGCCCAGCCCTATTTGCAATGCATTAATTGAAGTGCACTGCAGTACACTTGAAAAACAGAAACAGGCTTGCTGAAGCCAGCCCAGCCTGGGCCCAGGCAAACTCCACTTCCTCCAGGCCCCCATGTTCAGTGAACAACACAGCCAGCCCAGTCCCATTTGCAATGCATTAATTGAAGTGCACTGCAGTACACGTGGAAAACAAAAACAGGCTTGCTGAAGCCAGCCCAGCCCAGCCTGGGCCCGGGCAAACTCCACCTCCTCCAGTCCCCCAGGGTCAGTGAACAACACACAGCCAGCCCAGCCCGATTTGCAATGCATTAATTGAAGTGTATTCACTCGGTTTATCGTTACAAACGCAGTAACGGTTATTGAAGCAAAATGAAATTGACAACGGTGTTTATACCGGTATACCGGTTTACCGTTACAACCCTAATTGGGTGGCGTCCCTGTGGATACCAGGTGAGCGTTACAAAGGTGGTGTCTATAGTGGGGACAGAGTGGAGATAAAAGTAGATGTGAAGGCAGCAGCTGACAGTCGTTACATTGGATGGATGTTCGTGAACCAAGTTGGCAGGGGGAGTTGCAATCAGTGGACACTGACCCTGACTGCCCCATGTAGGAGTTTTGTAATGGGGGCTAGATGCAGGTATGATGTTCAGAAGTATTCCTTTGTTGGAGGGCGGGAGGGACACAATCCATAGTAAATGTCTTTTAGGGGGAAGAAGAGGTTGAGGAGGCACGATGCCGGGTAAGGGGTGATGAAGATGGCATGAAGGCATGCATCATGTGGAGTTCTTGTGTTGTGGGAGAGGACGGTGGGAAACTGGACACCAGGTAGGAATATAGCGCTATGGGAAATCCGGGTAGTTGCAAGTTGCCAAGTAGGAGCCTTTTGTTGGAGTGGATGGTGGAGCTGAGTAGGACTCCAGTTGGAGTTACTTGCTGTAGGGGAGCATTGATGCTACCATGATATGATATGATATTTTATTTGTATCGCGCTCATACACAAGTGTTTCAGAGCGCGACCAGGCAAAAGGGGAGGGGAAAAGGGGAGAACACAACAGCGATCTTACTAGGCCCAGTGACATTGAGAACGTGCAAGTGCATGGGAAAGGGATAGGGGAAAAGTGTGTGGGAGAGTGGAGGGTGCGGACCAGAGGAGACACAGATATATACCAATAAATAAAAACAAACAGATACTAGAGGCAATAAACAGTAGTAGTGCAGCCAGCAAGTGGCAAGTGCTGTGTTTATGGCAGCAGATTGGGCAAGTCTGATAAGTGCAGAAACATTAGAAAATGGGGGAGTGGGAGACTGTATGGGTTCAGATACGGTCCTCAGTGCAAGGGTTGGCCATGAGGCGGTGCAGGAGGGTGGCAGGGTGAGCAGGTACCTGAGCCCAGGGGACAGAGGGTGGCCAGGTGCACAGTGCCAATGGAGAGCAGATCAGCAGGGGTGAGGAGGAGCAAAGGCAGAAGCAAAGAAGAAGGTCTTGAGGTGCTTCCGGAACCGGAGAGGGTTCTCCTCAAGTTTTAGAGTGGCAGGGAGGCCAGAGACGTCTTTATGGGAGGGCAAAAGGGGCACTTGCCCCAAGCCCCTACCTTGGAGGGGGCCCTGCAAGGCTGCCTGATCTATAGGAGTAAGATTCCACTGTTCACCAGACTTAAATAGCACATGCCAGGATATGTTATGCCATGCTGCTGAAGCTCTAAACCTATTGCTTGTTTGTTTTGACAAGTACTTTCTGCCTTGATCAATTCATCATGTAATGCTTTCTGTGTTCACTGTGGTATACATAATTTATGTGCTTCTTACGGCACAACTCCTGTAGCATTTCCTTCTTCCTGTGGGAATTAAGTTGACCATGTGCAATAGCCAAAGTTGAAATGCATATTGATAAATTGAGTGCCACAATGGTTCAGAAGTTGGCGCAGTGTGTTAACCACTCATTGCAGAGATATGTTTTCATATGCAGGATTAGAATAGGAGATTCCGGCAAGGCTGGTTGAGCCTTTCCTATGTCTGAAGTTTATAAATCGGCCTGCATATGTAATTGGTTTTGCAGCACTACATGTGCTATTATCAGCAATGTACCTGCACCAGATGGGGGTTGCTATAAAAACTAACATGTCATCTGTATGGTGTAGATCTAGAAATTGGTTTGTTCAGATAGGGTGATGTAAAACCTAGGCAATCACCTCCAATGATTAGCATAAACTGTTAGTCCAAGAGGTGAATAAGTATCCATATTCAAGACTGTGGAACCAAAGTGATCACGCTTGTTTCCTAGCTTTGCCAGCAGACGATACAGTGATCCTGGTCAAATAATGTAAAATCTCTTACATTACTGTGCTGTCTTCTGTGAGGTTCGCCTTCTCACATGCTGGTGGCCCGTTTACCCCATTACTTGATCGTTGATCTTGATCTAGGCCCTATGAGTGGAAGGGGTGTTGCAGGACTCCGACAAGCATATTCTGGGAACAAAAAACAGTTTGCTTTTTTGGTAAAACTCAAAGATTTTTAGGCATGTTTATAAATGATAAGTTCACAAGCCAATGTTTTGGAAGTATTTAAAGGTTTAAAATACAAAAGACAAACACAAATTAAATCTGATAAATAAAATTAATTGGTATGCTGGTATTTAAATACTTCCCTTGATAGAGTCAAAGATATAATCATAATCTCATTTAATTTTGTATTGCCTAACTTCTCCAAATTGC
Source organism: Ambystoma mexicanum (assembly GCF_040938575.1). Lineage (NCBI taxonomy): Eukaryota > Metazoa > Chordata > Amphibia > Caudata > Ambystomatidae > Ambystoma > Ambystoma mexicanum. The sequence goes on from NC_090926.1 coordinate 444,412,828, forward strand.
CAATCCCTAAATCTTTCAAAATTGTCAGCCCTTCAGAGTGATTTCCTTCTCGAGGTATGATCTTCAAAAAAGCCTCACTCATGGTTTCACTGGTGTTGCTTCCACTTTAATAGTGCGTATTGATATATTGCACACCACAGGCACTTGTTCCTTTGATCCCTAATGGCAACACTATTTGAAATCCATGTCCCACTTCAAATCTCAGTCTGTCTGGATACACACACCTTCCTGGTGGCTTCTAATCTGTATCCACTATTCATGCTATAGTATGTGCAGCTTTCTCATTTCTTCCATTTGGTCTCCTCTATCCATGCTTCAGCACTTTTCTAGAACAGAAGTAACCTCTTTGTAGACTACCAATGTTGGCCTTCAAATGCTACTTGTTTTTCATTCTGAATAGAGCAAGAATGAAGAGGGTAAGGGTACATAAAGGGAGTAAACATGCTCATTTTGAATGACGAGCGGTGGGGGTGGGGGTGCGACCAGATATTCTTGATCACTTAATTCCTTTGGTTATGTGGAGGGGACCCCAAAGATGTCTGTGCCCAGGGCCCCAAAAGTGCTTAAGATGGCCCTGAGCGAGGCTATTCTAGAGAGAGGCTGCAGCCGAAGACAGAGATCTACGCCCAGCTCATTTCTTTGAAACAACTGACCCTGAGGGAGTTAGAGGTAGAGGAGCGAAGAGCTCGGGAGGGGAGGTATTTGCAGGGGATAACTGAAGGTATTTAGGATCCAGGCCCCAGAAAGCCTTGTGGACAATGCAGAGGGTTTTGAATTTAATTTCTGCATCCACTGGGAGACAATGGAGAGGTTTTAGAGCTGGAGAGACACGATTCCAGGAATTGAGGACAAGGACTTGACCCATTCCATTTGAGATATGCTAGTCCAGAACTGAGTCTATCTTTCATTCTGGAAATTGAAGTCCTAGGTTTATTTTGGGACCACAAGTCACAGAATTCAAAGTTAAATCAAGGACTAGCCTTGCATTTCCCAATATGGAATGTGGCAGGTTGGCATGTATAGGGGAGGCAAAGTGAGGAGACATTTGTAAAAGGCCTTTTGTCAACTCAGATCTTGTTTTGCTCGTAGTGGCAAGCCAGAACCCCGACCCATATTTTGCCTGGCTCATTCTGTGACATGCAGTCCTGCATTTCACCATTATAAACCCCAGATTAAAAGTCAGAGAATGCAAGTTTAAAACCAGGTCTGGTGTAGCATCTCCGAAAGGAATGGATAATGTAGGCATGATTTCTCTGGTTCCACCACTAGTTGAACGGTATCCCCCTGCTGGCTTGGGCAAACTAGCAGCAGCAAAATGGATACTCCACAGAGAGACCGCCATTTTGCTGAAAGGCAGGCTGCTCTTTCTGCTAATGTTCTCTTTTCGCACTTGCTTCACTGGCGCAGTGCTTTTGTTTCTCTCTCTTTCTAGCCCCCGCCTTTTTTGCGTGCAATGTTTTTCTCGTTCCCAGAGCGAGCAGCTTCAGTAAGGCCTGCCCTTCATTGTGTCTCTTCTGCGTTTTGATATACCTGCGCAGCGTAAGTTTGTTTACGTTTTCTGTTTGTTCATAATATGGTTTAATTGTGTCTAAATACTTCCCCAGCTGTGCGCATTTTCCCCGAGCCAGCGAGAGGCTGTTTGTTGCTGGCTGCTCAGTTGTGATACGGCCTTCTGGATGCGCAGTCCTCCGAGGCCCCTGATAACACGTTGGTGGATATCAGAGAGAGGGGGAGATTGCAGAAGCGCGCGGCGGCTGAGGCTGAAAAGCATGCAAGTGAAAGCTGTAGAGAATGGAGACAGGAAGCAAGAGAGAACTTGGCATACGGAGAGGAGAGGGGAGATGGGAGAGGGGGAGGGGAAATGGGAGAGGGGGAGGGGAGAGAGAGAGAGAGAGAGGCAGAGAGAAAGAGAGAGAGAGAGAGAAAGAGAGAGAGAGCGCAGAGAGAGAGCAGAGAGCAGAGAGCAGAGAGAGAGAGACTCTTTGACATGCTCCAGAACCCACATGGGTGCTGGGGGTGCTGGGGGGCATACATCACGATGGCTATTTCACATCTCATTTGCCAGATTTGTATATGGGTGCTTTTTGAATTACACAGACATGTCCCCTTCTGTGTGCAAACCCACAAAGGGGGTGGACAAGGGCATCTGAATGTCTGTATCTATATTGTGCACATTCAGTTGCCCTTTGAGAATAAGGCACACTTTTTTAGTGCAAGTGATGAGATGTGCAAGTTATCACTTGTGAAAAAAAGAACATTCTTCACAAAGGTGACCAGCACATTATAGAGGGGTGTGGGACAATTAAAATGATGTGCTCACTTGCCCCTTTGCATTCACTAGTCTTGGGTGCACACAACCAACACTAATGCATGACAGACACCCAGTGCTGCAAGCACATTTCATACATTGTGAAATTGTAAAAAGGAGAACAGATACTTGTATCCCTGATTTAGGAATGGAAATGCAAGTGAGATGGCAGCGGGTCATATCACAGCTGTTCTATTTTTAAGGAGAGGCTTGAAAGAGTCAGAAATCGCTCGTCCATGCATTGTGCAACACTTTGTGCCCGTTACAAATAGGCACATAGGACTGTGACTGCGTTATGCACATTTCTCAGTGCATTGTTTTTGTGGATTTGTATGCACTCTGAAATACTCCAAAATACCTGCTTGCTTGTACAAATGCACAAAGAAGGCAAAACAATTTCATCTGCATATCTGCAAATGTGTGATGTGCAGATTCACAACCCATATGATGAAAAGGAAAACGATTGTTTGGACACAAGTGATGAAATGTTCAAGCGCATCTCATCACCTACACTCAACACATTTTGAGAATCTGCCCCATCCTTTTTTTGAACCCATATGTATTTTAAAAGTTTAAAAGCAATAGAAGACTATGGGCCTCATTACGAATTAGCTGGTCCGGTAAAAACACCAGAAAGAATGCTGGTATGATCAGCTCCGGCGTTGTTACCAGATCAGGTCTCTCAGAGTCTGCAGGTAGGGGCAGTGAACTACCGGCAGGCCGACCTGTCGGGAGTTAAGGCCCCTACTGGCAGAAAAAATTACTGAAGCACTGGTGCTTCAGTGGTTCCAATTCCATGGAGTCCTATGGGACTGCATGAAATGGGAATTTACCTGGATATCGTGCGCCTGTTAAGGTAATAGGAGTTTTCCAGTAACCTGCCAGTAGCACCGACAGGTTACCGACAAACTCCTAATGAGGGCCTATAGCTAGAATTTTGTCGAGGCCATTTCAGCCGAATCAAGAATTTATTGACGCGACTCAATTTGATTTGCAAGCAATCTCCATAGAAGCTCGTATTGATCCAGACAATTCAAACCTTTTCAAAAAAGGTTCAAACCGGCATTCAAGTTGAGCATTTTAAGGTTTGCCCATCCCTAATCGGTGTTGTTGTAGCTTTTCCTTGCACTGAAGTTCTGGTAGAAGCAAGCACTGGCATAGCCATTAGATATTTGCCAGGTAATATCATAATATGCCCAGGTACCAATATCATGTGCCAGAACGTGCCGACTTATAGCTATGTAGTACCATTATGTCAGTGCCTTAAACAACCTTCACAGAAGCCCTAACTGTTGGCTTTGACAATGCTTGTTAGTCTGGGACATCATTTGGTGGTCGCAAGAGGCCGCGACAGCGACCTCTGCCGATTCCCTTGCGACATCTGTAAACATTTTGCGACCTCTGGGTTGAAAACTGGTTGAACACTATATTTTAAATGCAGCAAGGCAGGCGCTGCATTTAAAATAAAGTTTTCAACCAGTACTTCTTTGCACGGCAAGACAAGCTCTATGATGCCTGCCTGGGGGGTGGTCGTGGCTCTACTAGGTCTGGAGGCTGGCTGGAGCGCGTAACTTCATGGTTGCCTGGCAACCATGAACTTTATCCGACCTCGCCTCGACTCTGCCATGTTGCATGGCTCGAGAAGCACCTCTGGAGGTGGGAGGAGCGGAGGATGCAGCCGAGAAGAGCCGTGCAGGGCAGAAAGGGGCTTGGCCACGCGCGGTCTCCTCCACTGCCAGAGGAGGCTATTCCCAGGCATCGCTGAGGGGCCGAATCGCCTCAGGACCTGGTGCGTCTTCCCGTTAGAGGCAGGGGCAGCCCGCTGACCCGGGACCACAGTGCTCACTGCCGCCACCTGGCAACAGCGATATTCAACGAAGAGCGCGAGTACCAGCAGCCTTGGGACACTGGTGTGGGAGGAGGCACAGTCGCACTCAGTGAAAATGTTGTAAAGCTCGCACTTAGCCCAGGATGTACGTCCATTTTTCCATTCGTTGTGTTTAAATAGAAGTTCCATTTTAAGAAGCCGGAAAGTGACATTTTTGCATCTAGAAAGGAAAGTGGGTCTTTAAATAATGCGACAGACTTGATGAAAAGAAACATAGACGACCGACGTAATCTTGGGGTCTTGGTAAGAAAATGAGTAATGCGTAGATCATGACAAGGTTGTGGTTGTTGGTGCCTTGTGCCCATCCATTATTCAGAAAGTCTTTTGGGATTGCGTGATTACCCTCTCTCAAAACATTCAAAATGTTTTTTCAGTTCATTGCATTTCATTGCATGTGTTATAGCTTGCTTTCCCCAGAATTATGGTGCAAGTAGGAAAATGGTGTACCAACGCCTTGTGTGACTTGTCACCATCACTCATAGCAGGTTTGGACTTCGCTTTCTCATAGTTTTCAGTTCACTATCACTTTGCTCACCAGCAGTTGCCAATGTGAGCCTGTGTAGAACTGTCACCAGTTCTACGTCTCTTGTTGAAATGACCTCCATGAAGTAGTAAATCTATTTTGCCTGTTCTCATTGCTCGCCTCTTCATGTTGTGTAATCACAGAATTCAAATGAATTGTCAAGCATGGGAATCTCAAACTGCAGTGGCAGTTGTGAACTTTCAAGAATGGAGGGGGTTCACTACTCTTTTTGCACTGAACAAGGGGAGTCATAAGTGTCCCACAGCGCCACCCTTAGCTCAATTGAACGAAATTTGTATATTTCACTTCAAGATAAGTTCACTTACTGTGCATTTATTAATGGGTGGCAGCTTTTGATTTTTGGTACAGGGGAAGAGAATCCCCCGCTGAGTGATGCCAGGGAGCTTTAACCATCTTCAGGTTGAAACAGCACATTTTACAGCACATTTTGCATTGGGAATAGAAAAGGGCCATATGATTTAAACTCTTGAGCTATCCAATTGTGACACAATATTCCGTAGAATCAATTGTGCAGTTAGAAATAAATATTTATGAGGATATCTAAACACATACCTCACAAGTTCTTTACAAACTATCTATCACTACAATGATCAGGTTTATTACTGCAGCATGACATGTCCCTTCTACTTCTAAGCACTCGAATAATAATTGTTATGTTAATACAAAATGTTACCCCCATAACCAACACATTACCAAATGATGTGGTATGCACATTTAAGGATAGATAGCTAGTAAGACAGCTCAGCGGGTTAAGTGTTCACTGCTGGGCTACTTTTCTCCATGCTGGTTGCCTCTTTTGTTTTCGTTAGGTGCATGTTGCATTAGTTTAAGTGTAATTGTGCACCATGACCATGTGATGCCATTTTCTTCTATGCCAGGTTTCTGCATCCTGTGGCACAGGACTGGGAGCAGGACGGCCGCAGCACACCAACACCAAGCAGGAGCAACTTCTATTGCCTTGTCCGGAACCTCGAGATGACCGTAACTGCAGGCAAGCCAAGGTAAGTGTAAATGCTTACATTCACAGTAATCTGGTAATATGGACATATACACACTGATATTGACGCTACATATGGTGATCCGTTATTGTATGAAATGTATATCATATTACAGTGACATAACTATATGTTAGTGTACTGAGGAACTGTGCTATGTGATGCCACTTCTGTTTTGTCAAGGGGCGAAAGGTTGTGTGCCATCACTTCCCGTGATGTAACTCGGGGGCGGGGTCACGTTACATCACTTCCTGTGATGTCATTGGAGGTCAAGGGTCATGTGATGGCATTTTGGTGAAATGACGTCCCTGTTGTTAGTGTTGTAATTGAGTGAAGGGCTGCAAGGCATTCATGGCAGGGCCATCTCAAAGTATTGTGGGGCCAAGCGGAAACACATTTGCCTTGCCCAAACTAAAAAAAAATATATATATTAAAAAAAAAATGAAGGGATCCAACAATCTCAGGTCGAGCCATCAGCCTCATTTCATTGAAAGCTCAAGACACTTCTTGATAAGCTGACCCGGCTGCAATCAAAATAACCATGGGTATGCCTACCAAGTCCATTGTACCCCCTTTACCCTGGCTGGAGTAGGTAGAGGCACATTTTAACATTAGCAGCAAGAGGAAGGTATACATGCAGGCTGTAGTATAGGTGAAAGACTCAAATCAGTAGACATATGAAGAAGCTACCCATTCCTCACCACAGACACAGATCTAGGATTAGCAGCCCCATAGAACACGCATGTGCTCAAAATGGACACGACATATGGTGGGAGCCCTGTGAATAGTGTAATATAGATGTAGGCTACAGATGAAACGTTACCAAGTCGCACATATCCCAATGTAGGTTGAAATTGGAAGAGTGTTTTTCTTTCTCCAAGTGGTGGTAACATGAGTGAGCGAAGAACCAAATGACTTTGCGGTTTGCAATGTAACAATGTTTGCAATATGTTGTTATCAAGCAACACTGAAGCCAGTTAAGCCACAATGGAGGCGTTTTGGAAAATTGTACCCAGAGAACCAAATCCCTCTTATGACCTGACCACTTTGAAACAAGTATACAATGGACACAATTTGGGTAAATGGCAAAGCTGGCATTTTAGCATAGTATGCATTTTTGACAATTGACCTATATTATTTCCCAGTACATGTCATACAGAAAGGTGCAATTATGTGCAGATGTGTGACTTTCATCAACTAAAACAATAGCCAATTTTGTAACCTGACTTGGAAAGTACACACATTAGATGATAAACCAGCAAGACAATATCAATAACACAATCTTTACAGAAATATGTTCTGCAAAAGAAGGATGCCTCCTTAAATAATACACCCAACAAAACAAACTATGTGATAAGGTTAGCCGCATATAATAATTGTATGACACAGAGTTGCAGTTTGTTATAGACATTGTAAAAAAAAGCAAACCTTGTGTTGTGTCAAGTAAGCATATCTGAAATGAGATCATCAGAGGCACGTGCCATTTGGGCAGCTCTTTCCTGTCTAGAACCCTGTCAACTCAAATGGCCTCCTTGGAAAGAAATAGCAAGCAGTGGGATAGGTGATGCAACTAGAATGTTAGAAGGTAAGCTTTTCCACAGAAGAAACCTCAGTGCTATGCAGTGAGATAAGAAGATTTATTCAGGTTCTCATTATCATCCAATGGCATAGTTGGGGTATGAGTTGCCACAATCTGGTTATGCAGTCTAATCACTCCTCCTGACTAATGTGTTATGCTCCTCATTGGGTGTGGCTGTCAAGTTTTTACAAACTTCATTTGTAGGAACGGAGCTCTAAACCTGCACCATCCGGATGCTGTGTTTTCATAACTAGCGCTTTCTGGTACAGACGTGTTGTTGCTTTAGCACATTAGGCGTTACTACCACCACAGTTCATACACTGAAGTTTATCAACCCGCAGGAAGAGGAAAGGCTGAGGCTGTCTTGTTGTGGAAGGACATATGAGTCCAAATCTCAGCAACATGTGCTTAAAACTGAGCTACCTTCTGAACTATTGTGGCACCCAAACCTATTCAAATGCATTTCAACTTTGGTTTTTCTGTGTGAAATTCCACAAAGAAAGGTGAAGATGTTACATGGCACCACATATTTGCCCACTGATTTGACTTTCACATCTGTGTGCTGCTGCTGCCCTGCAACATGGGGTAGACACCATGGGCCTCATTATAAGGCTGGCGCTCCCGGAATGAAGGGGGCCGGTACGGGACCGGCCCCCTTCATTACGGGAGCGCCGATTATGAGCTTCCCTTCGTGGGTACCGGATCAGACGCCTGGTAAAACCAGGCGTCTTTTCCGGGTCCCGTGAGAGGAAGAGGGAGGTAACAACGGGACACTTGTAATGTGCACGTTGTTACCTCCATCCCCATTCCCATTGAGCCCTCTGCAAGGAGGAATTACCGGATCCTCAAATGTTGGAATGACCCGGTTATTCCTCATTGCAGGAACCCGGTAAATGAGCCCGGTTTGGCGGAAGCCATGGAGCTAATAGCTAATAGCTCCATGGCTGCCGCCAAACTCATAATGAGGCCCCATGTATTTGCCCATTGCTGGACTTTAGCATCTGTGTGTTGCTGCCCCCCTGCAACATGGTAAAAGGTTATTTTCCAGTCTACAACTGCTAGGCACTGTTCCCAATTTCGTTGTGTTCTGTATGAATATATGGTAAGCTGCCACCTGGGCTATATCCTGTGACTGGTCAGGATGATGATGATTGGTTAATGCTGGGGTTTTAGCCCTGGTTGGCGCTTGTGCCACTAAGATATGGGACAGGCACCATGTTTTTGTCCGCTGATTTGACTTTTGCATCTGTGTGCTGCTGCCACCCTGCAACATGGGGTAGGCACCATGTAGGCACCATGTATTTACCCATTGCTGGACTTTTGCACCTGTGTGCTGCTGCCACCCTGCAACATGGAGTAGGCACCATGTATTTGGCCACTGATTTGTCTTCCGCATCTGTGTGCTGCTGCCGGTTTGCAACATGGGGTAGGCACCATATATTTGCCAGCTTATTTGACTTTCGAATGTGTGTGCTGCTGCTGCCCTGCAACATGCGGCAGGCACCATTTATTTGCCCACTGATTTGACTTTCGCATCTGTGTGCTGCAGCCGCCTTGTAAAATGGGTAGGCACCATGTATTTGCCTACTTTTTGCCTTTCGCATCTATGTGCTTCTGTCGCCCTGTAATGTGGGGTAGGCACCACGTATTTTCCCACTGATTTGACTTTCGCATCTGTGTGTTGCTGCCGCCCTGCAACATGGGGTCAGGCTCAATGGATGTGATTACCATGTACTTCGCTTTTGCACTTTGCATGTGATGTATTACCTTGGACGTTCCACGATGTTGTAATTCACCTCTTACGCTTCCTGTTCTGTAACCCGGAGCACTGAAACTAATCTCTTAAATTCAAGCATCTAGATACCGCATGGGGTTTGCGTGCTATAGACATAAACAAACAAATAAACAAACATTAGTTGTGCTGTTGTGAACACACACACACACACACTGCATACACTAGAGTCAAAACAGAACAATATAATGGCTTTTGTTATTTATGTTTAACAAAACTTGTTTGCTGACTTGTTTCCATCAGGCAGCTAGAGTTGGGGTCTGGAGCAGGTTCCTTGTTTGTCCCTCCCATAAATACATCTCTGGATTATAGTAGTCTCCCATAAACCAGTAAATCCTGATTCCACCTCTTGATGAGTTGGGGATAGCTCCAACATGGTTATTACCTACTCATCCCCACCCCCCTCCAATTCAGAATATATATCTTCTATACCAGTCAAATAGCTGTCAATGGTCAGTATGGTCATTGAGAGGCAGAGTCTCAAAAATAGGCATTTCCCAAGCCCACACACCACGCTCATTAAGCAATGAAAATGACCATAACCTCTGAATGCATAAAGACATCTGTAGAAGACCTTTCAATGCTGGTGCTCTGCTCAGTGATTGTGCCCTCTTCCCTTTGGCCTTCCATCACTATTGCAGTTTTATAGATGTGTTTGTTGTCCTGCAGGTAGCCATCTTCTCTCCCAGGGTGCAGCAAGCAGCCATCAGAACAATCATGGTTTGGGTCATTCAAGCAGTGAAAAGCTGGTCGCTCATCTACTGGGCGTCCTCATAGATCTATGATTCCTCTGTGTGCCTTCCAGCTAGTGCTGAAGGCCCTCCAAGATCTACTTGTTTAAACCCTTAGACAGTCTAGGCGTCACATTCCTTATGTTTCTAGCCACGATCACATCCACCAGGAGATCAGTGGAGTTGGGGCTTGGGGGGAGGAGGGCAATCACCTTCCTTAATCAGTTAACAAGATGCAGCCATTCTCAGATGCAGTTGCATCTATCGTCAAAGGTATGCTCAATACATCATGCTCCTTGATGATTTGCCTCCCTCTATACTGGAGAGGAGGCAGGATGGCACTTTCTGGATATCACAAGGGTTCTCATTGATTACCTAGACAGATCAAGGTATATCCCCTGTCTACGGCCCACAACCTATCTGGCAAGGTTCATAAAGATTCACAGGCATCTATAAGCAGTTGGCTGAGAGGCACAGTGGATTTGGCTAGTTCAGTCTTAAAGAAACCCCTTTTGCAAGGAGTCCAATCAAGATAAACAAGTGGGATGGCAGCAGCATAGGTTGTGGCCTTGGGAGTTCCCTTGTAAGCGATATACAGAGCCACCACTAGGGCTAACCAGCTCACTTGTATGCATCACTACGGATTCTTGAGTTGCAGCGGTAGGGGAAAGATTCTTCATCTTAGTTCTCGAGAATCTACAAGCTGCTGTTTTATGAACAAATGTATCATGTTGTTTGAGACTAATTCATTTCAGATGGCGTGCTATAAATGGTGTTTTGGTTCTGCAGGTCAATCAATTGTTTTAGTACACCTCATAAGTAAGTACTCAGGCAAGGGATGGGGAGGTAATGCCTGGAATGCTTACTGGCAATCCTCATAACACCTCATCCAACTCTTCATCATTATAGTATTTTAGGCCATCTTGCTCACCCAACTTTAAATGAACCAACCAGACAACTGTGTTTAATTTAAGGAGTTTTCTGTGAAAAACAGAGATACATCTACACCCACCCCAAACAAAGGCAGCATATAAGGGCTATGACTAAAGTGTTCAAAAAATGCTGTTTCCTGGTGAGTAGCCACCTCATTACCAGAAACTGTGACATTTTAAGTGGCTGGGGAGAGAAGGTGTGGCAGGTTGTGTCTCTGAGACAATGGGAGGTTGCTAGACTGCAATGGAATAGGATAGAGAGTTTGGCATGGCAGCCTGACCAGATTCAGAGAATCCCAAGAGGAAGGAAAATGTGGGACCCACTAGTGATGAAGGAGAAGTGTGGGCATCACTGCCAGGGGAGGTCACCGCCGCAGGGGCTGTCTGCTGCTGTGTTGCCTTGAAGGATTTTCTGTTGTGAAAGCCCATGCAGACAGATAGACGTTAAAAGCCACAGGTTAAAGTACAGGTAAAAGGTACAGCGAGAAAGCTGTAGTGAGGAAAAAGCTCAGAGATTAAACAGATTTAAGGAGAGGGCAAAAGGAGCTTGTAATGCTGATGAGAGATGGTGGGAAGACAAACACAGAAGTTAACAGACAGAAAGATAGAGGCAGAATGTATGGAAGCTTGCCACGCCATTATGGGCTACATACATGGATGGTCATATCCCAGAAAGATGAGAGTTTGTTTGAAGTTAGTGCAGCCATGTTGTCAGTGACAACGGGAGTTCAACATGCAGCCATTCAAGTATAGTTTGCATGATATGCTGTGAGAGGTTCTACCAAAGTTACCAATGGACCAAATGAGGAAGACAGAAGGGCAAGTGGGGGCATGGAGTATCTGAGCAAACTGATAATGGGAAAAGAAAAAGGTATCCCAGTGTTGACATGGGATAAGGCCATGCTCCATGTCGGGAGAATTTGGAGCACTGGAATTTAGGATTGAGTGGTCCTGGATGAGGGATGACGGTAATAAAAAAAGGGGTTTCAGATTGATTGGTGCTAGGCACTGACTAGGGGCAGAATATTTGAGGATAGGCCGATGCTGGGATCATGGGAGAACAATGCAAGAAACAGGCACATGACCCTGTTGAGGTGGACCTCATATAGTCGCGTTGCTCCCGTGTCAAATAGGAGAGGTGATTCCTAGCTCGGTGGCAAAAGATTCATCCATGACGTGGATGGAGCAAGGCATGGCAACTCAGATGAACTGCTTCCACACAGCTAGTGGAGGTGGTTCACAACCAACTGACCTTCTGGTTCCATATCCACCATTCCGGGGTGGCCCAACCAGGGAATGGTATGATTTGCATACAGTTTTCAAGGAATTTGATATGGTCAAGATGGACATTCAAAACATGAACATGTGTAGGAAAGTCTCTTAGTTTGTGATGATCAAACTTGAATGTTTGAGATGATTGATCAGGAAACCAATACTGCAATAGTAGGGCAAGTCTATTAGTAAGTAAACAGACAGCAGATGGGGGTGACCCTGCGGTTCCCAGGGGGGTGGATTCTATGCAAGTTATCTCTGGTTCATTCCGGGAGCCTCCCTTGGATGAGCTGATAGTATCATTTGTAGGGGCTGTCAAGGAGAAATTGGAAGAATAGTTCAGGTTAATTCTTCACATTTAGTTGTCTGAGTGAAGGTCATAAAAGACTAAATTAGCCAAATTGAGAGCAACATGACCATTCCTAAAGTGTCCATGTAATGTGTAAACGAGGCCAAGATGGCTATATGCGACAGGATTGTTTTTTTTTTCATTTGCTGCCAGTTCACCTGGGTATGCCGTTTCACTCGGTGCATATTGTTTGATGAGGTGTTTTCTATAGGCCGGTGCCATCCTTGCACACTATTTTAGGCCTTTAGCACTTACTTCCTGCCATTTTGGATAATTTGAGGACTGCATTAGACACCTATGTAGAGGAGGGTCCCATCACACTTTCTCCTGGGCATTGGCATCTCTGGGGTCATGAAAACACTCTGGAGCACATCAGCACACTGAGGCAGAATCTTTCTAAGTCAGCAAGTTTATTTCTTCCAGCAGGCAAGACACAGGATACAGCATCAACGATATCTCTGGGCCTCTGCTAAAAGTTATAACATTTCCCTCCTTATATAACTTTATTGGTTGGCTCACTTCCCTGTCTATGATGCAGGACATTCTCATTGCTTCAGGCACTCCAAGACAAGCCCCTTCCTCCTCTAGGGCTGGCTGACTGGGCTGCCAATTCACAAAAGCTCCCATGTCATACTTACATCTGTAACTGATTAAAATTGTGTGTGCTCTACCTGACCTTTGAAATGGGAACATTACAGACGTAAGTCCTAAGATACTTTTAGCAACTCCTTCATAGTTTCCTGTCCCATAGGCCCAAATATGGGCATCAGCTGCATACTCACTGCTATTTGAACCAGATGAATGCAACACCCACTATCTTCCCTTGACTGCTACCTCACTCCCACGGCTCATCACTGTCAAGATTAGAGATAGGGAACCCAGACACCGTGTCCTTGACTACTGAAATCTCACTGAACTACCATGAGGTAATTATTTTATCCTTTCATGATGGTTCTACAGAAATTCACTTATTTGTAAGCCCAGAATCCAGCTTAGAGTGCCTACTTCGTCTCGAACCCCAACATGGCTGACCAATTAAGAAATGCCTGACAAACCTATTTTAACCCATAACTTCATAACTTCATATCTGCTTAGTTTTAAATCTAGATTATTTGATAATGTATCATCATAACATGTACTACCTGACACATTCTCTACTGTACATCACATTTTGACTCCAAAAAATAGGGGAAGCGCTTTTCTGTAAGGCACTACATTTCTGATTTCTACAACATTTAGAGTCATTCATCAACCCAAGTTATCTACATTCGGTTTGAGGGGGAGTGGGTCTATCTTCTTTACATTCAGTTTAAGAGGGAGGGGGTACTCATTTCCTTTACACCTAGATGATTTTATTAAGGGGAAATGTGAGAAGATGTGGGCAGAATTTCAGGACATTTGTTCCCATATTTGGCTACTGAAACCAAAACTGTAGGACAATTTTCTTTTCTGTGTTACCAACGGACGAAGTAAGTCGTTTTTGAGTCCAAAATGAAATGAGGAAAATTCAAGTTAGCTTTCAAATTTGTGATTCCTGGGCAGGCTTTTTGGTAGGTAATTTCCATTAGTGATGAGGTGTGTCGCGATGTGGCGCTTTGTAGATTTAAGTGTGTGATGAGCAGTATCACAGAGGACTTGGGAGGAGTGTTGTGAGAGGCATCAAAGGAGAAGGAGGATGTTTTGGAGTGGTTCCTTCGGCAGAGGTTATTTCGGCATGGCTATTTTGCCACAGATGCCCTGTTGGCCATAGCCAGCATGGTGCTGGCATCCATCGGTGCCTAACCAATGGCTTCATGGCCTTCCAAATGTACAAAATTAAAAAAAAATATATAAAAATGTAGCTGTCCTTGACACCTTAACCATGGTCTCCTATCTTCAATACTTGGCACGGTGCCACAAGACCAAACGTAACTAGTAGGTTATATATATATATACATACACATATATATATATATATATATATATATATATATATATATGGCTGCAGGGTACGTATGAAAATTGTGCCTTCAAGTTCTAAGCCCTGTTTGGGCTTGGGCTTGTGCCAGGGCAGGAAATGGGCCGGAACAAGACAGAGTGGTGCTCCGGCAAAAGACATCTTCCTGGAGACCTAGGGGAGAAGTGCTCTGTCCCTCAGGCCCAGGGGCTAACATAGGACACTCCCAGATCCTGCACTTCAACGCACAGGCCTGCTTTCAGAAGACTTGGCGAAGAACACTGCCTAGTCTTCTGAAAGCAGTCTGCTCATTAAAGCCTAGTTGGCTTGCGTATTTGATAACTCTTTTGTGCTCTGCCCTATCCCCAAGGCCACGGGATAGCAAGAACAATACCAGCTAGATTCTGAAGCAGTGTTACTGCACACACAAATAACCTGCGATTTTCAGAACATGCCACAAAGGGGACTAAGGACAGACACATAGTGCTGTGCCTGTCCAACCTGGTATACATGACCTGCAATTTACAGACATCGCCTTGTTAGGGTGAGTATTGCAGTTAAGCACAACAGCAGAGTTTAACTTCCATTATTCAGGTAAAAAGGGTTTCTTACTGAATCAATATATGACATTTTCCAAATTTAAAGTTGTGCTAATTTATTTTCCTATTGAATAATCATGTCTTTTAAAAATGCCTTAAGTGCCAGGCTGTTATACGTCTCTATGTAAATTGGATTGGAATACATAGGAATACAAGCATTTTTGGTTCATGACTCAGCAGGTTACATCCTATGATCCACAACATTAATAAACAAAAGTGGGTGGGACACAACAAAGCCTGTATGGACATGGGGTAAGACTTTGAGGATGTTTTGTTTATAAATGAGACTACCATTGGCCTAGAATCGTTCAACGGGATGGCCTTCAGGAGAAAATGATACCTTTTGAGCAAACCCTTGCCCAAACATCTAGTCAAAGTATGTGTCTAGAAGGATCCAACACCCAGGAATTTTATTTTTGTGCGTTGAAAGTGGACACACCCTTTTTTAACAGTACATCATTTTGCAGTAACTGTAACTGTATTTGGGGTGGCATTACCCAGAGAACACCAACAAGTGCGAATTGTACGGAACAATAACTGCAAGCACTCCACTGTAGATTTCTTAAATGCACTGACCTGAGCAATGCACAATTTAGGGAGTACTTCTGGTATGGTCACAAGCTCAGTCTCAAGCCACAACCTTTGCAGGGCACCCCAAAGATTTAACAGCATGGCCTTACCCAAGATAACTGTGCCTGGTTGATGAACTAAATTAATACAATGATATGATATGATATGGCATTTATAACGCACCTATAGACAAGTGTTTTGAGGCACGATGAGGCAAGGGAGGGGAACAGGGGGAGGACAGACAACAATCTTACTAGGCCAAGTTTCATTCATAGGAAGGGGCAAGGGACAGTGCTGTACGTGTAAAGATGATAACAATAAGTAAGTAAACGGCCAGTATGTGGAAAGTGCAGGGTTAAGTGTGGGGCATCAGGTGTCAAGGGCTGGTGGGGGGACTGTAGGGATATAGAAACAGTCCCCAAGTGCGAGGGTTGCCAGGTGGGCAGTGCAGTTGTGAGATGCTAGCGGGGGAAGGACCTGGGCACGAGATCAGAGGGTGTCCAGGTAGCCAGTGCAGTTCAGGTTACAGCCAGCAGGTCAGCACAGGAGAGGAGGAGAAACGGCAGAAGCAAAGAGAAAGGTTTTGAGGTGCTTCCGGAACAGGAGATTGTTCTTCTCAAGTTTGAGGGAGGCAGGGAGGCTGTTCCAGAGGGAGGCACCCGCCGAAGAATGAGGTCTACCTGCAACTCGTTGCTTAGAGAAGCAACTGACCCTGAGGGAGTTGGAGGCGGATGAGCGAATCCCTCAAGAAGGAAGATATTTAGGAAGAGAGAGTTGAAGGTATTGAGGCACCAGACCCCAGAAGGCCTTGCGAATGATGTAGAGGGTTTTGAACTTAATCCTCACAGCTACTGGGAGCCAGTTCAGGGATTTCAGTGCTGGAGAGATACGATCCCTGGGCTTGAGGCCAAGGACAATCTTGCAGTCCTCTTCTGGATATGTTGCAGAGGGTGGAGCGTAGAAGCAGGCAGATTTAGAAAGATGCTGTTACAATAGTCCATCCTAGAGAGGACCACAACTCTGGAGACAGTGAGCTTCTGGGGGAAGGCCAAGGACAAGTCTCGCAGTCCTGTTCTGGATAAGTTGCAGAGGGCTACATATGGTCTTGGAGCAGAATGTGGTCTCAACCAATATTTAAATGGACTGTATGCCACTCGATCTCAATGCTCACACCATTATGTTGTGTTATGTTATGCTGTTTTTATATTGTTCCATTCAGCCAAAATGAATACATTTAATAAGTGCACACTATAGCTTTTGACAAATGTTCTTTTTATGAGATTGTGGGGGCAAGTGCAGGATGGCAAAGTGTGTGCTGTAGATGGGACAACAGTGGCCAGATGGGCAAGGTTGATGGCTGCCAGCGGACAGACGTTGGTCTGGAAGTTCAAGGATGGAGGAGCGGGTGTGGTATCGAGGAGGATGGTTGATGAATGCCTGTGTACAAGCTATTGATGAAGGGGTGAGGGCACATGTTATTTGTTTGCATCCAAAAAGAGCTTGTTTACTTTACTCTTACAAAGTTGGATGTGGTCACACTCATACTTTGTATGCACAATGATGAGGATGGTGGACCACTGAAGAACAGGAAAGCATACCTTGATGTTTGATTCATCAACATGCACTTGCTTGCACCACCGCTTATAGTGTTCAAATGCTAAATGTTTGAACATTAAGCAGACCATGTTGCACAGACACTGTTTATTGTTACTAAGACCGACCTACTCATCCTCTGCTGAAATGTTTTTTGTGTGTTATTAGTTTACAAGGTACCTAAATGCTTGTTTCTCTGAGCCAAGGGGCAGGGATAGGGAGGGGGAGGAACATGACATGTGAGATATGGGGGCATCAAATAGGAAATGAGGAGCAGAGGTTAGTGGTGCCTGTATTCAAAGGAGGTCGTAACATGTCTGGGGTTGCATATGGTCGTGTGTAGAATGGATGTGACCAAGCAGTTCTGGCTGAACTGCCCCTTTTGGGGTGGGACCAAGCCTGATTTGCTTATGTCTTTCCCCTTTTGAAATGGTTTGGCAGGCGAAAGACTGATGTTCTAGAGAGTTGTCAAGAACAATGCCAGAAGTAAGGATTAATTCTAAACTGCACAGCCATGACCTATTTTGTTTTGCTTAGTCACCCTGAGTGGAACGGGTATGTCCACACCTGGGTCCTGCGACTGCTGGTCCTAGAGACTGAAGTTACTCCTCACTGATGTGGCTCATGGAGGCAGAAACATGTCTGGAAATACATGTGGTCTCGTGCAGAAGGGTTGTGACCATGTAGGTCGAGCTGGACTGCTCATTTTGGGGTGGGAACAAGCCTGATTTTGTATATGGTCTTTCCCCTTCTGTAATGGCTTGGCAGACTGAAGAATGATGATCTGGAGGGGTGCACAGAGCAATGCCAGAGGTTTGGATGAATTTCAAACCTTCCAGCCATCTCCTCTTTTGTTTTGCTTAGTGACCCTGAGTGGGACAGGTTTGCCAAGATGTGGGACCAGTGGCTGCTGGGCTAGAGACCCAATCTACTCCTCACTGATTGAGCCCAGAAAGCCCAAAATATGTCTGAGGGTGTGTGTAGTCTCGTGCAGAAGGGCTGTGACCAGGTACTTTGGGCTGGACTATCCTTTTTCGGGTGGGTGCAAGCCTGATTAGCATATGTCTTTCCCCTTTTCTAATGGCTTTGCAGGTGAAAAAGGTTGGTCTGGAGGGTTGCCAAGAGCAATTCCAGAGGTAAAGATCAATTCTAAACCATCCAGCTATGACCTCTTTTGTTGTGCTTAGTCACCCTGTGTGGGACGGGAATGCCCATACATGGGTCTGTAAAAGCTGGGCAGGCTGAAGCACGATGGTTGGCAAGTGTTGTACTTACCCAGTTTAATGCTGAGCACATTCGTGTTCTTTGTCTCTATCGGCAGCTTAGGGGGCAGAATTTTCGGGGACCTTGGGTGTCAGATCCACTTTTCATTTTCAGGTTGGGAATACACACCCACGCTGTGGCTGATCAATTTCAAGGTTCTATGTTCAGGACACAGCTCTCGTAGAAACTGCGTGGCTCTATGGTCCTGTGATAGTCATAGTGTGAAATATTAGCTTGGCTCGTAAGTGCTACACAGCCCATTGTCATAGCTATAGACACATGTGTATGCTAATTACAGATGTGTTCAAACACTGGGTCAAAGTCAGGTGAAATCCTTTGGGGGATTGGTGGTTGCACCTCAGTGAGCAATGCCTGGTGCTGCTGCAATGTTGGGTGCTGATCTCTAGCCCTAATCTATGACTATTTAGGGTTTCCAGCGTGTGCCTTTCCCTCCAGCATCCAGTCCCAGTAATGTATTTGTGTTAGAACAGATACTGTGTACATTACAACACGGTTATGATGTCTACCTACGTGTGTCCTCATTTTCATATATGGACATGCACTGTAACTTTGTTGTGGCCTCGCAACTAAAAACCTAAATGGAATAATAAAGTATGCCTAAGTAGATGTGAGGTTCCCTGAGATGTTTAATACAAGTTATGTTCCGAAATCTAATGTGTGCTGGGGCCCTGGTCAAGTGCTGGCAGTGGTTGTCTGTGTTGGTCTGTTTTGAGGGAGCGGTGGTATTGCACAGTAACCTTCTCATCAGATGATGGGCTTTGATGATATCCAACTGAGGCAGGCCTCATGTTGGGGGTTGGGTCCCAAAATCTGCTGTTATGGGCACATGCATGTTTTTTTTTTAATTTGTTTAACATTCTACATTCAATTTTCAGAGAGAAACGCAATCACCGACTTTGTCTCTCATTCACTGCCTTCACACACAAGTAGATTATAGGACATGTTTTTCATCATCATTGTAGAAATGTGGTATTCATTCATTTATGTTTTGCACATATTATAGGATACACAGCTGAATAATCCCAAAAGCGAAGCTGCAGGTCCTAGTCATATAATCCACACCCTGCACCTGAGGAATGTAGAGTCCGCATCCAGCTTTGTTTTTAGAGTTACAGTAGTCCAGAGATCTGCAACTATCCTGATGAGTTGGACTAAAACTCCCTTGATCTCGCATCGTTGCCTATGCCATCTAGAGCTGGAGGGAATTTTAGTACTAAACATCTGGAGAGCCAGAGGTTATAGATCCCTGAGTCAATGTAACACTGTGTACCTAATGCTGCATCACATAAAGAGGGACACAAAAGCCCTTACAGTTATGTTTTGATGGCTCTGGATATACAGTCTAGGATGTACAGACCATGTTTGCTGTAGCTTGATAACACCGCAACGTATCATGCTCCACTATGCAGCAGTCATACATCTGGCAATCAAACCAAACATGCTCATCTTGTCTTTCAAATTATCAGCTGATTTCTGCCTGCAAGCCCAACTGCTTGTAAATAGAGTCTCTGTGGTTTTCACTGTTTAATAAGTATTGTATGTACATGGAAATAAAGTACTTTATGGGAACCTACTAAAACATGTCCTCACTCACTGCCACTCCTGCTCCTGCTCTCCTCCCTCCCTTGGTCTCCCTTCCTGGCACTCTCCACCTTCTCACCCATTGCACCTGATGAGGTCTCTAAAGTTGTGCGCTCTATGAAGGTGTCATCCAAACAGGTGCTGCCCTGTTCATCCAGAATTATTAAGAACAACATCTCCTCTCTTGCCCCGCCTCTAGCTGGTCTCTGTAACCACTCCTTCGCTGCTGGCTCCTTCCCTTCATCCCTCAGGCACTCTCTTGTGCACCCTCTCCTAAGAAAGATGTCTGCTGACCCTTCCTGCCTGACTAACAATTGCCCCATCTCTACCACCACCCTTCTTGCAAAAGTTGCTCTTCCCCCAACTCATCCATCACACTGAACTTGCTGGTTGCCTCCACAACCATTAATCTGGATTCCAGGCATCTAGAGGCATGGAAACTGCTTTCCTGAACACTCGTAAAAATTTTGCTCGCGATTCTTGACTACAACTCTACTGATGCTCTCATTCTCCTTGATCTATCCTCTGCATTTGACACAGTCAAACATTCTATCCTCATAACACGGCTCTGTGATACACTCAGCATCAGGGACAGGACAGTAGATTGGCTGACCTCCTTCCTAGCTTACCACCCTTACAAGGTGCAACTGGGCCCTTTCTCCTCCACTGCTTCACTTACTACTTGTGGTGTTCCCCAGGGATCTATCCTCTTGCCATGGCTCTTCAATAGCTACCTCACCCCTCTTGCCAATCGGATGTCCTCCTTCTCTCATCATTTCCAGTACTATGCTGATGACACACAGCTTTCCTTCAAACTTCCCTCCACTATCTCCTCCTCCTCTCTCACTCCTGTTTGTCTGACTGCTATTCAGATATGGTGTGCTGCTAATGATCTCTGTCTTAATGCCAGTAAGACTGATATCCCTCTGATTGGGACACCTGCACCATACTTCCCTCCTGCCCTCTGGCTACCCTCCTTGAGCCCTCTATCTCACCTTCCACTGAGTTCCAAAAGTTTCAGAGTCATCTTCGACTCCTCTCTCTCCTTTACGCCTCACATCTTAGACCTTTCCAAGAAAGCCCATTTGCGGCTTCAACTCCTTGTAAGCATTCTTCCTTTCCTTACCTTTCCCCAGTAGCTTAATCTCTCCAGAGCTCTGGTTTTATGCAGGCTGGACACCTGTAACATTCTCTTTCTGAATCTGCCTCTTTCCTCCTCCACCCCCTTCAACTAATCCAGAATACAGTTGCAAGACTTATCCTTGGCCTCAAGCCCAGGGACCGTATCTCTCCAACCCTAACATCTCTCCACTGGATCCCAGTGGCCGAAAGGATCAATTAAAGACCCTCTGCAAAATCCACAAGGCTTTCTGGGGCCTGGGACCCCCTTATCTCCAACTCTCTCCCCAAATACCTCCCTCCGCGAGCACTCCGCTCTTATATCTCAAACTCTCTTCTTATCAAATGCTTCTCCAAGCAGAGAGTGGTTGCAGATCTCTCTCTTTGGCTGATGCTTTAGCCTCCCTGACCGGTTTTGTACAAAAAGACTGTGGCCCTCATTACGACCCTGGCGGAAAGCGACTGACCGGAGCGCCACAGCGTAAATAGCGTTTCCGCCATTGCACGAAGGAGCAAAGTGCGGCCCATTCCGACCCATCGGGCACGAGCACCACGGCATGGCGGAAGTGCAAAGTCCGCGATGGCGGAAATGACCCCAAAACGGCCCACACCGCCGCCGTACAGCGCCCCAGGTGCAATACCGCCACCCCTCTTAGCGGTCACCGCAGTGTGCGCCTACCGGAAAGTACGGTGGCCGGAAATATACGGAAACGGAAGTTAAAACATGGGCCCGGAACGGGAAACATCCCGGCGTACACCTATAAATACACTAAAACCACACAACCACTAAAATCACTACCCTGAAACACACCCCAACCCGTCAACCACCCTAGCGAAACCAAGAAAAATGGGAAAAGTAGCGAAGAAAGCGTGCGACCGCAAGCGGCAGGTCCACTTCTCCCGTGAGGAACTCACCGTGCTAACAGAGACCCTCCAGGAGAATGCTGCCGTCGTCTTCTCCACGCAAATGACCAGGACGGCACTTGCAAACAAGAAGGCCATATGGGCCCTGGTGGCACAGCGGGTAAGTGCGGTGGGGACCGCACCCCGCACCCCACAGCAATGCCGCAAGCGATGGGACGACCTGCGGATACGCGTCCGCAGCATACTCTCTGCCAACCGCAACATTGCCACAGCCACCGGGGGAGGTCCTGAATCACCCATCAAGTTGACCCCCTGGGAAGAAATCTGTGCCTCCACCATCGGAATGGAGAGCATAGAGGGAGTCGGAGGGATGGAGAAAGGAGTGCAGACATCCGAAGATACAGGTAGGTGGGCCAGGAAAAACTATGCCAAATCCACACAGTCCATCCATGTGAAGTACCATGCGTCCACATAGTGCAACAGAAACACATGTCCAGGAGAACGTCCACACACATCGGCCTGATAGCGCACGTTAAAACCCACAATAAATACATAAATAATTAAAAACCCCTAATACACGCACTACACGTGCAGCAGGCACACCCTAACTGCAGGCTGCCAAACAACTGCACCCTCACTCCACACACAAATCAAAGCACCTCCAAGGGCCCGGCCCAAATCACCCTCAGGTACCACCCCAATGCATGTGACACAATGCAATTCCAATTCCCACAGACCCACCAATAACCCTCGCCCTCCTCTACTCCACCACAGGGTCCGATCCAAACGACGAGCTACAGGACACCCCTACCAGCACACCTGCAAAGAGGGCCAAGACCAACGGCCAGAGACCCTCCACCTCAGCTGCACGCATCAAGACACGGCAGCAGCACAAATCAGGTGGCAGCACAGAGGAGGGAACATCAACAGGCACCCCAGCAGCCAGCATGCCCACAACACCACCACCACAGGTCCCCCCAATGGATGCCACAGAAGGCACTGCCTCCGGTGGCAGCAGCACCATAGGTGACACCCCATTGATGGCAGCATGCTCCGACACAGAAAACGGGGATGCCGAAGTCAGATCCATCCATGACCTGTCCCAATCCCCCTGTCTGTCCCATCCCGTACAACATGAGGATACCACGCAGGGGCACCCACAAGACGACGACTGGCCATCCCCCACAAGCCCAGTGGCAATGCAACATGAGGACAACAGCCCCTCCGTGACACCCCCGCAAATGGCCTTGGCCCAGCAGAGGCAACAGTCCCTCGACCAGTTGATCGAACAACAGCAGCAACTGGCCACGCTCCTCAAGGACCATGCTGATGAATGTGGGGGCACTAAGGCAGACATAGAAACATCAACTGAGACACTTAGGGCACAAATCGAGAGTAGCACCGAGAGCCTGAGAGTCCAAATGGAGAGAAGCACCGAGAGCCTCAGGGGGGAACTGCATGCGACGGCCAAGGACGTATGTGCCGAACTTGCCGCAGTGCGCCGTGTGCTCACTGAGCTCTCGCAAACCCTTAGGGACATGCATGGACGTGAGCAGGCAGACACATCATCCGTTGCAAGCTCCGTCCAGGGCAGCCCCCAACGTAGATCTGGAAGGAACCTGCGCTCCACAGGCAGGGGTGCCCCTGATACCCGCAGAGGGGGCCTGCAATAGCGACAGCCCACTGACAATGAGCATCTTTGGACACTGGTGTTCGGGGGGGAGGTAGGGGGGTGGAGGGGGTGTGTTGGGCTCACTTGGGTGGCGGGTCGATAGGGTGTTCAACATGACATCACATATGCCATAAAAAGTGCACGATCAACCAATGAGATGTGTGGACATTGATCTTTGTGTACTAGGCCATCATAGGCGTACAGTCCATATTGTGCATGTCCCAGACACACGCAGTGCCACGAGTCCCGTGTCCATGTATCAGCCACCAGGCGTGAGTGCTAGAAGCATACATCAATGAGATGCTGACGAATGTCACGGGCCTCCGGTGCCTCGCAGACTCCATGAGGTGCTGCCACATCCCCACCCTCATCATGACCATCATCAGGTGCTTGCAGTTCTGCGTCAGGGGGCATGGGCACATTTCTACGTACGCACATGTTGTGGAGCATGACACATGCCATCACCATCTTTGCAACCTTCTCATGGCGGTACAGGAGTGCCCCGCCAGACCTGCTGGGGCAGCGGAAACGGCCCTTCAGTAGGCCGAATGCCTGTTCTATGACTACACGGGTACGTGAGTGGGCATGGTTGTAGTCCTCCTCATGCTGGTCCCGTGGGTTCCGGACTGGTGTGAGGAGCCATCTCTTCAGTGGATATCCAGCATCACCTGTATGTGGACGAGAAACGTATGATGTGGAATGCCATTGATACGTACGCACACCCCCCCCCCCTTCCTGCCAGGTCATTGCCAATTCACATACCCCACATCATCATGCATGTAATGAGACTCACCGAGTAGCCAGGATCTGTTCCCTGCGTGTCGCTCCATGTAGCGTGGTATTGTAGAGTTCCTCAAGACCATAGAATCATGGGTTGATCCAGGGAATCGGGCACAACAATGTGTAATGATCCTGTTGGAGTCACACACCATTTGTACATTCAGGGAATGAAATTGTTTTCGGTTGCGGTACTGGGCCTCCATGGCATGTGGGACGACCAATTCCACATGGGTGCAGTCGATGGCACCAATGCAACCCGGTATGCCGCCAAGTGCATGGAATCCCACTTTCGTGTTTGTAATTTCCTGCTCCGAGCGTGGTAGGCAGATGTAGTCGTCTGCGTGCTGCAGGAGGGCATCGAGCACTTGCAATAGTGTCCGTGAGAACAGTGGCTGAGAAATGCCATGCAACTGTCCGACTGTGTGCTGGTAGGTGCCTGTGGCCAGGAAGTGGAGTACAGACACCACCTTCAGTAGGGGTGGGATGGCGGTTGGGCTATCTATCATGCTGACAAGGTCAGCCTGTGTCATATCCACAATGGCGGCTATGGTGTCCCGGTCCAAACGGTAGAGGGTGTGGATCTGCTCATCAGTGAGGTTGAACGGATGTGCTCGGAGGCGTGGGATTGCGGGCTGCCTGCGTGGTGGTAGTGGCTGTGCTGGTGGGCCTTGCTGGCCCTGCCTTGCCCTCCTCCTCCTCCTGCGTCTCCTCCGTGCGGCCGGTTGTAGTTGGTGTTCGTCTTCCTCTTGGAGTTGGAGCACTTGCAGCGCTATCAGGTCCCCCAGGGCCAACATCGCGAGTCCTGCCGGTAGCATTTCGGTGTGGTTGTGGGAGGAGACTGGCTGTGCAATTCATGTGTTTTCAGGCTGTATGGCCTCCACCTGTGGTGATTCATTCCACCTGTGCAAACTGCTCTCCCCTTTGGCCGAGCACGTCACGCGCACAACGCTGCAAATCGGGGAATGGTATCTTGCTATTGCTATCATGTATTTGTACCCGATGGGCGTGTTGGATTGGTTGTTATGTTCATTCGGCTATGGTCCCATTGTTTCCCATTCCATCTGTGCAGTCGCGAACAGACTTGTGAAGGGTCAGTGGAACGTAGTACTCGAGTAACGGTGGGCCCTCATGCATCACTGTACCGAGTTGCAACGACGGGCGGGGCGTCCCATTCGTGGGTGAAGGCAGTTGCCATTTTCACACACAGCCGCACTCGATGGAATAATTAGGGATTTCAAACGGCCACAGATGCCTTTTCGACGTGATGTTGCAAATGAGGAATTCGAAGGGCGGCGCTTTCGGTTATCAGCTGGCGGCGAGGAGATGCCCACAGGTCTGACTGCAAATATAACGTTCTATTGTTCAATGTCCTTGAGACAGGGCCCATGGCGAGGGAGCAATGATTGATATGAATAGTTTGGGATGCGCATTAGCTACGTGGGCGATGAGGCCGGCCGTTCCAAAATACATGTTACTTCACAACACTGGAAATACGGGCTGGGGCACTGTGGATTTTGCAGGCTGCATGACGCACAGACTCAATGGATGTTTCTAATGTCATGTGAGTAATTATTCAGGCGTTTTGATCCCGGGATGAGGGAATGATGAATGGATGCATGGGCAGGTGATTTGATACAGAGTTTGCCATGTACAGGGCTTCTTGGGATCTATCCGCCTACCCTACGCTATGTGATGCAGGCCTGCCATAGTGGGACCATCGTCTATCTGGCCTTGTTGAGCCCTCCCTGACTCGAGGCGCCCTCAGACACTTGTGTCCATGCACGTTGACATTCCCATCTGATGGATTCTGTTTTGACAGACGCATGCACAGGTACACTCGTTAGTGATGGTGTTTGCACCTCGATATAGATGGTTATGAGTCGCAAGTGGTTTTGGGGTGGTGATGATCCTTTTGAGTGGGCTAGCATGCATATGGCTGTGGATTTCGTGTGATCATTGAAGTGAGTTGTTCGAATGTAGTTCTGATGGCCATTCTGTTCTTTTTCTTTTCTTCTGGTTGACAGGTATCTCCTCCCCTTTTGCCACTGCCATCTGTATGCCACTCCTGCAGATGGATTTTACTCCCGACACCTGCTGCTTCGTGTTAATCGGTGGAGCAGCATTACGATCTTATGGGACGATCGCCAATGGCCCACATGCCCTTACGCAGTACTGGTGTCTCGGAGCAACATTTCGGCCTTTCAGCTGGACTAGTGCCTCCCCATTGGGACAGCCCTGCGGTTCTGTGCGCTTCCATGTTGCCTTTTCGTACGTGAATGTGGCTCTGTGTACCATGGGGGTACAGGGCGACACACAAGTAGTGGCTGGTCATTTCTTGCGGATGCAGCCCACAATGGTGATTAGTGTTTTGGAGTTCATGGCCTGATGGCTGTATGGGCTTGGTGTCTTTGATGTGCATAAATTGCTATTCTGATTTGGCCCGTGTAGCGTTTTTCTTTGCTAGTGATGTGGCATATGCCTATTTGGGGGGCGATGTATTGTGAGGAGATCTGCATTGGGTTCCAGCTTCGGGGTTTAGTTGCGTGGTACTGTACTGGGCGCGTTTGCCTACTGAGCCCGTGAGGTCAGGGATGGGGGCTGCCTATATGACAGTGTGAATGTTGTCATGCTCAGGGGCGGGGGATTGGGTTTTGTGTAACAGATGCCGGTCAGCCAGGTGGACTGGTGGAATGATGTGATTTTCGGAATGTTGCTGGGCACAGGTGCCTGTGTTTGCGTGCGTTTCTTGGTGGGGGACTGTGGTCATGTCCATTGGGATGGCTTCTGTATTCGTGCCATCTGTGACCTGCAGCTCCCATTGGCCCCTCTTGTGTTGCTTTTGTTCGTTGGCATGCATGGGTGCTTTGTACATTTCAATGGTTGCATTGTGACTTCATTGCACCTACAGGGAGTTGTACTTTGTGGGCAGGGAGCGGTGTACAGGCACTCAGTGGGGCCGTTTACGGTTGATTCGCGATGCCGTACTTCTCGCCATGGCGGAATGGTACATTCCGCCATGCCTGATGGCGTTAGGTACATGTCCGCTAGGGTCGGAATTGGCGTACCGTTGCACCATGGTGGTGTTTGCGGTTTGGCATGGCGGGCGCGCGCGTGCTTGGTGCAGTTAGCGTTGGCGTTCACTACGGTGTCGCTAATGGCTTCGTACTTTGCGGTGACGGGTCATAGTCGCACCGAGCGCTATTCGATGGCGGTATTGCATTTCCGCCATCGTTTTTCGATTTCCGCCAGGGTCGTAATGAGGGCCTGTATCTAAATGGTTGCATGTACAAAAATTTCTACAAATGCTTGCACCAAAAGTTCGAACACCAAAAGTTTGAACTTTTGGTGCTAGAATTGTAGGTTAAGTTTAAAAAAAAAAAATGTGGAGGCTGCGGGGTTGTCCCCCGCAACACCCCGCTCACTATAGTTAACAGTATAGCGAGTGGGGGTTGTGGGGGAAAGCCGTGCAGCACCCTGTACAAGAAAAAAAAAAAGAAAAGGACCCTGCAGCGCCAGTTCCCGATCATGGAAGTGAAAGGGAACTGGCGCGCAGGGACCCAGCGTGATGATGAAGGTAAGTGGGGTTTGTTTATGTTAGGGGGTAGGTGTGGGTGTGTGGAGGGTATGGGTGAGGATGTGTCATGGGTGTTTTGTGGGTGTGGGTGGGGTTGTAGGTATGTACATATGTTCACATGAGAAAGATGCAAACTTTTGCTAGTTTGCACCTTTCTCATGCGAACATCCCGGCCACAGTAGATTCAACTGCGGTCGGATCATCTGGATTCTCCCTGACCCACTCAAACTTTAGCCTAACCTCCTGAAACTTCTCAAAACTAATCTCTTCTTGACCCCTTCCCTCTAAACCCCCACTGCCGCTCAGACAGGTGGCCTGGTCCTTCATGAGTCCTACAGGTTACCTGGCTCTCTGCCCAGTCAACACCAGCACCCCCCACCCCCCAACCTCCCTCCCACAGGCACTTCCTTCTGGGCAGTCTGCCGGGTGGAAGGGATCCCCATGGGACACCTCCGCCCTTGCACTTAGCCAGTGGTACCCTTGCATGACACTCCTTGGCACTTCCCCTCTTGGGCTCACACTAGCACTTGCCCACACCTGTCCCCACCACCCTTGTCCTTCCCTTCACTGCTCTTGCATGTCCGAATGTCCCAAGGCATAGTACGACCATGATTGTTTGATTATTTACTGCTTATTACTATTGGTTAACTACTCCCATTGCTCCCTTCCCTCGTGTGCCTTGTGGCACTTTAAACACCACTGGGTTGTATAGGCATCTAACAAATGCTCAATAAATGAATACATTACATACATTGCTTGTGGTGGTCAGTGAGTGTGCATAGTATACTAATGGTA
Source organism: Ambystoma mexicanum (assembly GCF_040938575.1). Classification (NCBI taxonomy): domain Eukaryota; kingdom Metazoa; phylum Chordata; class Amphibia; order Caudata; family Ambystomatidae; genus Ambystoma; species Ambystoma mexicanum. The sequence goes on from NC_090926.1 coordinate 444,441,585, forward strand.
GAAACCGATCTGCATCCACAAGAACCTGTACTGTAATTCCTAAAGCAATAATGTGGACACACTAACAGAAATGTGTACCAAGTAACATCAGGGGATGAACAAAAGGAGTAAATAGTAAACAAGCAGCATTAGGGGTTACATTAAACAAAACAAATACAAAATCAATTATGAATGAATAACACAGGTTTTAAATGTACTTTTTATTGAAAGCATTCAACATATCAACAGAGGAATGAATTGCATCCTAGAACACAGCGAATTTAGGGATCAACCAGTGGATGAGGCCTTTGAGCTATTGATGAGGCTCACACTAGATTCAGACATGGGCTCTGAATCCATCAGGATGCACTAGTTATTCTTTCAACTCTGCATCCACTACTGCTACAGTGAGTGATAGGTGCCTGAGCGGCTGTGTGCATGAGAGGATGCATCCTCATGCTCCAGTTTGGAGTGGGCTTGTGGCCAAAGCCAGCACCGTCGCGCATGAGGGTGCCTCCAACCCTGTTGCGTGCCAAGGAGCAACACAGTGTTGAGATAATAAATAGCATCACAAATTACTGTGTACAACTGGTTTTCAAGATACACCGGGGACAAAATCTAGTTGAAATATGTGGACTTACATTGGGGACAAAATGTAGTTGAAATATGTGGACTATGTGGCAGATTCACATCAGAAATGTGATGTGTGCAAATGTCACTGTTAGGTGAGATTTAGGTATGCGAGCGGTTGTAAAAGAAGAAGCATCATCAATGTCTCCACTCCGGTGGTTGCCAAAGATGACCGGCCTGCTCCTTAAAATATACTGTCTGGTTCCCTGGAGCAGGTATCATTTTGCACTAACCACAAGTCGAATGTAACATGCAAGCTCAGATAGCCTGAGCTATAAGGAGAGTAATACTATGTTGAGTGAATGTAATACTTCTGAAGACATCTGGAGTTTCCTCAGTTCAACACACTGGTCAGTACGATGGAGACATTGTGGTGACTCAGCATACGGTGATTACTGTAGAGAGCCAGGCAACCAGTAACAGGTTTGGTGAAGTGTCTGTTAGACCCCATAAGGTAAATTATCCCCCATAAAACGATCCTGTTCCATGTCTCCTGTGGGTGGGTGTAGCCTCATTCTTAGAACACGACCAGTAAATAAAAGAGATGGACTGGTTTGTACTCATGGCGGACAATTTATTCTGGCTTGTGCAAGCACTACTAAACTGAAGGCTTCCCACTATAAATGCACCTGGCATTCAACAGGGGAGAATTCCGATCATGCATCTGAAAGAGCTTCTTGAAATATGCCTGACAATAAGTCCATCCAGGTTCTACATAGGAATTCCTGTAGGAATGGTCTAGGAATCTGAGCCCTGGTGTCATGGCAATGGTGTATTCTCCATGGGTGCAGGTAGCGTGGCCCAGGTTGGATCATGGTGGTTATGGCAGCAACTGGATCATACCTCAGAAGTTATCCTGCTGCATTGTGATGCAGGTGCATTATTAAACATATGGTGCCCTGCGGTCCTCTCTGCCTCTGTCCTATTCACCATCTCTGCAGTGGGCCTTGCTCTTGCCAAACCCTGGCCAGGAAAACATTCATCTACATGGGATCACAAAAGCCTGAAACAATTCATTTGGTGTGGTATTTGGAGGAATGTTTCAATCACTCTGATAGAACAATTTCCATAGAGGGGATATCTGTGGGGGAGTGGCAAGTCTGTGCAGGCAGTCAATGGGTTCTTACTGAACTTGTAAGAGACCAGACTGCAGGGGCTACCCCTGTATTTATTGTTTTCTATATTGTGTTAATTATTAGTGTGTGTACCTACACAAATGTATGGGTTCAGCAGCATTACCAAGTAATCAGTGCCAATAATAAAAATTAAGCGCTGATTGTATGCTCACAGAAGAAACATATAATTTGTTTTAGTCTGAGTGCTACCCTTTCTAAGAAGGAAGAGAACTTTGCGAGATAAATAAGGCATTAAAACAAGGAAATATGTAATTGTAATACTATTGTATAATGTCTCTTTTTCTCATTGTAAAATGTTACAGTGTTAATTTCTAAATACTTTGCCCAGTACATATAACACAAATAGTCATCGAAATCATGTTATAATTGTGTTACTGAGCAAAACGTTGAAAACCTCTTTAATGTCTTTCTTCAGAAGGTTATCAATGCATGAGGGCCAGCCTTGTACATTCCTATTGCAGGTTTTCAAACTATGCATATGAGAAACGCGTGCAGCCAATAGCTCAAATGAAGGTTCCTTACTGCTTTGCCTAAAATCAGCTTCTATTTTGGAAACATAAGAATGACAAACATGGCTGTGATAAAAGGGTTTCATGTTGGAATCAAGGAGACATAATGCACACAGGGCTTGGTGTTCATTTTACATCTTAACATTCATGTGTTTGTATCCTTCCACCATGCCTACCAATATGAACAGCTTCAGGACGACATGCAGACTTATGGAAGAGGAGATGCTGAAAGTGGAAACCAGGTATATGGAAAACGATTTCTCTGTAAATGCAGCAGTGTAAATGCCCAATGCACAGACCTTCATGTACATACAATGAAGGCAAGTAGCAAATACACATTTGGAGTTTTGACAAACGTCCAGGAGGACTCCTGATTTCAAATACCTGGGACCAATCCAAGCAGTGTCTTCATTGTAATGGGTTACCCCTCCTGGGAGCATGGTATCTCCCAGGCTCGTGCTCCTGTCTCGTGGCAGTGACCACGTGACCGTATTGATAAAAAGAATGAACGGCCTCCTGCTCATTTTAGTCTTCAGAGTAACCTACCATGGTGTTCCATGTCGTTATTGTGTGTTCCGTGTCGGTATTGTGCAGCAACATGCTGCTGCTGTGTAGCTGGCAGAGGGCCTGCCCTGCAAGGCCCTCCACCAGGAGAGTGCCCCTGCCGGGCAACGATGTCCCTCATGGGTTCCTGCCATGTCTGTAGAGCCCCTGCTGGGCAACTCTACCCCTGAAAGCCGGTGTCCCTGCTGGGCAACGATGGCGTTGTCTGCTTAATAAGCCTGGGTGCCCCCAGGCCTTGATGAGGCTTTGTGCTCATTGGCTGATCGGGTGCCCCAGGTCCAGAGCTGTTTGCTGGGTGCGCCCAGCCTTGAGGCCGAGTCGGGTGATCCCGACACAAACAGGGTGATCCATGCCCGTAATCCTGCTGCGTGGACGCAGCCTATGTGTCAGCTGGGTGCCCCCAGCATGTTGGCTGGGTGCCCCCAACCTTGGTCTGCATGGCCTGCGTGACCGCAGGCCAGGACATAACATTGGCGATGAGGAGTGAGGGCCCCTATGCTCCCTGTTGTAGATTGGCGTGCTCGTCACGAAGGAAGAAGGAGCCTGCCCGACCGCCGTGGCTGTCAGGCACTTTTCTGGCTAGGCCCTGCGAGGGGTTTGTGGCAGGTTTCGATGAGAAGGGGAGGTGGATCTACCGCCCCACCGCCCAAGGAGATAGAAGATGCTGAGGGGCCTCTGCTGCATGGTGGAAGGGCCCGCTGCTGTGCTCTGGAACCGGAGTGAAGGAGAAGATGTTGGGTGTGTGGCTCACGCTCCGAATCGGAGCGAAGGAGAGCAGTGTGGTTGGAGCAGACTACGCTGGTGGGCCCCCCCCCCGCAAGTGGCGGTGCAGGCCTGCATATGGCCGATGGGGAGGAGTGTGGTGTCGGCCGCAAGAAAGAAAAGAAGCAGAGATGAGTCCCTGTGCTCGCACTGGCCCTCCCGGTGACGTCAGGGTGTGTGCACCTATCCCCAAGAGGGATGCGCTCCAGTTTCAGAAAAGAGCAGCCTGAACTCTGGGCCAGCTGGCGGTGAGCGTGTGTGTGCTCCGGATAGGAGCACACTGAATTAAAAAAAAAAGAGAAGCTGTCCATGCCAGTGCCTCCTCTCAATGGGCAAAGGGAATGGCAGAATGGCCCTCCCTCCACGTCACGACCCCCCATGGTGGAAACAAAGGGGAGCAATGTATTCATGCAAAAAATGTATGGCCACCTGCACTCTCTACATGGAAGTTGGCACCACGCCAGTGACAGGGACGATCAAGGAAAAAAAAAGAGAGGAAGAATGGAAAGGGGAACAACAAGGAAGGGTTGCAGCTTTAATGAGTGCTTGCACCCCCTCCTATAACAACGGTATCCAGTGGGTCCTGTCATCTTCCCACACTGTGATTGGAAAAGGAGGAACTGGACTGGCAAATAGGGTTGCAGCTCTCACGAGTGCTTGTGCGCCCTCCCAGGCCTGTTGCCCAGACAGCCTGCCATCTGGGGCTTCCTGCCAGCGGCCCCATGTAGAAAGAGAAGTGTAACGATTGGCCTGTCACCTTATCACCAGTACCCTGCCAGTGGTGGACGCGTGCTATATGGACTAGGCTGATGTGGCCTCTGGGCCTCCCCAGGCACGGCTTTGCCTGCCCCTTGACTGTGGTGTGACCGTCCTGAACTAACACTGGCAAAGGTGTGAACTGATCTTCCGCAACTCCACGAGTGCGCAAGATGGACACCAGAGACATCCCCATGAAGGCTGGGAGCCTGCAAACCTGGACTTGCCTAAGATGGCCCAGTCAATGGCCCAGTCAATGGGCAATGTGAAGTTGTGAACATCCAAATGTGTGGGCATGCTTTAAGTGGTGCCAGAGCTCTCATTGGTGTTTTCAGTGGCTTTCGATCTTGCACACCCAGGTTGATAAAAGGTCTTTGAAAATGTGATGAAACCCCAAACATAGCACCATCCCTGTCACCCACAGTAAGTGTGTAACTATTAGAGCACAACTGTAAGTGGCCTTGATGTCCAGTGATGGTTGTCATTTGTTTGTTCCCTGTGGCAAAGGAGGAGTGTAATGGGTTACCCCTCCTGGGAGCATGGCATCTCCCAGGCTTGTGCTCCTATCTCGTGGCAGTGACCGTGTGACCGTACTAAATAAAAATAAATGTGCTCATTTAGTCTTCAAAGTAACCAACCATGGTGTTCCGTGTAGTTATTGTGCAGCACCATGATGGTGCTGTGTAGCTGGCAGAGGGCCTGCCTTGCAGGGCCTTCCACCAGGACAGTGCCCCTGCCGGGCAACACAGTCCCTCATGGCTGCCTGCCATGTATGTATGTGTCTGCTGGGTGCCCCCAGCCTTGGTCTGCCTGGCCTACGTGAACGCAGGCCAGGACATAACATTCATGTCCACCTACTGATCAGAGGGTTGTGTGCTTTGCTTTCTAATCCTAGCAAGTGAAAGCCACTTTCCTTTGCTTTTTTGTGGCACGTGTGACTTATTTAACTATTGATTCCATACGTTTGTATGTTGCTATAGAAATTGCCATTCATGTCATTTGCCTCGACAGAGCACTTTTGTAAAGAATTATATTTGGATAGTATTCCTCTTATTAATGTGGGTGAGTAGGATTGGCAACACTGTCAAATGTGCAGTGACAAAGAAATTGGGGACATGAATAAGTACAGTTGCAGATGTATCACTACTAACAAGCAGAGGTGTCGTGTTGTTTTGAAGCTTAGAAACACGTGTACATGTTTCAAACTCAGAACAAGGATATTTTAAAAGTTTAAGCACCAATCTGGAGAAAGGGTGCGAACCTGGTGGATGGGTTGAAATCTCTCCTGCAGTGCTACCTTTATACATTAGTTTTACTGGGTTAGACATTATGCTATACATGCATTTCATAAAGCAAATGTTCATCCCAAGCTCACAGCAATTCTACTATTGTTTTCAAAACTCTTTGCCAGTGTTCAACTTGTTTTTCATTTTTTTGGCAAACCTCATATCAAGCATATTGGTTGGAATAATGAGTTGTCTCTGGGGTGGGTGAGCACATGCCCTCAAAAATTACATTTCAGTGGAAATACAGCAGATGAAAATGACGCTGTTGTTTATGCAGCACCCTAGTTATCTTCATCTCATCTGATTACCAGTCAACGAGAGGGTTGCACCGGCAGAAAAGGATGGTCAAGGCTTTAAGTGCACAGGATTTAGCCGGGCTTGGACTCAGCAGGCTCCAAAGATTGCACTGAAGCCGGGGATCTGCTCGGCCTCTCTGGCATCTTCAACCTGATTTCTCAGCAGGCAATAATAAACAGACAGTTGAAGAGTGGTAATACTTTGTTTTCCACCGTAGATGTCACTATCGTCCATGTGTGGAATGACATCATCATTTACAGGCACTAGGAATGTGGGATGCATTGACCCACTAGGCTCTGCCCTGTGAACGCACTGTGTGCTGGTTGCAACAGAACCAGCAAAATGGCCGCAAGAAGCCCTATGCACGCTAAACCTCTGAGAATTGTGCAATGAAACCAGAAAGTTGGCTGCCAATCTACTTTGCCTGTGTCAGTAGTGGAACAGGAGACCACACTACTGATCTGTCATTGGGCTGCCCACAGAGTGAAAATGGAAACTACATGAAAGGCAGTGCTTTATTGCAAGGAAACCCAGAAGTGCTCCGAAATCCGTTTTTCCTTGGTTGTTGAAATTACAAAATAATGGTTCCCAAACATCAGAAAAGATCCAACATCCTTGCTGGGTGTTACCCGTCACTTCATTTAAAGAATCCACATACGTACACAATGTCAGGAGAAACAGATTTCATCACAAGAATATCCACATTAAAAAAAGGTGCTTTCCTGGGAAAATCTGTCAGATATGGGTGCAGTACTGTTGGCCGCCTGTATGAAAGCTGTCATTTAATTACACTGGAAGCTTAAACTTGTACAGTAAAATCAAATGGTTGAAATGAAGTGACTTTCTATCAAAAGCAATATAGGTTCCAACTTTTTAATTTCTATGTTTAAAAAGACTGGAATTAGAGATTTGTTTGCCTGTTTTAAAAATGTTAACTTTAATTTCAACAAAGAACAATGTCACAATTTACTTTAAAGTAACCTGATTCAGCAAAACCTCAAAGAAGCTTCCCCCACTGGGAAACACACCACCCTTCTGCTTCTCATCACAGGCCAGGAACTTCCAGTCAGGTGTTAATGAAGAGGGGAGGAGATTTTGCTCTGCTGCTCTGGGGAGAGAAGACTCCCTTGATTGAAAAGATATGCAGTGCAACTGTCAACAGAAACTCCTGCCAGGGGAAAAAGGTAGGGATTGCTCATGGCCCACCAAAATTTTGGAGGCGGGACAGACAGTTATGTATATTCTTAAAGCACAAGAACGTATATTTTTGAAAAGGACTGACAGAAGACTGTGCAAAATTGTAAAAATTTGAAAAATTACAGTATTGTTAATATGAAAATTCTGGTAACTTTAAAACTACTCAGAACTCTGTGCGATGTTCAGGGACGTGACTACAGAATTGGTGGTTTTTTAACAATTGTAGCAATGCCAGAAACGTGAAACTTCACATGATTATGCCCAGATATCATGTGAACATGTGTGTAAAAATGTGGACAAATCTGACGTTGGGTACTGGACTAAAAGTGCGAAAAATTGCCAAATCTAGACCCAAGTTTACATTGAGACGGAGCTCGGATGAATACTTGCTCCACCAAATCTGTGATATCAATATGCTGTTGCTAGCAAGTTTGTGAAATTGTAAATATGTGTTGTATGAAAAATAGATTTCATGTGCAGAAACAAATGGGAGGTACTCCCTGGATTACAAAATACAGCGTCATCATGACACCATGTTTTATTCTCAAATCACAGGAGAGGAAAGACCCTAACCAATAGAATACCAGGGGGTGTGCCTAGTAGAAGTCAGTATACCCACCCTTTTAGAAAATACATAAATAGAGACAGTTTAGGACCTAGAAGGACAAACATCCACTCACCATACGATTGCTGGTGAAGCACTTTGCAAGAGAAATCCATATTCTAGACTCCAGAACTTTGAAAGCAGAAAGGCCCACTTCCAAAGATGAACTATTCTCAGATTGACCTTTAATAAATCCTGAAACCAGATTTTACCCTAGACCTCCAAGGGCAACAACAAAAGCTGTGCTGCTTTCTTGATAAGAATTCTTGCCAGAATCTAGAGATCCCACGCAGTAGAGCAGAGCTGTGGCCAGATCGCTGCGAACCAGAACCAACCCGTCAGATCCAGCCCAATCCTGCTGTGCAGTGTCCAGAGTGCCGTGCTGAGTGCAGAACCAGAGCGCCTTGAGTCCAGTCCGGGTGTGCCAGCAGAATTCCAGTCCAAAGATCTTTGACCAGATCCCTGACGGGTCCATTCCAAACGGTGGTAGTGAGTATCCATAGCATAGGATTGTCACTAGCATGTGTATTATCCATAAGTCATCCCTATCCAAACCCACTCTCTTATATCCAGAACTGCATTGTAGAAAATCTTTGGCCTTAGCTGAATCTTTCTCTCATCCCTATAGTCCTTTGGTAATAGTAGTATTAAAATCATCTTTGCGCTAATATATTTGGTGGCTGTGCTGTCGTGTAGTTTGTGGCTTCATAGTCTCCCTAGTATAAGATACCTTGTTTGTAATTTTTAAAAAGTGCAACCCTGTTTTACAAATTTTGACTCTTTCTAAAATAAAACCTCTACAAAAACCTTCATAACATCTTCACCGTGTATGCTAGAATCAAAATTTAAGTGTCAGATTGAAGCTAACATCGCCGGCTTTCCAAGAACCCCAAAACCCCATTCCAACTCCTTATAATTTGTCCGCAATTGCGTTTACCGTGCGCAGAAAATGTTGCCGCAAATTTTTTGTTTGGCTCAAATCTATCACGTGTGAAACAGCTGTACATTGCATCCAACCTCAGAATTAAGTTTCCAATCTTCTAATTACTCAATAATCATTGCTAGTGTTTATCTGAAACTATACAAAGTGGCTCCCACTAGTATTGAATCCATTTTAGTGAATTAAATCCATTTTCAGTGTTTGTACCGTTCCATTCAAAGCCACATTCAAAACTATTTTAACAAGTTGCAATCATTCCCGTTTTTCTCTGTGTTTACTGGGGGAAATTCGAATTGATACTGTATTTGTTGAGTGTGTATTCCTGAAACCTGTTTTCTCTCCTTCCATCTCTTTATACTGCATATTGGGGGGATTGAGTAGTGTGCAGGGGGAAAGAGTGATCACTTGCATTTTGATTGAACCCACACCAAAGTATTCATTCTATGCTGCATTATTTTTCTACCAATACTCTGTGTGATTAAAGAGATTTATTGCAACATCACCCCATTGGTGATCCTTGTATAAATATTGAATAGTGTTATATATATATATATATTGTGAAATATACAAAATAAATCATTTTAACTTTGCAAAACAGCCTGCTTCCTGGTACAGTGTGACCAGGGGGATTCAAAGAGAGGGGCGTGATATAAGGGTATATCATTCAGAAATAAAAAGAACGTATGTACATAAATAAATAATTAAGGGTTCCAGCTGTGCATCACACGCTAGGCATTGACTTAGGTGGAATGCCGGGTTGAAATCACTTACAGGAATTAGATTATGTATTTTCCAATACTGATGGGAAGCAAGAGTATCATGCAGAGAATACATTGACTGATGTTGGCAGCCTATATTGAAGCCTTTTCATTAGAATGTTTTAATAAAATGAATACATTACAATCATGGTGCAACTTGTTTTGACCTACTTTGATTAGATTTCTATTTTATATTTGAATATGTCTTTTTTAGTCATTTCCTTCTGACTCCACCTTAATTAAGCTATATACCTCAAGCTGGTTGGCATTACCGCGTCAGGTAATGCCCCAGGCCCTGCGTTAAGGCCATCACTGCACTCTAACCTGTAACTATGTGCCATAGTTAATGAAGCGGTAAAGCCCCCCAAGCGATGGGCTTATTGCTATTTGTTCTCTGGGCCGTGAGACAGTAGTAGTAATGGCATCTTTTTTTGGTTGTAAAATGCTCTTGCATTTTGAACTGAATACATAAAAAATGTAAAATAAACCGGAAAAGAAGTCCATTCTACATTTCCTTGGCAGCCATTTAAAAGATAAAAAAGTGAACAAAGAAGACGACCACCATTGAAAGGGAGAAGGTACTACATGTAGTCCCTTCACCCTTTCCATGGCGGACATTGAATAAAAAAGAAACAGAACAGTAAACAAAGAAAATGGGCACCATGGAAACACTTAGCGCCTTTCTACGAGGTCCCTTTGCGGGACCTGACCTGAACGGCTGGTCTAGACCAGCCATTAAAGTAGGGACCCGCAAAAGGACCTTGGTGCTAATTACGGTACCGCAAATTTGCGGTACTGTACTTAGCGCCTTCCCCATTCCCATAGAGCCCTATGGGCGAAAATGGGAATGGGGAAGGGCCATGGTTCAATGGGCAATTACTGCCCCGCCAACCATGGAATAGGTTGGTAATTCCCCATTGAACCATGGCGGACCCGTTACAAAACCGGCACCAAGCATGGTGCTAATAGCGCCATGGCTCAGCGCCGGTGTTGTAATGAGGGCAAATGTCTTTGAAAGGCCCCTCAGTATGTCGAGGCCATGCCAGGCTTCAAATATCCTGCCCACAAATATTGTTTCATGCAGCCGTCCCTTGATTTCTTAATCAATGTGAAGCATGGAAGGAGTGGATAGAACTTGCAGATGATCAGAAGAGGGTGCTATCAGCGGAAAACATTGTATAGGTAATTTTCATTCCAAGTGTGAATTGATGCGTGGGGACCTGTTAGGTTTGCCCTTAGATGCAGGCAGGTCAAATCAGGACAATTTTTCTCATTTGCACTGCAAAGTGCAAAGAGGAGCTGTAAAGAAGGGCAAAACTGTCTTTATGCATACAGTGTGTTCTTAGCAGTGCAAATTCATTAAAGCATGGCAGGTAACGTTCAGAATGAGTTGCTGTGACACTTGATTTTTGCTTGTGATTTCATAGAATTCCACAGCATTTAGGCCACTATGAATGTATCATGCTGGTGTAAATGCTGTTGTATTTGGCTTAGAGGATAGTGCTGGCCAAAACAAGCATTATTCTGTGCCTCCTCTCCACCATAGAAATGAATGAAAATGTAGCATAGTGGAAATTGCATGAGTAAAAACTTTAAATGTTATTATAGGATTTACTAGGTCGAGAACATATCTGTGGCTACACTAATGTCTGTACTGTCGGCACTCGGGGCTAGCTAACCTTTTGGTTATACCCCCTGAGCTTCTATTCAGGGATACAACCAAAAGACCCCTTAACCCTCACCCATCTGATGCTTCCTTTCATGCCTGACGGAGCATTTTGTCCCTGATGTTCCATCCCTCATACTGCTGAATCCACATGTTTGAGGCAGATTACTGCATTGGGTAAGACATATTGACTTCTTGCTCACAAATCTCATGCTGCGTCTTCATTACATTGGAGGATTTCAATGTGTGCTCCTTGCCACACGCAGTGTGAGGACTGATTCATCCTGTTGTTAAATGTGCTAAACCCCACTCTCTCTGGTTTTCTCTGGTTTTTCGTTCCTATTCAACTTCTGGGGCCTCTTTGCTCTGGCCCTTCAAAAATGCCTGCATCATTTGCGTGTGTTGTTGGGACTTCCATGGCCTGCCTGCTGTCCCTCCTCACTCCTCCCATTGGTTGCCTTGTTCCTAAAGACCAATCGCAGCCACCGGGAGGTGGGAGCCGGCCGTAACAACAAAGGCCTTCAACCAAGGCCCCTTTCTGCTCCCTGTCTGCTGCCGTAATGCTGCCCGCTTTGCTGTGCCCCCCACCCCACTCTGGTCTCCCGTGATGTCCTGCTGTGCCCCCCACCCCCTCTGGTCCCCTGTGATGTCCTGCTGTGCCCCCACACCCTTCTGGTTCCCCATGATGTCCTGCTGTGCCCACCACCCCCTCTCGTCCCCCGTGATGTCCTGCTGTGCCCCCACCCCACTCTGGTTCCCTGTGATGTCCCACTGTGACCCCTAAACCCCTCTGGTCCCCCGTAATGTCCTGATATTCAACCACCCCCCCCTCTGGTCTCCCATTTGTCTTGCTGTGCCCCCCACCCACCTGTTGTCCCCCGTTTATCTCACTGTGCCCCCCATCCTCCTCTGGTCCCCCGTGATGTCCCGCTGTGCCCCCACACACACCTCTGGTCCCTATGATTTCTCACCGTGACTCCCCACCCCCCTCTGGTCTCCCATGATGTCCTGCTGTGCTCCCCCCCCTTGGTCCACGTTTCTCTCGATGTGCACCCCACTTCCACCCCCACTCTTGGCCCCTGTTTGTCTCGCTATGCCCCCCAGCCCCCTCTGGTGCCCTGTAATGTCCTGTTGTACCCCCCACCACGTGCTGGTCCCCCTTTTGCCTCACTGTGCCCCCACCCCACTCTGGTCCCCTGTGATGGCTCGCTGTGCCCCCCACCCCCTTGTGGTCCCCTGTGATGTCTCGCTGTGACCCCCAACCCCCTCTCATCCTCAATGATGGTTGCTGCGCCCCTCTCCACCCTCTGGTCCCCCATTTTGTCTTGCTGTGCCCCCCACACCACTCTAGTCTCCTGTTTTATCTCGCTGTGCCCCCACAGCCCCTCTGGTCTCCCATAATGTCCTGCTGTGCCCCCATCCCCATCTGGTCCCATGCGATGTCTCGCTGTGACCCCCACCACCCTCTGGTCGCTCATTTTGTCTCGCTGTGCCCCCATCCCGCCTCTCAGTCCCCCATGATGGCTTGCTGGGACCCCCTCCACCCTCTACTCCCCAATTTCTTTCTTGTTGTGCCCCCCACCCCCTTATGGTCCCCTGTTTTGTCTCGCTGTGCCCCCCACATTCCATCTGGTCCCCTGTGATATCTTGCTGTACCCCCTCCCCCTCTGGTCCCCTGTGATGTCGTGCTGTGCCCCCTACCCCCTCTGGTACCCCGTTTGTCTCGCTGTACCCCCGATTGTCCCCCGTTTCTCTCACTGTGGCCCCCACACCTTCTCTGGTCCCCCGTGATGTCTCGCTGTGACCCCCACCCCCTCAGATCCCCTGTGATATCTTGTTGCCCCCCCAATTTGGTTCCCTGTGATGTCTCGCTGTGCCCCCTACTCCCCTCAGGTCCCCTATGATGTCTCACTTTGCCCACACCCCCCCTCGGGTCCTCTGTGATATCTCGCTCTGCCCCTACTTCCCCTCTGCCCCCGTGATATCTTGCTCTGTCCTCCCCTCACACTGCAGTAGTTGTCATGAATCAATCTGGTTTCACCATCACCGACCTGTTGCCAACGCTTGGATTTGACTTCATGGACAGATTGACTCTTGGTGCTTCACTTTCTCAACTCTCATGCTGGACCTCCTCTGCATCTCATACTCATGGTGACCCTGTATCATGCTGTGGTCATTGTCATCTTGAATCTTTCCCTTCATTTTTCTGTTCCCTGTAACATTTTGTGTTTCACCGAGCTCTACAACTGTATTTGCTCTCCCATCTGCTCTTTTTCACTGTTTTATTCTCTGTTCTCCCCTCCTCTCCCTTCTCCCTCTCTCCTACCGCCCTCCTTTACTTTATTCTATGCACTTAGTCTAGCAGAATTGTCCCGGGACCTAGTATGATAGCAACAATTGCTTGTCTCCTCCCATCTCCCTTACTTGTTTTACTCCCCCCACCCCTCCAGCACTATCCGAAATGTCTTTGGGCCTAATACGATAGTTGCTTGTTTTGTTTCTCTCCCTCCTTTCTCCTCCCCTCTCCCTTACCTTTTGTATTTCTCCGGCTCCAGCAGAAATATTGTCAGGCCTAGTACGGTAGTCACTTGTCTGTTCCCATTTCCTTCCTATCTGTGTTTTGGCTCTTGCACTATCTGAAATGTCGTCAGGCCGAGTACGATAGTTAATTTCACATTCTTGTTGTTCATGGCCTGTAAGAATGTTATTGTATTTTCCTTTGTTCCCTTCCTTGCTGTGGAGCGCTTTGAAACACATTGTGTATAGGCGCTATATAAATAAACAATCATATCATATCATACCCCTGGCAACGCCTCTGTATGTTGTGCATGCATTTTACTTTACGGCAAGTTCAACATGACGTGCAGATCATCAGTCGAAATTCTTAACGTCAATCAGGGCTTACAGTTCATGGTTTCTGGCTGCCCACCCTTCATGTTTTTTTATACGATCAAAGCACTCAGCTTTTTCCATACTTCCCAGGATGACTGCGATGGCACATTTGTTAGACGTAGTCTAAGAGTGTTTCAGGTAACAGTCCTTGTGGTTCCGTCTGCACAGCTCCAGACAGACCCAGGGCCCTCTGTAAATGATAATGGGAGGCAGATATCCAATTATTTCACTGAGATCATTCCTAATGGTGTCTGTGTAATGCTGTAGCAGGCCTGCTATTGATCCCCGAATAACCATCGGTTCCAAGGTGCCGTTCATCTCGGTCTGAGAAACGGGCCCTGCTGGCTTCATGTATTTATGCCGCGCCGTTGCACTCCTGTTGATTCGTTGCGAGAGTTCGGCGCGAGGAGGGGGCGGGGTAGAGGTGTGGAGTTGTAAATTGCTCTTTGCGCCAGCAGGCAAGAGAACAAGATGCCGGCTCTGATCATGATGCCCTGGCTCCCATTTCCAGAGTCTGTAAAAAATAAATTAAACAAAGATCAATAATTAATAACCCCACCTTGAGAAAACAAATCTTAAAGGTCTTTTTTCCCTTCCCCTGTAACAACTGCTGCCCAAACCAATTCAGATTTAAAACCTGTAATAAATTGTAGGAGGGAATTAGCTCTGAGCAGCACTCTCTGTGCAGTAGAGAAGCTAGTCCCATTTCTTTTCTGTACATCCAACCATATTTCTTTCTTTTTTCTTTCCTTTTTCAACTATTATTTTTTATATTTACTTTTTTATCCCATGACCCTCTAGGTTGTTCTATTTTCCTCCCTTAACTTCCCCATTCCCTCGCTTTCCCTATTTTATATTTTTATTTTTCGTTATCCATATTTCTCTCACCTTTTTTTTGGCCATCCTTATGTGTTTGCTCATTCTGAGCCTCTTTACAGCTCTGGAAGTTTCGCTTAGTATTTTTTCTTTCTTTTGCTCTCTTGTTAATTCTCTCTCTCGCTCTCTCTACCTCTCTCTCTCTCTCTCTCTCTCTCTCTCTAATTCTCTCACGTTCCTTTCTCTATCTCTCGCTGATCACTCTTATTCTCTCTTTCTGTATGTCCCACGCACTCGACCTTACTCTTCTCTTCTCTCTGTGTGGTCATAAGTCAGTAATCAGTAAAAGGAGGATTGTTCTTCATTAATAGAAACTCTAGGCCACTTCTACTCACAAATCAGGGAAAGTCAATTGCAGGGGCGTAGGAGAAACATAAAATCTGCGGGGAAGGGGACACCTTAGGGACTTTGCTTTATTTATTTATATTTTAGTCAACGAACTCGACTTTTCACAAAATTAAAATAGCAGTACATATTAAATGACATATTATCACTGTATAAAACAAGAGAAAAGAAGAAAAGAAAACAGAAGAAAATTAAGAAAAAGGAAAGCAGTGAGGAAAGGAACCAGGATATGGCCATTGTGCTTAGCCTCCTCGCCGCTCTTCTCAAAGTGAGTTTTCTCTTTAAAGACCTCTCCGACTTCAAACTGCTCCTTCCTCTAGTTCTTTCTCTCTTTTTTCTCTCTCTTTCTTTCTCTCTATTTCTTTCTCCATTCATTTAATGAACATCCTCCTCCTCTCTTCCCCCCCATCTTCCCCCATCCCCTTCACTTTCCTGCTGTTTCACTCCCTCACACAAAGGTCCCTTCCTCTACTGTCTCATCCCTGTCTCCTATCTCCCAGGCCCTTCATACTCTTCTCTTTTGAGTGCAACTGCCATTCACATTTATCTTTCTGCCCCAACCCCCCTTTGCTTCCGTGACCGGTTCCCCCACGTGCAAGATCAAAATTGCACCTGTCAGCAATGGGACCATAAATCAATGCTATCAGGCTCATGTCACGAGGTGCTACGCCTGCCCAGAGGGACTAGAGTTTAACCAGGTCAGGGCGCATGTGCCCTGTACACAGAGCCCAGAACGACTAGCTGACATTCCCTGCCAGCTTGGCGTATATGGTGCACCCCACAACTCCAGACAGACTCCTGGTTCCTTTCCTCATGCACTTCTGCTCGATTTGGATACGGTGGGCAGAGGAATCGAAATACGGCAAGTTGGAAGTTTCAAGTGAACACGGGGAAATGTTGCAATTCATCAAACTGAGCGTGGCAGCAAATTGAGGCAATAGTCGCAGTAAGATCGTTTTCAGCTTTACAAAGAGCACAACGAGAAGTGGAAAGGATAGTAGTCCAGAGAACGTTCTAGTCAGCAGACTAAAAAATAACGGACAGCAGGTCCTTTGGGTAAGCCGCGTCAAGAGCACAGGCAGCAGAGGCACGTGAAAACGCACAGCCGGGTTGTCGCAAGCTTCACGGCAAAATTGAGAAGTTTTGGTAAGTGTTAAGTAAGCCGACGGGTCCCATTACCTTGAACGCGCATGTTTCATTTACAGAGATAGCACCATTAAAGGGGGCTGCAAGGCGTAGTTAAGTTGCTAGAGATGGGCTGGGGAAAATAGCCCGGGAGCAACGCTTTGGCCCCGAAGCTAACAACTGTAGAGTGTCACAGGGTTGGATCCCGGTCACAGGCTGAGTGTCCCCACCATTGAAGTGTAATTAATAGTGTTTTGGGGAAGTGGTTTAGAGTGTGGCACAGCACAATGCTATCCATGTACAAACTGCACCCCTAAGTTAATGATGACAAACAAAAAGCAATAAAATAAAATGGCTTTAAAAGGACACTCCAGTTTATAGCACTTAGAAGTGGGCTGATTACAGCACATAGAAGCGCTATATAAAATGTGGCAGTATGCATTAATCATATTATGCCCCCCTTTCTCCAAAGCATAAGGATTTAAGCATTATGTCCTTGTGAATCTATAGAAACGGCAGGTTACATGCATGTTTTGGTCAGCTTTTCTCTCCCCCCCACCCCAACTAAAAAAATCATATGTAACAAGCTGCATTTTAAGGGTAAGGGCAAATATGGAATACAAATATCATTTAATGTTCACTAGGTGATCATGAAAGGTAATATCCCAAGCGTCAACGACAACCCCAGTGCCCAGAAGCAATGAATGGGGGGACCCTTTACCGGCTCGCTTTTTTTTATGTTATATCGGGCGTGCCATTGGGAGGGATTAGTCGACAATACAACCGTACAGAAAATGTATGGGATAATGGATTATAATTTATTTTCCCGGGAGTAAAAGAGTTACAGGCTCCGGAATACACGGTAATGCAAATGGAAATGAGTTTAACCCTGAACATTGAACACCAATATCGAAAATCATCTAGCAAAGGACACCGGGATAGGTATGCCCGCGTAATTTGCAGTCCCAGATATTCTTATGGAGGGATAAGAGTGGAAAATGTTAACATTCAGCAGAAAGCAAACCCCTGTGCTGAGGAAAACTAGAGAATTATAGTGGAAAATAGAGACCGTTTCACATGTTCGTGTTTTCGTATAAGGCCCAGGCTGAGAAACTGCTGGCCTTTGTGGAAAAGTTTCAGTGTAATACAAAGCAGTCCAAAAAACTGGGTCAGGACAAATAAGGATCCTGCACTTCAAAAAGATATCACCCCATGAATGAAAACAGCTAATAAGACAGCAAGCTGGCTCAATGGGTTAAACGCTTCTGTGGCGGGGATCAGTCATTTTGATGTGTTGATTCAGGTCCAAATACCAGAAAGTACAACACGCCTTACATCCAGCTGGGATCAATAAAGTACCAACTTCGATTGGTTAACAATAGTAATGTATCTAAATATGTCCTATATAAAGCGCTTAGATAAAAGCGCTATATAAAAAACAAATCATCAGGTCCATGCATGAGGGTGCGCAGTACGTTACTGTTTCTGCCAGCAGGGTGCCTCCATTGACAACGTTATAGAGGAGGGAGAGAGAGAGATGGAGATTCTACTCGACAGCTGCACGCTTCTTAAGGTAAATCAAGTCGGCAGTTGGGTCCTGCTGGGCAGATACAACAGTTGTTTCCTAACTTTCCTGTTTGAGAAGCATGTGACACACACACAAGGCTGAAACACGTGTATGGAGTTGCTGTTGGTACCCTTGTTCAGAAGGGAATTGCCACGGCATTTCGGTGCTGGACTGCCCATGAGGGTTTCACAAAGAATGATATCCAAATGGATATTTCCCATCTGCGAAAGGTACAGGGCCTCATTACACAGATGGCTATAAGGGATTACCGGCCCCGGTAATCCCCTACCACCCTACTACGAGGTCCCTCAGCGGGTCCCGTCCTTAACGTGTTATTAGCTATTTGGCATGGGGACTTACCGGGTCCCCAAGGGTCGGAATGACCCGGTCAGTCCCCAAAACACCAACCCAGACCCAGAAGGCGGTAAGGGGTAGCCATGGTGCTTACAGCACCATGGCTACTGCCTACCATGTAATGAGGCCCACAGTGAGCTAAAGTGTGGCTGCAGACTCTAGAGTGGATAACTTCCCAAAGAACAGGCCATTTTGCCATTTTGTTCTCATAGAGGAGCGCCCAAGACTCATTTTTGATTTTTTGAACGGCCTTAGGTCTAGTCACCCTAAATTTCCCAGGGTCATCCAGATGTGGACCCTTGCTCACTGTGCTCGGAGAGGAACAGCTCCACCTCACTGATGATTCCCAACAAGGCTGAAACACATGTATGGGGTTGCTTTTGGTACTCTTGTTCAGAAGGGAATTGCCATAGCATTTCAGTGCTGGACTGCCCATGTGGGCGGGACAAAGACTGATATGCAAATGGTTATTTCCCATCTGTGAAAGGTACAGTGAGCTTAAGTGTGGCTGCAGACTCCATAGTGGGTAATTTCCCAAAGAACAGGCCATTATTGCCGTGTTCGTTCTCAAAGAGGAGCGCACATGACTAATGTTTGATATCTATCTATCCATCTATCTATCTATCTATCTATCTATCTATCTATCTATCTATCTATCTATCTATCTATCTATCTATCTATCTATCTATCCACATACCTACCTACTTACCTGTCTATCTTTCTATCTGATGTTTCCACATTTTGTTTTTTATTGATTTCTTATGTTTATCTAATACATAGATGATATTGTACATTTCATGAAAACATAATTATTTTTGAGGAAAGGCATTTAAACCAATGTGGTGAAAGGCAATCTAAACTATGAATGCAATCGCTTTTATGTGACTGGTTTCTCTGCAGCACGTTTACTGGCACAGTGTCCCATCCTACTGGCTACAAGAGAGTATGAACATGCCCATGCTGTGCTATGCACATCCTAATAACGTTACATAAGATAACATCAAAAAACATATGTTATTAATGTGCTGGCCTGCACATGTTTAAGGTTGTCTGCATGTGTTGACCTTGCCACTTTTAACTTCTGCTGTGTCCAGGCCACAGGGCATTTGTCAAATTGGAAATGTTTGTGATATTTAAGGCAAATAGAGTACCACAGCGGCAAGGTTTAACAAGTCAATTAGAACATTGTCTTCATGGAACAAGAACTTACATTGGAGTCCATTGAAGTATATTTTGCTTCAGGATATCTTGCTGTTGGCATCATTAAGTTTAAGATGTCATCATCATCATGTCATGAATTGTGTCAAATTGTTTATCCACCCCTTGTTTTCAACACGATGAATTGTAACATTATCAGCAAAAATGCTTCATTCCAAGGGTATTACCAGGTGGGAATGGCCATAGGGCCAATTTAAAGGTCCAAACGAAACGAGGGCATTTACAAACTTTTACTTTTGCACGCATGCAGTGACAGCTGCAGCAGCCTGCAGATGTTTGCAACTGCAGAGAGTGCAGTTCAGTGCACTGGGTTTGTGCCAACCTAACCCAACAAGCACCTTTATTCTGGGGAGGATAAATGCCATTCTATTCCCCCTACAATTTTTGTGGGGTGGATTTGTCCCCCCCCCCCATGTCCTACGGTCATGGTAAATTGGGCATAAAGGCAGGATGTTACATAGTTGTGTGGGTCCCAAGGCCAGATATTTGATTGTTCTCACTACTAGTTTTCTTGTCAGTGTTCCGGGAGAACCACAAATGGATCAATGTTAATGCAATGTTAATGTTAATATTAAAGGTATTTGTACTGCACACCATCAACGGAGTGGTCCAGAGACACTCTGGCAGATCTGAAAATGGAGGGGTAAGGAATTAGTATGATGTAATGGGAATAGGACAGTGAGAGTTGTGATGATCTGTTGGCAGCTTCAGTTCGGTTTGCACCATTCGCTGAGCTTAGGTGTGATTTCCGGGTTGGTGCGAATTGCCATGTGCTGTTGTGTTTGGTTATGTGTTGTTTGTCTGTTTTTCCAATGTGGTGCAATATGTGTGGATTGCTGTGCAGAGAAGTGGTTGTGTGAATTTCTGTATGAGAAATGTATGCAGAAAGTTGAGGTTATATCATTGGGTTAGCAGGTTTTCTTACCTCTTTATCTTAAGTAGACAACGTGTTCCTAGCTAACTTGCGCAGTGACCTGACTATATTTACTTGCATGCAGTGGTTGCTCGGTGTTCCTAGGTAAAGGGAGGGCCTAGGATTTGTGCTGGCAGACAATGGGAAAAAAAAACTTTCCTAAACTTGAGGCTCCTAAGTAGTGGGAGGGAAGCCCTAGGGTTCACAAATGGAAGGCAATGAGAAAAACACATCTTGATTTGAGAATCTGAGCTAGTGCGAGAAAAGGCCTGGGTTTTGCAGAAATGGTAGACCATAGGAAAACACAGCTAGATTTGAGAATTCTAAATAGTGGGACAGAAGGCCTAGGTGTCATAAATGTCAGTCAATGAGAAAAACAAACCTAGATACGAGAATCTGAGATAGTGGGAGAAAAGGCCTGGGTTTTGCAGAAATGGTAGACCACAGGAAAACACAGCTAGATTTGAGAATTCTAAATAGTGGGACAGAAGGCCTAGGTGTCATAAATGTCAGTCAATGAGAAAAACAAACCTAGATACGAGAATCGGAGATAGTGGGACAAAAGGCCTGGGTTTTGCACAAATGGTAGACCAAGGGAGAACATACCTAGATTTGAGAATCCCAGATAGTGGGAGAAAAGGCCTAGGTTCCAGAAATGGCAGTCAATGTGAAACACACCTAGATTTGAGAATCCTAGATAGTAGAACAGTCCACTGTTTCGCAAATGGCAGTCAATGAGAAAAACAGACCTAGATTTGAGAATCCTAGATAGTGGGATAAAAGGCCTGACTTTCGCACAAATAGTAGGCCAAGGGAGAACACACCTAGATTTGAGAATCCTAAATAGTGGGACAGAAGGCCTAGGTTTCACAAATGGCAGTCAATGAGAAAAACACACCTAGATTTGAGAATCCTAGATAGTGGCAGAAAAGGCCTAGTTTTCACAAATGGCAGTCAACGAGAAAAAAAAACACATCTAGATTAGAGAATCCTAGATAGTGGGAGAGAAGGCCTAGGTTTTGCACAAATGGTAGAGCAAGGGATACCACACCTAGATTTGACAATCCTAGATAGTGGGATTTAGGTCTGTCTAGGTGTGATGCAGGACCAACCCCACAACTCTGTCTAGTTATGGCACATGACAACCCTCACAATTGTGTCTAGATGTGGTACACGCCCAGTTTCACAGCTCTGTGTCTAGGAGAGACAAGTTCCAAGATGGCTCCCCAGTATAGGTGAGGTGGATAATGACTAAGACTGATGGCATAGGTATGTTGGGCAGCAGGGGGCCAGGAGGAGTTGGTAATGAGAGTGGGGTTACATTTCAAGGAGTTATTCTGTATGTATTCTGTATTTCTAGTTAGCACAATGTAATAGGAGTGAGATACATTACAATACTGCTGTGGGATATAATCGTAAATTAGAAATAGGGTGGTGGGTCAGCTTAGTAGGGTGCAATGATTGCTATCACCGGCCTACCTCGCCACACTTACCTTTTCTTTTTTTGCTGCTGGTTGACTGCTGCCCGCTTCCATCTTCCAGCTCTATATGAGGATGCATGTAGACACTTTCTGGAGCTGTCTCTGTGGGAGCATTCCTTTGCATCAGGGTCCTTCACTGCAGGGGCTTCAAAAAACATTTTGCTACCCTACCATGATGATTATTATTAATTGGCACAGGACAAATCAGGCTAAGGGGTGGGATGATGCCTTGGCAACCACCGATAACAGGGGTGGGGGAGGGTGGGGGCAAGAGGCCTGCACACGACCTAAGGGAAAGGGGCCCGGGGGCTCTACTGCAACACTCACCTGCGCCTTAAGCTAAAAATGACAAGGTGAGGGGCTACACACGAGGGTCTATCCCTTATTGTTGGTGGAGGTTCGAGCAGCTAATCAGGGCTTGGAGGGAGGGTCGGGCGGTGGAAAGTGTTTCGGAAAGAAAAGCCGTGTTCAGGTGAGGGACGGGGGAAGGTTGCGGCAAATGGTCTGCACAAGAACTCAGGGAAGGGGGCTGAGGGCCCTACTGCACCACTCACCTCTGCCTTGTAGCTAACAATGGCGAGGTGAGGGGCTATACATGAGGGTCTAACCCTCGGTGTTGGTGGAAGAACAAGCAGCCAATCAGGGCTTGGGGGAGGATTGGAAGGTGGAAAAGTGTTTGGAAAGAAAAGTGGGGCTTGCGTGAGGGGCGTGGTAGGGTAGGGTCAAACAACCTACACAAAATCTCAGGGAAGGGGGCCAGGAGATCTACTGCACCCCTCACCTGTGCCTGGAAGCTAAGCTAACAATGGCGAGGTGAGGGGCTCCACACAAGGGTCTACCCCTCGGTGTTGGTGGAAGCACAAGCAGCCAATCAGGGCTTGGGGGAGGATCAGGAGGTGGAAAGTGGTTTGGAGAGAAAAGTGGGGCTCGGAGAAGGGTGGGGGAGGGTCGGGGCAAGCAGCCTGAACAGGACCTCAGGGAAGGGGACAGGGGCTGTACTGCACCACTCAACTGCACCTAGAAGCTAACAATGGCAATGTGAGGGGCTACCCAAGAGGGTCTAACCCTCGGTGTAGGTGGAAGTACAAGCAGCCAATCAGGGCTTTGGAAGAGTTGGGAGGTAGAAAGGGGTTTGGAAAGAAACGTGAGGCTCCGGTGAGGGGCAGGGGAGGGTTGGGGCAAGTGGCCTGCACAAGACCTCAGTAAAGGGGGACGGGGTTCTACTGCACATCCCACCTGCCCTGCAAGCTAAAAATGGCATGGTGCGGGGTTAAACACGAGGGCATAACACAGAGTGTTGGTGGAAGTAATAGCAGTCAATCAGGGCTTGGGGGAGGGTCGGGAGCTGGAATCGGGTTTGGAAATAAGAGTGGGGCTAGGGTGAGGGGTGGAGGAGGGTGTGGGCAAGTGGCCTGCACAAAACCAGGGTGAAGGGAGCCTGGGGCTCTACTGCACCTGTCACCTGCACCTGCAAGCTAATAATGGTGCAGTGAGGGGCTACACACGAGGGTCTAACCCTTGGTGTTGGTGGAAGTACGAGCAGCCAATCAGGGCTTGGGGAGGGTCGGGAGGTGGAAAGGGTTTTGGAAAGAAAAGTGAGGCTCAGGTGAGTGGAGTGGGAGGGGCGGGGCAATTGACCTACTCAAGACCTCAGGGAAAGGGGACGGGGTCTCTACTGCTCTACTCACTTGTGTCTCGAAGCTAAAAGATAATACATAGATCTTTACATATGATCACAATTTTAATTTTCTTAGGTGTGCATCAAGATGTATTTTTTTTTCTTGTGACTCAGATGCTCTCATATCCTCAAAAGACCATCTGTCCTACATGTCCCTAAAACTGAAAGACCCACCAGCAGAGAATGCCTTCCCTGTGCTCAATGTCCCAAACCTCAGATGTGCACCAAACTCAGTTAGCCTGCAAGCCTTTGAATTCCAATCCCCATTTCCATCCCAGCCTCAAAAGAACCGTCCCTGCAAACTCCAACATCGTGCATGCTGCCCAGCCCTGAATGCCACCAGCGGCCCTCCATGCCTTCAGTCCTCTAAAACTCCCTGCCTCTAAAGTCCCCCATCCTTGCATGACGTAGGATCTTCATGTCTGCCAGCACTGCATGAAATGGAGCCCATCGATATTGCACATTCAGTAATCCGCCAACCTCATATTACACTAATCATCAGATTGTATGCAGCCCTCCATGCCTACAGTTTCCACATGCTTATTACCCCTAAATGCCCCCATGTTGCAAAGTGCATGCACCCTATCTTTGCTTGTTTCCTCTAGCCCATACTGGTCCTGAGTTCTCAGTGCAGGTATCCTTTGGTGGCTTCCAGCATTGGTTGTTCTCCATACTGGAATACCATGAGGTTTAAATACTGCCTATTCTGCAACAGACTCTCTCTCTCTCTCTCTCTCTCTCTCTCTCTCTCTCTCTCTTCCCCCCCTCTCTCTCTCTCTCTCTCCCCGCCCCTCTCTCTCTCTCTCTCTCTCTTTCTCCCAACCCCCCACCACCTGCATACCTCATTCACCCCTAACTGAACCAATTCTCAGATAGTCTCTAGCCACAATGGCACCATCAATTCATGTTTTAATTCGGCCGTGAATGATAACAATTCTCAGATTACGCATTACCTCAGATACCCGCAGAGCTTGATACCCCATAGCCCTGCATTACTGAAGTACCCATTTGCACCCGAGAGTGTTGCAATAGTCTAACCTGGCTCCAATTCTAGCTATGCCAATGGTAAGAAAGCTGTTTGGGGATAGGAATGGTCTCGTGGCTGAGGTTGCAATGGTGTTTAGGTAGTAAATGTTTCTTCGACGAAAAACATTCATCAAACACAAACACATAACATATAGATAAAACATAGTCCATTGGTGCATATTGGGTGAACGAATCACCATTACATTTTGAGTCAACCGTAAACAGTCAAATTGTGCTCATGTAATGAGCCAGATTTGATGTTTTTTCCTGGCCCAAACAAGGTACCACTGTAGAGTTGGTGGACCCGGTATTTTCCCATTCCCGGGCACCGGTAAAACATGCTCCCCATTCCCATTTGAGCCCTATGGGGCTTAAATGGGAATGGGGAGGTCGGATTCACTGGCACCATTCAGAATGGTGCCGGTGCATCCGACATGCTCTGCTTGCGGGTGCCGGTCCACCCGCCAGGTCCAGACAAGTCTATTCTGGGAGCTCACTGGATCTGCCATGTACTTGTTTACGAAATTCTTTCATTTCAACCAAATCTCCCCCTCCACCTCATTGGAGCTATTATAGAAGTTCAGAACATTAAACCCATCAGTGCCAGAACATTTGAACCTCAAGCGTTGTAAAAATTCCAGCTTGGTCTCAACCACCACCACCCTACATGGTAAGGAGGCCTTGACCATTACAACCAAACCATCAAAACCCTGTCCTATCCTATTCCTTTTAGCGGGATGCCATAAGAGGCTTAGCCATCCATGTGGGGCACCTCCAGGTCCCGTGTTTCCTGCAGTAGGATGATCTTGTGGTGCTTCAAAAATTCCACTTTCTCATCCAACTGCATTTTGCCCCTGGAGCCTGCGATATTCCAAGAGACAGTTTTAAATCCTGTGGCCTACCTGCCTTGTAGACTCACCAAAGACCTCCTAAGGGTGTACACTGGACTACCACCTGTCAATCCTGGTCATCCAGAGAGGATAATGGCTCAAATCTATTCTGAGCTACAAGGCTCCAATTGGATTCAGCCTGCCCTGATCGTTCGTGGCCGTTCCCCCTCACAGTTTCCAATGTAGGTGCACGTGCTGCACTAGGGACGGCCGAGGCAGCACCATCATCCCAGCATGAATCCCCAAGTGTATACCTTTCCCTACCACCCACTGGTGGGGCTGCCCCCAACCTTAAAAGTAATCCAGACCCACCAATCTACTATCTAGTTTTGAGTCATTGGCCCTCAGACCTATGGTTAAGTTTGAGGTCACCATATGTCTAGCTAAAATGGGATTGGAGAAAGAAATCACAATGCAATCACCCTCAACAGACTTCCTAGTGGGGCCCACCCATCCCACTCTTCTGGCCATTAGGACTGATTTAGGCTCTATGTTTGGACCCATCAAGTTAGATTGTATCCAATGTGTGGCCTTATTCATCAGAGATGAGATTGTTTCTAAACCCCCCCCCTAGGTAAACCCTGGACCCCCATTATTACACCTACTAAGTGGGCCACCATCGGGGGGAGATTTAATACTACACTCGCCCGGCTTGCCTTGCCATTATCCGTTACTTTAAGCAAGGCACACTTCTATGTTTATGAAGAGTTTATCCCTTCCGTTGGCATCCCCAGTCCGTAGCAACTTGTCAGTGCACCAGTCGATGTGGGTGGCGTGGAATGCCACCTACAGCTATGCCCACCCTTAACCCCTGCACCACCTTGCTTGTTTCCCCAATAGGATCTTGCACTGTGCTGGGCCCTCTCCCAGTGTAATTCTAGTTGATGACATCCACTTTCATTTTCAAATCTCTAATTGAATCATCCATTATTATCAGAGTGTACATGACCCCTTTTTTGAATGTTTGGAGAAGGGTGTCTGTAGTCTCTAGTTGGCTAGCCAATGTGTGTCCAGTGAGGGGCCCCCTGTCAGAGGCACCCTATTTGGGGCCAAGAGTTGGAATAGGGGTTTCAGTTTATGGTCTAGTTGAGCCTCCGACCATGTCTTATCATCATCCTTTGTGGAAAAGGCTATTGAGTCATCCCCTGATAGTGGAGTTGGCCCCTGATCATCCAAGGCCTCTGCCACTTCACTTGGAGGGGACAATGTGGTTACATTATCCCCTATGAAAACTACTGGTTCTATGTCCTGATTGGGCGGCTATGCCCCTGACACCCCCCGTAGCGGCCCTTTTAGCATTTGTGTTACACGGGTACTAGGTGCAAAAAGCCCCTGTCCCAGTCCCCCATCCTCCGTTGCATTGGGAGCCACTCTTGAGGAGGAAGCTTCCCATATTGCTTTTTCTGTTACTTGAATCCTGTCTGCCAGGTTCCCTGCCAATGTTGTTAATAGGAATCCAGTGAGAGTTGACTCACGGGTAGCCTAGGTTTAGGGCCCCTGCCTACAGGTTTACAAATGACCTTAGGGATTCTTATTTGCTTCAATTTTTTGGCACTGGTAGCCATAGGGTCATCCTCTCTCAATGTTTTTTTTTCATTGTTGGTCACTGTCACCGGTTTGACCTGGATAGGAGCCTGCAAAATTTCACTGGTACCACCATATGTGGTAAGAGGGTACACACATGAAATACCAAAATATAAAATGTTCCTAAAAAAGCATAATGGCATTAAAATTCATTAAACTCCACATACAAAAAGAAGAATATAGGCACCAATGCTATAAATTGCATCTCTTCAAAGTGCGTAGGGAGGGAGGGGCACAGGCTGCTTCTGAGAAGACTCTGATTGATCTGTCAGCCAGGAAGGATACTACCCAGGAATGGCTTCATGAGAGAATTTATCAGCCGAGGTGTGGTGGTGGCATAGAATTGTGTGGTCCACCAAGTCAAACGCAGCAGAGATATCCAAGAGCAGAAGGAGGGCAGGCTTGCCCCTGTTGCTGATTTCGTCAAGCTGGTTCTTGAGGACCATGGCCTGGTCGGAAGCCTTACTAGTGCAGTCCCAGGATCTGGTTGATTTTTAGATAGTGCTGGATTTGAGTATAGGCAGCCCTCTCTAGGATTTTCAGCAGAAACACCCCATTAGGTTTACCTAGAATAGTCATGATGGAGTGGTAGTTGCTGGGAACTGCTGGGTCAAGTGTCCGTTTTTTGATCAATGTGAGAACCCAAGCTTCCTTCATGCTAGAAGGAACAATACCAAATGAGAAGGAGGCATTGATAAAGCTGGTGATAAAGGGGATAAGGGCTTCAGCATAGTCCTTAATGATAGCCGCAGGGAAGGTGTCACCCTTACATCTGGATGGCTTTAGACTTTTGAGGATGGCAGCAACTTCCATTTTCGAGCCACTGTGGAAGTTGAATGCGGCAGATTTATGGGGAGTTGGGTTGATGGGAGTAGATGAGGAGGAGTTTTGAATCAAGGATTATTTGCTAGAATGTTCTCTTGAAGGGTGAAAACTTTATCAGACATGGCCTTCTGGATGTCAGCAGACCTGGTTTCATCTTTGGTGATACCAAGGGGTGGTGGAGCTGGGGTTTCCAATTCCCTAAGGATAAATTATCACTCTTTTGTGTTAGAATTGGCATTGGCAATTCTGTTGTTGTAGGATGTGGCTTTGGCCTGTGTGATGGTGTGTTTATAAATCCTAGAGGTCGACTTAAACAGAGCTTTGTGAGCACCTCTTTGGGAGTTTGTCCAGGATGCTTCCACCTGGTGTTTCTTTCCTCAGAGCTCTTGTAGGTTACTAGTGAACTAAATATTGGAGTGTGTCATAGGTTTTGACTTATGAGGTGCTAGCAGGGTTTCTGTGGCTACCGCCAATGCAAGAGTCTTTATGTAAAGGTCTGCGAGAGCAACTGGGTTCTTAGAGAGGTGGACAAAGTGGTTGGGTTGTAGACCCGTCAGCTGTGGGGTGATTTTTATCTTTGGTGATTTTGCAAGACCTGCGGGCCCAGGTGGGTGGTGGGGGGGGTGGACATGTGAGTTAGGCAAGGGATTTGGGATGGTGAAGGTCATGACGTAGTGGTCCAGCCAGGGGCAGCACGTGACAGCATTAATAGGTACCCTACAGTCAAGGTCAGCTATCCATTCAAGGGTGCAGCCTTTTACATGGCTGGGGTACATCTTGGCTTTAGTCAATGCTTGTTCTATTCTTCAAATACAACTTCTACTGATTTTGGCTTGCTGGCGACCCACACCCTTCTCCTGAACTCATTTCTCCGGTCAGGCCACACACCTAGAGAGTGTTCCCTATTTCCAAGACCCTCCACTTGACAAGTTTGCCAGTTGGTCGGCAAAACAATGGCAATCAGGCTCACATGGTGAAAACTGTTTGTACAGCACGTCTTCCGACGCCCTTGTGTCTTCCT
The DNA here is from genome assembly GCF_040938575.1 of Ambystoma mexicanum. Taxonomy (NCBI): domain Eukaryota; kingdom Metazoa; phylum Chordata; class Amphibia; order Caudata; family Ambystomatidae; genus Ambystoma; species Ambystoma mexicanum. The sequence goes on from NC_090926.1 coordinate 444,470,464, forward strand.
TCTGCTTCTACTGTCAGAGCCGGCACCCGAGCCAGCATTCCAGCTCCTTCCACTCCTTCCTTCTTTCTCTCCCTGAGTGGGCCTGTTATGCCTCCCAGGTTCAGTAATAATTGTCAGGTGTGGGCTATTACCCTTAATTACCTGACTACTGCAATGGCTACTAGGCGTAATTGCCTGACTTTGACAACTTTGTGCCTATTTGGCCCTTTTCCTCTTCTCAGTCCCTTAAGGGTTCTGGGGCTTTTAGTTTCTTTCCACAAAGTTAGGTTTTATAATATGTGCATTATTTGTAAAGGTATGTTTAATTCTCTTAACATTATTAAGAGAGGTGCTATGAAGATTAGCCTATACAGAGGAAACTAGCTTAGTGAAGATATTTCCACATTCCTGTGTAGTGTGCCCTTGGGTTTGAGGAAGGTGTTTAGTTTGGGATACCAAAAAGGATCTTTCTTTTGGTAAAGTTTGCTCAGATTGTTCAACATTAATTTCCACAACTCTAGATCTAATATGAGAGATAGGTACATTAACATGACAATAAGCCATTACCTCTTTCGGTACCTTGGGAAGATTCTTCCTCCCAGAGGAAAAATACTGTGTCTCATCCCACATAATCTCCTCACCACCCTGGGTTCTGTCTTTTCCCAAGTGATACTCCCACAGTACACCATCCCCAAGGTTAGGATAATGAGGTGTCTGCCTTCCCCTGGCCACCTGGAAGGAGACTTTAGGCAGGGTTTCCTGCAGGACAGTGCACTCTGTTTATTAATCAAGAAGGCAGAGGTCACTAGTAGAAAGTATTATGGAGTGACCCATTCATTACAGCAGGTTTTCTTTTCTCCAATCCCAATGACAATTTGCCTTTATAAGTAAGTGGTCTCCGATGCCTTTTTTGATTCATCTGTGGACTTTCAAGAAGACCAGAATAATTCACGGAACCTCTAATTAGAGTGCAGTACATTCCAAAGTCAACAAACAGTAAGGGAACATTAGAAGGAATCAAAGGCAGAGTAGAGCTATGTCCCCTAACTGTTCCAAGTGAACGGTGTAGGAGACTTCTGCTGGACCAAGGTCTGCCACTCTGCAAGCTTCACCAAAACCAGGCTTCTCTCAGAAGGTGAAGGATTAACTGTAGGTGCCAGTCCAGCTCCCTGGGGTGGCTATCTATCTATCTATCTATCTATCTATCTATCTATCTATCTATCTATCTATCTATCTATCTATCTATCTGTCTGTCTGTCTGTCTGTCTGTCTGTCTGTCTATCTATCTATCTATCTATCCAGCTATCTATATTATCTTTTACATAGCGCCAAATTGCCCTTAGGCCTGTGCAGAACAAAAGTATTTTACCTGTCCTGGGGCTCCCATACCAACCTGAAAGCCCAAGATCAGCTGGAATTTTGTTTTCCCCGCTGTGTATTGCCTTTGAACCCTGGAAAGGATCCATGTTGCTGCTTTTGTCTCCCTTCGTACCTTTAACATGCTTGCCTGCAACTTCAAACTGGCTTGATGCTGCTTCACACCAGTAGCCATCATCACCACCATAACTCAACACCAGTTCACCACTGCAGAAGCCTTTGAATTGTCATATCTTTGTCCACCATATCAAACCATCAGGACATCCTCTTGACCTGACTTGAACACCGACTCAAACCGCATCATCTTGAACAATGACTCGAACCGCACAGAGCCCCATCACAAAGCTGACACAGCGCCAACTCGCTGTTGAATCAACATGGCTTTACACATCCCAAACCCAGTTTGACCACAAGGAAAGTACAGAGAAGCAGAGTTTGATGTTGTAAAACCCCTGACAACAAGGAATAAGGTTCTTTCAAGAGGCCCTGTCCCCAGATCCACATTTGAGACCATAGTGACTCATAAATCAATGTTTGCAATCCTTTTTCTTAAAAGACAAGTCCTTTGAACAGTGATATTGCTGACATTGTTTACCTGATATCCCCTGCTCAAGTACCTAGAGTGCTATTTTTTATTTTGTACTGTTCTTAGTTAAAAAAGAACCTTTAACATACAATCACAATATATTATTTAACAATATACAAATAGCACAACAACACACATTACAATTTAGGAACATTAAATTCAAGAACATCTCAAGTCTCAATTCATAGACCCCAACTCAATGTTTGTACAAGTAAAGGCAGAAAACATATAAAGAATAGAAATAAAGAAGCATAATATAAAATCGTATTAAATCTTAATTCATAATCCCTAAAATTCATGTTTCATGAAATTCATAAAAAATATACAATGAACACATAGTACAAAACTGCATAATCACAAATCTAATTATTCAGTGCACAATAGACAAGTTTAGTGCCTTAATAAAACCTATAACAGCTATCACTACGGATGTGGTACGTCCTACTAAACAAACATCCCATATTAAACCAGCCTGCCTCATCGGGCATGATTGGAGTATGTTCCTCAAAAGAGTACACTATAAACTCTGTACAGAATAACAAAATAACACCAAATGTTCAAGTGATTCAATCTACCCACTTCCCTTACAAAAGAGGCAAATGGCGTGCTCCTCAGAAAGCATTCAATATCTTGCCAAGATCTGCTTAGTATTTATAAGGCCCCAGCAAAATATCAAAATGAGAGATCACATACTCTTATAAGGATAGAGTGAGAGGAAGGGAGCAAGAATTCCAAGCTTTTTATGATAACCCACTAAATGCTTTAATGTGGGGTACATATGCATATTATCAACCATACAAGTTCAGTCACACACTTAACGAGAGCATGTAACAGTGTCTGGTCTCTCCACTAGGTCTTCAATCGTACAACCAATTTCAGCTAAAAGACTCTTAGTAAACCTGTGTATATTCTCAATCCAGATACATCCTCTTGCTTCCATTAGAACTTTCAAATCAACATAGAGGGAATCCATATTAGGGCAGAAGATGTTCTGGAAGAGGGACAGAATCTTCCAGAATGCTCTTGCCTTCAGTGAAACAATCCCCTATTCATAACAAACTGCATCCACTGTGACAGACAAGGGCACTATCAATGTCTGCCTCCAAATCAATGTTTCAAGGGTAGGTAAAATCTCTAATATTGATAAAGCGTAACACTCCACTCCATATAACAATGTTGGTACAATCTTCCACAAATAGTATCAAATAGCTGGTTTTAGGGAACATTTACATAACGTGGACTCAACCAGTTTTAGGAGATTTGCCATGGCCATGGCACATTCATGAAGCCAGTAATGATGCTTTCCTATGTTAGGCTTCACAGTGACCAGGAAGCCAAGATACATTAGCATGTAAACCCTACCTACAGCCTCACTTCCAATATGCCAACAAAATGTAGACTCTCCCCTTCTCTTAGTACACTGTAGCACTTTTGCATTTACCGGGTTCATATTTCAGGAGTGTTTCTTAGTTAAACAAAAAAAAAACATCAAGGAGATGTTGCAGACCTATAGTGGTACAATCAAAGAAAAGAAAATCATCAGCATAACATAGCCAATATGGTCTCAAATTAAACAGTTGGGTGACACAAATGTTGCAGGTTCCAAATAATTACCAATGTCAGCTAAGTAAAGATTAAAGAGTAAATATTAAATAGGGAGGGTGCGAGAACGCAACCTTGCCTATCTCCCCGAAATATTTGTATCCAATGGGAGAGCAGACCATCATGGTTAAGACACACACATAGATCAAATTCTGCATACAGCCCTACAATCAATCTTAACAACCCCATAGAAATCCCCCAGGAGTGCAATTTGATCCACAATTGGTTACGATTTACTGCATCACATGCTGATGATAAATCCACTGAACCAACCTAGATGAAATCATATTTCGCTCTCCAAGCTAAATTCTGCACACATTTCAGGAGAAACCCATTCAAGGAGCTACCCATGTTCCTGCGGAATTCTGTTTGCCATTGCTTCAAAACAAATGATTCCGCAGCCCATTGCTCCTGATGCAACAGCAAGATTTAGGCAAACATCTATTAGCATCAAGGATTGCAATGGACGAATAATTCAGAGGATTAGTTCCATCACCCTTTTTCGAGATTGGGACAATTCAAGCAGTAGACCAGGTAGGTATTAGAGGTGACAATACTTAAAAACAAGCTCATTAGAATATTAGCCCATACTATCGGTCCCCCTTTGAACAAAACATTCAAAAGACCATTTGGTCCAGCTGCACGTAAGTAGGAAAGCTTGTTTATCACCTTCAAAACCACCCTGTGATCTATGTCAATTCCAGCAGGAGGAGAGGTTGTATCCCCTCTTAACACTTGGCTAAGCTTTGAGCCCTCCACCTCAGCATACAAGGCATCCAATTTCCAGACGCAAGCAGATTCAGGTACTACTCCCTGCTAGACTGGGTTGGATCCAAACCATTAATAAGGGACCAACAAACCCTGGTGTTTGTATTCCTAAGGGTCTCTAACATGCCCTCTGCATCCTCCTGAAGTCTTAAGGCTCGCATCTGAAGAAGCCAGTTTCTAAAACTGCTGTAATGCTTTGATCAGAGTGAACCTCTGTTCAGGCAATAGATCAGTTCTATTCTGTGTGTCCCTCACAGACCGCCTGATATCCATTCGTCATAACACCACCACTTTATTATACACATGGGGATGATATTTACCCCAAGGAACCTGCTCCTTCTGGCCAGACAAAACGGTAGTGCACAGCAAAGACCTAATGGAATTCACAAAATGAATCACAGAAAAAAGTATCAATCATCCATGCATCCATAGCATTTAATAAACTATTAGATACGCACTGATTTAATCTAAACACATTTGTGTCATTCCATGTCACTCTGTTGCCAGTCACATTAGCTATCATACCAGAAAGTCCTTTCACCATTTCCCATTGTGTTCCCATTATCACCTCAAACCAGGCCTCCAACAAGAAATGATCACTCTTCTCATCATGTAAAATGCTAAAATCGAAGCATTTCGAGAAGAACCAGGAGTCCCCAAAAATATAATCTAACATTGAGTGATATATTCAATTCGACCATGTTATTACAGAAACAATATCTTCACTTAGAATATCATGCAATTGTGACATTCTCAGGCCGATAAGGCCATTCTGCCAAATGTCTACATTTTTATGTTTCTTACCACAAGATTCATTGAAGAATACAGCAACTCTCCAGGTAGAGTTTACCTGGTCAGAATTTAGATCATCTGCTAACATTTGAATACTGGCCAAGCCAAGCATTCACATAACACGCAAGCCAGTACAAGCTCTCCTTCAAATGTCCTATGCCTTTGTGCCAATAAACATTAAGTATGAGCAGGTCTAAACAAATCTTGCCCATAAATCTAATATGGGTTACCAGAATGCCAAAACTAGGGTCTTCACTCCCCACAACCTAAAAGGCATTACACGATATTACCATGATTAGGAAGCCACCAGATGGACGACCAACCAGTCCCTGCTTCGCAGTTTGAAAGGAGACTTCATAGCCATCAAAAACCAGACACACTGACAGCCAAGTCTCCTGCAGGGTGACAATCACGTAGACTTACATTTCAGGCCTAATTCTGGATAAGAGAAAAGATGTGAATGTCTCTGTGAATTCCAAGAGAGAATGGTTTACCAACCGACTTGGGTTGCGTTCTTACACTCTACCGATCTAGTGTTAAAGACGTATTGCCTTCAACAACCAAAAGTAGTCGTTGGTCTCCTCTGAGATCTTCATTTTTTCTTTTAAACACTGGACCTCATCCCCAGGCAGACACTCTTTATCAGGCCCTTTAGCAAAGTTGAACCTTTTTAAGAACACCTTTCATATGAATAGGAGCAAAATCAGATTATCTCTCTCATTCATAACAGCATTATAAACCAGTCCAGAGGCAAAATACACCGACAACCTATCAGTTGTATGCCAATCAAGAAAGTCTTCTCTCTGAACGTCCCCTGAAGAGATTCCATCTCAATTAGGAATCTCAGACTGGAGACGAAATATAGTAGTCAGTCTAAGCACAGCAGATTTTTTGTTCGGAAGTAAACTCTCAAGCAATACAGCATGAGGATGTTCAGAATCTCACAATACTGCCTGGGTAGTTCTCAAGGGGAGATTCATAACATTAGCAAAGATCTACTCACAGTGCAGGTGTAAGGCCCAGGTCCAAGCGAATAATGATCACATGATCCTCCGTCACCCCTCATCAAATGATCAGTCTGCATAAGCGGGCTAGATGAGACACCCAGACTATAAAATGTGGCCAGTGTCCCTTGTACCCCATCTGGATACTTATTTGCCAACCCCACGCACTCATTCATGGGCAATCCCACCATTGCCCTAAGTGACTCAACAGGCAAAAGAGGTAGAGCGTCACCCGGGCCAGCCATCAAATCATGCAAGTGGCACAAAGTACTGGCTGCAGTTATATTCTGAGCCACAAATACACCAGCATGGCGGTCTGCCCCATATCATTGCAGTTTATGGTGCAGGCCGCTCCAACAAGCTGGGCCACACTGTTGTGACTGATTCACAGAAATGGTTTCAACAATAATATCTGCACTTTTGTCATTGCATAAAACAGGACCTTGGCCAACTACTCAAAAGTAACATATGGATTATTTGTATTCAGAGTGGCAGGCCTAAAATCACTAGATAAAGTTGTAGTCACTAGTGCCTTTACAGAAGGTTGCACAAATATATTTTACAAAAAACCTTTGACAAATTGATTATTCTTTTTCAAAATAGGCAGATTTTTCAGTTTCTTAATTGCTGTTCCTTGGTTTCAACAGTTTAGTGAGGGCATTTTTCACAACAGTCACATCCAACGTATTAAGTGGTAAACCTAATAGGGTGTTTGTGTCCAAAAGGGATGACTCACCTACAAACATTAGAGCGCCACCATCATCCACATTGTCACATATATTAATACCAGGCGTTAAATCCATAATTGCCAACTGACGAATTTCTCTTTCCGTGTTGGTACCGGGATCCTTCGATAAACCTCTACAAACAGTAGTAGTTTTAAGAGGCTTCTCATTGCTAAATATGTTGTGTTTAACACCTTTTAACTGCCATGGGGTTTCCCCCCCAGTGCCAAGGCCTTTTGAGGTCTGGAACACATCTTAATTCTAAATCCGGAGGAGTGTTAGCCATACCATCATCACAAGAACTGGAAAGCATCTCACTTATCATATTTAGGGCACCCGGCACCTGATTTAATGACTCTCACTCCAAAATGGACTTGTTTACCACAGGGAGGCCTTTGTTACAAAATGACATCGCCGATGGGCCTGCTTTGTTAAAGTGCTCCAAATCTGCAGCAACTCTAGCCAAACTCCTCTTCTCCTTATGTGGGAAGTAGGAGGTGATATCTTTAAACTTTTTCTCACAGCTCTTCTTAGTAGGGGGGTCAGGCCCCAATCTAACCTGAATAATACCGTCCTCTAAAGTATTACAGGAGAATGATGCAAGAGACTCTGGAGAGGGAGGAAGGGATACGTTTGCTGCCACCAACATATCTGTGTGGGATATATAATGAGTTTTTGCGAAATAAGGTTTAACCATTTTTCCGCTCCTCAATAGAGGCATCAACACACGGCCAATTGATCAAATTTAGCACAGACATCTTGTACCTTAAGATTTTTATCAGTTTGCAGAAAAGATATCCCTCCAGATGTGTGTTACCAAGGAGGGATCCACAAGACGCACAGGCCGCACAGACTGCAAAGACTGTCACTCTCCATCACTGCGCCGCAGCGGTTTGAGGTTTTTAAAGGCAACGCCTCCACAGTGAGACCACAGAAGACAGACTGCAGATCCAAGCTCCTCTCCTCAGTAAACAGCCTCCCGACTGCCACTTTACACCACTCCATCACTTTCCAGATAGTTACTTGCATTTTTCTTTATTAATTAAAAGTGCACATTGTTTGTATAACCTTGCATGGTCATTCTTTTATTCTGAAACATTTGTCCATTTATGTTTGGGTTGCTAATGTTATCACTTCATGTCCCTAAAGAGAGGATATCCTGTCCTCTTTCCATGTTACCACAAATGGCGAAGGAGGCATAGCTGTCGGGCTGTGTCTGCACTACCTTTATGATTATGAATGGCCTCAGTGGTATCACTGCTGGTTCAGTAGTAGTGTGGGGAACAGAAGGCACCACTCATCCATATTTTCCTGCTTAGTCGATAGTCATTTTTGTAAATAGAGAAGTACAATGTGGAACAAGGCCTTCACTAATCCCTCTGTTTGCTATCTCTCTGTGGGACTGTAGTGGCTTGATCTAGTGTTGTCCATTATGCATTTCCCTGCCTCCCACAGTGATGAAAATGCAGAGGTAAAAAGAAAAAACACAGACATGGGGTTAGAGGACACAGTGAATGAATGCATGTGTTTAATTACCAAATGCTGTATTTTATGAATATTACATGTCTAGCATGACTGTGCTGCCATACAGTCATGGCAGTCAAGTCATAATGCTCCAGTTCCTCACATGATACTGCATACAGTACCAGTAATAACCGCAGTGTTCCTGATGAAAATGCTGTAAAAGGCCACATGAGGATCAAAATATTAACTAACTTGGTAATGTTTGACATATAATTGTTCAGTGTATCATTATTGTTAGTGGTAGTACAAAAGGTAGTGGTAGTTGTATCATTATTACCACTAATATTTTTGTTAACCTCTGCCCTGCTCCCTACTGCCACTTACCCCTGCTGTAACATTACATTTTTATTTGCAGGTGTAGAGAAGGCGCTAAGTACCCGCATATCAACCATTTCGCCCACAGCACCTGTATGTTGGATGCCGGAGTGTGAAACACGTGCAGTACTAGTGGAAATACCGAGACCAAGCAGAATCTGGGAGGCAAAGATCCCATTGAGGAAACCATATTTGCATACGAGACAATATGATGGTCGCCAGAATGAAATTCCGGAAGAAACAGAAGAGTTGAATGATGAAAAAGAATGGTGACATCATCACCATCACTGTCATGCAGTGCAAAGTTGACGTATAGGGAATAGATGCAGAGATTAGAGAATGTAGACAATTCAATAAGGCATCAAGAAAGTATAGAGTTGAATGAAATCTTGGGATCAAGATGAAGGGCCTCATCAGGAGTTGGGCGGTAACGCCAGAGCTATTAGCGCCGGAGCTAATAGCCCTACCGCCAAACCCCCCGGCGCTATTAGCGCCGGATCACGGGTTTGGCGGAAGGGTTATTGCCCATTCCCCATTGGGCCCATTCGGGAATTCCTCATTCCCCATTGGGCCCAATGGGGAAAATTCACGCTATTACCGCCGGCGGATTTCCCGCCAGCGGTAATTGTACCAAAAATCAGCAATTTTGCCACAGATGTCCCCCAGCTCAGAGCTGGGGGGAAATACGCCGAAGCCATCATCTGGTGGACCCTTAAATGTGGTGGTAATAGCGCTACCGCCGCATTAAAGGGTTACCGCCAGACTCGTGATGAGGCCCGAAGAAACTTATGCTGCAGACATAATGAAGAGATCAAGCTATTTCACACATATACACATGCAAAGAAACACAAGCAGATGAAGTATTCTTAAAGGCTAGCTAAATAGTGAATAGAGTGCTGCATGCGCCAACATGTATATATATATATGGGAGTGAGTAAAGGATGGATGTTAGCACTACGTACGATAGCAGTACTGAGCAGAAGAAGGAAGGCAACATTTTTCAGTTTCCAAGTGTGGCGCAGTAAGAAAACAAGTGAATTAACAACTGTGAAACTCAGAAAGGCAAGGTTGGATGAGCCAAGAAGCCAAGATCATATCAGACTGGGATAAATAGACATTAGGTAAAAATTGTGTGAAAGAACGAAGCTCCAGTTCAGAAGGCATGGACAAAAACAAGAAGACGTCAGAAGTCTATTAAAGAATAGTGTTTTAATACACTGAAAGCTCAATTTTGTGGTCTTTAGTCACGTGGGGAGAAGTTGGACGAGCATGATTTTCACACCCACGAACAAGGGGCAGAGTGTGCCTTCACTCCCGTGAATTTCCCAGAGCAAAGAAAATGTTCAAGGCTGAGTTCAAAGACCTTATTGACAGTGGACCACTGAGGTGATGATGGATGAATATGCTAATTGGTGGGAAGCTATGGTTAAGACCAGGTCATCCGCACCTGGACTTTCAACCTGCATACCACTAACGTGGTTTGGGAGGGAAGTGACAGAGGTTAGAAAGTAACCAATGATAGAGGACCGCATGATTAAGGGTCCTATAGTTGTGTAGCCAATTAGACGTTGTATATTTAGTGACGTTCATATTGACATATTTCAAGGGAAGGGCTTAGTTGCCCCACCTGATGTTAAGAAACAAATCATTTTCTACCTCTGCCCTAAGCAAGTATGGACCGTAACCTGGATGATCCTTGTAGGACCCATCACACTCACCATTAGGTTGTTGTAGTTTGCCACGTAGGATGATGTTAGTAATACGCAGGTTAAAAGTCACATATGATGATTTTTTACTATAAAAAATCTATTTTTTTATGAAATGCGTTGAGAAGTCTCGAGAGAGAGATCATGATGAGGGATGTCTGTTGATATCCAATGTACTCCCTGTTTTAGATAATTGATATTAAAACAGTATCTTTAGCCAACTACCTGAGTTGTTTCTATTATTGATGTTTGAATAAACTCTGCATCCACCGTCCATCTCTAAGTTATTGCTAACCCATCTTAAAGGGCTGAGAACAAACCTCAGTTCACAGGCATTGTTGGAAATAGACACTATTTACTGGGGAAAAACCCCTATCCCTTTGCACGTGGCAGTGGGGCAACAGATTGTCAGTGCTGTGGGTCGAACTGGGGCCGGGCTGTCAGTGGAGAGTGTGGGATTGAAGGGCGGAGCTAAGTGTCAAATAATATGTGTGCCCTGAATTTAGGATTCTGGCTGCTTTGCATAAAAACAAAGTGCATTTTGGAAACATAACAATGACCACCAATTATCAAACAAGTCTGAACTAGCAATTCAAACGTTTATTCCATCCGAGCATGCAATGCACACTCTTTCCTCTGTCAGAATAGTCACCCTACCAATAAAATGTGTGCAAAGCATTGGCCATATAAATAGCCTTGGACGGTCTCATTGTTTGAGGACTGTTGAGCAAAGGACGACTTTCCAATGCAGTCTATGAAATAGTTGTATAGCTGCTCATACGAACACTGTGAGTCTGATTTACGAAAATGCTTTAACATTGAATAGTCCCAGTTAAAACATTTTTGGAAATCAGGCCCTACATCGCTACATGTGCAGCTGAATGGTGATATGCAATGGGTGCCGTAAACCACTCCCAAGTTGAGGAATCTCTCTGCTCCTGACTGCCGCTCACTGCATTTTCCTGATCACTGTGTTTGAGACACAGCAAGACTTGCAGAATTTTCCTGAATGCTTTGTCTCGGACAAAGCATTCAGGGGACTCATTGCAGTCAGGGGCAAAGAGCTTCCTCAACTTGGGGGGTTTGGGCCTCGTGTCTACACAGCATCGCACTCCTGCAGGAATGTATTTTTCCGCAGTACTGCTCTGTTTTTTTCTGGGACAATTTCTCTGTTGCTTGCAGGCTTCAAATGCCAAATGGCAATTTGAAAGCCAAAGCTGCATTATGACAAGGCCCAGTAACATAACCTAATAACATACCACTGATATTGTTTCACATTAACACGTGATCAGTGTCAAGGCACAGTTTCACTATGTGTGTCTTTCCATTTTGAATGAAGACAACAGCCCTATCACATTTGAGACACAGGAGTCCCTGAGTGGGAAAGTGTGATATGATGTGATATAAGTCATGTATAACACACCTGTACACAAGTGTTTCTAGTCACAACAAGACAAGGGAGGGAAGACAAAGGAAGGGCTAAACAAACAATCTTACTAGGCCTTGTTTCATTCAGATCATGCAAGTGCGATGACGCAAAGTGCAGGGAGGAAGGGAGAATGCAGAACTGCCAGGGAGAGGGAAAGGGGGAGTACAATCAGGGCACTATTCCAACGAACACACCTAGCACCCTCTTTGTCTCTGGCAGAAGGGAATCTCTGTCAAAGCAGTCAGAAACATGATTTGTGTTTTAGCCCTCCTCTGCCCCTCACTGATATCTCTATGTCCTCCTTAGTGCATACTCTTACTCCCATGACAATCCATCAGTTCCCTACTCTGCACTCCCTCTATATCCCAAAGCACCCCATTGCCTTTCTTCACTGGTTACCTTTCATTGGTTCATGGTTACCTTTCAGAGAAGACTTTTCAGCTGCCACTTTCCATTCTCTCTACGCTCCGAACTGCCTATCTCCAAGCCCCTTGCACCTTACTAATGTCCCCCTGTTCACTGGCCTGAACCCCTTCTGCCTTTCACTACCACCCAGCTATTCCCTATTGTGTGCTTTGTGGTGCCTCACGGCCACCTCTATCAATGATTCTGTGTCCCTCTGTTACTCGTATCTGTTCTTGTATGACTTTCACAATCCCAACTCTCTCTTTCACTACTTAGCCTTGTTTCCTATTCTGCACTCCTTGGGCCTCATTACGAGTTTAGTGGTAATTCAGTGGCAAATCTGCCAATTACCGGCAAATTCAATTATTGTTACTGCCACCTGGTCCTGTGTATTCCCTGCTAATTGTTGGCAGTAAAGTGGCATATTCACCTCCCTAGTGTTGCTGAAGGGAAATGCTCTGCTTCACCTTTAATGTTACAATCTGGAAAAATGGTGGTAATTTGGTTACCACCAAAAAAAGTAATTATATTACCACCATTTTTTTACTGCACCGCCACACTTTTAATGATGCACAATTTGTCTCTGTTGGCCGTCCTTCGGTCCCTTACTGTATATTTCGTCTGACCCTCTATTGCTATTTCTTCACTCAGTGTCTGTCAATATTGCCTCTACATTCCTTCCTCACCATGCTCCATCTCCCAAAACCACCTGTCTGCCCATGTTTCTACAGTCTTACTTGCTTCTCCCGCCTGTCACTGAATCCCTGGTTTTTACTCCCTATGCCCGTCAGTACTGTGGCTGTATCGCCGCTCTCCACTCGTTCTGTTTTTAATCTGCTGGCCCTCTGTCCCTTGGCCACGCTGCGCCCGGTGCCTTTCCCCTCTCACCCCCGTCCCCTCTTCCTCTTTCTCTTCTCTGCCAGCCTCTAAGCAAACGACAAAGTGTGAAATAATTAGGTTTGGAAAGGTCACAGAAATTGGCGAAGGGACTGCTGCCACTGCAAATGCTATTTTCTAGCTCACTGCCCCGTAACTCTATGACTGTTGTGCTTAAGTAAAACAAACAGTGCATTTTAATCACCCGTACACCGATCCACGGAAGACACGTAGCTCACGTTCCTATGTTCCCCTCCCCTCTTTTCTCATGCCATAAGGGGCAGGACATGTCAGTGTGTAGTTAGACCAGTAGCGCCCCCGGATAGCTACCTGATGACATTGAAATATATTAGACATTTGCTTCTATCCAGTGAGCAAACCAGAATCGCATCTTGCTATGCTTTATGTATTAGCAAACATGTGAGGCGACAGAAAAGAGCTCTGAAAGGGGCGTGGAATAAAAGTGGGGGCACGCAGCTGAATCGCAAATAATAATTTGGTTGTTAAGCTTCATGATGTCAGCAGACCTAATCCCATAGCCTGTTCAGAGTTTGGAACCCTTGTGAGCCTACAGATACGTTTGGAGAATTGTTTTTAATTTTCAATATTGACATAGCTCGGGGTTCTAATAGTGCTCTCTGTTATGCATGCTCCGAATTTGAGCAGGTCCTGTAAGTGCACTGAAATATTGTATTTTGTATTGTATTGATCACTTATTGAGGAATCAGGTGCTGTTTTGAATTAACATCATGGTGGGGGTGGGGGAGTGGTCGCAGCCAATTAGTTGGCTAGGAACACAGACTTGAACCGCCAGTGAAAGCCTGTGTTCCATGCCGGCTGATGGCTGACTCTCCCACCGCTATCTTCCCCCCACCCCTGTCCCCGTTTATTTTATTTTTTTCTCGTCCCCACCCCGCCTAATTACCTTATTAGGTGCTCCTCTCTGCTCTGCTCCCTGTCTCCGTGATAACCTGGGTATCACTGGTCAGGCTCTGGCGTGGCTGACCTCTTTCCTTTCCAATCGACCCTCCCAGGTCCAACTGGGGTCCTTCCTCTCTGACATCTTTTTCTCTACCTGTGGTGTCCCTCAGGGATCTAATCTCTCTCCCTGGCTGTTCAACCAGTATCTGGCACTCCTTGCCCACCGCATCACCGCTCTCTGCCCCAACTTTCAGTGCTATGCGGACGATACCCAGCTCATTTTCAGGCTACCCTCGGCCTCCTCCTCTCCTTCCTTCATCTTTGACTGTCTGTCTGCTATCCAGGAATGGTGTGTCGCCAATGACCTCTGCCTTAATGCCAGTAAGACTGGGATTTTACTCATCGGCACACCCACTGCCTCCTTCTCTGCAGCTCTCTGGCCAGCCTCTCTTGGCCCTCTTCCAGCTCCTACCTGCAAGGCAAAAAACCTTGGGGTCATCTTCGACTCCACACTCTCCTTCTCTTCTCATATATCTGACGTCTCTAAGAAGTCACACTACCAGCTGCACCTCCTCAGAGGTATTCTTCCCTTCCTCTCCTTCCCCCAGAAGCTCACTGTCTCCCGAGCCCTGGTTCTCTCGAAGCTGGACTACTGTAACAGCCTCTATCTTAATCTGCCTGCCTCCACTCTCCGCCCTCTGCAACTCATCCAGAACAGGACTGCGAGTCTTGTCCTTGGCCTCAAGCCCAGGGACCGTATCTCTCCAGGACTGAAATCTCTACACTGGCTCCCTGTGGCTGCGAGGATTAAGTTCAAAACCCTCTGCATTGTCCACAAGGCCTTCTGGGGCCTAGGACCTAAATACCTTCAACTCTCTCTTCCTAAATATCTTCCTTCCCAAGCCCTTCGCTCATCCGTCTCCAACTCCCTCAGGGTCAGCCGCTTCTCGAAGCAATGAGCTGGGGGTATATCTCTCTCCTCGGCAGGGGCCTCCCTCTGGAACAGCCTTCCTGCCTCCCTGAAACTTGAGGAGAACCATCTACGGTTCCGGAAACACCTCAAAACCTTCCTCTTTGCTTCTGCTTTCTCTCTCCCTCTCCCCTGCAAAATTCTTCACTGAAACTGCACTGAATCTGCAACTGGGCCACTCTCACCGACCTCGGTCATTGGCCCAGCCACTCTCCTCTTGCACTGCCTCCCTGGCAACCCCTGCACTGCGGGACTGTCTCTGTATACCTACAGCCCCCCTTCCCAGCACTTGTCTGCACTTACCTTGCACTTGCCACCAGCTGGCCCAATTATTTATTTTTATTCTACTTACCCTGCATTTCCCCCTCTCCTCCTTCCCCTTGCACTTTTTCCCTCCCCCCTACCCCTGCACTTGCGCGATCTAAATGACACCTGGCCTAGTAGGATCGTTGTCTGTCTTCCCCTTGTTCCCCCTCCCTGCCTCGTCGCACCTTGAAACACTTGTGTATAGGCGCGTTAAAAATGCCATATCATATCATAACGGCCACCATGGAAAAGGAAATGGGGCTCATAAGTAGCCCCATCTTCCTTTTCCATGGCAGCCATCTTTGTAAAGTATTTTCCTTCGTTCAACGGAACGTGAGCGGCGTTCGGTTGATTGAAGGAAAATCCTCTTTTTTAGCACCACTAGTTACCACTTTGGCAACCCAGGGTTCTAATAGCTTGCATCACCTCTTCCAAGGACTAGAATGGGGGTTAACTGCCCAGAGCCTACGTTAGCCACCATTGCTTTGCTCAAGACGATAACTTGGGCTGCCGGGTCGTTAACCCGCATTTTGGAATGGGGCATTAACACCATACGCAAATGACATAATAATTAGGCAAGAGCTAGCCCTATAGTATGGTGCATTTACTTACGGATTGTGAATGAGTGACATATAACTAACTGATGGTGTACTGAGGCACATGAAGATAAGGTGCAATGCTCAACATTGCACTGTTTTGATGAGGTGCTAAAGACAGTATTGGAATCCATGTCTCCTGTTTCGAAATTTCAAAAATGAAACACCAAATCGTAAAAATTGCCAAATTTCAAAACACAGCAAACTGGGCTCAGGGACCAATCGCAATCACACACCATACATGTCCTTGCCACACATATATATCATTGCCACACTTCCAACCTGGCAGCACAGACAAAAAATATACAGTGCAACATAGAAAGCAATATTATAGAACCATGACAGTCAAATGGAATCTTAGAAAATTGCTCATTCTAAACAACACTACAATGAGATAGTAGAAAATGTGTCACCGTAAACCACTCCATGACATGAAACACATGCATTCTATCATACAAAAGCATCAGACAAAAAACATGTAATCAAATTTCAACCTCAGGAAAAACATACAACCCAATCACCATCACAGTATTATCTTGTGGAATTAATCAACACATGCCCACATCATTCATATATGTACCACAAAAGTGAGTCATCATAGCACCACACATACTCCAGATGTCTCATACATATCAGCAATGCGGTATAATTGAAACCTTCCAACAACAGACAAGTAACATAGGATTTCATAATGCTTTCACTTTTGGTTTCACACACATCCAAACCAAGACAAACATCCATGCAACTCTTTTGTAAACATGGGAAGGCAAACCATCAGGATGAGTAAAATCTCAGACAACAGTCTCAGTAAACCACGCAAACTGAAAACCAAAAGATCCTTGACTATGCTGTACCTTAATCTGTAGAAGCTGCAAGAACATGTACAATACTGATAAATAGCTTCCTCAGTTGGTGCAAACTAAAAGGTGCATATGTAATAGATTGAAGTTCAATGGCCCAAAAAAACAAAAAAAATGTTTTCCTGGCATGTAGAATATCATGCATTTCAAACTGCAGCACAAACCCAACAATTACCCAGATAAGTTCATTGTACCAAATCATTTCGGGCTGATACATCTTATGCCTCAAAATATGATGAACACGTGTTGTGGCTGAACAAATAAAACATTGTGTGAGAAGGTAAATCATAACTCAGAGCAGCAAGATAAGAAACAATCTGCATGCCCAACTTGTTTTCCATTTTAGATTGCGCCTTCGAAAGAAGGGATGCTACAAGAGTCTGAAGGGGAAGACTCCAGTGGTCTACAAACACTCAAATGCACATTGAATTGTATGTAGTGATGTGAGGGAGGTGCACATGGAAAGGTAAACCAATAACGTCTAAATGAAGCATGCATATGATAATATTTTAAGAAAACAATCCCATCATCCCCCAGATTGGCTTGAAAATTAACCAGCAACATAATCATACCATTGTGGAGCATCTCCCCCAGAGTAAAGGTCCCATCTACTCTGCACATCATTGTCGCCAATGGGACAAGATCAGGGAATCCCCAAAGTCTTGTATCACATTTCTTGGAAGCAACCATTCATATGCGTCAATATATCCTAAACAAGGCATTAACTGTGGTACATGAAGGCTCAAAGTTACAGTTTAATCACACTTGTCACTTATAAAGTCAAAAATGACTCATTGTCAAAGGGATGGGGCACACATCTCATTATGTGAGTGATGCACATCTGAGGCCTGCTTCGTGGAACTTTTTGCACAGTGCAAAGAATATTTTCACTGGTGCAAATTGACTTTGCACAGACAACAAACACCCTGATTCATGGAACCGTGCACAGTTATTTTTTTTTGTTTGCCGTGCAAAGTCACGTTTCCATGCAAAAATACACTTTGCACTGATCCAACTTGATTCATGGAACCATGCAAAATGTATTTTTTGCAGTGCAAAGTGGCTTTGCACAGCAAAAAGACACTTTGCACGATTCCATGATTCAAGGTGTTTGTTGGCAGTGCACAGTCAATTTGCACCAGTGAAAAGTCACTTTGCACCGTGCAAAAAATTCCATGACTCAGGCCCCTAGTGTTTAACAACAACACAAAAGCAACCTGGGACTGAGCTACTAGATTGTACAGATGAAATAGTTTGAGTGGTTGGTTCCATTTCAATCTTGAACAACTGGAACTCGAGTTATATCTACCCATCACTCTTTGTGAAGTTTCAAAAAAGGCCTGACCTTGCCACATGGAACGTTCAAGAAGATGTGAAGCAATTTGGAAGGTACTGTCATTTTTAACAAGGAAATCAGGCCATATAACACAATTGGGAGCATGGTCCATGACTTCAGTTTATGCATCAGAACAGACAGATAAGTTAGCAGGTTTGATGACTGTAATTTTTCATTTGAATGAATGTTCTCAATGTAAAGATAGAGGGTGTGTCCAAGAGCCCACAGAACGCCCATGAGATCCATGGAAGGAACAGTATGATCAGTATAAGGGAACGACTTAGTCCCATTGACCTTTAAGTTCAGGTGAGTCCCAAAGGTCTGGGCATCCTTGCTAATCGGGTAGAAAATATTAGAGGTGTTGTCCACATATGATAACATATTGACAGCTTACAACAATATTATTTATGAAGCTTGTGGAAGTGGGAGGCAGGCCAAATCGGGGGAGGCCATTTGGAAGACCCCAGGCAGTGCCACAATTTTGTACCAGGGACTCAACAGACCCGGTGGGGGTTCTTTGTGTACACAGATGGACTGGGTCCTGCTTCTAGCAATAACAGACAGGCTACACTGAAAAGTGGGAACACAATGAAGGCACCAAAGTCTTTGTAGAAATCAGAAGAAATAAATCATATTTATTACAGGAAGATGAGTAAACCAATTGCCAGCAGGATAAATCAGACTCACTGGACACAGTGATAGCATGCACTAGTCTGCGGGCACAAGGTGGGGCATTGATGGCAGGCATATTAGTAAGGCACACCCACTGGCATGGAATCCAGGGCCTGGGGAGTACCCTTGAATGCAAGGTGGAGACTGGACCCCAAGGGAGAAATAGAAAGGTTGGAGACAAAGGGAGACAGGCACAGAGACACAGGGAGACAGGCACAGATACACAAGGAAATAGAGACAGAGAGAGACAGAGGGGGTGTGGGGGGGGATAAGGCAGACAGGCCAGGATCCCTATTGGTGAAAAACCAGGGTACCTGTGTAAGGAACCTCCAGAGCGCTGCTGCACTCCCCCTCCTCCCCCCCTCCCCTTGTCGGCGCACCACCACGAGCAACCAAAAAGAAAGTCTCCTGTTCTCTCTCCACAAATCTTGCATAAGGCTGTCACTCCCACTCAGGAACACAACACGTGCTGGCCAGGGATACATTTTTTTTGTGTGTTCTCCAGAAAAGGGGAGATCAGGCAACTGGTTTGTTTGTTGCCAGGACATGTTTTGTTTGCTTTCTAGGGGAGCCAAGTTTTGTTTGGTTTCTAGGGGAGATGAGATGCAGGGCTGGACACACATTTTCAGGTATTCTGTGTAATTCCCAAGTCAGGAGAGTTGGAATTATAGGTACACATGGCTTTCCAGAGCCCCCCACGCAGGATGGACACAAGTGTAACTTGCTTTGCAGGGCTCAGAGAGGCTTCACACCAAGACAAAGGGGAGATTGAAATTATAGGCTGGGGCGAGTGGGAGGAAGAGTTGAAAGGTTTTACAGGCTGCAGTTCAGCAATAGGTAGCACTGGTTCTTGAAGGGATCAAGGATTGCGTCCACAACATCCCCACAAAGTGCAAGGTAGACAGGAACATACATTTGAGAAATATAAAAGTCATCCAATGCTTTGGAAAATGAGGTTGTGCAATACATTGAATACAGTGGGGAAATTAACAGTCATATACTACACTGCAAATGAAAAGGGACACAGAAACTGCCATTTCCACAAGCTCTAAAGTTCCATATACATTACAGTGTGCTTGGGTCTTCCTTTAATTTCCAAAGGCCATATACTCCCTCAAAGGATTTTTTAAGAGAAGTGCAGATGTGCCGTGGTCAGGGCTCGTGGCAGCTTATCTTTTTGCTTATTGGTAACCCGTTCTTGCCATGCAAACTGCATTTAACGTGGTTGGCACAGGAAGATGGCCTGGCTCAAAAATGGCCATGCCACAATGTGCTTTGTCCTTTCCTTTGGCCATGTTGCCCCTTTGCCTTCCCCAGGTAAAGCCAACCCAGGTTAGTCCTTATTTGGGCATGCATTCCCCATGAACTGCCAATCTTTTGCAGGCTTCTTCATGGCTTATGTGTGTGCCTCCAGAATGTGGGCTGGACTGTCTAGGTCCAATACACATCCTGGGTGCCAGAGAGTCTGGTGTGCTGTGCATGACTGTGAGCACCGTGGTCTGTAATTGGTCTACGTCTGGTGTGCTTGTTTGTGAGCAGATCTCTCATTGTGTCCTCTTAATTTTGGCGCAAAGGAGATTCTGGATAAGCGAAGGCCCCAAAAACCAACACCAGGTCGATCTCTTGAGTTCTCACTGAACCTAGGATAGGATGTAAACATCCTGAAACTAAAAAGCAGAGTCAAGGAACTGCTGGTGACCCGCCTGCAAGTAAGACTCTTCGGAAATTTCCCTGGGCTAACCAGTGTGCTGACCAGCTTGCACAGGTCATTTTCTCTGAAACTGCAGCCGTTTCAAGAAAACCCTTAAAACTTGGTATATTGCAAGCTCTGTATTCACGGCACTCTCACACCGTAATTTGTATACTTGGCATTCCCAGGTCTGGAGTAAAGCGACGGCGCCGAACAGAGAGTACATGTGGTTACTGTGTCGCCCAGCCATGGTAACAAACTTTTCAGGTGCCTTGCAGTGGTGCCCCTCTGTGCCCTGAAGCCGGCTGCAGTGAAACTGGCCTGATCCATCCACAAGGAGCTGAAAATCGCTACTGTCCTGTCACAGAATCATCGCTGCAACTTTGCTGCTGAAAGCGACAGAGCCGCACAGCTGCCGCATTTGAACCTGCAACCAAAGTGGACTCAACTGATGAAGTTTGGTCCAGAGTGTGCCATGGGTCCGTGAATACCTGCAACCCTTACCAGTAGCCCCTAGTGCATCCATTCAATTTTACGCACGAGTATCCCCTGAGGGCCATTCACCTTTCCACAGGTAGCCTGTGCTACAGCCCCATTCCCAACTCCTGAAACCTGTTCTGCCCTTTTGGGTAGACCCTCAATGAATAGTGGGAACTCGTTCTTCATCACATCACCCACCTTCTTGAGGTGCTACAGCCCCTGCAAGAGACACTGTTTTTGCCCTTCTGCACTATCGCATGAACCAGCGTTTAATAGTACCTTTGAGCATTAGGCTCCACTCTTCTTAGAGACTGGACTGCCACTCAGTTAGGGATTGATTGATAAATAAATGCCTAAAATTCGTACACCTTGTAAGCGAAGTACCTTGTTGAAGTACCGATTAGCCCACCTGGACGCGCTAGAATGCTTTTGTTGTTGTGGACTCTGATTCCCAGCAAGCAACTTTTTCAAGTGTTGTGTCACGCCCCTGGAGTGGATGGACTTCTTATTTGGACTATAAATCAGGCTTGCACGCGCACCAGCGCAAGCGCCCTTGTATGCGAAGTACCTTGTTGAAGAACCGCTTAGCCCGCTTGGACACTCTGGAATGCTTTTGTTGTTGTTGACTCCGATTCCCAGGTTTAAACTTAGATAAGACGCTAACCTGATAAGAGCCGCAGTTGTTCTACAAGCAACACAACTTGCATGTGTTTTTTTCCTTGTAGCCAGCAACTTTTTCAAGTGTTGTGTCATGCCCCTGGAGGGGTTAGACTTCCTATTTGGCCTATAAATTGGGCTTACAGGTGCACCAGCGCGCGCTCACCTTGTAAGAGAAGTACCTTGTTGAAGTACCGCTTAGCCCGCTATGCCCGGCGTGTCCGGTTTTTGGGTGAGATAGGGGGTTGAATTTTTGTTGTGTTTTTATTTGTTTGTTATTTTTCATCATTTCACCCCGCCAGCTGTGTGTTCATCTCATGTAGACATTCTGGTTACCGTGTTCTCTGTTTTGCTTCTTGCAGAGAAGCTTTAATTCAACTCTAATCTAGAGACCTTGTTGTTGTTGTGGGGCACTGCTAGATTAGTGGCGGTTCATGTATAAGAAGCCCTATACTTTGACAACGTGTATGCCCATAAACACAGCGTATTTTCCAGGTTTTATAACAATGACTGACCCAAAAAAGTTGTGTGTGTCGCGCTCTTCAATTACTTTAACACTCTCTACCCCTTCCAAATTAATAAAGGCAACTGTTTCTAACAAAACTCAAAAAACATTTCAATGGGGGGGCGCACTTTAAATGAAGCGGTCAAAACTCCTTCCTTTTTTGCACCCCGTGGCTCGGGATGGGACGTTAGTCAGAGCCTAGCGGCGGCAGCAGTGTCACCGATGCAACAATCACTGTCGGATACAACCATACTACACCCGGATGTGCACATGGTTGATGCACCCCAGAGTGTAGGTTTATCAGACAGTGTTGTGAGTTCGCTACATGAAAATCTAAATAGCTCAGTAATTGACAACCTTGAAGCAGGCAATATATCACTGTACGCTAGCCAATGTGAATCACCCATTACCATATGTAGTAATCATTCATCTGGGGCAGATTTGCACTTTGCAGAGCTGTCAGTGTTATGTGGGTCTTCAACATATGTTCACCCTACGCCTAGGCAATGTCCTAAAATTCTGGTGTTCAATGGTGGTTCTCCGCAATTAGGTATGCCACAATTAGCTATGTTAGGAATAACTTTATCTGCAATAAACACAACAATAAATTATTAGAGAAATTAGATCAAAAGCTCACAACTCAAGCTGATCAAGTCAATGCCATCTATCATTGGATGCAGCACACACAACAGCAGATGCTAATCGCTCCGTCTAGCGCCTCTAAAGGAGGATGTCTACCCACGATTCCCGATATTATTCAGCCTATAGACACACTTGCTGTCTCTGCGAGAACAGCTTCAGCAGAGGCGTCGTGAGTGAGCAGTGACAATGACGGTAAACAGGAAGTTGAAATAGCTGATTTGCAATTCTCTCCCTCTGAAGAAAAAAGAAAACCTAAACCACAGTCAATGAAAAAAAAGGCACTAAAACAGACTCTGATAGAAAAAATCAAAGAATATGCCACCTGTGAAAATGTCTAAAAACAAAATGACATCATTCTTTAACACCTTAGCAGTAGCTGCTAAGGTGAATAAGAAACAAGAGCGGTGCAAATCCAACATGACAATGAGGGTAGGCATGGAGTCAACACAAGACAAAGCATGCGCAGTGAATCACCAGTTGCCCATTATTGGGCCCCGACTGATGCAACACCGGCTATCGCGTTAAAAGTAAATAACATGCCTGTTCAACACTCTCCTCTAAATAAATTAGTGCAGGCAATTGAAAATAGCAATCAGATTCGACCCTGGTGAACTCTGGAATCCCGCCACCCATCAACTTGATGGAAGTGTTGAAAAAAATGGTGGACTCATATTTAGCAGAGAAATCGAAAGCTTTAGAAACATCTAACAGAGATAAAGAAAGAGCCCCAATTGCTGGGTGTTATCCGGCCATGGTGGATAATGTGAGGCAGATTAGACAAGGTACATATGGCGCCTCAGAAAAAAAGGTGCAGCAGAAAAATGACGCGGTGGAAGAGAGAGCTCGATCAACACACTAATCAATGGTGGTTTGGAAAGCAACACTCCACAACAGAGGTTTAACCCCCATACTAAAATTCCACATGCAGGTGCGATCTCGCAGTACCCGCTGCAACAGCCATGTATGGACTATGCTTATTCACATATCCAACTTTCAACATACCCATACAAACAAGCTCTGCTAACACCTGCTGATTCCTTAAGACCTATGATTAACCAAACACAATCATCTCAGCCTTTTGGCAAAGAGGTTAACCAGCTTAGCTCAGTCCCAACGGTCATTCAGTAATAATGAAAGGCCGTGGAGGACAATTTACTATGTTTGACTTAAATCGACAAAGTGTACTGAATATCTTTGGTGATGTTGCAGAGTTAGAGTCTATCACATCTAGAGATATTGAGTTAATTGAATTTATTGCTGGGAAGAACCTCACAGTAGTGAGACTCTGGATTCCGTCATGTTTTTAATGTACTATGGAAGGCAAAAATGCAACTCTTTGAGATGAGTTTTTTAATAGTCCAAGATCTGGTGCGATCACATAATAAAAACACAAATGCAATATATTCATCTATCCGAACTCCAGACAAACCTGATCACAGAGTGAGATTGCAATCCAACTCCTCATCCTTTCCTAGCACATAACTAAGTAACAATCAGGAGGTACTATATATCACTCACAATCATCTTGAATCCTCTATACAAAATTTCACTATGATCTTTGATGTATTAGCACTTCAAGAAACCTGGCTGCTTGTGCCCCCTGTATGGGATAATTATGCTGTGTCTCTAGTTCCTGCAATTAGAGGATTTAAGGGCAGACCATTTTCGGGTCTACTGGTTGCGGTCTGACTAACATCTGGCTTTAGTTTAGAACCTTGGCTATCATATGGTAGTTTCTTACAATTAGTGAAACTGATTTGTGCAGCAGGAACAATTGGACTTATAAATATATATCGGAACCCTTATGGTATATTGGATTATATTTTTTATCTGAAATTATCAAGTATGCTAGAAGTTATTGCACTAACAAATGATGTCATTTCAACATTTGTAGTAGGTGACTTTAACATCGACTATGATCGAGAAAAAAAAGGCTGACAAAACAAGGAGGCTTGAAGGTGGTTTGCGTTAATGTTAGAGCGGTCTTTTACCTTGGTAAATGGTGCGGTTAAATGTCATCTTCCTTCCTAATCAACCGACATTGCATAGCAACAACAGCAACAGCACAATTGATCATATATTTGTTGACACCAGAAACTTCAAATAATTTCTTTAAATGTAACAACGTTGGCTTCAAGTGACCACAATCTATTAACAATCCGGTTTGAGTGGGGACATTCAAATGGGAGAGAACAGCAGAAATATCTCCAGCAATCCTTGTTTATCAATAATGCAAGAACAAAATGTATCTGGTCAATACCAAAATTGCAGGCGTTTAATAATTGCATTAAGGTATATGCAAATGATCATACTTTACATCCATATACTCAGATTCTAGAAAGATTCAAAGATAACATCATGATAAAAAATAATCGAACAGTGAAACACACTGATAGACATAATCATGAAGTGCAAGAAAAGAGAGCTGCATACCGAAGTGAACGCAAAAATATCTTGAAATCGCCACTGAAACAAGAGAGGTTTAAATTGGCTAAATGTAGATACACCGATTGGATCCAAGCACAATCGTGATAGTGCAATGTTTTTTAAGACCATAGTAACAAAAAACTCCTCTGTGTGGCATGTTTTGACCCACTTTTGCTCTGCTATGCGGCATCAATGTGTTATGATGGTGGCAGAAATAGCCAAATGGCCGCAAAACCCTTGTGCGTGCCAAAACCTCTGAAAATTGCACTTTGCAAAGCACAGAAAGATGGCTGACAATCTCCCACGCATGTTGTCTGTGGAGGGTTTTGACCCATGTGGAATCATTAGACGGGGTGAATGTGGGGATTAAGCTGTCGCTGCCCATCATTTTACCCCAGAACAAAAATAAATCATTGGAGTGGGTAAAGATGGGGATGCGCTGTCGCCGCCCATCATTTCATCCCAGAATCCAGGAGAGCTGCGCAGTTGTGCGCACACCAAAATGGTTACCTAACTTGCCACCTACCAGTGTAAAGAAAGGTCTTTGTTAACAAAATCCACTGTTACTGATGTCAAAAAGTTGCTGAAATCGTGACTCATTGGACCACTTTAAAGATTCAACCCTTTTTGTGGGGTTCCACATAACCATCTTACTGTAAGGAGCCCCATCAAAACAATGTTAAGCAAGGATTTACTACCATGTAAGAACCATTCCTGTTTAGAATGCATTAATCCAAGAAAGATCCCAAAATTGCATGCAATACCAACAAAATCCTCAAGGCGGCACTAGCGGTCTAAACTCTAACAGGAGAGCTGTCTTGCAAAACTGTCTAAGTGCAAAGAAAGGGGTCTCATGTCATTAAAAGTTCAAAGGGGTTGCCTGTCCTGAGAACTCTTGACACTTCAGAACTCAACACAAGGAGCCAGGAAATCACAGGGTTCTGTTAATTAAATGCAAAGTGGCTCCCTGGCCTCCTGATGTCAGCTTGCCAGACACCACACAAAGGACCCTTTCCTCTGAAAGGAATATGTTGATTTTTACTGTTTTACTGTCAACAAAGGCCTGCCTGCCAGAGGATGCATGTGACTGACCCACCCAAGTCTTGGAGGCGGACTCCAACACTCTGAGGACTGAATTGAAAGTAAAATATATATTTTACAAAAACACTGATAACTCTTTGTAATCAAATGACAGAAATGTATAACTTTGAGAGACTTAATTAAAAAAATGTACCTTTAATTCAAGCCCAAACTCCAAATTGTGGGATATTCTGGGACAAAACCCTGCTGTTTATTACTATTACAGACTCCCTGTTTCAGCTAGACAAACGAAAATGCATTGGTATGTGGGTAGATATGTGAGGAACAGTTGTATAAAATTTAATGAAGATCCAATGTTGTTTAGCACATTAAAAAGTGCTAAAAGTTGCCATTTTTGAATGCAAGCTCTTAGAAACAGCAGATTTGGGACAGAGTATACCTCATGTGATATGTGACATTGGTATGTAATTTCAAACAACTGTGTAACTGTGAAATATGTATTTTGATCAGATATAGATTTGGGTGCACAGATGACAGGGGAGTTTTTTCAAGAGATCATAAATGGCTGACATCACTCTGACACAACTTAGCTCCCCCAATCAGGGGAGAAATGAAAGCTGGACCAATGACAAGTGAGAGGGGCAAGTTTAGTTATGACCAACACACACACCCACTTGCAGAACATATAAATGGACCACTGAAACTTAGGTGGAGAGCTTCATTTCCATCTGCAGCTGGAAGCTCTGCCGGAAAAATCCATACTTACCTCCATCAACCTTCAAAGAGCCAACACTTGGACTCCAAGATAAACAGAGACTTCAAATCCCTCAATCTCCAGAATCCAGAAGCAGTGCTGTACCCAGAGAGAGAGAGTGCTGACCCCGATGCTGTGAGCAGTTCCAGAGGCCAGGCGCTGTGAGCGGAACTCGGGAAGACCTGACCAGACTGAAGTCCGTGACCAAGTCGCTTTCCGGTTCAAAATCTCTTGTGAGTACTCGGCAAAACTCAGAACACATCTCTTAGTTAAAATCATATAATTCAATCCATTTTTAATCTAAGTAGAACTGCAGCTTAGAAATTGTGTTATTCTGCCATCATTTTTAAAGCTGAAAAAGTGTTGCGTTTAAAATTTGCAAAACTAAAAACGACCTCTACTAAATCGGTCATAACTCTGTAACCGTTTGGGCTAGAGACTTGCAGTAACTTTCATCTGAAAGCTTTGAATCTTAGCTTTTAATCGCACCAAGAACCACATTCCCCTTATAGTTTTACTGCAATCGCGGAACACGCATTCGCGAATTTTGCCGCGATTTGCAAATTTCTTCACGTGTAAAAATCTGATGCTGCTTGCCTTCCATTTGCCAGAAATTCGTGTAACCTGCTAATCATCCCTGAATCATTGCTAGTGTGAGCCTGGACTAATATTAACTAGATGCCACTCACCCTGAACCTCTACAGGGAATTAAAAGCATTTTAGCATATTTTTCACTCCATTGCCAGCACATATAGAAGCATTTTGGGTTGTGGTTTAAACTTCTGTTGTCTAAGCTTGCTGGGGTGAACTGAATCACATTTGATTGCATTTCTGAGAACTGTTTGCTTTTCCTTCCATTTCCTTGCATTGCATAAAAGGGGGGGTGAATTGCCAGAGAAAAGTGATTACATTGTTTTGTTGAAATCATATTGAGTATTTTCTGTACTGCATTTCATTCAACATTGCATCCATCTGAAATCTATAAAGCATTCTCTACCACATTATTCTTCTGTCCCTATTTACCAGTGTGCTACCTTATCCATTTCATGTCAACTCCTTAGTGATTATAAAGAAGTGTGCTAGTGCCAGATTCTCCGTTGTTAATCTTTATCATATCAGATTAAGTGTGATATTCAATTATTAATTTATTATAAAGTGTGATATATATATCTATATTGTTTAAAGTCTCAAATAAACCTTTTAACTTGCAAAACAGAACTACTTCTTGGCTCAGTGGGGTCAGCGGGATTCCAACAGAGGGGTGTTATATAGGGGTAGTCATCCAGAACGCATGAACTGGACATAAAGATATATCAATAAGGGTTTTCATTCAGTATTATAGACTAGGCGTTGACTTAGCTGTAGTGTTGAATTGAATCCTCTTACAAATTGGGGGCTCGTCCGGGATCGTTTGGGTTAGATCTACCATTTGTGCAGATTAATACAGCGTGCCAGCTGACCAGATACACATATCCGGTCGGATCACCACGCTGTGTTACGCTGTAAAGCACTCCTCATAGGAACGCTCCAAGGAAACGGTCTGTTTTGCAAGAATAAAATACTAACTCTTGTAAGTCAGGAAGGAAATCAAATTTCCAGAATGACGACACTCGTGGACATGAAAATAGCCAGAGAGCACCTCTTACATAAGCTATTTGTGAGAGGTGAATGGACCGAACAGGGCCAGGATGCGTGGTTGCAGGCAATCACACGACAGGTCACTGAAACAGGGTCAGACCTATGGAGAGATCAGGGTCCATTACATGTGGCCCTGAGTGAACTATATATGGCTCCTAAAGCCAAAGATGAACACAATAAGATTGCCAGGGTAGCGGCATATTTATATTTACATATGGGAGCCATGCAGGACAAATGTGCTGAAGGCCAAGATCTGGCGAGTAGGCAACTGCTGGCATTACAGAAGGCCCAATCTGAGCTGGACTCTTCTGAGCAGAGGCCGCTCAGGAGCCAGGAGTCAGAAAATGATAGTAGGCAATATATCATTAAAATAAAAGAGGATATGGGCATCCTGCAACAGGAAAAGGCTGACCAGGATACTAGATTTCTGGCCCTGCAAAAGGAGCACCAAGACAGTTTGGACTTCTTACTGCAGAGCCAGAAAAAGCTGGAGCAACAATTAGACTTTAACAGGGCATGCACGGAGCAGGTAGCCACCCTGCAAAGTCATCTAGATAGAGTGAAGGCAGAGAGCAACAAGCTGATTTCGAAAGACCTGGATACCCAGGCAGAGTTTGATGAAGAACGCCAGAAAGCTGGTGCCTTTAAAAGGCAGAGGGACGACCTGGCGGCACAAATGCAGGCTCTTAGTCAGGAAAGAGACGCCTTAGGCCAGGAAGTCTGCCATTTAAAAAGAAAAATGGAAGAAAATCACCTGGCCCACCAGGGACTGGGTGACCTCCAAAAAGAACACCAGAACTTGTTAGAGCACACCAGGAGGGCGGAGGATGCTCTAGCAAGAAAGGAGCAGGCCAATAGGGACACAGCTCAGGAGGTAACCCTCCTGCAGCAAAGACTGGCCCAGTGCTCCAGAACCAACCAGGAAGCACAGAGGGAAAATGAGGCCCTCTGTCAACACAATGATAGGCTCCAACAACAGGTAGCGATGCAGGAGAGATTGATAGAGTCCAGTAAGACCTTAACTGAGGAACTGAAGGCACAAATGCAGGCTCTTGCATTGCAACAGGGAGCAGGGGCGGATAGAGATGAGGTTCGCTGGGAAAGGGAAACTCCGGAGCATAACCTCAGGAGCCCTAGTACCAGAGGCCCTCATACCTCTCAGTCCCTGGACTCTACCACCCCCATGTCCCCTGGCGCACATGAGCACAGGGCCACAGGGATGGCAGATTACTATCCAGCTAAAAGTATGGGGCTCATAGGCCAGTACCACTCAGGAATGGAGGGGTGGGCATCCGGGTATGGGCACCCAAATACAGTACAGTTCAGTGGGGAACCCCAGGAGAGTAGGCCCCTTAAGGGCATCCTGAAAACCTCTGCCCAGTTAGGTCAGTGGGGGGGGTACCCAGCAAATCCTGGCAGCAAGGAGGGATCTGAGGACTCCTCTGAGCACCACAGGAAACAGGAGACCAGGTCCCCACATTCTGCCAGCCATTCCCAGGCTCGCAGAATCCGGGAAAACCTGGAAGATCTGATGGAAACCTCTGGGAGCAGTGCCTCTGAGTCAGAGGATGAATGGACCAGGGTTACCCGAACCAAAAGGGCCAATAAGGCAAAAAGGGCCTTGCTTAAGGACCCCTTAAAGCAGATTAAGGCGATCAGGAACGTCATCACGCCTTACCATAAGAACGCTAAGTATTCTGTTTGGGAGCACTTAGAGTTGTTTGAGCAAATGATGGAGACTTTCCATTTGAAGGACAGCCAAAGCTGTATTCAATATGTAAAGTGGACCTTCTCCCCGGAATACTCCAGTTTCTTTGCGGGGCTGGAGGACCAAAATCATTTAAGATGGTCCACCTATAAGGCGGCCATCTTGAAACATTTTTCCATTCATAGAAATCCTCAAGAGGCTCGCAAGGCAGCCTACAATTTGCAATGTGGGGAGGATCAGGCCCCACAAGAATTTGTGCAAGAACTGAAACGTGCTTTTGCGCAGACCACCAGAAGGGTGCGCACAGACAGTAGAGAATTCATCAATACATTTTTTCATGCCTTGCCCAAATACATAATGACCCAGCTCGTGAGGGATTTTCGCGAGAAAAGATCTTTAGACTGGGTCATTGAACAGGCTACCCGGATCTATGAGGTGCAGAAACCGGTAGATAGCAAAAGTAATGCCCAGAAAAACCCCAAAGCCAACAGCACCCCTGCTGCTGCCAAGGTGGCAGAGGTAAAGGTCACCCCCGTTTTGGATTTGGAGATGGGGGGGCCTAAAAACCTACCTGCACCTAATAATGCTAGGTCCAGAAGGTCCTCGGGCCAGTCACAGACAGGGAGCCCGGGAGGCAGCCCCACAAATGGGGTCCCTCGCTCTCCTGATTATGTAAGTCCCCGTTACAAGGGAAATCGAACCATCCTGGGTTATGTGTGGACTCCTCCAGCCCAAGGGGGGGGATCCAGCCAAGCACCTAACCCAGGGAACTTCCCTCCAAACTTCCCACAGGAGGGCAGAAATTTACCAAACCCTGGGCAGAACTTTTTCCCCAGATATCCACCCGACTTTCAGCCCCAAAATCATCCATCCTTCTTTCCCCAATTCCCTGAGCCCAGACCACTGAATCCGGGAGAGGGGAGGCCAAGGGTGGAGGGGTACCCAAATCTTCCCAACCCGGGGTATTACCAGAGGAGGGACAGCTACCCTTCCCGGGATCAGCCCAGGGGAGAAAACAGGGCCCCGTATCAGCCAGAGCGGGATTCCCAGTTAGAGCGCCAGGTTCAAAACATGGCGCGGGATCTGGGTCACATACTGAGGGCTCAGCAGAACCCTCAGATGGGCGTGCCGGCGCAGAACGCACCCAACTCTGGACCTGGTGCTCCAGAACAATGACGGGGGCAGCACCCCGATAACTCACCGGTTCCCAGGGAGGAGGCACAAAGGGAAGGGGGGTGTAAAGCCTTGGAGGAAGCTTCCTTCCTCACTTGTAAACAGCCCCTGGAAACCCAGGAACCGGAAACAAAATCTCTTGCCCCTGAAAGTCTGCCTCCTAAGGAGCAGAGGGGGGGGGGTTAGGAGAAACAAAAGACCCAAACAGACTCAGTTTGAGGAGGAGGTACAGATCTTCCAATTTGAGGGAGAGGGATCCTCAGAGGATCCTGGGAAAAGGATCTTCTCCTTCAGAGAGGGGGGAACTCCTCCCAAAGAAAAATGGGTCCCTAGGGATGCAAATCCAGACTGGGGAGATGTGGAGACTGAGCTACCGCCGCCCACCATCTCATCCCAGAACCAACAGCAAGAAAATCCCCTGGTTCAAACCCATCCTGGTGACTGCCTCCAAAAAGGGGGGGGCGGCCGGAACCAGAGCCAGGGGAACCCACACTGGCTCTGATCTCCAGTTGCCAAATTTTTCTTTCAGATTCCCAAGGCTCTCCACAGAATTCTGCCCAAATCTCTTCACTAGCGATGTCCAAAACCAGAAAATTAGCCCACCAGTTGTCCAAAAATGTACATTATCTGTGCCCCCTTGAGGAGAAGGAGGGAAGATATTATGCCCCGGTACAAGTACAGGGGCAGGGTACAATTTTGGCACTGGTGGACACTGGATCTCAAGCTACCCTTCTGTCTAGAAGGGCCTTTGACGAACTGAATGCAGGAAGGGGAGAGAATTACCAAATTCCTCTCACCTCACTTCCTGGACAACTCCAGAACTTTGACGGGAAGGAAATTCCCGTTGAGGGGACTGCAGATTTGGACATTAAAATTGGG
Source organism: Ambystoma mexicanum (assembly GCF_040938575.1). Lineage (NCBI taxonomy): Eukaryota > Metazoa > Chordata > Amphibia > Caudata > Ambystomatidae > Ambystoma > Ambystoma mexicanum. Next base: position 444,502,807 of record NC_090926.1, read on the forward strand.
CGACACAAGTTGAAACACCCGGTCATAGTTGTGACCCCAGAGGGCACCCCTTGTTTACTAGGGAATGACCTCCTGAGAAGGTTGTCACCCCTAATAGATTGCGTAAACAAGGTCCTCTGGACCCAGACTAGCCGACCAATAAAATTAAAACAGAGTTTCAACCATGTTAGTTTAAACGGCACCTGCCACATGGTTGAACAAAAATCTGACCAAGTAGAATTTCACTTCCAGAATAGCCAAATTCCAGACGTGACAGTAATAGCAGTAGGACAACAGACTGGTGATGGGGGGTCCTCTCTATTTCTGAAAATCAACCTTCCGTCCAGTTTAAGGTGGTATTCCACACTGGAAGGAAACACCCTGAAATTCTTTACTAATCCACAATCAGAAACTCCCACTCCTATAGTCCAGAAAGATGTGAAATAAGCTCAGAGCCTGGCTGAGATTCAGCAAATTGGAGAGCAGTTGTTCATCCCTGTCCAGTTAAATGATGGGAAGGACTCTGTTCTCGCTCGAGTGTGTGTGAACAACGGTAAGAGCTTCATCAGCGAAGCCATGTTCCGCCAACTCCCAAAAGATCCAGCCATTCCCACATTCAAACTGATAGACAAATGGGAAATGGACCTGGAAGCACCCAATTCCAAACATCTCCTGCCAAGCAGGTGTATGCTCAAAATCTCCATTGGCAACAAGAGCATAGTCCACAATTGTTGGGTGTGCGAGACGTCACTGCCGCCTTTTACTTAGGCAGTGACATTCTCAATCGCTTTGCCATTAGTTTGGACCTAATAAACTTCAAAGCTTGGTCCCGATTAGCGGATAATCCCATGGGCTTTGATGATCCAGAAAAAGCATTTAGGTCAGCTCAATTGCTACCTTATGCAGTTGAAATTCAGGTTAAAGAGAAAGTCACCATCCTAGAAAGGACCCGACAATTCTCCCTGGAAGTGAAAGTTAAAAGAGGACAAGAGTTGAAAAACCCTGATGCTTACATACATCTAAACGCTTCTCTCCAACAGCAAGGGTTGGGGGTAAACCCAACTCCATTAGTCAACATAGAACATGACACCATTCTAATAGAGGTGGATAACAGCGACTTAAAGAGTATTACTCTAGCCGCAGGCACCATTATTGGAATGGCGGTTGATGACCAACATTTTTCCATCGACTTAGTAAATGAACTGTTAGGACCAATCCCCAAGGACTATTTTGACAGTGACAGTGAGGACAAAAGAACACCAGACAGGATTTTTACCCGGCATGGGGGGAACTTCCTGGTGTACACCTCTTGCCCTTATGGTAAGGAAATTGTGACTTGTGACTTCAGGAGGGATGAGGTGATTTTCCAGGTCCATGAGGGCTGCCTTTCCCACCTGAAGCCTCCAGTCCAAATCAGCACTCTGACCAGGGACTTCTCCACCCAGCTGGAGGAGGCCGCTGAAATAGCCAAACCAGAAGTCTTTCCAGGCTTCAGGCAGATGGTAGAAGAGAGAGTCAACCTAGCTGATGCCTGTGTGACTCTGGAACAAAAGCAAAAGTTGAAACAGGTTTTCTTGGATTTCCAAGATCTCTTTGCGGTAGACTCATATGACTGTGGTCGCACCGACATCCACACAACCACAATCCCCACGGACCCTGGCATGACTCCTGTGTTTGTGAAGCAATATCGCTTGCCTCTCGCATCAATGGAGTCCCTTACTGAAATAATTAAGAACCTTGAGTCCAGGGGAATAATCCGTCCAGTCCACAGCACCTTCAATAATCCGGTGCTGGGAATGTTGAAGCCAAACGGCCAGTGGAGACTCTGTGCTGACCTTAGGGAGCTCAACAAACGGGTCCATACTTCCCGATGGCCACTGCCCTACATTGACCAAGGGCTGGCCCAGATCCAGGGGTCACAGGTATTCACTGCAATAGACCTGACCAATGGGTACTGGACCGTGCCTGTCAGTAGGGAGGACCAATACAAACTGGCTTTCACCTTTGGGGGCCAGCAGTACACATGGACCCGGACTCCCTTCGGATACCTCAACTCCGGCAATGAATTCAACATTTTCCTACATAAGGCCATGCCCGACCTGGGTGCGAGGGGTAACCTGGCTTATGTAGATGATGTCCTCATCAAAAGTTCATCTGTGGAGGAACACATAGCGGAGATCCGTTATGTTCTGACGCAGTTGAGGGCCGCCGGAGCAAAACTTTCCTTTCAGAAAGCACAGTGGTGTAGAACCCGTGTTAATTTCTTGGGGCATGAGATTACTCCTCTGGGTCTCTGTCCCCAGGAAAAGAAAGTGGAAGCACTTCAGAAACTGAAAGACCCCACAACTCTGCGAGAACTAAGGAGCCTCCTTGGACTGACTAATTACAGCAGAAAGTTCATTGAGGGCTACGCAGAGATTACCAGACCCCTGATTCATCTCCTGAAGGGGGGGGTCAAGTGGGAATGGGGTCCAGAACAAGCCGAGGCAGTAAAACAACTCAAAAGAAGCCTCTCACAAGCGCCTTGCCTAGCTTACCCTGTCAGAAACAAGGAGTTCTTCCTGGAGACAGGGTTCTCTAATACGTGCTTGACGGCAGTATTATACCAAAAGCATGACAAGGTCAATAAAGTAATCTCCTATGCGAGCAAAACTTTGTCCTCTGTGGAGGAAAAATTCAACGTTTGTGAGAAGGCACTCCTGGCAACGGTGTGGGCATTGAAGAATTACCGCCCATTTATCCAGGGGGAACACATCATAGTGGAGACTCCACACCAGCCTCTGCAATATCTCCAAAGTGACAGAATCCGGACCGGAAATGTGAGTAATTCCCGAATTACTTCCTGGATTCTGTCAATGCAAGGCTTTCCTGTGGAGGTCAGATATGGCCAAAACAAGAAGAGTCCCCTCGCGCAAGGTCTGGCTGACTTGCATGATTGTGCCAGAGAAAACTGTCTCGAGGACGAAAGTCTAAAAATCAAGGACAACATGGAGGCATACCTCAATTCCCCACACAAAGTCTTTGAAGAAGACAAGTGTGAGGGAATGCCCACTGTCTATGTGGATGGATGCTCTTACCATGTTGACAACAACGGGGAAAAAGAACTGGTGGCTGGCGTAGGGAATGCATGGGTGAATGAGTCCCCAGAATCCTCTGCTGGATACAAAATTGGTCCCGAAGTAGTCAGGTGGCAGAATTGATGGCTGTGCATCAAGCCATCCTCACTGCTGTCCAGCATCAACTCCACGAACTGGTCATAATCACAGATTCGGATTATGTACGGAACGGGTTCGTGGAGCACCTGGTTAATTGGAAAGCCAGGGGCATGTTATGTGCTAACAACAAACCCTTGAAACATGGGAAGTTGATCCAAAACATTGATGATCTGGTCACCTCGAATGAGATGACCATCTATTGGAAAAAGATCAAGGGTCATTCCAAAGTAGAGGGACCAGACAAAACTGGAAATGACTTAGCTGATCAGCTGGCCAAAACCGGGGCCATCCAAGGGGATCTAATTGAGATTGAGTCCCTGTTGGGGGAAATCCAGGTCACTGCTATCACTAGGTCCCAGACAAATGCTCACAACGACCTTTCAATTGCACAATGGAGTAAGGAGACCCCTGATGCTGATTTGATTACCGCTCAGAAGGGGTATCCAATAATTGGTCAATTTTACCAACACCTTGAGGACCCTGAGAACTTTCCCCTGACGGATACCGATTACATTGGGAAAGAGGACCTAAGAGTGTTGATGAAATGTCCAAAAATGTTCCGGATCCAAGACGGTTTGTTGGTAAGGAAATCCAAAGCTGGCCATGACCAGTGGGTGGTTCCTACCTCATTCCGAAGCCTGATGTTAAGTCACTCTCATGATGCGGCTACTGCCGGTCATAGGGGGTTTCACACAACATTGGAAATCTTAAGAGAGGTTGCATACTGGCCACACATGGGGCAGGACCTCGACCAATACTTGAAGGGGTGTCTTGTGTGTGCACAATTTCAGCCATCATCCCTCACGCATCGTGCACCTCTCCAAAAGAGGGGGATGACACTGCCATGGTCAGATTTACAAATCGACTTTGTAGGCCCCGTGATTCGCTCCGCGAGGGGGAATAAGTACATGTTGACTGTGACATGCTTGTTTACCAAGTGGGTGGAATGTCTCCCAGCCCCAAATTGCAAGGCAGAAACCGCAGCTGCCCTGATGATTAACCACATCTTTTCCCGTTTCGGCCTACCTCAAAGGATTGAGTCAGACAGAGGTAGCCACTTCACCAGTGAAGTAATGACAAAGATGTGGGAGATACTGGGGGTCAAGAGAAAGCTACACATTGCTTACCGGCCAGCTTCTTCTGGGGCATTAGAGAGATATAACCGAACCATTGTGAGCATGTTAAAGAAGTTTGTGGCAGATTCTGGGCCAAGTTGGGATATCCGATTACCTCTGGTCCTAATGGCCATCAGATCTACCCCTTCATCTGCAACCAAAATGTCACCATTTGAGTTGATGACTGGACGCAAGATGGTGCTTCCTCAGCATTTGCTCTACAGGACCCAAGAGCAGACACTGATAAATGCCTCCACTACTCATGAGTATGTGGAGAATTTAAGGAAACACCTCCAACATGCTTTTGCTTACGCTCAGCGGAATCTAGAAAGATCAGCTGATAGCATGAAGACCCATTATGACCTGAAAACTTCCAGGAAGGAATATCAGGTGGGAGACCGGGTCTATCTATACAACTTCCAAAGGAACCAGGCCACGCAGCGCAAATTTTTGCCTACATGGAAGGGACCCTTTGAGATCATCGACAAGATCTCCCCTGTGGCCTACAAAATCCACATCCCCAAAGGTCCTTTGGCAGCGGGGGAAGACAAGTGGGTCCACATAAACCAGTTGAAGTGTTGCCATCCCAGGCACACTCTGCAACAACTGGAGGAATCCTCTGGAATCCTAGCGGGTACTGTCTCAGACTAATTCAGTTCCAACCATAAAACATACCACATCTAGTCTCATAAATATTGTGATTCGCATGAAACTGTCTCTTAGTTATACTGTTTTTTTTGTTTTTTTCAAAATAAGAATGTAATGTTTCGTTATGATGAAATGCATATGCTGCCCCACTATCTCAACAGTGGTGGAAAAATGTCTATGGATAGGTATTGCCGCTCTTCTTTTGTCGTCCTAGGAGAAAGAAAACCGGGAGACGGGCCAAGGAGGACGATCCGGAGACCGGGAGCAGAGACGCAACGGGCCCGGGGTACCGCCCAATCTTCCCATCAGGACCGGCGAGGAGAACTGATCGATCTGACCGGATGGAGAGGAAGATGCTGAACTGTGCCATCTACAGAATTGGAAGAAGATAATGTGGACATACCAGCGCCAGGGTTCAAAACCTCCCTTGCAACCGACTCCCCCTCGACTCAAGTCAAAGCGCAGTCGGGCAGGGGGGTTTGTGGAGGGTTTTGACCCATGTGGAATCATTAGACGGGGTGAATGTGGGGATTAAGCTGTCGCTGCCCATCATTTTACCCCAGAACAAAAATAAATCATTGGAGTGGGTAAAGATGGGGATGCGCTGTCGCCGCCCATCATTTCATCCCAGAATCCAGGAGAGCTGCGCAGTTGTGCGCACACCAAAATGGTTACCTAACTTGCCACCCACCAGTGTAAAGAAAGGTCTTTGTTAACAAAATCCACTGTTACTGATGTCAAAAAGTTGCTGAAATCGTGACTCATTGGACCACTTTAAAGATTCAACCCTTTTTGTGGGGTTCCACATAACCATCTTACTGTAAGGAGCCCCATCAAAACAATGTTAAGCAAGGATTTACTACCATGTAAGAACCATTCCTGTTTAGAATGCATTAATCCAAGAAAGATCCCAAAATTGCATGCAGTACCAACAAAATCCTCAAGGCGGCACTAGCGGTCTAAACTCTGACAGGAGAGCTGTCTTGCAAAACTGTCTAAGTGCAAAGAAAGGGGTCTCATGTCATTAAAAGTTCAAAGGGGTTGCCTGTCCTGAGAACTCTTGACACTTCAGAACTCAACACAAGGAGCCAGAAAATCACAGGGTTCTGTTAATTAAATGCAAAGTGGCTCCCTGGCCTCCTGATGTCAGCTTGCCAGACACCACACAAAGGACCCTTTCCTCTGAAAGGAATATGTTGATTTTTACTGTTTTACTGTCAACAAAGGCCTGCCTGCCAGAGGATGCATGTGACTGACCCACCCAAGTCTTGGAGGCGGACTCCAACACTCTGAGGACTGAATTGAAAGTAAAATATATATTTTACAAAAACACCGATAACTCTTTGTAATCAAATGACAGAAATGTATAACTTTGAGAGACTTAATTAAAAAAATGTACCTTTAATTCAAGCCCAAACTCCAAATTGTGGGATATTCTGGGACAAAACCCTGCTGTTTATTACTATTACAGACTCCCTGTTTCAGCTAGACAAACGAAAATGCATTGGTATGTGGGTAGATATGTGAGGAACAGTTGTATAAAATTTAATGAAGATCCAATGTTGTTTAGCACATTAAAAAGTGCTAAAAGTTGCCATTTTTGAATGCAAGCTCTTAGAAACAGCAGATTTGGGACAGAGTATACCTCATGTGATATGTGACATGGGTATGTAATTTCAAACAACTGTGTAACTGTGAAATATGTATTTTGATCAGATATAGATTTGGGTGCACAGATGACAGGGGAGTTTTTTCAAGAGATCATAAATGACTGACATCACTCTGACACAACTTAGCTCCCCCAATCAGGGGAGAAATGAAAGCTGGACCAATGACAAGTGAGAGGGGCAAGTTTAGTTATGACCAACACACACACCCACTTGCAGAACATATAAATGGACCACTGAAACTTAGGTGGAGAGCTTCATTTCCATCTGCAGCTGGAAGCTCTGCCGGAAAAATCCATACTTACCTCCATCAACCTTCAAAGAGCCAACACTTGGACTCCAAGATAAACAGAGACTTCAAATCCCTCAATCTCCAGAATCCAGAAGCAGTGCTGTACCCAGAGAGAGAGAGTGCTGACCCCGATGCTGTGAGCAGTTCCAGAGGCCAGGCGCTGTGAGCGGAACTCGGGAAGACCTGACCAGACTGAAGTCCGTGACCAAGTCGCTTTCCGGTTCAAAATCTCTTGTGAGTACTCGGCAAAACTCAGAACACATCTCTTAGTTAAAATCATATAATTCAATCCATTTTTAATCTAAGTAGAACTGCAGCTTAGAAATTGTGTTATTCTGCCATCATTTTTAAAGCTGAAAAAGTGTTGCGTTTAAAATTTGCAAAACTAAAAACAACCTCTACTAAATCGGTCATAACTCTGTAACCGTTTGGGCTAGAGACTTGCAGTAACTTTCATCTGAAAGCTTAGAATCTTAGCTTTTAATCGCACCAAGAACCACATTCCTTCCCCTTATAATTTTACCGCAATCGCGGAACACGCATTTGCAAATTTTGCCGCGATTTGCAAATTTCTCCACGTGTAAAAATCTGATGCTGCTTGCCTTCCATTTGCCAGAAATTCGTTTAACCTGCTAATCATCCCTGAATCATTGCTAGTGTGAGCCTGGACTAATATTAACTAGATACCACTCACCCTGAACCTCTACAGGGAATTAAAAGCATTTTAGCATATTTTTCACTCCATTGCCAGCACATATAGAAGCATTTTGGGTTGTGTTTTAAACTTCTGTTGTCTAAGCTTGCTGGGGTGAACTGAATCACATTTGATTGCATTTCTGAGAACTGTTTGCTTTTCCTTCCATTTCCTTGCATTGCATAAAAGGGGGGGGTGAATTGCCAGAGAAAAGTGATTACATTGTTTTGTTGAAATCATATTGAGTATTTTCTGTACTGCATTTCATTCAACATTGCATCCATCTGAAATCTATAAAGCATTCTCTACCACATTATTCTTCTGTCCCTATTTACCAGTGTGCTACCTTATCCATTTCATGTCAACTCCTTAGTGATTATAAAGAAGTGTGCTAGTGCCAGATTCTCCGTTGTTAATCTTTATCATATCAGATTAAGTGTGATATTCAATTATTAATTTATTATAAAGTGTGATATATATATCTATATTGTTTAAAGTCTCAAATAAACCTTTTAACTTGCAAAACAGAACTACTTCTTGGCTCAGTGGGGTCAGGGGGATTCCAACAGAGGGGTGTTATATAGGGGTAGTCATCCAGAACGCATGAACTGGACATAAAGATATATCAATAAGGGTTTTCATTCAGTATTATAGACTAGGCGTTGACTTAGCTGTAGTGTTGAATTGAATCCTCTTACATGTCAGTGGTGGAACAGAGCTCTCACTCCTGAACTGGGTCACTGGGCTCCACAACAATTGAAAATGGAGTAGAGAAGGAAAAAGCAGTGCTTTGCTAAGTTAAACCCCAGAATCTTGCTTTAAATCCCTTTTTCTTTGTTGCTGAAACTTCAGAATACCGGTACAGAACACCCTCAAATATCCAAAATTCTTGCTGGGTGCTACAATTCACTTAGTTTAAGAAATCATTGTGATCTTACAAGGTCCTGAAAAGCTGAAAGCATAAAGAGATTTCCACAGCAAAAGTGGCCTGTCTGTGGATCTGTCCAAAATCTCTCGGTGCCGTACCCTGGGACGCCTGAATGACAGCTGTCAGGAGCCTGCCTGATTAAACCTTAACATGTATAAACTGAAATCAAATGTTTGCAATCTAAGAGGCCTGTTACTGATAGTAACCCACGTTGTAATTGTTTTGATCCCATGGTTTGAAATCTTGAATGAGAATTTAGCTGTGATTTGATACAACAAGTTTGTTTTAAGCTAAGGAAAAATTCAACAGAGTTAACAATTAAAATTAAACCTGGCTGAAGCTAACAAACTGGAAAAACAGGTTTTCTCACAGAAGGAAGGTCTTTCCCCCGTAGCAGGAAATCACACAAAAGCTCTAATTATGGGGTAGGAATGAATCTGGTCTACAGAGGCATGAGGAACAATGACCAGCTGCAACTAAGGAAATGCGAGGTGTGAAGACAGTCGTAAATGGCCTTTGCCAGGAGCAAAAAGGGAGGAGACTGCTCCTGAACTGCAGGGAGACATAAAGAGGTGGACCCAAACAACCATCTGTGGCTGAACATTAATAAAGAACTTTTTTTTAAAAAGACTTATAACTTGCCAGTCAAAATTGTGAAAAATATAAAAGTAACAGATTTGTGAATCTAAATTTTGGCTGCACGTTTCAAGAGGCGGCAAAATCTTGTGACATGTTCTGGAAATAAACGGCAAGAAAAGTGATTTTATGCAAAATGTGTTTCCGCTAGAATTATGAAACTTTCTACACTTATGGCCATGTTAAACATGCACACTTGTAGAAATTTGCTTAATAATTGGACATTGTGTTCCGGAGGAAAAGGGCAAAATTCGGTGAAAAGCAGAGACAAGATCCCACAGCTACAGGGTTTTGAGGAGGAGCTGCGATGAAAAATATGTTATCTGTATATGTGATTGTTACAGAGGTTGCACATGTGTAAATATGTATTTTGTCAAAAGTACATTTTGTGTTCTAGGAGATAGGGGTGGATTCTCAGCCTCACAAATTCACACCATATAGGTGAAACACTGTTTCTCTCCTCCTATCAAGGCAGAGAGTAGACTCTGACACAATCACCTGTCAAAATGGGCAAGCTTATGCTAAACCGGCCCACACACCCCCTTTATCATAGCATAAATAGAGGCAGCTCACCACACAAAAGGACAGACAGATTCACTCACTATCCTGATGCTGGCAGAGCAGCCTGCTCCTGAACTCTACATCTTCCTTGCTCCAGACTCCAGAAACTTGGTAAATCAGAAACCCATTGCATAGCTGAACCATTTTCAGCTAGGCCTCAAATTCTAGAACCAGAACCCCACAAATGTAAGGGGAAGCATCAATATATAGCTGGGCTGTGCTGTACTGCTTGCCTGCTGAAAGTAAATATCATAATACAGCCGGGCTGCGCTGTATTTCTTGCCTGCTGAAAATAATTATCATCAGAACCAAGAAGGGCAGATCCAATCCGGGCCTGTGCCATGCTTTGACCAGAGGGCCTTGCAGATCCAATCCAGTCTGATGTGCCCAGCCGTCTGTCCTAAACCAGATCCTATCCCCTGATAAGAATCCTGACGGTTCCATTTAAAAACATAGCCAGTGAGTATCTATGCAAAGAATTGTGGCACTGGCATATGTACTTTGCATAGTCAATCCCTATCTTAAACCCATCCTTACTTGTATACAGAACCTGTATTGTTAGGAGCATTTTTGAATTGTCTGAACTCTCTATCCAAACCATCCTATCTTCCTCCACAACTAGTATTGCAAAAAATATCTCTGCGCTTATCTTTTCTCATCTGAAGAAGGCAAGTTTCCTCCGCAGGCAGTCATTCTGATCAAGTGGCTATGTTCCTGTGTGGTATTCGTTTTGTTTATAGTCATCCCTAGTGTAAGAAATCCTTTTGTCATTTTAAAAGTGTATTCCTGTTTTCCATTCTTGCGCCTATCTCAAAAAAATGGCATCTACTCAAATGCCTATAACTCCCTCAGTTTTTGTGCTAGAAACAAGAGTTCAATGTCTGTTTTTATCGAACATCTGCAGCTTTAAATCACATCTAAAACCGTATTCCAAGTCTATATGGTTCTCTCATTATCGTGAATATCGCACAGTGAAAAGTAAGCCACAAATTTTTATTTTGGACAATTCTTACACGTGTAAAACAGCTTTTGATTGCTTCCGACTTGAACTTTAAGATTTCAAATTGTTTATTGGTATTAAATCATTGCTCGTGTTTGTATGCAACTATCCAACGTGGCTCCCATAAGAATTAATAACAAATTCAGAAATTTAGACCATATTTAGTGTTTTTGCCTAGTCCATTCCAAAGGTAACTTTAAAAGCCATTTTGACAGCTTGACAGTCAATTCTGTTTTCTCTTGTGTTTGAAAGGGGGAAAGTGGGATTGATATTCTGTTGAGTTCTGCCTTTTCTGAATACCTGCTCTCTCTTCCTATCTCTTTACATTGCCTATTGGGAGGGTTGAGGGGTGTGCAGGGGGAACCTTTAACCACAGTGCTATCCTATTTGAAACCACACACAAGTATTATGTTCTGTTCTGAATTGTTTTGCTCACTACTTACTCCTTGTATATTAAAGAGATCATTCAGTGTTACATCACCCCATTGGTGATTGTTGTGTACCTATTAAGACATATTATGATAAAGTTTTAAATACATAAATAAATCTTTACCTTTGCAAACCAGCCTGATTCCTGGTTCAGGGGGTTTCCAGGAGAAGGGAGTAATATGGGTGGTATATCGTTCAGAATAAAGAACTTGTAGACAAAAATAAATAAGGATTTCACTTGTGCATTACATGCTAGGCGTTGAGTTGGATGTGTGCCGGATTGGAATCACTTACAGCTGCAACATGGATGTTACTGAATGAGTGTAGTCGATCTCATCAAATAGAAGCTCAAGCAAGTGGTATATCGGAACAGCAATGGTCCACATATTTCAAAGATCTATATTCAGACCCAGTGTTCGACAGTTTTAACTATACTATGCAAACTAAAAAGCAGTGGCAGTTCGAGTGCTCCCCAGATACTATTTGCAACCATATTATGCAGGCAAGCAATTCCAGGGCAGCAGGCCCTGATGGGATCCATAAAAAAATGCTAAAGGAAAACACCCATGTATGGGCCATTATCCTACAGACGATTTTGCAACAAATCGTTAAGAATAGATCGCTTCCGAGATCATGGCAATCTTTCATCATTGTCCCGGTAGTCAAGATGGGCGACTATTCAAAACCAACGAATTATAGACCTATAGCCCTCCTTGATATACCAGGAATTCTTTTTTGCTAAATGTATTCTTAGATACTTCAAAGCTTGAACGTTATTGTGTCAACTACGTGATCCCCAACCAACAGGATTTGTTAAAGGTTTAGGCACAGGTATACATTTTCTATGCATCAATGCTTTAAAATATCAATGTCATCAGTTAATGCAGCAGCTATTGTTTGCATTTGTGGATCTGCGGGCCGCGTTTGATTCAGTATCCAGAGTTCTACTAATGTCGAAATTCTGCGTGATCACTGTCCAACCTCTCTGTGTTATATGATACATGAGTTTCATGCCAACACATTCATCCGTATTAGGCTAAATTTACAGGGATTACTGTCAACAGCAATACCGACATCTCAGGGCCTGTTAGCGTCCACAGTCTTCAATTATTTCATACAGGATGTGAAACATACTTTTGAGGTTGTAAATTCCGATTCGCCAAAAATGAAGGGGTGTTCAATCAAAGCCCTCATGTATGCAGATGATTCGGTGCTCATAGCAAAGATGCCAGTGGGTTTACAGAAGTTATTAACAGCTTTTGAACAATACATTAGCTATAATGAACTGAGTATTAATACAGATGTTATATCAATAATATGCATCTAAAAATTGTGCCTGATTACATGTACCTGGGAATGTGTTTTGAAGGGCCAAAAAAAGCAAACGCCCAATATAGATCTATTGAGCAAAAAATACTGACGGCTGTATCACAGGCAAAAATTATGCTACATCGTTTTGGTAAATTCACCTAGCTCCCTGCCCTAACATACTGGAAAGAAAAAGTAATACCAACCATTCTATATGGTCTAGAAACAGATAGCCCGATATTATCTAACATTTGTGACAGATGGGAAAAACATTTTTGGCAACAAATCTTGCAATTACTGCATTGTATTCCAACTTCTTGGATCCGATATGAACTGGGTCTTGTCTCTCTGTATGCAACCTATTGTTGGAAAATATGTGCACTATTTTGAAAATGTTTAATTGAGACATCCAGTCCAAGTATATTCAGAACACTATTTTCTAGTTCACATCGATTTGTAAAAAGATGGTTGTTGGCGATATATCATATCCAGATACATGCATACATCTCCATTGAACTGTTAATATCTAACCCTGACAAAGCAAAAAGGCAACTTTTTAGAATGGATTGGATTGATAATCATGCGTTATGTTTGCGTCATCATGCTATTTCCCTGGAAATATTCACCCCGAAATATACCAGAAAAATATCTTGAACAAATACCCTCTGTATTCTATAGACATGCAATCCTTCGTTTTCGTTTCAATTTATGGCCTACAAGAGATTTACTCTCCAAACGAGAACTTAGAATAAAACAGGAAAACATCTGCAGATTCTGTCAGAATTGTTGTACAGGAGAAACTGTGGAACATTTGATTGTGAATTGTCCTCTATTAATTTTGCAGAGAGTAATACACTTTAAGATATTTCATAGATATCTGGGATTGCTTTATGAGCAAATATGTTGGACTCCTATTGCAGGCTTCTCTCACAAAATGTTACAGATTGCAACAGTCAACTTTTTGACATCTTTAAAACTTGAATCAAATTGAGCACTTTTTACTTGTATTATGCATGAGGTAGAGATGGTGTTCAGAAGTGATAGTAAGATAAAAATGAAGGGGATAAAAGTAGTCACACTAATTTCTATGTTCATGTTTTATGTTAATATTTCTTCTGTTTTCTTTGTTTTTCTCTTTTTATATGAAAGAAAACTTTAAATTTTGACATTCTGTTAATAATTATGAAAAATGAATGAATTGACATATTTTGTAATGAAAAACAATGAAAAGTTTATTAATTTCAGCTGTATCTATAATAAAAAATAAAAAGATGAAGAACTGCCTAAAAGTTTATTGGCACTGTTTGCTTCCTTTCCTTTTAGGTGGTGGACACATTCTGTTCTTTAACACTTTAGGCCACTTGCTATTGCATATATGTGTTATAGTAGTGTTGTATTGGCTTGATGTATTACTGTTGATAATTGCTCTGTGTCTGAGCAGCTCAAAGGCCTTGAATAAATGTACACATATTTTTAATATATATACCTGACTGGCAGTGATTTGTATTGTCCTTTACTCGGTGTGCTCATTGAGGTTTTTCATTCACCCTCACCCCTCCTGAGACCTAGTCTTGACCACCACCAATGCTACCTTGATTGGTCTGGCTTGTCCAGAAGGTTATCCTGTTCCGAGAAACTAGGCTGGCCTTCTTAACCTCTGCCTTCCAGGACAGGGTTCAGAAATCCATTTGAACACAGGGTAAACTCCCCAAAAAAAACTATGCCTTCACTTAGGGAGAGGGCATGGTGTTACATTTTATCACAACCACCACATTCCAAATGATATCACACATGTGTTATCTCCTGAGAGCCAGCTCAGCTATGGAAGATGATGTATATTCTGGTCAGCCAGGGTATCCTGTCAAATGTCAGGACAAGAACCTGGACGACTGGGCCTCCACTTTGATCTGTTTGTGAGAGCCAGTAACACCCTCCACCCAAGACAGCCACACAGCAGGCAACTGTACCAGGTACAGGCATCAAGGGAGCACACCTATTCAAAAGGAGTAGCCTCACCCTATGGAACTGTATCTCTAAAGGCCTTTGTTCTCAGTGAGACGGTAAGGTGCAGCATCAGAATAGGCAGGAGGGCTCTGGTGAAAGGAAGGAGGCTTCCATCTTAATTTCACTGTCCCTTTCTCTTTCTCTTTCCTGTCCCTTCCACTTCCTCTTGAGCCAAGCACCTTAGTTGTAACATCAACAGGGCAAAGTCAACTATGTTCCAAAGCACAGCAGGCAACTGTACCAGGTATAGGCATCAAGGGAGCACACCTATTCAAAAGGAGTAGCCTCACCCTATGGAACTGTATCTCTAAAGGCCTTTGTTCTCAGTGAGACGGTAAGGTGCAGCATCAGAATAGGCAGGAGGGCTCTGGTGAAAGGAAGGAGGCTTCCATCTTAATTTCACTGTCCCTTTCTCTTTCTCTTTCCTGTCCCTTCCACTTCCTCTGGAGCCAAGCACCTTAGTTGTAACATCAACAGGGCAAAGTCAACTATGTTCCAGAGGAGGAATTGAACCATTAAGGCAGGGTAACTTTAGTCTAATCATCTAAGGATGTTTGCCTTTAAAAATAGCAGTCTTCCACCCCTTCAGGTTATTCATTCCATTCCTAAAGGTTCCTTTGAGGCCAAAGAGTTGTTCTGAAGAACTCACTGGACTTCCTTTGGGAGAGTGATACTCGCCAAACCCGTCATCCTGAGGTGAACAAGGACTTTAAAAGACAGAAAGAAGATCTGTTCCCTAACCATTCCCAGAGACCATCACTTGCTCAATGAAACATAAACTCTTACTGAAATATTGATAGCACACTACAGGCCAAACAAAAACTAACATTAACCTACCTGCCCAGTACAAACATTAACACATGCAATGTAAGTATTCATGCAACATACAAAACAACAAATACTTTTAACACATCAATACATTCTCACATGAATAAAAGCACAAATAGAGGGTGTGACGGATTTCCATTTGGCAAGGGTATGAAAGCTCTGGCTTTTTTTATTTGTATTAATTAAGCAATAGAACCAGAGCATTGGGGGCATTACTGTCACAGGTAATGCCCCTGGGCCCATAGGTAAGGACCCGAGCGAAGCGAGGGCCTTACCGAAGGCCCCGGGGTATTACCTGGGACGGTAATGCCCCCGACGCGAGGGTTCTATTTCTATTAGTACCCCGGCACGCAAAAATTGCGTGACTGGGGCACTAAAAGCATTTTTTTTTTGTCCCGAAATGCTGCGGCGTTTCGGCGCTGCAGCGTTTCGGGAGAAAAAAAAAAGAAAATGGCCGCCCCCATGGAAAGGGAAAACGGAGTCCGTTTTCCCTTTCCATGGTGGCCATCGGGAGTGGACGCGCTGGGAACACTAGTGTTCCCAGCGCGTCCGCTCCCGAAAAAAAAAGGATCAAAAAGAAGGTAAGTGGGGTTGGGAGGGTGGGAGTGGGACGAAACCCCCCCCCAAAAAAAAAAAAACGTACCTGCCTCCCCGGCGGGGGACGAGGGAAGCCTCCAGCCGTGTGGAGGCGTGGAGCGGGGATGGCCCCGCTCCGAGTCTCCACATGGCTGAAGGCTTCCCTCGTCCCCCGCCGGGGACGTAGGACCAAGAAAGTAAGTTGGGGGGGTCAGGAGGGAAGGGATTAAAAAAACAGAAAGACTTACCCGAGTCCCCGGCGGGGGGTGAAGGCAGCCTCTCAGCCGCGGGGAGGCTCGGAGCGGGGATGGCCCCGCTTGGAGCCTCCTCATTGGCTGAGGGGCTGCCACACCCCCCGCAGGGGACAAAGGCCGTGGAATCCCGACGGAGGGATTCCCGGCCGGGTAGTGACCTGGCGAGAGCCAATCAGAATGCTTGTTGCATTCTGCTTCGCTCTCGCCGGGTTACTAATGCATAAAATGATGCAGGAAATTCCATCTCCAAAAGGGTAATCTGATCCAGATTTCCCTTTTCGTCAATTCCATGCCAAAATCACTCATCCCCTGATGCATTAATAGCCTGATCTGGAGCACACTCTCTACTTGTGGCACAGAGCAGAGTCCAAGGTCACGAGATGCTGACTTCACAGCTGCAGAGACATCCCAATCCCTGTGGCTCAGAGGCAGTATTTAAGATATGCCCCTCTGGCCCCAAAACTATGGTGATCATAGGTTGCCCATGTTGGTGGTAGGTTAATCTCCAAATAAAAACAATGCCTTCACTTTGGGAGAGGGCATGGTGCTACTTATAACAACCATCACATTCCCACTGAAATCGCACATGTGTCAGCTCCTGTGAGTCAGCTCAGCTATGGAAGGTGATGTGTATTCTGGTCAGCTAGGTGTAGCCAGCCAAATGACAGGGTGAGAACATGGAAGACCGGGCCTCCACTTTGATCTGTTTGTGAGGGCCAGTAACACAATCCACACAAGACAGCTGCACAGGTGGCAGCTATCCAAGGCCTATGCATCAAGGGAGCACAGCCATTTAAAAGGAGTATCCTCAAACCACGGTGCTGCATATTTAAAGGCCTCCGTTCTCATTGAGAAGGGAAGGGGTGGGATCAGGATAGGCAGGATGGCTGTGGTGAAGGGAAGGAGGCTTCCACCATATTGAATATCACTGTTTCTCTCTCTCTCTCTCTCTGTCTCTCTTTCCTGTCCCCTCCACTTCCTCTGGAGCCAAGCACTTTAGTTGTAAAATCAACAGGGTAACGTCAACTCTGTTCCAGAGCAGGGATTGAACCATTAAGGCAGGCTAACTTTAGTCTAATCACCTAAGGATGTTTTCTCTTAAAAATGGGGTTTTCCACCCTTTCAGGAGATTAATTCAGATCATCAAGGATAATTTAAGGATGAATAGTTGTTCTGAAGAACTCACTGGACTTCCTTTAAGAAGAGTGGTACTCTTCAACATGAAGTGAAGAAGGACTGTTGAAGACAGAAGGAATATCTGTCCTCTAACCACTCCCAGGGAACATCGTGAGCGCCTAGTGCTGTGGACCAGGACCAACCACTTTGCAACAGAACTCCTAATCTAGGAGAGCAAACCCTGAATGGAAGCATCCTGTCATTGAGTCCTCTGTGGAAAAAGGCTCACATCAACTGGAAGGCCAGACCAGCCAACGATCCCTCTTCTAATGCAATAAAACGGTTGCTCTATGTTTCCCAGACCTTGAACAAAAGGCAAGGCACTCAAACCGGTGACTGTGTTTCTCCAACAAGCAGAACTAATGCCTGATTCTAAACCAGCTTGACACTGTGTTGTTTCCTAATGAAGCACATGACATGCTAGGCCAAAGTGACTGCTCAACGCTAGGACCCAAACTGAATCATGGGAGAGTCACAGCTGCAACCACAGCTTGGCCCAGCTAACTCAATAACTGCCACCTCATCGATCACACATTGATTCACCCAAGAGCACCACTTCGATAACCGTTGGCCGCTGACTCGAACTGCTGGAACATCACTCATTGGCCCCTCCCAGCAGCAAACGCCTGACTCGCCCTGGCCAACTGTGAAGCATTCCTGGCACCGCCCCAGCCTACATCTTGAAGAGCCACTCTTCAACCACACAGAGCACCCGCATTCTCCCCTACACAACACTCGCTTGCCTCTGGGGCCTCCACAATCCTACATGCCTGACTGAACCTGATTAGCTTGTATCAACGTTCGAACCCAGGTCTGACTGCCTCAGCCCACCTATAACTGAATCCAGGTACTGTTGACACTGAACTGCCAAATTGGTCCACATGGATCCTAGAGTCTGGTTAGAAATAATCGGTCCTGTTTAATCAAGCTATCCATCTGATGATAGTACCTTAACTGCCACCCCTAGACCTTGTGGGGCTACTTTGTCGATTCTATTGCATCTTCTGTTCTTTCCGTTGGTGTGGGTTTTTGTATAGTGATCTTTTTGTTGTATGTGCAGAAGGTTTGTTTAATTAAAATGTTAATATTTTTATATAGCATTGATTGGAAATTCTCTTCAATTCATACTGTGATACTGGGGTTTTTGGGTCATTAGAAGTTCACATTCACACCCCTCTTGAGAGTATAGCCTTCACTTGACCCACATTACTACAAAAAGAGAAAGAGGTATATCTCTTGAAGGTACATATGTTACCATCATGATTGCATTGTGTTTTTATTTGTAGAAGCATGAGAGCTCAATGTGCCATTCTACCCCCACTCATCCTTGTACTTCTCTGAATCAAAATTCAATTTGTCACAGAGGGTAAGGTAAAGTTTCAACAATGTTGATTTTAATATATGCCCTATCTATCTATCTATCTATCTATCTATCTATCTATCTATCTATCTATCTATCTATCTATCTATCTATCTATCTATTTATATCTGAGACACAGGATGAATGTGGCACTCAAGTTCTCAATTGTCTACCTGTCAGCTCTAGCACTTTCCCACCTCATGCTCTCTTCAGGAAGGCATTCCCAAGTGTTGATGATTAGTTCATCTCTCATCAGTGCAGGGAATTATGATCCTTGGAGTTGCAATGTCCAGGTGTTGTGTTGAGAACTGACATCTTCCATTACTGTAGTAGCTGAATCTCAGTGGGTGGAGATGAGGAAGCTGGCAATGTGTCAATTCTAAGTGGGCTACAGGGACCCCAGTGCTGCCTCACTGATGTCTAGTTGCTTGGTTTATTGCCCGTCAGTGCAAGGCATTCTGGTGAATGTACTAGCAATGTTCAGGTATTGTGTTGAGAACTGACACTTCCTCATTACATCTCAGGAGTTGCCAGGTGCACTGCTGAGAACTGTATTGTGCCCTTCATCCTGTATTTAAAATTTGTTTGGGAGAACCGGACTCCAAAGAGGCAGCACCAGAGTCACTCTACCCCACCTAGGAATGCTGCACTTCCAGCTTTTCCCTCCCCAATCCCAATGAGGGTGAACCACTTCATTAATTAGAAAATGACAGTCATCAACACAACATTTGAACATTGCAACTGAAAGGACCAGAATTTCCTGCATGGATGAGTAATTAACTAATCGTCAACACCTATATACAATGCCATCATTCTGGTGCATGGCATATTTAAGGTTAAGATGAGTTGTTTATGGGTTTACAGAAAATGACTTTTAAATACATGTTGAACCCTTCCATAAAAACACTGATCTAATTTCACAGTACATTTCTCGGCAGCCACTCTTGCACGCCAACTTTAAGAAAATGCTACACAGATTCATATTAAAAAAACAATTTGGTCTTAATCTGGTTTTGAACAGTTTGTAATGTGTGGTATTCACATATGCCCACATATCTCACATTTCGCCACATCAATTTTCAAGATATTTGGGAGGCACATATATAGTTTCATGATTTGGTGCACTGAAAATAATTTTGAAAATTCAGCTCGCCATTTTCGAGAAATTCACACTTTAAAATGTATCTATGTATGAAGCATTCACAGAATGAAAGGGCATCCTTTACATGAAATGTACACATATCTTTGGAACCAGTGCGTTTCATACATGTAAACTATTTTACATATGAAAACTCACATCAAAGTTAGGACTCTGTGAAAGGTGAAATGATTTTGTTATGAAGCGATAAAGTGAATGAACTATAAAAAGCAACATGGTCCAAATTAACCCCAGGAAAAGGGGGGGGGGAGTACATAGATGAACATTGAACTTTTGTGCTTATGACATCAAACTACCCAGACCAAGAGACACTGGGGCAAATAACACAAGAGTGTGGTTGAAGGGAAAGTTGGAGTGGTATTGCAAAGGTCTATAGTAAAAGTCATGCACATTCGAAAGTCTTCGCGATCAGGAAAAGGTCAGAGCCCGACTGAGGGAGACTGGAAGTTTGATAAGTTAGGGGAAGGGAACCCCTAAAGGATGTGAATTAAGTTTGGGAAAGGGAATCCCTGCAAGTATTGCTTTTAAAAGTCAGAGCCCATCTGAGGGAGACCTATGTGAACTTTTTGTTTTGAAAGCTCCAAGCCCAACTGAGGGAGACCGGCATAAGCATTTTGTTGAACTGTGTTTTGAAAGCTTGAAAGAGATACTTTAACGTGGAAGGCCAGGCGGGCCTCGATCATTGTTTTGAACTGCCTTTGTTTCTAGAACCTGAGCTAGAGTGTGTCATACTGTCTATGGGGTAAGTCTTACTCCGTGCTGTCCAACTTGGGGAGGCGAGCTGACTCAGCCACATTTATTCTATATATCCTAACACTGATTTTCCTTTGCATACATATTCTCCTTTGCACACTTTTTGTACAAGAGATAGGGCAGGCATTAGGTTGTGTTAGTGTAGGCCATTTTCATTTGACAGACTCACCTGGGACTGTTTTATTATTATTTGATGGTAGAGGCTGCTCCCATCCTAGCTATTGGGCAAAGTAGGAGTTTTTCCATGCCCACAAACTTTAATAAAGGTTTTACAAATTGTACCTTTTGTGTCAGTGTCAAACTTGTGATACCATGCCTCCCTTACAATAATAACATGATATAGTGATTCCATCTCTGAAAGGGCAATCTGCCAGTCAGATTGCCCTTTCATAAGCACCATTCCAAAAGCAAAGTATACACCTGCACCTTGCTGCACGAGTAGCCTGATCTGCTGTGCCTATTCTCCAGTGGCACAGAGCAGGTTCAACTGTGAGTGTGATGTCAGAAGGCAAAGTGCACTTGCTCTAAGAACAGGGATTGGGCCCCTAAGAAGGCTAGCTTTAGTCCAATATCATGCGGGTTGTTGCCTTTAAAGGAATTGGTTGCCCACTCCTATTTTGATTTGCATTTTGACAAACACTCAAGGATGAATTCATTGGACTTCTGTTGGGAGAGTAGATCTCCCCAAAGCCCTCTGCCAGTGAGGTGAATACTGAGGGTCCAAGGCAGAGGTGAGCTCTGTCCTATAACCATCCTGAGGGATCATTGTGGTCAACTGCTGGTGGGACAAGACCTGCCTCTGTGCCAACCACAATGGTACCCAGGACAACGCCATGCTGAGGGACACATCAGTTGTGGACCAGCTTCCCCTGTGTGTGGGAATCCTAGAACAAGGACTAAAACGTATCCTTAAGTCCCTGGATTGGGATTCACTGCAACCAAGAGTCAAGCAATCTAAGATTCCTGTGTGTTCACCATCAAACCAATTTGAACATTGATTCAACCTTGTTCGACTATATCAAACCACCAGGACGCCATGGAACTGCCTTTGGCACTCACCCGCTATCTGAACTGCTGAACTGCAAATTCAAAACGGTTTGCCGTCGCTATCTGAGCACATTGCTGCCTCACCTAGATCCCGAAGTTCATCCTTTCAACTGCTGCCTTTGAACCACCAGCATCATCTTTGCTGATCTCATTGACACTCTACCAGACCCTGGGCGATCTGTCAGTCTGCAACCTTCAAATGCCACACAGGAGCAGCTCGACTTGAACTGCACATCCAGTCACCGTCTTCTCGCTGTCAAACCGAGGTGGTCCTCATGATCCACACTTCTCCAAGAATCGCCTTTGAACAGCACAACCTTGGGTTTTACCTAGCATGACATCTGCTCTCTGTCTGCAAAAATGTGACTGCTGTACCTGAACCACTGAACTGGTGGATTATCAAATCCTGATCCTCTAACGCCTTATGAAACTGCCTGAACTGGACTGTGCATCATGTCTTGTGACTCTTTGTCATTGAAGCAGCCGTCAAATTAAACCTGGTGGACTGCATGATCCACAGCCCCTAAACGTTTAATTTAACCAATTTTGTCATAACCATGTATCCAGTCATCAAACTCTTTGCAGTCAAACTAACTGTCAATCTGACCCAGGTGGCCCTCTTAATATGCAATTCAATCATAACCTTTGAAACCCAGTGAGCACCTGTTAGACCCTTCCTCTACACCGCTCCCTGTCTAGAACAACATGACCACTGCACTTGAACTTCGTCAAACTACTCAAAAAAACCTGATTGTATACCGTTGAACCGTAAAGTACAGCAGAAGGCATTATTGACTGCTAACTGCCCCCTTGGTCCACCTTTGGGGCCTAGAGGCTGGTTACATCACCTTTAATCAATTCTCCACCTGTACACATGCTTTTACAATAACTGTGGTTTGTACTTGTCTTAGAAACTGATTCATGACTCAGAGAGGCACATCTTTCTATCTGTACATGTCATGCGCTCTTTCCTCAGTTGTTGGTTTTGTATAGGGATGTTCTGTCTCATTTACTTTGCAGATGGTGTGTTTAATTACATTATATATCGTTTTAAACAACCTTGATTGGACATTACCTTTATTTTGAACTGTTGTACTGTTGCTGTTTGGGTTGCTACTAAACAACATGTCCACCCATTTTGAGAGTTTAGCCTTCACTCTACCCACATTATCACCAAAGGCAAAAGAGGTGTATCTCTTAAGAGTTGTATCTCTTAACAGTACCTGTTTACCTTTATGAAAGGGATCACTACTGTTTTTTTAGCTGTTGGGGTGGAGTTGGGGCAAATACGCTTTAGCCAGTACTCACCCTTTTACTCCTACAGGGCAGAAGTCATGTTCTAAACTTACACCACACACTCTTGCAACAGGCACACACACACATGTGCACCCACACACTATTAAGACACACTCTTATGACACAAATGCAGACACTGTTACACTTCATGCTCTTACAACACATGCACTTATAACCCATTCTCTTACACACCACTCTCTTACAATGCATGCTCTTACGACACATGATCTTACAACACACACAAATTATTACATCACACTCTTTTGAGACACACTCTTATGACACGCACTGTTAAAGCACATGCTCTTACAACAAATGCACTTATGACACACGCACATGTCACTAATGCATTTATAATACACACTGTTATGACACACTCATACAACACGTGTACATACAACACACACACATATGTCACAAACACTTATAACACACACACGTACAACTCAGACAATTAACGCATAGACAGCTATGACGCAGACAATAAAGACACAGGCCCTTATACCCTATGCTCTTGTGCCACACACTCTCATGCCACACACATTCTTTGCACATATTCTCTTATAACACACACACACACACTTACGACACACACACTAACAACACACAAACTCACAACACACACTTATGACTCAGACACTTATGGCACTCACTCGTATGCCACACACTCTTACAATACATTTGTTTTAATGGACATTCTCTTATGACACACGTTATTATGGCATACAGTCTTATGATACACAATTTTCTGAAACACATTCTTCTGGCACACACTTTTATGAAACACAAGACGTAGATTGTATATATGTACAAACTGTAGCACTTTGATATAGCAAAACAAAACAGGTGATGGATGCGATGCATAAAATAAAACAAGCAATTTGGGCAGGCCTTTCCCTTTTGGGGTGGGTCCAAGCCTGATTTACATATGGACTTTCCCCTTTCTGTAATGCTTGACAGGGTGAATAATGATTGTTTGGAGGGTACCACATATCAATCACGAGAGGTACGATTAATTTTAAACCTTCCATCCATCACCTCTTTTCTTACACTTTAACACATCAGACAAATACACACATAAACACTCGTATGCCTTACACCATACACTCTTAAGACACACGATTTTATGGCACGCACATATGCTACCTAGTTGCCTTTTGTATAGAAGAGCTAGAACACACATGCTAAATTAATGGGCACAAACTTGAAATGTTGGTGGTGTATGAAATGTCCGTTATAGACAATACTATACATATACTAATTGACATCAAAGTCAGCACTAACTTTGATGTTAATTGTCATATGCATAGCACTTGCATATAAGCATAAGGCTTATATGCCTTATGCTCATATTCTAATACACTTATTCAACAAAAAATCATCCTGAATGCACTTAAACGATACATGTTCATATGCAATATGGCATACTAACCCACAAAACACACTGAAATTAAATATTTAAAAAAACAAACATTTTAAATTGAGAGGTAAGGTTAATCTCATAAAACGTTCAGTCAACCTAAAGTGGAAATAACATTATTTAAGGTACAAACACTCACTGTATACGACTACAAATTCAACAATAAAACTTGCAAGTATAAACAATGACTCTGTACCATTAAAAATCCAACCGTAACACTCACTTCAAGTATTAGGCCAGATTCATCAATATTATAGTTGAAGTGAGTGCTAACATTGGATTTGTAATAGAATGAAGTTACTGTTTCTAGTCCTAACTAGAATATGGTTGAATTGTTGTGGTGTGCAGTAAACTTTGATATATTTCCCATGGTGCATTGCATCACTGAGTCTTTTCGTAAATAAAAAGCCATAGCTGTGATATCGCTGGAAAGATTCACACTGCAATACAAGGCCTCCCTATGATGATCACAGTTATGCTGCGAGACGAAATTTCTGAGGGAAATGATTTTGGAAATGAGAGAAGGGGCAGAAAAGGGGGCCATAGGGCCTCATTACAACTCAGGCGTTAAGGGTTAACGCCACCGTTAACCCTTAACGCCTGATTCTGATTTTAACGCCTGCTTTTAGCAGGCGTTAAAATCCATGGCGCTAACCTGCCATGGTGCTAATTACGCCGCCGTAATTTACGGCGGCGTAATTAGCGCCTTCCCCACTCCCATTATGCCCTATGGGGCAAAAATGGGAATGGGGAAGGGAAAATGGGAAATGGGGATTTACCGCCCCACTCACCTTGGAATGGGGCAGTAAATCCGCCATCCACCATGGTGTAAACGGAGTTTACACCATGGTGGTAAAGTTGGTGCACTTAGCACCAAGGTTGTAATGAGGCCCATAGTCTTTTAGCCTTATTGTGGAACAATGGCCACAATCAAAGACCCTTGCCACTGTCCTTGGAAAAATACCATGGCTGTTGGGACCGGGTTATTTAGTAGTGAGGGGATTATGGTTGCCTGCTGTAGACTATGGACATTGGGCCTCTCTCTTTTATCTAAGTTTTTGCAATGTGGACAGTGGTCACAGCCAAAAGGTACAAAAGGCATGACCAGTGGGACCTGTTCATTTACTCTTGAGGGGTATATGCTCCCTGGCTGAAGGTCATGGCCAGTGAGCCATGGTCTTTTAGTATAATTGGTGACATCTGGCTGAAGGCTGTGGCCACAGCCATTGCCAGTGGGACCTTGTTAATCACTAGTGATGTGGATATAGGACACAGGCAAAGACTGTGGCTTCTGTCCATGACGAAAAGCTGTGGCCGGTGTCCCACCATCTTTTATCATATTTGTTGCACAGTGGATAGTGATAGCACACAAAGTCCATGGCAACGGGTCCTGGATCAAATAAAGCATAACAAAATTCTTGAAATTCAGTGGCGTCTTAACTCAGACACCACCCCCTTGCTTAGCCCATGAACACATATGTGAGATCATAGTGGAGATCAACAAAGAAATCAAAACACACATCAGGGGTGATATCTACTTGGTGGCCTATGTCATTTCCCGCACCAGCCACATTTCATGACTAGGAAAATTGTACTGCGATAAGGCAAAAAGACTGCAGATATGGCCTAGGCCCACGACCCATATTTCTCTCCTATACTCAATCTTAGGCCCATTGTCCTCATTACTCAACCCCGCCCCATATACCCTTCCTTAGTAATTTACCAGATGCCTTTGGCTGCGTCCAAGGACCACATCGAATACATTCACAAAAAATAGCACAGGCACTGGAGACATTGGCCATGGAGAGCGGGCCAGGCCTACAGCCAAGGGCCATATACTCTTCACAATTGAATGATTAAATCCCTCTGGCCATGGCTGATGATTAATGCTAGTGGTCACCTGCATGTTCTAGCATGTATTTTGGAAAGAGGTGTTTTGGACCCTCCCTTAGTTCTTGCATAAATTTAGTGTGTAAAGTTACCACAAAATGACTGTATAGTAACGGCCATTTTACTGTGAAACTGGTCTCATCAAGGAAAAAAAGGTGGTGGGTTAGTGTCGGAATGGGAAAATACTCAAGAATTTCAAAGTCTTACCCATCCCCATTGCAACTTTCCATGTGCCCCACGTCGCTTCTATCCCCCTCTTTGCAAATGCTCCTTGACCATCTCTAAATACTGCCTTTCTATTTGTGTGATGCATTTTCTTTTTCCGGGCACTTCTTGCAACATTTCCACAATAATCCTGCGGCATTCCACAGAATTACCCCCAACGCACAAAGCGTGTAACAAGCTCACTCCCCAGCCACCCCTAACTCTCCCACTTCATATGTGTTTCTCTTTGCCCACCTCACCTCTACCCTGATATGAAACCACCCCTTTCTCTCTTCCCAATATAAATGTGTGCGCTTTTCTTTTTCAGCTTCCCTCTGGATTACCTTTGGAATAGCTCGCAACGAGGACACAAAAAAATGAGATTTTAATTTGTGAAAAGCCTCACTGATGCAAGGCACAATGGGAAATATGTAAACGTATTTTGGGACTGGGGGCAGCCCCCCTGTAAAATTATTTAATAACAACTGCACGTTTTACCGCAAGCCAAAAAAAAAGAACATCTAGAGCGCTTTATGCCCAACCTGATTCTTATTTGGTGCAAATCCGTCCATCGGCTTTATGTGACATGACTTCAATGGAAACACCTTTTTCTCTATGGGAACACGAATGGAAGTAGTTTAAAAGAACATGTTATTGTTTTCTCTATTACATTTACGCTGTTTAACAAATGTTCCCCAAAGTTTCCAGTTTCGCATAGCCCGTGATAGGGATATTTTTCAGAGCATTTGATAAAAATCTGTCCAGAGTGTGAAAAGCTTAAAACATAGCCCCTTCTGGAATTCTCTATTTTCGTATCTGTGCGTGCCGGTTTACATTCCCAAACATTGCAGGATTCAAAGGTTGAATGGTGCACTGCGTTAAGTGGGGCAGGGTGAGTCTCTGTGTCCTACAAAAGGTTTTCAATGTACTTAAAGGGTTGTGTTATGCTATATCACTGACCACCATCATTAAAATATTTTCTTTTGTTTATTTTCAGAGATTGTTCATCTAAAGTCTTCATTGTATTGATAATCTATGCAATAGAGAGTTGCAAGTTAATAATCCATGTTGTCTAAATCAGGAGGCCCTATTGTGTGGTAGGTGACTGCTGCCCAAATGAGTATTCCTAGGGCCATGACACATTCCCCATTTTTTGACATTCCAATACATTTTGTGAACTTATTTTAACTTTTGAAACATAATTTTAACCAGGAAAACAAAGAGGACAGTATAGTATATTACATTATGATTTAGACTACTAATCTCCATCAGTACTTATAGAGTGTTTTTTTTAATAACTGGTTTTCGGAGGGCAAGAGTAAAGGCATGAACTTCAAAGGGCAACACTAAGGCAACTTTACAACAATACATGTATTGTTTCTATTTTACGGTCAACAAAAACACAAAAAAACTGTCAACTAAAAAAAACTACAAAAAACAGGAGAACTAAACAAATACTAAGAAACGATTAGTGTTTGGCATCATGCATTTTCCATGCCTCTTCTGATATGATAGGTTATTTATAACGCGCTTAATACTAAGCGCGGACCCAGGGATCGAACCTGTGTCGCTCCCTGTCGTCTTGTTTCCAAGACGAGCACGCTGCCGCTGAGCTATCCTCCTGGGACGAAATGCCACTGACTATGATTATGGGGAAGTGACATCAGAGATAACTCATCATCAGCCCCTCTGGATTGCTTCTCTGCAGTGAACTGGCCACTACACGCGTGGCTGAAGCGCATGGCCAATCCTGCACCTCCTCTTACATTAGCTGCACCTCTGAGCCCATCTTTAATATTGCCAGAAGAGAACAAAAAGGAAAAAGACCATCAATTTGAAAAAAAAAAATGAAACATTAGGTTTACATTTTAATTATACAAACACCCAAAAAAGACAAAATACACACACAAACACAAAAACTACACACACAGCAAAATAGGTAAGAATGGTCCAAAGGGAGAACATTGAAAGAGAAGCCTCTTTTTGAGGTATTAGCATACATGATGGAAAAACATTTCACCTTTTCCATTTGACCGAATATTTTTGATCGTTTTTGTCGGTCAAATTAAATTTAATAAATATATATGGAGGGGTAAGGGAATAGGTTAAGGTGGGGGCATGTGGGAGGCAGTTTTGCGGGCGGTCGCCCTCTGCAATTTCGACCAAAATAAAATGGCAAAGAAAATAGGTCAAAATGGATAAGGTCAAATATTTTCAACCATATAGACCTAAACCCTTTTTTAGCTTTAAATTATAGGAACCACCACATCACCGTCCCCACTACTATGCCGCTAAAAGCAAAGGAACTCTTACAACTCTGACACACGTCTACACTTTAACCTCTGAATATTAAGCACAGCACTGTGACATTTGCTGGGTAATTGCTTCAGCTAACTCAAAGGCAGCCTTTGCTGAAATGGCAATCTCAGGGGTCGAAGAGTAAAACGAAAAGTGGTGGAACGATGCACCCTTTACTCCACCGCCTTCACCCACACCTGCTTCCCCCCATACTCACCGTCACCCCTCTTTCAAACATCATAACTGAGTCATTTGTTTCCACCACTCCACACCAGAACGAAAACACAGTGAATGAAAATGCATTTAAATCACCACCATAAGTGTGTCATTGCCTCCCATAGCATACAGCGTTATGCTGCCTCCCTTTCCGATCAACTTCAATTCGCAACTCTTAAGGGACACACGGATTACAATAGCCAAACACCCTCCTCCCATCTCCTGCAAACACTGCAGGACTTGCAGCAATTCAAAAACAATTCAAACGCAGGGGTACCGAGAACTGGACTTTTCGGCCGCATGTGAAAGGGCTTTATGCCACAAGTCAAATAAACCTCCTCAATCCAGCACCTGCGAGATGTGGCACTGGATTGTTACTGGCAGGGTTCTGGTTCAATTCTCCAGCAGGCGAGAAGATGGAAGTAAAACATGATGGTGAGCTTCCGTGCTGTCCTGGAAACCGTGCTTTAAATAGAAATAAAAAGTGCAGGTACTCACCAAGCTATGAAGCTAGAAAGTCTGTCGCAACGCTTTCTGGGCAACCCAGAACTTTGGGCACAGATGCTTTTTAGGCACACCCCTTTGATTTCAGGCAATACCCATTGAAATTAATGTATGTGCCAAGGGGCACACACTTTGGCAAAGCTGTGTATGTCAGATTCTTCCACACAAACTTCCGGTTGATTGTTATGCATTAGTAAGAAAGTGTGAATGTCTATATAAAATGTTTGTGTATCAAACTAGCAGATACAACTCAATCCCTGCTCCATCAAAGGATACTAATGGTAACAGGTGAAGCCCACTTAGCAAACCACTGTTTTGCACCTGGTGTGCTGAGAGCACAGTCTATGCATGTTTGTCTCTCCTTTTGTTCTGCATTGTGGTCCCTGAAGGAGACATTATGGGCATTGTGGGTGGCGGAGCGAGGAGTAGGGAGAGGCTGATGCTTTGCCTCACAAAGGCTAATCCTTTAAGTTGTGATAAAGTCAAACAAACAGCTTTAATTTTCATTGAGAAGTGCAGGTACTCAAATGCTCAAAAATAAGAAGTTCAGGTACTGAGGGCCAGGTAGAAGTGGCCCATTTAAAGCATTGCCTGGAATGATATGCCTGGTCACATAATGTTAGGAAACAACTACAGATTTGCCTGAAAAGGGAAGGTCGTGCCCTTTAGTTCTCGCAGCATATCAGCCTCTGGGTAATCTGAAATAATTCAACGCAGTCCCAAAACAGTACGATTTCTGGCATCGTGTGTGCCTCAGACAATCGCTGTCGAAAATGTATATCATGTAACCCAAAGTACCAGTAAGGGAATTCACATTGTGTGATTAAACAGTACAACATACATTCCTCCATATTAAGACACTGTACGTCAGTTTACTTTTTTCTTTAATTCTATCTACTTATTCCCTTCACTGTAATAAGCTTTAAATTACACTGTTAAATGTGATTCGATTTATTTGGTTTAGAGGTAGATATCACAAATCTATTAAGATGCATTGTCGTTCATTCTTTGCGGCTGTGTGTGTCTCCAGCAATGAACAGTAGGAAGTGAAGTCCCTTAACTCAAAGCACTACTGTGGAAATAATCGTGTTTGCTGAAATAGTCATTAACTAACTGTGTAGATACCGTATAAATACACACGAATCCTTATCATACTATGTTCTTAGTTATTGTCTACATCCTCCCTTCACTCGATTAGATTATAAATTGGCATTTTATACATTTTATACATGATTTAATTTCTTTGGCTTACGCATGAATATTGTGATTTTATTACCAAACATTTCAAGGCTAATTTTGTAACAATCTTATCCGATAGACCTAAAACCCAGGGGCAAAATAGAAATATTATGATTTTGTTCTCTAACTTCACGATCCCATCCATTGCTGTGTACCTTAGAAAATCAGCATCAGGAACGTTGTGTTACGTATATATAAGTACGACTAAGGAAATGTCCATGTTCACTCAACTTGGCTCAAAATGGTTTCACAATTGAAACAATTGAAACAATCCACAAATAAAACAAACAATCCAGAACTAACATATGTCAGATTGACTGACAAGTCATGGCTGTTCCTATACTGTTTCTACATCTGTATCCCCAAATTAGTTAACCCCATGTCTTAATGCCACTACAATATTCTAATTAGTATTATGAATCATTCCCTGTATTTGCAACGATATACTACATGAGGGGGAATGGTTCATAGATACAATTAAGCGAGTTATGTCCGCATATTGTAATTGTATTGAATTTATTGTTAATAATATTTGATCTTAATCTTGTTTTTACTTGTGTTGGAAACACTTGTCCACGTTTGCATTTCATATCACAGCATTCGAAAATCTCTTGTTCTTGTCTCAGTGGTCTGTTCTCTGATCTAATCTCAGGGCCCTGGAGTCAGTTCCCTGGAACTGGGTTTGGTCTCCAGGGAGTGATCACTGGGGTATCTTCTTTGTTTTCTGGGTGTGTCTCTGGGGTCTGGTCTCTTACCACGTGTCTCTGGGGTCTGTTCTCTGGTCTGTTGACAGGGTTTGGTCACTGGTTCCCGTCCTTGGGGTCTGAGGATGTGTCTTGAGTCTGGTCCCTGAAATCCATTCTCTGGGGTCTAATCCCTGGTCTGGTTTCTGAGGTGAGAAAGAGTTTCTGGTCACTGTGGTCTAGCATCAACTCTGATTTGATCTCTGCTGTTTGGGCTGAGGTCCGGTCTTGCCTAAGGATCTGGTGTATGTAACTGTATGCATAATTCAGTATGAGGTGCAGGTAATAATACAACCTGAACAATAACCATAAGTCCATCTGAGAAACAGTTACAGTCATATATGAGGTGAAGTAGTCTTCTGAAAAGAAAACAATTGAAGCACTATACCGGTTTCAAATGCTATACATACCGAAACTTAGAGAATCTCCAATTTTCTGCTCTCAAATATTGTCCAGCCCCTGCAGTGTGATCTAGTCTCTGGTGCTCTTATTTGGTCAGGTTTTTGGGTTCAGTCTCTGAGATGCTGGGCTCTGGTCTTTGGGGTCTGGTATGTGGAAGCATTGTCTCTTCGCTCTGTGGGTCTAGTCTTTCGGAGTTTGATATTATCTCTGGTATGTGGGGTCTTGTCTCTGGTATTCTGGTCTCTGGAGAATGGCCTCTGTTTCATTGGATCTGGTCTATTTGGTATGGTCTCTTGGGTCTGGCCTCTGTAGTCTGCCACCTGGGGTCTGCTCTCCAGTTCTTTTGGGCATGGTCTCTGGTCCTCTGCGCTCTAATCTATATTTTCTGCGGGTATTGAAAGGGCACACAAGGAGATAAGCCATTTTGGATAGGCTTTTCCCCTTAAATAGGTGTTGTTTTCAAAAGTCATCAGCAGTTTTAAAAATTGTACTGTAACATTTCAAGACTGGAGCATGTGAGAGGAGGGGTTTGGAGCTAGTCGATAGGTCATTTTGGAATAAATTATTTAAACAAAATGGCGCAGTTGTGCTTATTGAATCATTGCACCAGCACCCGTCTGCTGAAAGAATATAGAATTTGAAAGAATATATTTGACAGCCATGCTTGGATCCATCATAGCCTTGAAAAAGCACGAAAAAACATGTTATGAATAACCTGTACTTTCTGGTGCCACTTTAGGGTTGGGTGAGGTAATATGTTTGCCACTGGCTTGTTTGTTCCTGACCCAGCGTGGCTACCTAACCCACAGTTATCTCCACCGCAAAAGACTTGACACTCTACATCAGCATTAAACATGTCCCTTAATTTAATTGTCATCACAAAGGGAGACCGACAGATGCCACCAACAATTAAAGATCCCTTAGCTATGCTTTCAATACACTTCCCCTCAAAGCCACAGAAACACTTTCTGGAGCTCTGGAAGTCCATTATCATGCCCCGCATGGTAGACATTTGGTGGATCATTCACAAACCAGGATCATGGCATGCCATTGGCCCCAGTAAGCAAGACCAGCCTTTCAGATGTTCCAGCACATTTGTAGTGTTCACATCTTTCTCCAAGTTGACATCTCACCCTAACTTCTAGCCAGCATGCTTTAATTACACGGGGATGTAGTGCATATGTTCAGACGTAAAGCCTATGTCATTGGTCTCTTTGAAATCCATTCAATTGCAACAGAAATGTGCTAGAGGTTAATTACAGCAAACCCCTCAAAAGTTAATCTAGTTAATGGGTTGGCCGTAACTACAGATTAAGGAACTGGGAAAGCCCCTTAGAATTAGCAACTCTCAAAAAACTGCTGACCACTTTTCCTACCAACACATTTCTAAAAAATGTGAACACAACATTCAACTTGTCCCCTGCTAGGTCTGAAACGCTCTGCAATTGTGATGTTTTTTTTCTGACATAATTTTGAATTCCTGTACAGTTCTCATAGTTTAATTTTACCACTACAATTACATGAATACATGTACAATAATACCATGTGATACAAGCCTGAAAGCCAGGAAATGCTGATCATCTCCCGCCTGCCCTTCCTTCTCAATTATCTCAGTCCTCTTTCATACTAGTCCTTTTACCTGGTCACAGCCCTTCTCATTCATCACTGTCCTTCATCATATTATTTCTCTTTCATCAAAGTCCTTCTACATTACAGTCCTCCTTCATAGATCTCCATCTTTGCAATCCTACTTCGACACATCACTTATCCACCAGTTCGTCATGACAATCCTTCTCCTTTGTCAGTCATTCATCATAGTCCTTCTTCTTTATTACAGACATTGTTTCTCTTTTGTCACAGTCAATCACAGTTCATCTCCTTCATCGCAATCCCTCTCCTTCATCACAGTCCTTCTCCATGTACAGTCATTCTCCTATGCCACAATCATTAATCATAGTCCTCTTATTTTGTAAACATCATTTATCACAGTCTTTTTCCTTTCCCACAGTCAATCTTCTTAGTCAGACATTCTCCTGCATTAGTTCTTCATGTTTGTCACAGTTGTTGTCCATCATCATATTGCATATACTTCATCTCAGTTATTTGTTATAGTCATTCTCCTTCATCATAGTCCTTCGCCATATCCCTTGTCCTTTGTCAAAGTCCTTTATTACAGACTGCTTTTGTTACAATCTGTGTAACAGTAATTTCACTTGTTCACAGTCTGGCTCTGTCTTCAACCCTTCTTATTTGTCAGTTCTTTATCATGGTACTTCCTCTTTGTCACAGTCTTTTAGTCTTTGACACAGTACTTCTCCTTCATCAGATTCTGTCTTCATCACTGTCCTTCTCCATCACAGTCCTTTCTCAGAACCCTTCCTTAGCACAGTCCTTTTTCTTTTGTCATAGTCCTTCTCTTTCATCAAAGTCTTTTGTCATAATCCTCCTCATTTGTCAGAGTCCTTCCTCACAGTTCTTCATTTTTGTCACATCCATTGTCACAGTCCTTTTACATTGTCACCTCTCCTTTGTCAGTCCTTCTTCTTCAGCCCGTCATCACAGTCCTTCTCCTTCATCACAGCTGTTATCCTTCATCATAGTCCTTCTCCTTCATAACAGTTATTTGTCATATTCGGTTTCCTGTCTCCCAGTCCTCCTTTAACACAGCCTTTCTTCTACATCACAGTCCTTCTCCAAAGTACTTTTCCTTCATCATAGTATTTCACCAGAATCCTTCTTCATTACAATCCTGCTCCATCATAGTCCTTTATCACGGTCATTCTCCGCCATCACAGTCCCATTAATTAAGTCAGTCACAGTGTTTCTCTCTGCCCCCCCTATCTTTTATTCTTTTCCCTGTTCCGTATGTCCCTCGCTCTCACTTTCTCCCTTGCTTGCTATCACTTCTTCACATAATCGTCATCATCACCATCAATTTGGTTTGTAGCAGAAGCCATTACAATATATTACAACTCTGATGGCTTGAGGTAGGGAATTCCAGTGCCTGGAGGCAATGAAGGGGAAGCTCGCGCCTGCACCTCTGGCACATTTAATTCTTGGAACAGGCAGAAGATTGGCATATGGTGTTCGTATGGGTCTTGCTGCAGGAGGCAGGATGAGTCTGTGAAAGAGGTATGGAGGTGCGGTGTGATGGATGCATTTATGCGTGATGCGAGCTTTTTGAACAGGATGCGCTGGCGGACAGGCTAACAGTGAGCTTGTTGTCTGGCTGCTGAGATATGTTCTCTTTAGGAGATGCCCAGTGCTGCGTGCAGGGCGTTATTTTGAATAGTTTGTAATTTGTCTAGCTTTTTAATTGTGGTTCCTGTGAAGAGTACATTACTATAGTCCAGCATTGAGCATATGATGGCTCGAGCAATTGTCAGACAGTTTGTCTTTGAGAGGAACTGTCTACTGGCATTGAGGAGTTTGGAATAGTAGGCTGCACAGGTGGCTATTGCATTGACTTGTCTAGATATAGTGAGGTTAGAATCTAAGTATAATCCCAGTGTTTTGACTGAGTGGGAGATGGGGATGGTAATGTTGTCGATGGTGAATGTTTGGTATTGTTTATCCAGAATGATTCGTGAGTCAGTAGGGTCTAGCAGTAGCAATTCCATCTTGCAGTAGCAATTCCATTAAGGCAGAGCCAGTTATCAACCATCCATGTGTGGATGGTGGCATAGATGGAATTAAGAGTGTTGGAATCAGCCTCGCAGTTGCCGGATAGAGGAATGGGGACTTGAATGTTGTACAGCATAGGGGATAGGCAAGAGCCCTGTGGTACTTCAAATAGGATGGTGTCTGGATTTGCGGCCGCTTGGTCTGAGAAGACACGCATGGCTCTTCCTTGTAGGAAAGAGGTGATCCAGGTGATTGCCTCGGGTGAGAAGAAGGCTGAGGTTGATAGGTGATGACAGAGTAGTTTGTGACCCACAAGGTCAAATGCTGCCGATAGATCTAAGAGAAGGAGTAGGGCGGGTTTACCTGAGTCTCTGATATCGTTAATTTGATTTTTAAGGTCCAGTAGGGCCGTTTTGGTGCCATTATACTAAATGTATAATGGGTTGACAACAATCCATAAAATAAGACATAATCATGCTAATATACGAGGAATACACATTATCAAATGAATAACTTAACCTAAAACACAACCCACATGTCCCCATATCAGAGTTCTCCCCATCTTTGATTCTGCAAGGACCCCAAACGTAGCAAACAGGATATTCTACTGTTTTACCAGGCCAAAGTGAGATAATGAGAGATTACCTCTGTCACTGTCTCAACTTTAGAGGAAGTGAAGTCTTCTAAGTCCTCCTTACACATTTTAATAATGTTTGACTTAGAAAGGGATAGGATCCCCTTCTTTTTCCATTTGTGATAAGGATGCCATAAGAGTAGCTGTACTGCACTGTCTGAACAGTATTCTCATCACATTCACAGTGCCTTGCCACACATAGCTGTTCGATTGCCTAGAGGGATGCATACCTTCCTGTCCTTCTTTAATATTCATGAAGCCACATAAACCTCAATGCTGCATCTATTTTAATGTTTCAAATACAAGGACAGCATAGTGCATTTGTATGTCAAAAAAGGTAGCAGGTGCTCCTCTCCAGAAAGAACATGGCATGATAACCTGGTCTGAGATGAGAGTTTGCAGCAAACACTTTTTGCTCACTGTACCTTTCACAGATGGGTAATATCCATTTGCATATCAGTCTTTGTCCAGCACCGAAATGCTATGGCAATTCCTCTCTGAACAAGAGTACCAAGAGCAACCTCATACACATGTTTCAGCATTGTTGGGCCTCTTCAGTGAGGTGACCAGTCCACGTCTGGTTGCCCCCAGGTAACTCAGGGTGACCAAGTTCTCAGGCGCTCCTAGTTCCTTGTAAATATTTCAAAAAAAGGTAGCAGGCGAGCGAGGGGTGCCTGCTACCTTTTTTGTATTTTTGGAAGGAACTTGGGGTTGGTCCCAAGTGAAACAAAGGCCTCAGTGGAGGCTCAGGGCCTTTAGCGACCCTGTATGTCTCCCAAGCATTGTGCTTTTTTATTTTCTTTTTTTTAATGTAGACGAGCTATCATTGTGTGACCCAAAATCCAAGATGGCCACCGCCTTAGTAAGTAGAAAAGGGGCTTCCTCACTTTTCTATTTCAATGTTGGCCCAGGAAAGAGTAGTGGTGTTGGGAGTGCAAGAAGGTAAGTGAGGTAGGAGTGAGGGAACACAGGGTTCATGGGGGATGACTTGGGGGAGGAGGGTATGGTGAGGGGTGGGTGGCGTGGGTGGCATTGGCGGAGGGGCCAGAACAAATAATTATGGGTACCTTGGTGAAGTGCCTTGGGTGACTTGATAAATGCAGGTTTGAAACTTTGTGTTCTTACCTGTATTTCCAACACACCTGATTGGCTGAGCTCCCTTCCACAGGTTTTGAGTAGAGCAAAGTGTGGAGTGGAGAATTTGTATATCAGAGGTGGTGGACCCCAATATAACAAAGGGTACATACAAAGTTACAAATAACAAATAGCAAAGATATGTGGTGGCGAAACCTGAAATGGGACAATGGGTTGGAGAGGGATTGGAACAGGTGGTTGGAGGAGCGGAAACCTGCTAGATAGGAAAGAAGTGGGGAACCTATTGAGAACACTGGCCCAAGGTTAAGACAGCCACCTTTCATACTTAGATTACAATCCTTTAGAGAAGGCCTAGCTCTCACGATCACGCTAATGCAAGCTGCCTACAAACTCCAGGTGCAGTGCGTAGAGTCAAGGAGAAAAGACTTTGAGAACTGTGGGAAACAGGGCGTAGGATCCCTTAAACTCGAGATTGTGAACTCAAGAGAAAAGACCCCAGGAACGGTGGTAAAAAGGTCGAGGGAACCCTTTCTTTAAAACATAAGAATGTGAGCTAAGAATTATTATGTGGATTGCCACGGGAAATAGAGCCGCAGGACGTACAGAGCACTGGCATAACCTTAGCTGGAGCATTTTACTTTCACGAGAGACACTTTCTTTGGACACATTTTCCCCCCACACTACCCCACTGAGAAGAAGGCCTAACCTGACAACGTTTAGTATATTGTATATTTACATTTACTATTTGTATATTTTGTCCAATCCGGCACACATTTCGTATAACACTTTGGTTATTCGATTCCCTAACTTGGCCTTTATGATGATACATGTCTGCTGTGTGAAAACAGTCAGCTATGTAGCTGGGTGAAAGGTCCATCTGATATTACTATTGTATCACTTATGCACCTTGCCCACAGCACAATACAAAATATCAGAGCTGTAGACCCTGTCATACCAGCCCATTCAGGAGATGGCATAAAAGGAACACACATGGTGCCCATTAATGTTCCTTTCAGTTGTTTGATGTAATTATGGCTGAAGAAAATAGATGTTTATGTCTAATAGATGACTCAAGTCAATGATTGTGTTTGCATTTTGAAATTAGCTAGCACCTTGTAGAAAAGAGGTAACATTGTTTATGTTAATTTCATGTCTAACTTAAGCACAAAGATCTTTCACTGTCATGCTTGCTCATTATGGTCATCATGACAACCCAATTGACCATGATCGGTATGGCTGCAATAGGTGCCAAGTCTGTCATGGCAACTGCAGGCATAGGGTGATTTGGTGCTCTGGGCAATGGGCCCAGATTTGTAGTTGGGTCTTTTGATGCTCTTCATTCACTGGTGGAATTTATTTTTATGTAGATCTTGAGTGAGGCATTTTATTGTATGAGGTTTGGTTTGTGTTATGTTTCTAGGCATTTTCCATGCAGCTACACAGGCCAAAGATATGTGTTCCACCTGGCGTTGTGATGCTGAATGCTGTTGGTAATCATTTCCTGTCACATGGCTATGGCAGTGTATTTAATCGCACAGTGACAGGATGGCGATGTTTCACAACTTTTCTCACATCCAGGATTCACAGTCACTGGGATGCTTGTGTGATAGTTTTGGAAGCTTCAAACTGATTCAATATGTAATACTTATTTTTTTCTGAATGGTACTTTTCAACAGTAAAGCACCTTTCTGATAGGCATTCTGCACCTCGCCATTTTGTATGCAAAGTCAGCACACGAGAGCGGATCACAGAAAGGAGTCATCCTGGACTAGGAAAGAGAGAGAAACACCAGTTCACTTAGAACACGAAATATACAATGATTGGAACAAATGTGTCTGTTTTGTTCTAGTAGATGTGATAGTTTCGGCTCAACATATTCATCGTATATCATATGTAAGAGGGTAAGGTTAAAACCAAAGTTCCTAGAAAAATATCGAAGTGTGTGTTAATGGATTGCATTCACAAAGTCTTGTCTAGCTGGAGAGAAAGGGAAATATTGGTGTATCTTAGGTTGTAGATGCAGGATTGAAATTGCGGGATATCGGATGTCCTAATAATGATTGTTTAGTCTGGGTTAATTGTCCCACCCAAGATCAATTTTGACAGAGTGACATGAAGTGGATTTCAGGGCTGTCCAGCATAGCAGCTTTTGTCACCTACTTCTGTTCACCATCTTTCATGTAGTCCGAAAAAAAAAATGTTAGAATTGCTATGTTCCACCTTTGAAAGCACCCCAAAAAATAATACAAACTTGTGATTTTTTAAAAAGAAATATGAATGTGTTTTTGGTTAGGTTTTTATGTTGAAAATGAGAGTCTTCCTTTATTGCTTTCCAAGCAAATCCAACCCTTTGCTACATATTATAAACATGCATTTATATCATTTTATTTTCATACTCGAGGCATTAAAAAGTATTTCCACTTCAGTTTATTATCCTTTGCAGGAATCTGAAACCTTTGGCTCTCCTAAAGTGGTGTATTACAACTCCGATCAGCTCTTGCCAGCACAGTCAACAGTGAGAGGATTGTAGTCCAACACATCTGGAGAGCCGAAGGTTCCAGATCCCTGCTCTAATGAAAATGCCCAGTTTTGAGAACACTCTGTTGACATTGCTAGTGGCATCATATTGTTCTGATAGGGACATAAATGTGTACTATAGATGTTAATGATGTATTTGATCTTGGACTTGTACAGTGCATCATTTAAGCCATTCATGTTCAGACTTGTAGTCCTACAACTACAATGGGAAAAGTGAAACTTCAAGTACCAGAAAGTGAAGAAAAGAATAACAGAACTGGGCAAACTACTCAGACCAAATATTTCATAACTTTAGAGTTGTGTCCTCATGTGTGTGACCTATGCATGCACAGCAGTCCATTGACAAGGGATTAACAAATCCCATTTGAAATGCCATTCCCCATTCCCATTTGAGCCCCCATAGGGCTCAATGGGAAGGGGGAAGGTGGCAATAACGGTACCGCAAATTGACCCCAGTATCCCTTTGCGGGTCCCGTACTTAATGCCTGGTAAAACCAGGCGTTAAGGGAGGGACCCGCAAAGGGACCTCTTAGTAGGGCGCAAAGGGATTACCGGCACCAGTGTCATCACCGGTGCCCGGTATCCCTTTGCGCCCAGCTTGTAATGGGGGCCATTGTGTTCATGTCTTGCCTTGTTCTGACAGCACTTGCTTGTATTTGTTGGCAACCTCTACTAGTAGAGTGAGCAGCTGGACATTCTATGGCAGAGTTGTCCAACTCCCAGCCTCGAATACCAGAAACAAGTCAGCTTTTCAGGATGCCCCTTATTAATATGCATGGGATACATTTGCATACAATGGGGGTCATTATGAGTACGGTGGTAAGGGGTTAACGGCGCTGGTTAGGATGCCAGTGCTGTTAACCCCTTACCAACGCATTACGAGGTTCCCTCGCGGGACCCGCTCAGAATGTCTGGTCAGACCAGACGTCCTTTGAGGGTCCCGCAAGGGGACCAGGGAGCTAATAACGGGCCCGTTATTAAGGGGCCTGTTATTAGCTCCCTCCCCATTACCCATGGGGATGGGTATTTTGAATGGGGACTTACCGGGTCCTCCAAGGTTGGAATGACCCGGAAAGTCCCTTTTCAAAGAACCTGGACACGAGTTTGGAGGCAGCCATGGAGCTAATAGCACCATAGCTACCTCCAAACTCATAATGACCCCCAATGACTTTAAATGCATGCACATGTTTTCTCAAGAATATTGAGGGATATCCTGAATATCCATCAGTATTCCGACCCTTGATGCCTAGAGTTAGACAACCATGTTTTATGGTGTTCCTGGTAATGATGTTATTATATGGACTTTCCATAGCACTATCTAATGAATGATAGCAATACCTGTCATAAGATAGCTTTACAATAGCTGTCAAATGGCAAATGTGTGGTTCATCAGTAAAGAAGGCTAAATATGTTTAATTTACCAAAGCAATTGTCCTTCCTTTCTGCACAGTCGGCGGATGATTTTCACATTTCTGTTGTATATTGATGGCAGCCCTCAACATGCATTAATGCATCTATAACTCTACTCTTTTGTTCGTATTTTATCCTTTTCCAACCTCCTTTGTGAATAGTTTTGTACGATTCGTTTACACATTTCTCATGTGCACTCTTTTGTGAAAACTGCACATTTTACCCATGCACATTTTCTGAAATATGGTAGTGCTTATGCCACTTCCTTTTGTAGATTGGCGTAATTTGTCTAGCCAGAAAATGAACTTACAATGAGCAGCCTGTTAAGGTTCTTTAGCAGTTTTTTCTTTTTTTTTTTTTTTGCGAGCATGTTGGGATATTTCATGGTATTTTGGTGAGCCCCAAATATATAAGACTACCTTTCGATTATTTTTATATCCAGATCATATCCAGTATGTAAAAATCAGACTGGTGCGCCCTGAATCACAATTTCATCATCATGTGGTATTTGATTTATACTTTGGTGGTAACCCAGAATATACTTGCCAGGACACCGGAAAACAGTTATCAATGTAATCAACCAATTGACAGTGACTAGTTTGGTCTTAAGTTTTTACCGACTGCTGTAAAAAGTAAATACCACTTGTGGTAAAATGCAATTACCATCTGCTTCACATGTGTCTGTATAAAATCACAAGAAACTAGGACACATAATAAGTAGACTAAGGCTGCATGACTTCCTTTTGTTGTGTGCTTTATGAAGGATTAGAATATATGCAAAGTATAAAACAATGTGTAATGACTGGGTTTTCTCATTACATTCCCTGTGATTCAAATATTAAAGTGTAATGGGCAACAATACATTTCAATGGGCAAAAATACATTTAGTTTTCAATTGCTTTCCATGCGATAAATGAGCTTTTCCCCACTATGGACTTCAAGCATCCTTTATTGCAATGGATGGCCAGAACACTGCTGCAATGGCCTTGAAGCTTATCACTAGCCTCGGCAGCGTATGAACCTTCTGTTATATCTGTATCTTGCTGCATGGATGCTGAATACAACACATGAGGAATAGCTTTCTACATGTATACAAGCAAAGATACTTTTCCGGGCTACAACTGCCTTTATCAATAGACCTTGAAATATAGCATTTGCTTTGAGCAGCCCCTGAAGACTTCAGCTCTATTCTTCACTTGTTACGTGGAATGAGTAACACATGAAAGATATCTTTCTATGTTTACAAACAGGACCATAACTTTCTTGGCTGCAACTGTGTGCAGAATGCATTCAAAAGGCAAAATAGCACGCACCTCAATATTCACTAGAATCTGACCAAAAAATAATGCTTGATTCTGTGTGCCCTCGGGCTGCAAAGAGATGCACCCACCCAGCTGCCTGGACAGCCCACATAGCAAGTTTCCTTACCTTCTTCTCTCCCCACTCAGCATGAATGAACTCAGCAACGCCTTTTGAGCCAGCCTGCCTGCATGCCTGCCATCAAATACAGCACACTCTGACCTAGAACCAGCCAAGGAGCGAGAGAGTCTGTCCGAGCCCTAAACAGACAGCCCTTTTTAAATCCTCTGTCTGTGATCTGCCCACAAGTGTATGTCAACCTACATAAGGTGAAAGAAATTCCTGCCTCTGACAGTGACGTCATGTACCAATTAAAAAAAAACACCTCCCTTTGTCAAGTCTCCAGAAGGTTCCAGAATGCATGCGTTCAGCCTGCACTTTTGCACAGAGATTCAGGCAGCAAAGGGATATCAAAATTTACATTTCTCCATGCTGTTTTCCTATACTGAACATTTTAGACAACAGCTTACTTTGATCAAAAGAGGCTCTACATTCCAAAGCTCCCATCCCTCAAGTCTACACTGCAAAAGCAGCTTTTATTCTTCATGTATTGATTTTTGCATTTCCAATTAAAATTGTACAGCCTGTGTTTGCTGTCACTTCATTGTACCAATTTGTACCAAAAGTTTGCACCAAAAGTTAGGGACTGAACTGCATTGAATATTAGTAAGGGATAGATAACTGGGTTAAGGGTGTTTGGAGAATGAATACATGTAAATTTATATTTATTTGCGCTCAGTCTATATTACTGTGGTGTGGTGCAAAATGGCAACACCAGCTGTTATGCAGTGCCAAATTCGAACCCCCTTTTGCTGGCATGTGCTCTGTGCACACTCTTGTGTCACACTCTTGTTTACAGATGGGGTCAGTTTTAGAGCCTTAGCTAAAATTCAGAGCCCTCTTGTCCTACACTCCCCCCTTTGTGTCTGCTGGGACCGAACCAAAGAGTCACTGCAGAAACATGCAGTAAGAACATTCAAAATATGCGTGCTTCACTCAATAGAATTTTCCCTTTCTCCATTCTCACTAATGCAAACATCATCATATGCATTTTGACTGTAAGTGTGATGAACCAGATCAACATAATTATCAATGAGATTGCCACAATTACCAAACCCCTTTCTAGCCAGGTTCTCCAAGTATATATGTCTCTGTCAGGCCTAAGTCACTCACAGTAATATTATGTTTAATTAAATTCATCCTAATTCTGCGTATGCTTTTATGTTTCAGTATGTATTGAATGTCAGGGTCAATGGGAAATGCATTTCTCTGAAAGAGATTGATGTGCTCCACCTTTCCTTCCCACAAATCGACATCCACATGAAATAGGGCCAACAACTTTCACCCTCTTGCTCTCCCCCCCCGATTTATACCACTCTATCTTTATGGACAACCATGTAAAAAACGTTATTCTGTAATGGCTTGACACTAAATGAACCATGATTGAGGTGTGTAATTGTATAATTGCTTACCGAACTACTAACCAATCACCTAT
Source organism: Ambystoma mexicanum (assembly GCF_040938575.1). NCBI lineage: Eukaryota > Metazoa > Chordata > Amphibia > Caudata > Ambystomatidae > Ambystoma > Ambystoma mexicanum. Next base: position 444,546,803 of record NC_090926.1, read on the forward strand.
GTTTAATTAATTTAGCATGTGCCTATTCCTCATCTTTGGATTACTTATAGACAACTCACATCCTTCTAAGACCCTGTGATCCACCTTTAACCTACAAATGGCACCCGCAGCATCAGGGATAAATGGCTTCGCAGGACATATGTAATTCTGCTCTTTAAATTTTAAACAGGCATCTAATTTTGGGACCATGTATAAGTCTGGTTGCCAAGCTTGAAAAGCCACCATTTCAGGAGTCACAATCTTGACATATTGTCTTCTTGCCAAAAACCTACATTATGTATTAACTTAGTTTGATGAATGAACTCTGAAGTAACAAATGGGATGCACAGTAGAAAACCTATTTCCATTCTTTCTACATCAATGTATAATGGGATTGCACTCCCCAATTCAAATGCAATTTTTTCTTGGATCATTTTGACCTCTTTTTATGTAATCCGTGCCATCATTTAACAGATAATGTCAGATGACACAAAATAAAGAGATATATGGCCTTGAATCAATTGAGACACCCTGTTTTGTGCATCTCGTAGAAACTTTGTCAGTATACTTTCTAATGGATTTACCACATTCAAAATGTCTTGCAGCAGTTTGTCATGTTTTATAATAACACTGGTCTTATGTCCCAACATCAAGGCTTGCTCATTGAGTGTCGAAATAGTATGATTCACACAACAGACCACTTCACCCTGTTCACCTTTAAGTCTATCTAATGCCTGTTGTGTCATTCTCAAATCATGTCCCAATTCTTGAGCCTTACTACCTAATGTGTTTACAAATGTCCACCACAGGTCCAATTATGGTCATTACAATTGTTGAAACCAAAAGACTGTCCACTCTTTTTCCCCTCCTTTTCAGTTGAACTGTGATCCTTTTCATGGCAGACACAAAATGGATTGAAAAGCAGTGTGCTCAGGCTTGCATGTTGGATATGGAAGTGCAATCACTGCATAATGTAGTATTAGGCATGTAAGCACAGGGTACAGCCAGTAGATTATGAGAGTCCATCAGGAAGAGCCCAGACAAATAAAGCAATAGTGGTTTGGCTCTTCCTCATTGCTTGCATGCTGCATGCAAACCTAAGCTACCAGTGTGCTGAGCCCGAGTTGACGAGATCTGTGATTCCCTGCATGGCCAAATCTGCCATTCATCCTGCTAAGATCAATAGCAGAAGCACTAATGAGTTGATTACTATAATAAATACACATGAGACAATTCATTTATTGATGTGTGCTTTATAAATGACCAATTTTATATGAGTTCGACAGAGTCCAAGATATATATCCACCTGGTTCATGATAACATCTTTACATTGACAATGTTGTAAGCTTTTGCTTCGAAATGTGACACCAGAAATAATGTGCTCTAAGTCAATGAGGTTAGATGCAAGGTTTCAATGTATGGGGAAATATTTTTTTCCAAAAGCACATTAAAGTTTCTGGCCCATTCTTGTTTTTTCTGTGCACCAATACCATCGTCTTACTAATGCTAGTAGGCTTTTAGTCCAACTCCCAACCCTGGTACTGAAGTGGGTGAGCTACATGGGACTTGGTTGCCCTGGCCACTACCTGAGGTTCTGCACAAAGGGTGGAAGTAGTGGGATACTGCAAGCTTGCAGCCCCTCTCCTAGAGGGACAACTCTAACCCTACAATTTGTCAGGGGATAAACATCACTGATCAGCTCAGACCAGTTGAACCCATTTAACCCCACAGGCAAGACACCACCAGGAAATTAACTTGAAGCAGAAACAGAAAACTGGAAGAAGCAAAACAATGTTCTGAGTCCATCTGAGAACATATTTTGAAACATACTTTCAGAGGAAAGACAGGAATCCAATAAAAAACGAATTGTGCAGTTGAGCAACAGCCCTCGACTGCTCATGCCCTGAGACAGGGAGGAGACACAGTACAATGGAATGAACTATGCCTGTAGAAGGGAATCCAAGATGGGGGAAACACTGTGCCATGAAAATTTTGAACCACTATTTGACACCAATAGATTCATTAACTAATGTGGAGGGTGTCAGCTGGGAAAAATGTGGAGGAACAACCATGCTAACCAAAACAAAACCTTAGTGGTCCCAGCAAATCACTAGCAGATGAGTCAACGGCATATATCTCGCAAATACTATGAAAGTGGGTTCAAGAGCCCAGCAATTGGGGGGATTGCACCCAGAGTAGCAGAGGCACAAGCAGTTTGAATACAGCAGGACTTGTTTGCTTGCATGTACACACTCAAAAGAAACATCTGTGCCCATCTACTGAAAAAAGTCACAAGCTACCATTGCCATTATAATGAGTTCATGAAGTAGTGGGGAAAGCAGGCAGCTTTGTTTTGTTGCTCTTGAAAGAAAGAAGACATCAGTGAATTAACCATTTACCGCCATTCTCTCATTTGGGGTTTTGTAATTGGCTACAACCATTTGCAACATTACTTTACCACAAAAGTAACCTGTACAACATAATCTCGAGAAAAAACCAGTCAACTCAGTGAATGCATTTTTAGCTTTGAGTAATAAAAACACGTTTTGAATTTTTTACTTGGTGACCTTATCTGTAAGGGGCAAAAGCGTCCTTATATTGTGAAACGTGTTTCTATTTAAAATAAAGCTTATCTGATATGGTTTTATTAGACACAGAAGAATTGGGTTCATCCTATTTGCCAAACGTTAAGGGTATAGCTCTGCATCACAATTTATAAGTGTGATATGGCCTATATGATGCACAATGTTTGGGGTTCTTGTGTGCTTTTTGGAAGGTTCGTAATTTCTGAGAAATTCCACAAACCTGCTCATTTTTCCTAACTTTATAATGTGTAGAATAACTTGATCAGAATTAGTGTTATGCGCAAAGATATTTCAGAATAGTGCCAGGACCCAATAAAGACCCTGGATTTCATTGGGTTTAAGTTTCTTGAATGCAAGTAGAGGTCAGACGCTTGAGAGGCATCTCCAAACAAAGTGTTGGTATTCCAAAATTCCAGGGAGTTCAATCCTGTCAAATTAGTTCTGCTCTACCTAAATGGTCTTCCTATTGATACTTTGGGATACCATTAATCCCCCAATACTGTCTCAGATTCTGTTTGAGGGCTCACTGATTATCTGCATCTCTGAGAATGTGATCCTCTAGTCGTCACACTCATGGGACCCTCCTATTTTCCCTGTTCTCAGCAAAGCTTACCAGACAAACATGATTAGAGTGAGCTAATAGTCCAGTTTGATCAGTTGACAAAACACAAGAATGTGGTCTGTATGGAAGTAAATTAACAAGGGGGGTCCTGGGAGTCCCTCTGCCAAACATTAGTCCTGGTTACGAGAGACGTACCCAGAGTCTTTCGCTCACTATCTTTCACAGAGAAGAAATATCCCAAACATATCAGTCTTTGTCCCGCCCTGGAGCAGTCCAGCACCAAAATGCTAGGCAATTCTCCTCTGAACAAGAATACCAACAGCAACCCAGGCACGTGTTTGGGTCTGGTTGGACCTCATCAGTCGGGTGGAGCTGTGTTTCTCTAGTAATAGTGAGCAAGGGGTACACGTCTGGATTTCACATGTAACTTTTGGTTAGACCCAAATTTACTTAAATATGAAAATTAACAAGGGGGATCCTGGGAGTCCCTCTGCCAGGACCCTCTTGTTAATTTGGAAGTAAATACAAAGAACATGTCAATTCAATATATATCCCATATCTGAAGAGTCTGCATGAGTCCAATTGTCTACAACAACAATAATTTGTAATGTATCCACTAACCTCCGAGACATCACCCTATACACTTCTCAGAGACATTTGTGGACGTTTCCTTAAGTGAGTCAATAACAAATTAAAAACATCCCTTTACAAATGATCTCTCCCCTAATATAGTATTCAAGTGTTTGAAGAACTTCTATAAGAAATGCTTATTGATCCTGATTAGGTGCATAAACGGTTCATGAATGTGGTGAAGGCAAGTGGTCTGCTTGTGGGACTGCTGCTGAGTCTTTTGTTCATTGCTCATACTCGAGGACGAACCACAACTCATTCCTACAAAACCGTTGACACAGAGTGGAGCACAGCACAGTTCGTGAACGTGGTGAAGGCAAGTGGTCTGCATGCGGTCCGCTTGGACGACATAGGGGGAGGAGTGAGCTTCCCAATCCTGCAACTTGATTGGTGACACTATCAAAGAGACGGTGCAGCTTAACATCTCCTCTTCCACTTAAGGTGAGCAGAAATACACACATTCTTAATTGCTGCATGTACTAAAAGTCCAGGACAGCCCCATAGTACAGCGATATCAATCCTCATTTTATCCCCCTAGCTCCCCCTTTTTTTCTCACCACGATGCCCCGAAAAGTACAAAATCGCGTCAAAGCTCATGCCACTCACTCTAAAAAACCTTATGGGCTGCAATCTGAAAAAAACATTGTCAAACCCATTTGTGATATTGAGTGGGCAACCTATTACTGAAAAGGAAAGCCGTCTAGCTACTAACATTACCTCCACATGGGCAACCGATAACCGTAATCACACTCTGATGGCATATTTTCCAGTCAAAATAATAAGAAATCCAAGAGGCCGCAGCGGCCATCACAGATGGGTATGCAGAGGATGCTTCACCTAGTACTGCTACTCAAAAAGATTGTCAGCAAACCCCAATCTGCTTTACGACACAAATAATGATTCGACTCTATCAGAGACTGTTAACAACCATAGCTTACATGAGAACTCTGACTGTGAATCTAATAACTGTGGGTTGCAATTTGCCATTAAGATTTTGTTGAAACTCTGAGTCAATGCACAAGGACATAAAAAAAGAAAGGAGACACCATCTCTCAACTGCATAAGATAATGGCTGAGCAAAAGATTGCTGTCCCTCATGGTACCTCCCTGGCCGAGCTCATTAACCTGTCAATGCCCCTCCAACCTCCTGGCAACAGCCAGATAGCCAATACAAACCCACATAAAAACAATGAGGCAGAAGCAAACTAGCTGATAAACTATCCTTCCCGAAAACAGCAAAGGCTGATAAAGAGGCTCCAGGTGAGGGCGCTTAAGTCAACAAAGATCAGAATTCCCCAGCCAACTTCCCCTGAAATACAGTTTCGTAACTCTACAGTCAGATAAAACACAAATATGAAATCCAAGAAGGAGCGGAAACGAGCATCATGCCACAAGAGGAGGTCTGCCCAGAATGTTTGGTCTTTAAACAGTTGCCTAGTAAGGGAGGATTACCATAAACAAACCACCTCTAAAGCACAGCTAGCCCTTTCTAATAGAGGAAACAGAACAGAAAGTCCACTGAAGACAAGAAGTACAATGAAGCTGTCATTCTTAAGACCTTTCACACTGTGATGAACAATTCAATCTTAGCAGTGCGAAAATTGTGGACCCGGACACTAAAGTCCTCATTATAGGACTGACAAAAGAAGCTTGAGCTAATCGAAATTTAAATTGTTCAGCACTCATGGTTTAATCTAACCAAGTTCCTTCATTGAGGATACTAAATTCAGATGATTTTGACTTCATAGAACCTCTCTGCTCCCTAATGCCCGAAATGTAAAAGAACAAAGACATCTCTAATGTAAATACAGTGCCAGATATGTGAGTGAAGTATGATGATGCCAAGGGCTGGTAATGGCTGCAAAGAGTCCTCCCCAAAATTATGCCTAACCATTGAAGGTGTCAGTTTTAAGCTGGAACACTCAGGGGTTCAACCACTGGTTACATACTGGCGGGTCCCAGGAACTACTAACAGGGTATGAAATATTCACATTACAAGAGACATGGGTTACATTTAATATTGAGGTAGATGGCTATGTTATGTATCAACTAGAGGCTACTGAAGGAAGTGCAGGTCGCCCAGGGCGCAGGCTCCTGTGGGTGTTGGATCTTAACACAAATCTGATTTCCTCAACTGCTCCTGGTGGCAATGTTCTGGCAGGAGAGATCTGTGGATAGGGGGAGGAGAACAGCAGTGCATGTTAATTGTAAACATTTACGACCATCCTAACACAAGTGCAACAGAGGAAGTGTTTGACAGCCTTGGCCAAATCTTGACCTTCCTGCTACTAATCCAATTATTGTCTGTGGAGATTGGAATGCCAAGTGTGTGGTCGAGGCAGGGGGTGTGCTGTAGAAAAATGTGGCTGAATTCTGTGATATACCTTACCAAATCTCTAATGATGAGGTTAAGCAATGGCATTGCTATCTACAGGTATGGAGAATGTCCTAGTTTAATGGACGGAGTGTGGGAGACTGTCCCGGTGAACCTACCTGGTCAGTAGGTGTGAAAAAAGACACCTTGGATTACTTTGCTGGTAACAACTGTTTCTTGGAGCAAGTGACCTCTCTGAAGGCAGTTTTTTGTTAATTTAGTGACTATGCAATGCTCTCCCTGGACCTTGATGAGAATACCAGTGATAATGGTGCCCATATGTGCAGTGACCTGATGCCCAAGCACGCAGGAAATCGTGTTAGTTGGAACCAGATCAAAATAACAAAATCATGTGCCACGGTTTTTCAACAGGGAGGATTTGATTGGAGAAGTCTCAAGGGTAAAAACACCAAAGAAATCGAAGATTGGCTCTATCAGCTGGCACACACTACCCAGGAATGTCCCAGAAAGCCTATATTTACTAGTAACATTAGGCCAAGTAAAGTACTTTATCTAGAGATTCATGAGCGCAAGCGCAAAAACGCAGGGCCATTCAGGCTTTAATAGCACAAGGTAAGCCTTATGATACTTCGCTGACGATGTATTGCAAACTCACAACCATAAAAAGAGAATACCGATCCTGGTAAAAACATCACCAGCTCCTGATTCAAAAGTCAGAGGTGCAGCGATTTGTCCAAGTCCTAAAAATACGAGATACAAGAGAAATATGGAAACACATGGGCCATAGCCAGTGTTGTAAAGTTAAACAAGATCATAAACCCGATATCAGGGGCTGAATGGACTATTTACATCACTTCCACATTTCTGACCCTTTAGCCCATCAAGGAATTGCTAGAACAGAAGTGAAATGGCCACTGATTATGAGTTGGAAGACACTGGTGACTCCTATGAAAAAAAAAAAAAAATACATCAAGAGCACCAGGCCCTAATGGCTTGGCAAATGCAGCTCTCAAGAGCAACTCTGTAAATTGGGCACATGTCTTGCTTATTCTGTTTTCTAGAGTGTGCAGAGAAAGAAGGGTACTGACCTCATGGCAGCAGTCTGTCCTTGTCCCTATTTACAAGAAAGGAGCTGGGACAAATGTCAACAACTGCAGACTACTGCCCATGTGGGACGTTACAGGTTAACTCTTTGCTACACTAGTATTGAAAGAGCTACAGAAATGGGTGGATGCTAACAACATAATCAACCCATCTGAGACTGACTTTTGGCCAGCATTGGGGTCAGAGTTTTGGACTCCTTGACACAGAGTACTCATAGTAAGACAGATACCACACTGTATGTAGCATTTCTGGACTTTAGAAGTGCATTTGACCAAGTGAATTGGGATATACTTTGGTCTAAATTTAGGAAAGTGAAATGCCCTGGTTGACTTGTGCACATCTTGATACTCCTCTATAATGACAAGAGGGCAAGGGTGAGGCTATATAATCATTGAACAGTTACAACAGCAATACATATAAACCAGGGAGTCAAACAAGAGTGCGTATTTGCTCCCCTGCTGTTTAAGATGACCAAGTTGACCTTATATCATGTCTGCTCAGTAAAGCAAATTGTCCTCTAAAGATAGGTGAGCAACCAATGTTAGGCATGCTGTAAGCTGGCAACCTGGTCTTGTTTGACTGCACCTTAACTGGCATGAGAAACATGCTGAACTAACTTGCAGTCATAAACCTGGAATAGACTAGCATTATAGTAATATCAAGAAAGAAGGTCAATAGGATAAGGATTGACACACTGCTTGGCATTATCAGCTATGCTCAGTCTTATCCTTATTTGTGATTTCTGATAAATTCAGTGCCTGATTATTGTCACATAATCAACAATAAAAGCAAAAGAGCGAAGCAACATATCAGGCATGCAAGTTCGCTAAAAATCATGTCGGATACTCCACAGCTGGCATCATTATGCTGTACAGACAGTGCTTTGTACTGGCAGTACTTTACGGCATAGAGGCCCTCGCCATGCAGGACAACTCTTGGCATGGTTCACCTCTCTCATCTAAAATCATTCCCATACCCTGAACCTCAAGCGTCAGAAGTTGCGAAACAGAATTTCAGATATCATACAAGCTTTTTAACTGCTGAGGGATCAAATATAACTGATCATGAGAAAATAAGGAAATAAGATTAACATTTCTCCCCATGCCCACTGTGACATATTTTTGAAAGTATCACGTGCAAAGAGTGCATTAGTTTCTGAATTGTCAGTCACCAATCAAATAATTTCTCTTGATATCTCATCTTCCTGCGTACTCTCTGTCCATGGGCCTCTTTCTTGTGATCTTGGTCCATTGTCTAAACATATGGATCCCAGAAAAGTTATTACTCTACCTGACATATCAAACCTGGAAAATCCCCAATAATACAACATTCCTGCCTTCAGTTTTAAGCAAAAATATAGGAAAGTTTTAAACATTGTGTCATGGTCACGTTGATAACCATCAATCTCAAACCAATATCACATTCACCTTGTGATTCCAGGTGCAAAGGTCATCTCTGCCACTTATGGTGTCAAGGGCAAGCCAGCCATTTGCATGTACACTTAAAATGTTTTGAAGTGTTGCCATTAAAGTGAGTTACTTGATGACTCCCCCTCCGCCCGGTGAACATCTCACTGCTGAGTGATTGGAGCTCTCTGTCTTTTGCTTTCCTGTGTTTAGTTGTATTTGAGGTACCCACTCCTCTACCAATTGAATAATTGTGTCCTTATTTTCAACATTACTGTACAATCTGAAAGGGAGAGACATTTATTTTGATGGTTGTACCAAGGTGAGGAAGTTCACATGGTTTAGATCTCCATTAAGAGTTAGTGTGGTTGGAGAAACATAATTTAATTTTTGAATCTCACTGTCCATGAATGGCGTTTTACTCTTTTTTCCTACAGTTGCCATTATCTTCTCCTTAAATGCACAATTGTGGAGCTTAACAAGCTGATTTCCTGGTGCAACTGACTTTTCTGTGTGTGGGTTGCCTACCATATGCACCATGGTTATGCAGATCTTTGATACCAGGGTCCTCCGATTATAAATTGCAGAACAGAGCCTGGACATAGCTGGTAACAGCTTGTAGCTCTGAGCCTTCCTTAAGGTGCGTGATGCGGTCATTCTTGCAATGCAAGTGGTTTTCAAAGTCCCCATATTTGTTTTGGTGGTCACCATAAGCTTGAGTCCAACTACTACACCATTGCCAGATAGTTTTTTGGTCTGAATGACTTGAGCCCCAAGATCAAAAACAATAGTGTCCGAACTGCTGTAAATTTGATTGTAAATATTTATAAATAATAATTTCAATATTGAGTGTATCTTAACGATATCACTTAAACAACAAATTAGTGGCTGTATCATACTCTGAAAGCAATCGGGATAATCTCATGATAAAAAACAGAATTTATTTCTGTGAAAATTATGTTTCAACAACAAGCATAATGATGAATAGATAAAACAGTCTTGCAATTATTAAATAAGTCTGAAGTTAAGCATGTTTATGAAATGAAACGTACACGTAGGCAGACCTGTTAAAAAATTTGCAAACTAAATTTCAATCTTACACAGCTTTGTTTGTATACAATTATACATTTAGTAATCAGAGTGTTGGCTGAATACAAGTTATTACCTGGAATAGGTATTTCTTTACAATTTATGTTGTTTTTTACTGTATCCAAGTTAGATGCAGACACTGTTTCTTTCTGTTTTTTCACTTTACTGTCACTAGCAATTGACTGTTTAGACCCATTGGGCCTCATTCCGAGTATGGCGGTAAGGGATAGCGGCCACCGGTAACGAGACTGGTGGCGGTAATCCCTTACCGCCATACTCCGAGTTCCCTCTGCGCCCTCGCCCTTAACGCCTGCTTTGAGCAGGTGTTAAAGTCGAGGGCGCAAAGGGGCCTCCAAGCCAATAACGGTGACCGTAATGAACGGTCACCGTTATTTGCATCTTCCCCATTCCCATTGAGCCCTATGGGGGCTCATTTGAGAATGGGGAAGAGCCTTGGTGAATGGGGAATTACCGCCCCGCCAACCTTGGAATGGGGCGGTGATTCCGCCATCCACCAAGGCGCTGCCGTTCCGGGTACGGCTTCAACCAAGGCGTTAATAGCGCCATTGGTTAGCGCCGTACTCGGAATGAGGCCCCTTGTCTCTAGGTTTACCGTCTTATTGCTTAACTTCCGACTTGTTTAATAATTGCAAGACTGTTTTATCTATTCATCATTATGCTTTTTGTTGAAACATAATCTTTACGGAAATAAATTCAGTTTTTTATCATGAGATTATATCAATTTCTTTCAGAGTCTGATACAGCCAGTTAAGATACACTCAATATTGAAATTATTATTTATAAATATTTACAATCAAATTTACAGCAGTTCGGACGTTAGTGTTTTTGATTAGTTGCAGTCCCACTCCACTACTGTATTTGGGACACTCCCCCCTCTTTTGTCTTTGAGCCCCAAGATGTCAATTTCCTTCCAATTTCCACGATATTCATTGAACGATCTGCCCTTAAGACCTGAATTTCATTGCAGATTTTAGATATGAGATCATCTTTAAGAGCATAACATGAAACTTCATAGATCTGTGTTGTGTGGGTTTCATCCATTGTGCTCTGTGCTATCCCCCCATCTGGGAGACAAATGGTGTGGACTGACTGCAGTTAGGATTGGCAGGTGACACTGGAAAGTTGGAAATAGCTTGGGGTTGTTTTCCCAAAGCCTTGGAATGCCCCTGCACAACCTTTCATTAATTTCCTCAAGGACATTGATCATGGTAGGGACCAGCAGATGTGAGCAAACAGTGTGAGTGTGCACGATCCCCTAGGTACCAACCACAGGCATCTGTAGGCTGGGCAAAGAATCTCATTGATCTAGAAGCAAGTATTTTACAAGCTGTATCATCAACAGGTCCCTGCCCTACAGAAGACCATAAGATCAGATGAGTGTAATTCCTGTGCAGCATTTCAATATATGTGAGCCAATCATTATCTGTTGCGAGGACCTCTGGAGCTTTGGCATCAGTGCCACGGCCCTACCAGTGTCTTCAATTTTCTCTCCCATCCCCTGTGCATCAATCTTATTTTATCTCCACAGCTGCTCATATTTACTTAGTTTAGCCAGCAAGCACAGGGAGGGGTTGCAGAGGATTATGCCTTGTTCAAGCGGTAACATGTTGACTGGAACTTCCTGCGCCACAATCAAAGCTCAGGGCCCCAAAGGCCCGACAATCAGTGTTCCAACACCAAGGAGATCCCTGCCATAGCCAGACCTCTCAAAGTTATGTGCTGTGGAGCAAGGCCCCAGTGAGGGGCAGAGGGTGGGTAATCCTACCGTAAGTTTCCCTTGATCCATGATGGTCCTGCCAGTTCTCTCCACCACAATATTCAATCCTTTAAATTTCATTTGAGCTCTGATGTGGAGGCGACATCCATCTCTCACAGCAAAATCATTTATCCATAATGCATGGATAACTCCTGCTGGCCCTGCTTACTTCTTCAGAGCTATGGTTTGCTGGGGAGTTTGCAGTACCATTTTTGCACCCTCTCTGCCCAAGGCTCCCCACACGCATCAAATGCTCCGATTCACTGCCACGCTCTCCACTGGGGAACAGACAGCGAGGGGTTTCATCACACTCTAAATTCTCAGTCATGCCCACAAAACTAGCTATTTTTATGCAATGTTACGCAATTCCTTTCAAATTCTTGTGATTCATTATTTTAAAATGTCATGGCATTGTAAATACGCATGAGTACGCAGAAGAGGCTTGGCCTTTCTCACTATTTCACTTACTGTTTGAAAGATCACGACTCATCACTGGATCCCTCCCCGCCCCCCCAGGGCAGCATTGTAGAATATGGCCTTATCTGTGAATGCATTCGTCAGTGCAGGATTGATCCCAATTTGGAGCAGAGTAATGGTCCACTAAAGAGTATACACATTATTACATGAGGAAGAATAAGCATTGCCTGCATTTGGTGGTAGATATGCCGCCTTCCTCCCAATCAGGCAAAGTAGAATTTACATCTTGCTCATCATGCAGTATAGCCACGACTACCTGCCACACATATGGCAGCATTCAAAACCCACCAACTATGACAACCATTGTGATTTATGCAATTGCAATTCTACCCCTGATCAGGCGCTAATGGAATGACCACCACCATCAGGCAGCATATGACCGAATCCTCCTTGCCCCCAATAGACAATATAATACCCTGCGTATTCATGGGAATAACAACCAATACCAGGTTATTTTGTTATGACCTCCCCTCATGCTTCATAGGTATGAATTCTAATGCAGTGTATGTATGAGCCCACCCAGCTGCGTAGGAATGACCCAAATAGTTAGTCTAGATCACAGGATTTGAAAACCTACCCGAGGATTTATCAATATCCTGGAAGTAATGTGATAGTGGCATGTGGTTAATTCTGGGAGCACTGTGAAAGAGGTGTGTGGAAAGGTCTGTGCAACGCCCTGAGGAAAGTTGAAAGCGGCATAGAATGATGTTTGCACAGCAATCTCAATGTAAGGATGGACCAAGGTCATCGGCCAAAGTACAGTGGCATTGAACAATCCTCTGAGCAAATGTGAAATAGAAAAGGGGCAATATTCAGAGAAAAATTCAAAGGGGAATGCAGTGGCATTCTCAAGCCAGCGCTAAAGTGACATATAACAGTCTACTTGGAGAAAGAGCAAGTCGCATGTTCATAATTGCGAAATTAGCATGGCAATGACTCATGCTCATTTTCTGGAGTATCATGTCAAACTGGGTTTTTCATTTTCTGGGGTGTAACTAAAATTGATACACAAGTATTCTGGGGGAATTGCAGAAAGTAACATGTCAATAGGCATGCTTGGAACAAAACAAAAAATTGCAATCCTTGATCGTGTGTGCTTCACGCCCCTACCATCCTCGGCTGGCTAGCACCCACGTGCCCTCTTCGTGTCCCCTGCTCCCCTGCAGGTTCCCCCTCCCCCTGTTCCCCTCCCAGACCGTGTTGCTACGCTGTGCTGCTCTGTTTTCTTCTTCTAGGCCCCCCTTTTCTTGATTGTGCTGTTCCAGCATCTGCTATCTTTGGCTGCTGTTATTTGTACTGCCTACCTCCATTTGTTTTTCACTCTTCTCTGTAGGTTCCCATCGTTCTGTTCTTGCCCCTCCTCCCTCTCTGCCTGGTTGTTCCCTGCTGTGTCCTTTATCTTTCAGGTTCCCTCATACTTACGCTGTTAATTGGTTTTGTTCATACCTGCTTGACTGCTCTTCTTCATTGCCTCTTCGAGCCCATTGTGCATTTTACAATTTTGTTATTGTCTCGTTTGTCTCTCACCTTCTTGCACCCCTCCTCTTGTGCCTGCCCCTAGTGGCTCCCCCTTCCGTACCTTGTTCCCCCACCCATCACCTTCCTCTCCACCGCTTTCTCCCCTTTCCCCTCCCTCTGCATCCTCTATGGAGCTCTCTGTTTCTTCTATCTTCTCTAACTGCTTCTCTATTGACTATCCTGTCCTTCTCACTAAGTCTGGTAGGAAGAAGTTCAAAAAGAGCATCCTGGTCTTGAACCCAGGCCTCACTATTGCTGATACCTATACCAGCGCTTCCTCCAGATAGACCCTCACCACCATCCTCTTTGTCGTTCCCTCGCCAGACCTGTGGACTCCACATAGGGTCTCTGTGCTACCTCCTTTGTCCTCCTTTCCCATTAATGGTGGCACCCAGTGGGAGGGCCTCCTGGCCCCCTTCCACTCCTCTAAGATCATCATTAATGTTTACCTAAATGGCACTGTCTTGGTCCAAGACCCTCGGGCCAACCTCCTCCTCTTTGATAGGCGCTTCCCGCGCCTTATCAACTTCCTTTCTTCTCCTGCTGTCCCTTCTTTCTCCCTCTGACTTCCTTGTCTCCTTCCTCTGCCACCTCTCTGGCACCTTCATCTTGCTCCTTGGCTACCTTGCCTCCTTCTTCTGTTACCTCTCTGCCACCTTGATCCTCTTTGGCTACATTTCCCTCCCCTCCTTCCTATTCTGCCCTCCCTCTGGCTCTTTCTAAAATTCAGCTGGGAGTCCTGTGACCTGCACTCCTCCCCAGAAGTTTTTCAAGGGTGAAAAACTTCTCCATATTGCCACTCTCAATTCTCACTCAGCTGTCAAACACTCCTCTGACATCCGCCGTCTCCTGGAAAAACTCGATCATGATGTGCTTGGTCTCACCGAGACATGGTTTACGGCCAGATCTGTCACACGTTTTGACACTGTCCTCCCTGTTTGCTACACAATCCTCTCTGCGCAAACTCAACCATCCCAGAGAGGGTGTAGCTTGATCTTCCCAGAGTGGATCCCTGCCTCTATCATTCCTATGCAGGCCTACTCCTCCTTCGAATGCCTGGTCTGCAGGCTCTCTCTCTCCTGGCCACTCTCTCACTGTGGCTACTATCTACCCGCCACCTGGTCAGGTAACCTCCTTCCTCTCCATGTTGGCTGACCACTCCTCATCCCTCCTGTCCTCAACCACTCAACTCCTCCTCCTCAGAGACCTCAACATCAACCTGTATGCATTCTGTACCTCCTCTGGACTCCTTTGCAACCTCTGCGACTCTCTTTCTCACTCTATTCTTCCCTCTGGCCCAACTCTCTCTGCAGGGCACACCCTGGATGTTCTTATCTCCTCAGACCTCCCCCTCTCTATCCCTCTCACCACTCCTCTCTCCTCAAGTAACCACTTTCTCCTCTCCTCTCATCTTTCACTCTCTACCCCTCAGGCCGAGCCAACCCGTACACTGCCATCCACCTTCCTGGGCATCCGACCCATGAAGCGTGTGTCAGCTGAGGCATTCACTGTGATTTTCTTTCCCCCTCCTGCCCCTCTGGCTGACTCACACCCTGGAACAGCCATTTCCAACCTCTATTCTTCTATCTCTGACACTCTTGATGTACTCGCCCCTGTCATGAGGATCCGCTTGAAGCCCAAAGCCAAGTGCAACCCTTGGTATGACTCGGACCTTGTCAGCCTTAAACACAAGTGTTTGGTGGCTAAGAGAAAATGGCTTGCATCTTGTGCATCCTCTGACAAACTGGCCTGCCGCCAGCTCCAAAGGCAGTACTGACTCTCTGTCCACACTAAGAAGATAGCCCACATCCAAGCCAGCATCTCTCTGGCATCTAACAAATCGGCTGAAGTCTTTAAAATCTGCAAGGAGCTGCCAATCTTGCTCAGTTCCTACTACTCTTGTCCCCTTCCAGGCCCTCTGCACAGCCTTGGCATCAGATTTTATGTCTAAAACTCAGGACATCCTGTCCACCTTCTCTTTCTCTCCTCCTTCTTCCTTTACTTTCTCCTCTACCTCTGGCCTCCCTGTGGCCACCTCCCATCCTACATTCTCTTCCTTTGCTTTGTTCACCCCTGACGAGGTTTCTAGACAAAACCGATCTATGAAAGTCTCATCAGAACAAGTTCTTCGCTGTTCATCCAAAACAATCAAGGACCACATTGACACCCTTGCTCAAGCCTTGGCCACATTTTGCAATCACTCTTTCACCACTAGAACCTTTTCTTCTGCCCTGAAGCACTCACTTGTGCACCCTCTTCTTAAGAAACCCTCAGTTGATCCCTCCTTATTGGCTAACTATCGTGCAATCTCCATTGATCCTTTCCTGGGCAAACTCTTGGAAAAGCTGGCCATCTCCCAGCATAATCTTCACACCGAATCGGTTGGTTGCCTTCATGACCATCAGTCTGGCTTCAGAGCAGCCAGAATCACGGAAACTGCTCTCCTGAACATCCGTGAAGACCTGCTCCCTAACCTTGATGCTAACCACCCCCCTGTTCTCATCCTACTCAATCTCTCTTCTGCTTTTGACACGGTCAACAATGCCATTCTGCTCAACCAGCTCTGTGATAACAGGGTATCACTGATCAGGCCTGGCTGACCTCTTTCCTCTCTAACCAACCCTCCGAGGTCCAACTTGGGTCCTTCCTCTCTGCTATCTCACTCTCTTCATGTGGTGTCCCCCAGGGGTCAAATCTGTCTCCCTGGCAGTTTAACCAATACCTGGCACCTTGCCAGCACTGCATTGCTGTCTCTGCTCCTATTTTCAGTGCTATGTGAATGACAGTCAGCTGGCTTTCAGGCACCCCTCAGCTGCCTCTTCTCCCTCCCTCATCCCGGATTGCTTGTCTGCAATCCAGGAGTGGTGTGCCACCAATGATCTCTATCTTAATGCCAGTAAGATGGAGATCCTCCTCATTGGCACACCTGCACCTTCCTTTCCTGTCACTCTCTGTCCACTGTAACTCATCCAGAACAGGACTGCAACACTTGTCCTTGGCTCAAGCGCAGGGATCTTATCTGTCTAGCCTTGAAATATCTCCATTGGCTGCAAGTGGCAGCAAGGATCAAGTTCAAGACCCTTCCTCCACCTCCAACTCCTTGAGGGTCAGTTGCTTCTCCAAGCAACAAGTTGGGGCAGATCCCTTTCTTCGGATGGCGCCTCCCTTTGGAGCAGCCTCCCTGCCTCTCTGAAACTTGAGCTGAACCATCTCTGTTTTCGGAAGCACCTCAAGCCCGTCCTCTTTGTTTCTGCCTTCTCTCTTCCTCTGCGCTGCTGATCTCCTGTGTGATACTGTACTGGTCACCTTGCTACCCTCAGAACCCGGGCCCAGATCCCTGCACTGTACTACTTGTTGCATTGATTCCATGTCCTGCACTTGCCCACCCCCCCCCCCAGGTGCTTCTCCCCTCCCCGCTCCCCTGCACTTGCATGATATCAATGTCACCAGGCGTAGTAAGATTGTTGTTTTTGTCTTCCCTCTGTGTCCCCTTCCTTGCCTTGTCGCACCTTGAATAACTTGTGTATAGGCGCATTATAAATGCCATATTATATCATATCATATCATATCATATTTACGAGGCATTTTAGGAACTTGTATGGATATGTGTGTAGATGGAGTGAAAGTTGGATAGCAATTTTAAAACTGCTGCGACAATGTAGGAGTAACTGGAGCAGCTTCAACTGATTTGGCAGTGTTGAAATTTGCATATGAAAATGTTCCATTGTTGCTACGGTCGGGTTTCTTGGACATTTTTGGGTGATCCTCACTAAGTTCTAGAATACTGGGGGCCACACTTGTTTCAGGCCTTACTACATTTGGCATACCCTTCTCCAATATGTACTAGGCCCCGTCAGTTATGGTGTTGTTGTTGGATGGCATACTAGTTCAGTTCGTTGCTACAGACTTGTATCAGACCTTGCCTTGGTTGGGAGACCCTTCTGCATAATGCACTATGCCCAGGGAGCTATTGTCTTGCTTCCTTAAATACTGCCACAGAGTTTGTCAGCACTGTTGGACCAGGTGTTTCCTTTGTAGGTCCTCTCAACTTCCCATGTAAATTCTAGTACCACATCCCTCAACTATTTGCCTCATATCTCTTTTCCTCCTTTATGGCTCAAAACGACCTTGCCCACTTCATCTCCCCTCCTTCTTTTCTTCTTCTTCTCTGGGTGATTCTATCTTCTTGCACGTTTACAAATTGCCCTTCTGTATACTGAACTTTTTCTGATTCTCTTTCTCTCTCTTAGACCTTGTAGTATCTGTGGTGCTGCACTCAAGGGTTCTCCTCTCTTACTCTCTCACTTTATATTCTTTAACCATTCATTCAGTTGTTATGTCCTACTCTGTTTCCGCGGCCTTTCTACTCTAACATTTTTTGCGCCCTCGCTCCCCTCTCGGCTCTTTCTAGGGAAATATGTTTCTTTGCTCCTCCTCCCATATACTTCCATGTTCTTGCTCTTCACATCCACTGCTCACTCTCACTGTCTCTATTTTCCCAATATCTGGTTCTCTCTGGCCTTCTCCAATGTCTTAACTCTCTGCTCCTCCCATGTTCTCTCCACCTCCTGCCACCTCCTGCCACCTTCCCTTTGCTCCTTTTCTCTATCCGCCTCCATCGCCTGCCTGTTCTGCCCATCTGCTCTCTCTATATCCTCCCCTGTCTGCTCCTCCCCTCTCTGTCCATCCTGTCACTTTCCCCTCTCATTTGTTCTGCTTGCCTGCTTTGTCTACCTCCACTATCTTTTCTTGTCTGGCCATCCCCTTTCTCTCCATATCCATTGTCCTCAACCTTCTGCTCTGATAATCTCTTCCTGACAATGATGAACCCTTCTCATCACCTTGCACCGCCACCACATTTATTGCATGTGCATATTTAATGGGTCCAGCAACTCACCTACTAGATATCAGAATAAACAATTCTTAACGGCTGCGGTGCGCTGTCCTTTCCATGACAGGATCTGCTGGAAAAATTCAAGCTCCAATTCACAGGTGAAACTGTTTGGGGCTGATGAGCGCCATGCAGCCTCACAAGTTGAGTCATGTTAATGTTGGAATCTAGCTTCTTATCCTTCATGCCACAAATGCTGCCAATTGAATCCTCCATGTATCACTGCTTTCCCAGCTCCACTGACAGTACTCTTCTATAAAGAGAATCCTATGTCTGGGTCCTGCCCAAGAGTCATACAGTGATTGGTATTTTACCTAATGCAGGACCCTATTGATTTTGAAGACAAAACAATCAATCCATAAAAATAGCCTACAGTGTTTCTGCTGCAGGAAATAGATTCTTGGAAGTTTGTTTTGCTTACAGTGATTTTCATGGGACATATATCCTTGCACACCTGGTGTGCAACACCAGGTGTGCAAGTCATGGGGCAAGCAGAATCCACTAGATATCTGAGCTAAGAGATGGCTCCCCCTCAATGAGTCTATATCCCATAGGTCCTACACAGTGGTCTGTCTACTCAGGCCTCCTTCCTTACTTGGGATGTCCTCTATTGGGTCCTAAAGCTTCTTCCAACATTAGGGACCCATATTTCTTCTTAAGCTGTTGATGGGACGGAGATCCTGGGGTTTCTACCCTTATCCTCCTACTTTTCAGGCCAGATATGCACACCCACCATGTTTAACTATGTATTTATTTATATATTTATTTATGTATGTATTTATGTATTTGTTTATTTATAATGCACCTATACAGCCAACTGGCGTTCCAAGGCACATAAAAACAAGGGAAGTGGAGTAACAGGGAGAAAAACAAAGCAATAACGTCCTACTAGATCCTGAGAAATTCAGAACATGCAAGTGCTGTAACAGAAATGGAGGGGAAGGAAGGGGAGGAGAAAGAAGGGGAGGAAAAAAGGGAAATATACAAACAATAATGTCCTTACTAGGTCCTGAGACATTTCTGAATGTGCAAGTGCAATAACAGAGGACAGGGGAGGGTAGAGAAGGGGAAGTGGGAGGTCGGGGATGAGCAGGGAAGAAGACAAAATGTAATGTTCCTACTCAGTCATGAGACAATTTGGAGCATGAAATGCAATTACAGAAGAGGGGAGAGGGGGAGGAGGGGAAGACAAATAGTAAAGTTCCTACTAGGTTATGAGACAATTTTGAGTGTACGAGTGTGGTAACAGTGATTAGGGGAGGAGGAGAATTGCAGGTCGGGGAGGAAGGGTAATGTACAGGTGGTAGGCAAGAGAAGGGAACAGAAAGTGCAAGTGAATAGCTTCATTTGCACTTATGAGGAGAGGGTGCACAAGGGAGTGCTACTGGAGAAGCGAGAAGGAGCATACTGGCAAAGAGTGAAAGCAGAGTCCGCCAAGGCTGGTGCAGCAGAGGCAAGTTTGCCCTAGAACTTTTATGGGGAGCAGGGGGACACCAATTTGATTAGACTCTCTCAGATCATCATCAACCAGAGACCTCACCTGGTGATATGGGATAGAGCAAGGAGAGCAGGGGGGGAGGTGAGTGGGTGCCAAGGGAGGCTTGAAAGCGAGTGAGGGAGAAGCATGAAGCAGCTTAAACACATCGGCAATGCAACCATCTAGACTCAAGTGTCCAGGATAAATGGAAAAACCTAAGTTTCAACATACTGCAGAAAAGCAAAAAACACTAAC
The DNA here is from genome assembly GCF_040938575.1 of Ambystoma mexicanum. Taxonomy (NCBI): domain Eukaryota; kingdom Metazoa; phylum Chordata; class Amphibia; order Caudata; family Ambystomatidae; genus Ambystoma; species Ambystoma mexicanum. The sequence continues at coordinate 444,566,888 of NC_090926.1, forward strand.
ATGTGAATTTCCTGGTGAGGAGAAAAAGGCCTAGGTTTCAACAAACAGCAGAAAAGCAAAACGCCAAGATGCCAATTTCCTGGCAGGGCCTGAGTGCCCGAGATGCACAACAAACAAAAATGGGCAACATACAGCAGATGAAGCATTGGTAAAGAAGTAATAAGAGAGGTGGGGCAGTTTAATAGGACGCAGTAATGGCTGTTACGCCTGACCTTTCTTAACTTGTTGGTCGCTGCTTGTTGATAGCTGCACGCATGCTCCACCGGAAAACACAGGCAAACACAGCCTGGAGCTGCTACTTCAGGAGCTGCTCTTTGCCTCTGGACCCTTCACTGTGGGGGCTGCATGGGCAGTGGGGCTGACCTGTGGGCTGAGCTTCGAGGAGGTTGGCAGCCAATGGGGGCAGGGAGTGAGCTGTAGGGAGGGAAAGAAACACACAGCAGGGAAAGCGGCCAGAGAAGGGGACACATGAGTGCAGGAGCACGAAAGGAGGCACAAAAGGACACCAGAAAACACAAAGGATGAAAAGGGGTCAGGGATACAGAAAGGAGAAAAGGGGTCTCTGCTCACCTGCACTCCCAGATGGAGAAAATAAAGACTAGCAAGAACTGCCCCAGGCATGCACTATAGAAATGACTTCCTCCAAACCCCCATCCATTAGTACAATATCGAGATCAAAGGGCAGTGCGGGTTTCACATGCACAAGGCAGAAAAGCAATAATGCTGAACAGGCAGTACAGGGATGTACTGCATCTGGCAGCATGTCTGTGTCCTACCCTTCCTCCACAAGCAGACATTGCAGGAATGAATCCACCAGAATGAAAATGCACAATCCCCATATAGAAAATAACTTCAACAGTTTGTGTAGATCTGACCACCACCAGCCCAGCACACAGTTTTCACATGTCCTGCCCACAATTAATCAGCATATTAATTACCCCAACAGACAACATGAGTATTCAATTGTGGGGTCCCCTGCACCATGAAGTATAGAAAAAAACTCCAGCAGGAAAATCGAACCTGTGAATGACTGTGCATAAACACTAAATGGAATGGGGATAGGCTGAGAGTGCATATGAGCAACATGGAAAGAGTGGAGTTTCCAAGATACACACTATCCTGTGCTTTCATCTTCTAACGTGTCTCATTGTTTCTTCTAGGGATCTGAAACCTGTAGCTCTCCAGATGTTTTGTACTGCAACTCCCATGAACGCTATTCAATTAATAGGTTGGCTCTGGATGATGGGAGTTGTGATCCAAAACATTTGGCGAGCCACAGCATGCACAGCACTAGGGGCACCTTGAGGAATACTTTGTGGGGAAGATCAATAAGAATTGTGTGACAGCTGCAGGCATAACCATGGGGATCAGGACACACAAGAAGGCTGGAATAGTGGCACTAAGAAAGGAATGGGCAATCCACTTTGAAACGGTGAGGTCCTGCATCTGGCCTACCTGTTATAACCAATGCATGTACCACCAGAAGGTGGCACTAATGGGGTGCACATGGAAGTCTGCATTTTGTCTGTGGGTGGGTGAGGAACCTGTTGACCCAATCTTAGAAATGGGGACAAGTGGACAATGCTACTTGTGGGGTCAGTAGTTATTATGTTTATACACTGTTTCTTTGTGAAGAAGATGTCATTAGGCAAAAATCCCTGACAGGCTTTACTGGTCCAGGTAATGCCCGGGCCAGTTGGGATCCACTGTGAAGCCAGGGCTTTAAATTTAGCCCAGGCATTCCCTGCCCCGGTAAAGCCCTCGCCCGGAGGGGTTTATTGCTATTAGCATTTCAGCACGTGGTGCCGAGGATGCAAATAGTTTTATTTTTCAAGTTGAGAAATGGCAGGTTTGGTATTGCTCAACTTGAAAAAACTACAAACCAAGATGGCCAACCTGCAGTAGAGAGAAGGGAACTACACGTAGTCCCTTCTCCTTTTCCATGGCAGCCATTAACAGAACACAGCTGCGCCGGGAACACCAACATTGACCGGTGTGGGACAACATAGCACCAGGTAGGTGGGGTGGGCTGGGGTGGGTGAGGGACATGGACATCTGAGTTGGGGTACTAAGGGAAATGGGAGCGCAGTGCACTCATCTGAACCCCCGGCAAGGAAGATGATGCTCAGAGTGGGGGACTGACCTTATCGTGAAGACCCTTTTCTGAGCCCCTTGATTGGCAGCAAGGCCGCTCTGCCACCCACCCCGGCAGGGACTAATCTGGATTATAATGCACCCAAAGTGATCAGGTGTTCCCAGCTTCAGAGACAAACGTCCAAGCTCAGAATAGTTCTCATCTGCATTGGCTTTGTTTTGCATTTAAGCACATAGAAGTGCAATTAAAGTGAGGTGCTTATAGACACAACAGTGAATGGTTGATGGTTCGCAGTATTGCCCTTTACGAGGTGTGGATGGTGGGTAACTAGAGATAGTATGCTGTGGGAAATAATAAGTACAGGTGATGATAGGGTGAATTTGTTTTCAAGGGTGAATTTTCTTTCACTGTGCTCAGTCTTGATAGTAAGTTTAAAACCCAGATTACATCTGTTTAGGCTCCCATTACTGTACATGTTTTGTAATTTCAGACATCCATTCCAGATGGGGCAAAAAAGGTACAATCATTCTCATTCTACTCAACATGTTCATTAAACAATCTATATGTTGTCTGGTTGCTTTAATATGTGATGTGTGCGTGGTTCAAGTGACCTCGACACAACGTGTGTTTATTGTAATTGATCTTAAACATTTTGAAAGCATATGACTTGACTGCCATAACTCTAAGCCTACTCCAGCCTTCTTTATTCCACCCCAACCTCTGCCACCTCATTTCCAGCACTGTGGAAGGGAAGACGCCTTGCCACCAATTGTTGCTTCACACCCCATGACACATGAAAATGAAAGAAGTGATCCTCTTCTCTGGGTGATGAAATACTCTGTTATGTGTATAATACACGCCAAGTCAAAGTTTACTGTCAGTAGGTAAAGCTCAGGCGATCTACGCCTATCTAAACAAAAGGAAACAGACAACATACTTGAGCTTCCTATCAATCGCCCCAATTAGATAACGTCAATTTTGAATGGCAATGGGTTATCTAGTGTTTCACTGGCACAGCAGTGATTGATGGAAGACAGTGGTGCGTAGGAAGAGTCCAGTGGAACTATGAGAGATCCAGAGATGCTTCCTGGAATACTGTAGGATGAACATATTATTTAAAACAAAAATAAAAAGGATGCTAAGAAGCGCCGGTAGAGTAATTCATTAAAAAAATATAAATGTCATCACTGCAATGCACAGACTGTTGAGAGATGATCATATACATGAATACCTTTTTATTATTCAAATGTTGTAAGTAGCCCAGCCCACGTTAAGCCCGAGTGACCATGTTATGGGCACCAGACTATGGTCTTTTTCACCAAAACAGTTTTCTTGAAATTCTTTTGAGGTTCAGGTAGGGAGTGTGGGTTGTTCTGGGCAAAATGGTGTAAATAGGGCATGCATGTTTTGATTTTGGAACTAGTCGTGTGTTTTGGCCGAAGAAGAGTGTTGCACAGCAGTTGAAGGAATCATTTTTAGTTAAAACACCCTAGACCCAGCCAACGGACCCACCGGGCTGAGGCCGCCAACAGCACCTCACTGCTCCCTTGCACTTTTCCAGCTTCTCCCCAATAACCCCCCTCCCTTCCTCTTTCAGAGCCGCCAGAGCACCAAGGGACCACTCAGGTGGTGATAGTGCTTGGTAAAAATGTCCTTTAACATTAACATTAACATTAAGTGAGAGGTAGAACAGTCATATGTTTGAGATGAGCTAGTGAGTAGAAAAGTAAAGGAAGATTTACTTGAGGTGCAAGAAAACATGTCATATGGATTTGAGTTGTGGGCAACGTGGAAAAGAAAAGTAGCATTTAGTTGAGAGAAATGTAGGACACAGGCTAACTTTTTTGACTTTCTTGTCAGAATGTGGACAGAACCTCCCATAATTATGTGAGTTTAGGCTGTGGTAGAAGGTGAGTAGACTGTGAAATGGTGAAACAAAATTATTGTTTCTTATGAAGAAAAAGTGGAAGGTTTCATTCAGTCACTGTAAATGAATGCACCATCATGTTGTGGAGTATCAGGTTCAGTGGCTGTAAAACAGAACATATATTTTGAGACAGGATGCCAAATGCTTGATGCTAATGTAGACACAGGTCTTACAATTCTGCATATGCAGTAGGAGAATACTCCATGTGTCTGTAACTCCGCATGTTATCATTTTGTGAATGAATACAACATACTTGATAGTAGGATACCCAGTCTTATAATTTGCAATATTAAGGGCCTGTAGATTATTGCGGCATCTTTTTTTTATAGAGGAGACTGCATAAATGTTGTGTGCAGAGAAAAAGTAAAAACAAAAGTCTTTGGAGCCAGGACGGGATCATAGTCAGTGAATGTAAATCAAATTACTGTCTTTTGTCTGATAAGAAAAACTACTCGTTGTTAGTGAATAAGCATTCTCAACATTATTTGGAGACATGATATTATGTTCAGTGATTGTAAATCACTGTGGGAGGAGACAACACATCTTGAATGCAAACTTATCAAAACCACATTAATGTGCCTGTGGGTAGGTATGCAGATAGAGGGCATATTACATCATCCGCAGTACCAGCTGTGTGCCTTTTTTAGACATTAATTGTGTGTGGCAACTTGGAGGCATCAATGCTGCTTTCGGTGGCACATTCAAAAGAGATTGGAGTACAGGCTGTGTTATTGCGGTTGGAATGGGGCAGGAGGTTATGTCTACTGCCTCTTGGGTTGAAAGAGAAAATGTGTATATTGCCTCCCTCGACTGATAATCAAGGAGAAACATCACACAGTTTAAAAGGCATTTTGAATAAAGAGAAAGAGCCCCCAGTGCATAGGAGCACCAAAAAGAGCCTGGGGAAACATCACACAGTGTAGGAGAGCATGGTGATCCACAGGAACCAACACAAGGCATATATGACTAGGATCTGGAAAGTTCCTGGTCTTCTTGGTCTCTCTTCCCCACTCACTTCCAGTGATATGGAACATAATGCTGATAACGAACTGGATAAAAAGTATAACTCATCAGAGTCCGGGCAGAAGTAAGACATGATTCTGGAAAATGCTGATATGCACCACAGAAAGACACAGCCACTGTGACAGAGAAGTGGGTGTGGGAGGCATGGATATTCCTCCACCTGTGAACAGTGTATTTCAAACACATCCTTTAAGACCTGGAAGCGTAAAATCCCAGTGCATGGCAGCCAGACCACCAATGCACCACCACAACGAACACCACATTTCCAGTCAGATGTGCATATTCGGATAAATTCTAACTCATCATGAAAATCCAATCTCTGAGCAAGAAATTTAGCACTGTTTTCCAGTCCTTGAGTAACTTTGGAACCACATCTTTCTGGTTCCATTTGATTTAGCGCCATGCATAGACACGGATTATACACGATAGACATCTACTGCTGCCCTAAATCATCAGCCACTTACTATATTATCTCTGACCCATACTGTCACCCATGAAAACATTGTTCCTGTGCCAACCTCGTTTCAAATATCAAACCCAAGCTCTGCTTCCTGTAACAAAATACCATCTAATCTCTTTGTCAATGTGATGGTGGCATATGAGCGTGGACCAAAGAAAATTCTCAGGTTGCATGTCAGAGTGTAGCTGCTCACTGCTAACATGATGTTCCTGGTGGCTAGGACCGCTTGTTGTATTCCTAACATTAGTTTTCAAGCAAAGCTTTATCAAAGCTGTATGACAATGACATGTTTGTAGTGGGACAGATACAAGATGAGCCACAGGGCCATAAGGTATACTTCACCTTTGAAATGTGGAGTAGTGGAAAGAACACTGACTACATGTCGCCTAACTGCACATGGGGTGACCTTCAATTCCCTTGCAGCCGAGAGGGATCTGCACCCCCTAAGTAATCCTAGATGACAGGAAGTGCATGGAGTTTAGAGCAAGGTCAATTTATCTATGTAAGACTTTGAAGTAAGAGGCCACAGGGAGTTGGCATCTGGGAGTAGTAGGAGGGGGTGGTGGAGCTGTGACAAATGCCAAAGCACACAAACATCTATGAGTTGTTGCTACTGAACATTCGTTGAATATCTGCGATGCCCTAAGAACTGGCAAGCCCACGCATTTACATCTCCTCATGGTGACACATTAAACCAGCAATTGCAAGCCAGTTAAGGAGGTGAATTCTGTGGCTCGCAAGATCACCTCACTCTTCAGCCAGATCTACAATTCAAGATTTCTGCTGCACCAATGCAGGTGTGCAACCAGTTGCCACAGCAAAAACTGAAAACCACAATTGTCAAACCACTTGAATTCTACTTTGCACATGTTTGACCAGCTAAGTGAAAAATGTAATGTCATCAGTGATTATTGCAATATTCATAGCAGATCCTAAAAAATATAAAGAAAGGCAGCTGCTGTAGATACCTGATGTGTGTTACAGCCTGTTGAGGACGCCACCAAGTGTGTTAGCTGCACAGGGCATCAATTAGTGAGGAACAGCAACTGGTGCACCTGCTATAACTCAATATGTCCGATATGACAAAGGCCCATGATTTAGCAATCACGATAGATCCAGCACTGCTGATTGTTAGAAAGGATTTCATATTTGAATGTAATTTTCCCTCCATGTGTCAACCCCCAAACTTTTTGCTGCTGTTTTACACCCTAATCTAACCTTTGCCAGAGAAGCGAAGTCCTCAGCCGCACTCCTCTGGGCTTTCGTTCACTTCTTATGGGAAAACTGACATGCCCTTAAGACAGTCAGTACTGGGAGACTTTGTTTCCCTTAGTCCTTTCCTCATGTTGCAGCTTTTATGTAACATGTAACAAGAGTGCAATGTAACTTACTTTACCGCACCTTTGGGTCTCTAGTCATTCCAAATGCCCTAGAAACTCTTGCTGGACTTATTACGAACTGTGCAGGTGTGTCATGGACAGGACTGGTGGCAGCTATCATTTATCTTATGTTTTGAACCCTTTTTTGCCATTTTATCCGAGCTTACCACGTTTGGCACAAATAGGTGGCCTGCTCCAAAATGGCCATGCCATGAGGTTCTTGTCCTGTCCTTTGGCCATCTTGCCCCCTCACCTTCCCCAGGTCGAGCCAACCTGGGTCAGTCCTTATTTGGTCATGCACTTTCCCACGAAACCCAAAGCTTTTGCGGGCTTCTGCATGCCTTGTGTGTGTGCCTCCAGGATGTGGGCTGGAATGTCTGTTCCCAATACACATCCTGGGTGCCAGAGAGTCTGGAGTGCCCTGAATGCCTGGGACCACTGTGGTGCGTGATTGGTCCACGTATGGAGTGAGTGTTTGTGAGCAGATCACCCATTGGGTCCTCTCCGTTTTGGTGCAAAGGGAATGTTGGATGAGAGTAGGCCGAAAACACCACTACCATGTTGATCTCCTGAGTTTACACGAACAAAGGATAAGGAGCCAAGTATCCTGCAACAAGAAGCCGAGTCGAGGAACCGCTGGTGACCCACTGGAAGGTTTGGCACCCTGAGCCGCTGTCGTCCTGCGAGACCCCTCTGCATCTGATCGTCCTAGAAGGTCTGCGAAGGCGCTTCGACCCACTAGAATAGTGGGACCAACTATTCTCGGCACCGTCATCAAACCCTGCAAGTAAGCCTCTTCGTAAGTATCCCTGGGCCAACCAGTGGGCTGACCAGCTTACGCCGGACGTTTGCGCTGTCATTGCTGCGGTTTCGAGGAAGCCCTCGAAACTTGGAATACTGCTTGCTCTGTGTCCACGGCACCCTCACACCAAATTTCGTACACTTGGCATTCCCAGGTCTGAAGTGAGACGAGTGTGCCCAGACCAGAGTAAACGCGGTTACCTTGTTGCCCTGCTGTGGCAATGACCTGTGCAAGTTCGCTGCACTCGTTACCCTCTTCATCCTGAAGCCTGCTACCGCGGAAACTACACGGTGTCGAGACATCCTGATTGTCGCATTGGAACCTGCCAGTGAAGTGGACTTAACTGGCGAAATCTGGGTTTGCCTGCGTCGGGGACCAGTGAGTAGTCCATACCCCAACCAGTGGACCCTAGCGCAGGAGCCCATTTTTTTTTCAACCACTGTTGCGAAATAGCAACTCTATCCCGCACTCTCAACTTGCCTCCGCCCGCAAGTGGAGGTCCTGCTTGAATAGTGGGGACTTGTTCTTCATCGACTGCATCCACCTTTTTGAGCTGCTAGTGACCCTTGAAGAGAACCTATTTTGTCCAGTGGCACAAGTGTGTGAATGTACTATTGAGCATAAGGCTCCTCTCTTCGTAGGGCTTGGACTGCCTCTTAGTTAGGTGTATTCTTGATGTGGAACTGGGTGTAAAGATTACTTAAACTGCCTGTTTTCCTCCCAATCTAGGTGGTCTACATATTTCGTGCTTCTTAATCTGTTAGACCCCTGTGGTCTTGTATATATATCGTGTTGATTGTGATGTGTTGGTTTTCTTCAGTATTATTGTGATTCTTTGTTATGGTCTATATTACAAAGGCCTTGTAATAAATGTGTCTATATTTTTAATATAACACCTGTCTGGAATAATTTGTAAGTGTCCTTGCTTTGTGTGCTCATTGAGGTCTTTCAGTCACCCTCACCCCTCTTGAGATTGAGGGCCTCATTACACGGATGGTGGTAAGGATTTACCGGTACCGGTAAAATACCGGTACCGGTAAATCCTTACCGCCTTACTACGAGGTCCCTTTGCGGGTTGGGGGATTTTACGCCTGCTTTTTGCAGGCGTTAAAAACCAACCCGCAAAGGGACCCAGGGAGCTAATTACGGTACCGCAATTTGCGGTACCGTAATTAGCACCTTCCCCATTCCCATTATGCCCTATGGGGCAAAAATGGGACTGGGGAAGGGCAATGGTGGAAGGGGGAATTACCGCCCCGCCAACCTTGGAATGGGGCTGTAATTCCCCTTTCCACCAAGGCGGTGCCGGTATTTTACCGGCATGAACCATGGCGCTAATAGCGCCATGGTTCTCCGCCATCCGTGTAATGAGGCCCTTAGTCTTGACAGCCTGCCATAGCTACCCTGATTGGTATGGCTTGTCCAGAGGTTACCCTGTTCCAAGAAACTAGGTTGGCCTTCTGAACCTCTGCCCCTCCAGGTCAGAGTTCAGAAATCCATCTTAACACTGATGAGGGAACACTCACACCCTTGCCTTTGTATCTACAAATAGCATCAATGATATTTCACATTAAATACTCATCCGAGCCTTATTTCTCGACTCATCGTTCAAGATCAAAGTGTGCTTTTCAGCAGTATCAGACCTCAGCAGAACAAGACAGCAGAACAAGACAGAATTAAGATCCAACAGGTGGAAAATTAAAGTGATTGAAGAACATAGTAAGGAAGAAAATGCAACAACCCTTGTTCTCAACACACCATCAGAAATGACAAGAATATGTCTTAGAAAATACAGCAAATGCCATCTGTGATGGTGTTCGAAACTGAGCTTTTTGGTTTTTTTTCTATGCAAATTGATGGTGGGTTCTCTATCAGTAAGTGAGGTCTGATTACTGACTTCACTTTCTAAATGTGCATTGCTAAAATATATACCGCACACCTGTTTACTTTACTAGACCCTGACTACTGACACACCTCCAGGATGCAATGTGATTTGGCAGCATGGAAGATAAAGAGTGAGATGTGCATTCCTGACTCAGAATGCAGGAATCAATTCCAACAGCCATAAACAGCCAGTGTTCAAAGTGGGCACCCATGATTTAAACAATATTTAACTGCATATCCTTATTACCTGGTAGCAGTTCTGTGGACACAAATAAATATAAAACAATATCTAATTCAATATTTAAGCAATAAGTCCCACAACTGCATAAGGTAATGGCCCCTGGGCCCATAGTTACAGGCCTGAGCATAGCGAGGGCCTAAACCAAGGCCCTGGGGGCATTACCGTATGTGGTAATGGCCTGCAGTCGTGGGGCTTATTGCTATTAGTACTCCGGCCTTTTACATGTTTTTATTTTTTTTTTCTGGCTGCAAGACACGTTGCATTTTAAAGTTTAAAAATGTTTTAAAAATGGCCACCACAGACAGCAACATGTAGTCCATTTTCTCTCTCCGTGGCAGCCATAGTAAACAAAGAAAATGTCTACCATGGAAGGGAAGAAGGGACTACACATAGTCCCTTTTCCCTTTCCATGGCGACCATTGAAGTAAATTGAAAAAAAAGTAAACAAAACAAATGCCCGCCTTGGAAAAGGAGAAGGGACTACGCGTGGTCACTTCTCCCTTTCCATAGTGGCCAGTCCCGGGAAGAACTCTGGACGCTGCATGGAACACAGAGCCTTCTAGGGCAGTTATGGCCAGAGCGAGGGCCAATGAGCTTGTGTTTTACAATCTCATTAACCCTCGCTGGATACTAATGTTGCACATGAGGAGGTGGAGTTAAAACTGCCAAGATGCAATCTGATCTCATTTTATCATTCCATATGGTTTCGCTGACCAAGAGCTGTAGGGCCTTCTGTGTGTTGGTATCTGGACCTGGAAAATATTCACCCCCAACAGGCTCCTTAGGCTAGGAAGCTCTTTTTACTCTGATGTGGAGGAATGACCCTTCCTGAGCGAGAAGAAAGCACCTCTTCAAAGTGTGGGGTGAGAAGTAGCCACTTCTAAAGAATTTCTTCTACACAATTTGGAGGTCGCAACAAAGATAATTATTGGAGTCTTTTCATTTCAGTCAGACACAAGAGGGGGAATACAGTGAAGCTGAAGTGACAGGTTCAGGTGCTTGATACTGTCAGGTGAAAACAGGGAGCCTTTCCGACCTGGGGTAGGCAGCTACCCTGGGCATATGCCTAAGAGCCAATCTTACACAAGGGACAGGGTGAGAGAGTTGGGACTGCCCCATTCCCTGGATCCCTATATGTGATTTTATTGTTGATTCTGGCACCACTGTCAGCCACCCAATACCCTGCACCATCAATTCTGACTAAAGTTTTTTTTTGCTTCATTTCATAACTACATGAACTATCATGCAATGGAGTACTAAAAGCGCCCAGCGGACCACTGGATAAAGCTGATGACTTCCAGACAGATTCTGACACTCCAGCTCTGGTCAAAAGAGAGAAGTTTTACTCACTGCAATCCACAGCAAGTAGAACATCAAACCCAGACCCAACAGAGAAAATAACAGAGACGGTTCATATTACCATTCACCAAAAGGCGTGTAGCTAAAGGATGGGCAGGGAGCTTAAATTGCATTGTATTAAGATATCCCAAAACAGGAAGGCACAGGTATAAAAGCCATGTAGGAGAAAGACACAGTGAAAGTTGTTTGGTGAGATCATCAGATATGGAAGTGGACTGAGAGACCAAGCAAAGGATGTTAGGTGTGTGGAGTGCTGGAGAGTCTACGGAGGAGCTGGACGGGTGTGCAGATGAGGCATTATGTCCAAGAGAAAGTACTAACGAGTGGAAAGAGTGTGGCTGTGTTTGTGGGGCTGCATGGGAGATGGGAGTATGAGAGTACATGGGGGAAGGAGGTAGTGTAGTGTGAAGGTGACAGAGAGAGAAAGAGGGAAACACAGAGAGAGATAAAGAGAGATATAGGGAGAGAGGAAAAAGAGGTGAGAGAGAGGAAGGAGTTGTAGAGGAGAAAGTTAGAGGTAGGAGGACGAGGACATTGGAGGGACGTGTAGAGATAGAAAGGAGAAGAGTGTGAGTAGATTGGAGGGACAGAAGAGGAGAGAGGTGGGAGGAGTGAAAGCAAGAGGAGAGGAAGGGCAAGAGTGGGAGGAAAGAGAGAAGAGGGAATGAGAAGAACAAAGGGAGTAGGTGGGGAGATAGAGGGAGGAGACAATTAGAGAGAAAGAAATGGGAGTAGTGCATAGGGAGGAATGATCAGGCAGAGAAGTGAAAGGGCGTGAGTGAGAGAGAGAGAGAGAGAGAGAGAGAGAGAGAGAGAGAGAGAGAGAGAGGAGAGAGTGTCTGACAGACACCATTCAGAACATCACAAATATCGTTCTTGGTGGATTCCTAGGACAGAACACCCTGTTGAAGCATGAGAGTACGTTAGTTAGCTAAGGCCATTGTAGTGAGGAAAGGCTATGCAATAGGGGTCACTGCTCTCTAGGATTAACTCTATTCCTGACTGCTAAGGAAAGCTAGTTTAAGGTGAAGCGCCCATGGAGGTTGAGGGACCAGTTGAGCTATTTACTCAGGTCTAACATCATTATCAAGAGTGTCATAAAGCCATTTTGAAAGTACTATTAGCACATTGAGATCGTTATTGACCTCCCCTTGGCCAATCAGAATATTCAGAGGGCAGTCAATAACTAATGGTATTCACTGCATTATGTACATTCTAGCTTCGAAAGTAAACGGGGAAAAAACAATGCAATTTCCAAGCAATATTATTTTCAACAAGACACTTCCACTCAGGCATGATATTTGTTTGCTGCAACATCCTATTGAACACAACAAACATAAAGCTAACAAATGGAAAATGATTTCACTTTCTTATAGAGAAATAGATTACTTTTACATGAAACCTAATGCATGTTCTTGTTAAATCACCTACATTATTATCAGGTTTGCAATTTAAATGCGTTCCTTATGAAGACAAGTTTATTTAAATACTTGAAAATAAATACACATTTAATTTTCTGTGACAAATTGACTGTAGCCCTGCAAGAGAACAAGTATGGTTAGAGGCTAACACGCTTACTCACCCCTCAAACGTCAACAAGCCTAGAGCCAACACAATCATAAAGGTAAAAAAGGCGCAGTTAAGGGATATACCTCATTTGCCTTTTGTGGTAACGTGGGATGAGAGACGGCTGTGCTCTCGAGAGGGGTGTGAAAGTGGATCAGTTGTAACCCAAACAACAATGTATAACAGTCAAACATAAAGAAATGTCCAATCAAGGTTCTTTAAAATGATACACTTTAAACAAAAACTCCAGGTACCATTATAAATAACTAGAAAAGACTGTAAAAACCCACCCTTGTCGAAGGAACAAAGAATATGCAAAGATAGAATAGGTGCAGCACACTGGGGAATTAAGACAGGCGAGAAAAAGTCAAAGGACCTCAATGTTGAAAAGGATGACACGTGAATTTGCAAAAAGGGGTTAAAGTGACCTATTGATTCAATAGGGCCCAAAAAGGGACCAAGGGAGCCGTTATCAGTCAGAAATACCTTTGCAGATGATTTGGCAGTTTGGCGTGAAGCCAAACCTCTGGATGCAGTTTGAATGTTCGGTTCACTTTGAGAATGCCCAGGCATGGTATTAAGTGACGAGCAGGCGTCAAGCCGGAGATTAACTGAAACATAGCTACAGTTTAAAATGTTACCCAGCAATGCGGATTGGACGGTTACCAGGTTCAGGTCAATGGTCGATGTTTAATGGTGGTGAGCTGGTACCAGGATATGCAGGCGAGTCAGTTTGATGCAGAAGCTTGAAGGTCGTGGACCAAGGGACACCAGGTTCTATGGGCAGTGATTGCAGTGAGGAAGCAGGAGGCATTTTGAAAATGGTTTGAGAAAATAGGAAGGCATCAGTACTTTTTGGTTCAAGTCGAGGCAATGACATACTTCAGCTAGCGCAGTGTGACGGTAAACTGGTTTGAATGGATGAACTTGCAGTTTATAGAATAAAGAATGCCAAAGTCAGCTCCAGAGGGTCCTGCTAGTGTGAACAGTATCAAACACATTTCAATCTCAGCTCAAAGCAGTTTTACAGCGAAAGCACAGAGATCCTTCTGTTCTGGCTTTCAGCTGCTGTGAGGCGCAGCCCAGAGACGCAATGACAAGATGAGTCCTTGTTCTTGTGCTCCAAAACCCAGGGGACCTGGCACACAACTGCAGGGGTCCTTCAACATGGTGAGGTCATGGGTACCGCTGTGGCTGGCGAAGAGGCAATTCTTGTTCTAGCAACAAGTCACCTCTCTGGTTGATGTGAGTCCTACTACAGGGACTCTGTGATAAGATGTTTCCTTGTTCTTGAGTTTCCAAATGCAGTGGAGGCAGGCACAGAACTGCAGAGTTCCTTCAACACAGTGAGGCTGCTGTGGATGGCAGCAGGTTAACCCACAATGGTCCCTATCAATGGATAGGGAACAGAGTTTGCCAATGTATTGACCACCTGTCCTCACCTCAGAACTGGAGGACTCTGGAAATGACTCCTCTCCCAGCAGGGTCCTGACAAAATCATATTCAAGGGTTGGAGCTCAAAAGTTGATTCCAAGAGGATTGCCAAGGTGATTAAACAAAGTGGCGGGAGACCCCTTCTTTTAAAAGTAAAAGTCTGCAGGTGATTGGAATAAAGCTAACCTGCTTAATATTCCAATCTCTGTTCTTGAAAAAAATGGACTTTGCCTTTCTGACATCACACCCAAAGTGCTTTGCTCTAGAGGAAGAATAAGGGGCACAAGTGAGTGAGAGCAGCAGAGGGAAACAAGATGGTGGCAGTCTTTTTCCACTGTAAACAGCCATTTTTTCTACGCTAACACCACTCTGGTCCCTTCTCACCAGGGACAAAGGCCTTTAGAAATGCAGTGCCCTAGTGTGAGGCTATCCTCTTTGAATGGATGTATTCCTTTGATGCCTAGGCCCAAGACAGCTGCTAGTTGCATGGCGATCTTTGGTGGGGAATGTTACCTGCCCTCACAAAGACACCAAACAAGAGGAATGGCCATTCAGGTTCCTGCCCTGCCATTTGGCATGCACAGCCTGTCTGAGAATGCCAGTAAATATCAACTTGCACAGCTGAGCTTGGTACACAGGAGCTGCCACATCTGTGATATTACATTTGATGCGGCACAATGATCATAAATCATGCCATGCACCATGCCTTAAATCAGCCATAGCTTATCTTTCGAGTTTACCCTGCCACCAGCTTGGGATACTTATGATCATCATAGTTTTTTGTTGAGGGGTGCATATCTTAAACACAGCACCTGTGCTGCAAAGATTTGGCTGCCACTAGAGTCATCAAATGGGCAGCTGTGACCTCTGAACCTGCTCTGTGACACTGGCAGAGCAGGCACTGCAAATCAGAATACTGATGCAGCAGGACACAGATACACACTATGCTTTTGGCATGGAGTTTATGAAAAGGAATCTGATCAGCGATGTAATTACCCAACCATTTTATTATTTAATAAACATCAAATAGCCAGGGCTTTTGCACCCTTGCCAGTTGTCAATTCATCATATTTACTTGTTGCTCTGCTCGCCTCTTACTTGCAGCGCTCTGAGGCCTTAGGTCATGTGGCGCCTTACTGAAAAACTAAAACAAATAAATAAATGTACTAACTCAGTTTGTCTATTTATTTTACTCACTCTACATAGTCTAAGGAGGAAGAAAAATGGATAAGGGCACAAGTAAGGGGTAAGAAGAAGTAGGAATATAAAAGCGACACACAGAAATAGCACACTGGGAAACGACAATAGCATTCAGGAAAACAGAATTTATAAGTAGGGTTGTGTCTATATTGATAGAAAGTGGATTAAATGGAATAGTACCTTGAAGGAAGTATTAGAACTAATGTAAGCATGGTTGTGTGATGTTGAATAGATGTGCTAGGGAAGCCCTTGAAATGTGGTAGACAGAATTGTCAGTTAGCATTGTTAGGCACCCCCTGTATACTACAGGAATGTAATTTTAAACAAAACAAAAACTTTATAAACACTGCTAATTCCCAAAATCCTGGTAAAACGTCTGTTTGTTGTTCCCTGGCATGATTTCCCTCTAAGGGATCTGCCCCATCAGCCCACCCTTCCTATAATGGGTAAAAGGAGAACCCCTTAGGTGGAACTGATGGACCAGAGCCCTACGCCCTGCTTGACACCCTGCATTGCTTAGGAGCGCCAGGAGATGGGCCAATTGGTTGTTCCAACCCCTGGGCGGCCTTTGGCAGGCCTCCACTTCTCCTTCCCATCTCATGCCAGGCAGCTCTCTAGGTCCCCTCCCTATCCAATCCCACAGCAAACCCTATGCACATTTCTAACTAATTAGGTACATACTAAGGTGCATACATAGCTCTAAACATACCCACACACATTAAAATACGTTATAAACAATAATAACCTAACAGTTACATTATTTTACATATTTTACAGTTATGGCTGCTGCTGTCATCCACATCCAGTATTGTTATTAGTGGGTGGGCGGGGTCTTTCCTTGGCTGTCGAACGGAGCTGTCCTGTCTCAGACATTTTTGCTCTTCTGGTGGTGTCCCATCCATTAAATGGCCACAATGGGACACAACATCACTGTCATTTCAATGTAGCCCACACCAAATAACTCTCACTCGGTGGCCCCTTGCCCAAGGCGGCCTCCGTCATCACGGTTGCACCATGTGGCAAAAAAATATCTCCTTTGGCAGACCCATCCACCACATGGGGACGCCGCCTCACTGCCGTGCCCCCAACACTTCTTTACTTGGTTGGCATCCCCGTTGCCATAGCGACACCACCTTCAGTCACTGCCACAATCCAGCACATATCTGCCGTGAACCACCCTCTCATTTCTGTGCATCAGTGCCCTGCCCAGCTCAGAGAGGTCTTGTATTCTGGGCCCCGTCCGTCTGACTCTGCAGCAGGCAAACATGGGGCCTCGCACATGCCTGGGCAGTGTGGACCTGCTCCTCTCCCCTCTCCACCCACATTTACGGTCTGGGGACTTTATTGTTGGGCCCGCCTTGAATAACCCTGGGCACGCCGACAGTTTTCAAGGCCCCATGAGCAGGGGTGTTGCTAGGTCTGGAAAAGACCCGGGGCTAAGATGATGTAGGAACTGTCGGGACTGGGGGCTAGCTAGCCTTTTGGTTGTATCTCCTGAGATTCTATCCGGGGCTACAACCAAAAGACCAGGGGCTATAGCCCCCTTAGCCCCCCCCTAGCAACGCCTCTGCCCATGAGTACCCCAACTGCTGCGGGCACACAGTCAGAGCACATGGAAGATGCCGGTCCCTTCTGGACATACACAGCCAGATGAAGGAAAGTAATAGACCCTGGGGTGGCAATCAATATCATGCCCCCCTCAGAGAGCTGTTGGCATCGGCCTCCTGCTACTTCCCCCCCACCAACCATTTTCCATAACATGATTTTTTTTTACTCCAATGTTCTTTTTCCTCTCAACCTTCAATCCCCTGCATATGGACTCTGTCGATCGTTCTTTCTTTTCTCTTGCATTCCATCCAGCCAGCCCCATAGTGGGCTGGATGTTATACTCCAACAATACACAGGTAGGTAGCTGAATATGCCAACACATCACTAAATAAATACACTATCACTACACACGCAAACTGGTGTATGTGGCTTTATTTCTTTATATCGCTGAACTGACAAGCATGTAGCCCTACCTAGTGTGATGTCAGTGGATAGTGTGTGCACTACTTACAAGTACGGTTTTTACGCTGTTTACTGCTATCTTAGGTGAAGTACTGCCTGGCCAATTTAATTATACTCCCGGGGGACGCAGAGACATTCACTAGGAGAGAAGGTTATTTAAAGTTAATATTCTAAAGTTAGGCATTGCAGGTTTGCTAAGAAATTGTCACTTAAGGACCTAGTCACTCTAGGAGTGGAAATGTCCATTGTAGGGGTTTTGTGCTGTGTCAATGTGGCACTCTTTCTCCCTCCCAGTCAGTGCTTTAAATGGAAAAAGAAAAGTGTAGGCACTCCACAATCTGGGCTTCAAGTGGGCCGGGACTCAGACCTGATTAGGTCTCTCCTGCCGGGGACTTGTCAGATCTCCCTGACCCATTTCCAATACATCTAATCTGTCTCTATGTGTCTCCCTTTCTATTTGTGTCTTACTCTTTGTGTATCACTACCTATTTGAATCCCGTTCTATGTGTCTCTCTCCTCACTTTCCTCTGCCTCAATCATATGTTCATCCACTTTGTGTAGGTTCCCTTTTTTCTGAGCGTAATCCTTGGGATCCTAGCACACAGAAAAATTACAATCAGTGATTCAAACCAAAAGCATACGTTATGTTATGTGCATGAAATGTCATTCAGTCATCCTAATGCAGACGTTCCACTGTGCTGTCGATCAATCACAGAACTGTTTTGGCACCAATATTGTGATGTATCAAGGTTGCCAGACTTTTAAGGAAAGAGGATTTAGAAAGACAACTAATACTATATGAATAACTATGATATGTCTGTCAACTAGAGTGCACAAGAGAAAGAGAAAGTTGCAGATAAACTCTCCAAATCACCATTGAAAGCTGCTGAGGGACACAGGGTGTCTGCATAACTGAAACAAATAGGTGTGTAACTTGGCGTCAACCCGGATCATCCTAATGAGTTACTCTGCAAACTTTAAGGTGTGTAACTTAGTTTCAATGATGATCATCCCACACATGCTCTGTGGATGTTACCATCCCTACTCTTTGTTTGGAAGAGGGTCATTTTCTTCCCTCTGCTAACTGCAGGGAGAGGACATGTTAGCAGTTCTCCTATGATATTTCGATTTCTTGGCCAGCAAAGCGCACTTGCATGGGAATTCAGGCGACCTGGGTTTCAGACCATTCATTGCACCTCGTAGTGCAATCGTAAATGCCTCCTGCCATGTATGGCTGTGCATGAGGCGTTTACATTCATTCATATGGAATCCGCTAGCTTTTACCAGTTGCTAAAAAGCTGGCAGGTATCACAGAAATCTAATGCATATCTGCCATCATCCGAATCAGATGCTGGCCGATATGCATTCATTTTTGAAAGGTGGAAAGGATGGGATTGTGGTCACATAACTTCCGTTTTGGGACCCCACCCAAGACATTCAAAACCTTGAAAATGCCCTGAAGTGGGAAAGTGCGTCAAAAGCCATGCGTGCATCTTTTTACGCATGTTTTATACACTTACAGGGTAATTCATAGAATTCAGCGCACAAGTAGCGCACGCGGCTGGCGCACAGCGTGCGCGTGCGATAGTCTGCGCCAGCCGCGTGCGCCAAAACCGAATCCGGCGCACAGCGTATTCATGGATTTTAGGCTCCCAAACCAGCCGTGGCGCAGAGTATCGCAGCGACCCTGCAGCAGCGCCAGTAACGCCCCCAAGAACGCCCTCGCGCAAGGAAAAGCCATCAAAATCGCTAAATCATCGCAAAGGGCTGCGCTAACCCTGGACCAGTTTACAGGGCTGCCAAACAAGGAACGCAAAGCGGGTAACGTGCATATCAGGGGTACGCGTGAAGTTATACACGCGATTAGCCAGGGTACGTGTATTACAGGGGTATGCGGGAAGTTTAACATGCGATTAGCCAGGGTACGTGTATTACAGGGGTATGCGGTAAGTTTAACATGCGATTAGCCAGGGTACGTGTATTACAGGGGTACGCGGGAAGTTAAACACGCGATTAGCCAGGGTACGTGTATTACAGGGGTACGCGGGAAGTTTAACACGCGATTGGCCAGGGTACGTGTATTACAGGGGTATGCGGGAAGTTTAACACGCGATTAGCCAGGGTACGTGTATTACAGGGGTGCGCAGGAATTATCACACGCGATTTGGCTGGGTACGTGTATTACAGGGGTGCGTGGGAATCATCACACGCGATTTGGCTGGGTACGTGTATTACAGGGGTACGCGGGAAGTTTAACACGCGATTAGCCAGGGTACATGTATTACAGGGGTACGCGGGAAGTTTAACATGCGATTAGCCAGGGTACGTGTATTACAGGGGTATGCGGGAAGTTTAACATGCGATTAGCCAGGGTACGTGTACTACAGGGGTACGCGGGAAGTTTAACACGCGATTAGCCAGGGTACGTGTATTACAGGGGTATGCGGGAAGTTTAACATGCGATTAGCCAGGGTACGTGTATTACAGGGGTATGCGGGAAGTTTAACATGCGATTAGCCAGGGTACGTGTACTACAGGGGTACGCGGGAAGTTTAACACGCGATTAGCCAGGGTACGTGTATTACAGGGGTATGCGGGAAGTTTAACATGCGATTAGCCAGGGTACGTGTATTACAGGGGTACGCGGGAAGTTTAACACGCGATTAGCCAGGGTACGTGTATTACAGGGGTACGCGGGAAGTATAACACGCGATTGGCCAGGGTACGTGTATTACAGGGGTATGCGGGAAGTTTAACACGCGATTAGCCAGGGTACATGTATTACAGGGGTGCGCAGGAATTATCACACGCGATTTGGCTGGGTACGTGTATTACAGGGGTGCGTGGGAATCATCACACGCGATTTGGCTGGGTACGTGTATTACAGGGGTGCGTGGGAAGTCACACGCGATTAGGCTGGGTGGGTCCTCACAGGTGTTCCCTGTACACCCTCCACGGCCCCTCCAGGCAGCCTACAAAACAGGGGACTACCCTGCACACCTGCTCATGTCCCCCTGCACCCCCACCCCCCAGCAGTGCAGGGGCAGCCTCCACCAGGCCCCCACCCATTTCTCCCACCACCCCCACCCCCCCGCCACCAGGGGCACCCTCCACCAGGCCCCCACCCATGTCTCCCACCACCCCCACCCCCCCCCCGCCACCAGGGGCAGCCTCCACCAGGCCCCCACTCATGTCTCCCACCACCCCCAGCCCCCACCATCCAGGGGCACCCTCCACCAGGCCCCCACTCATGTCTCCCACCACCCCCACCCTCCCGCCACCAGGGGCAGCCTCCACCAGGCCCCCACCCATGCCTCCCACCACCCCCAACCCCCAGCAGTGCAGGGGCAGCCTCCACCAGGCCCCCACCCATGCCTCCCACCACCCCCAACCCCCAGCAGTGCAGGGGCAGCCTCCACCAGGCCCCCACCCATGCCTCCCACCACCCCCTCCCGTTGAGGCTGAAGTGGCTGACACCATCCATGCTCAGCCCTTGTTGGACCAGCCCATTGTGGCACCAGACCTGGCTGACTCCATGGCTGACTTCCAGGTCAGCAGGGCTACGACACGTGCGCTGGTGCACGTTGATGCCATCATGCCACGTGGATCTGGGGCAGCAAGGTCATCTGCTGCACCAAGGAGGCAGGGCGGAGAGGCTGCAGGGGCAGCTGCGGCTCCATCCACCCCAGCCCTCACACACCCAGCCAGGACAGTGTCGGTCCTAGTCCATGCTGCTGACATTCCCCCTGACACCATCACACTAGAGCCAATGCCTGCACCAACTCCCATGCTGAGTGTGCAATCCCACACTCCTGATACAGAGTCCACCAGGGCTCCTGCCCCTAGTGTCCAGAGCGGCGCAGGACACTCAGGATCACCACCACCTTCCAAGCGGAAGAGGAAGAGTGCTCGTCCGGCACAGGCTGATGCCCCAGACACGGCTACACAGTCCGGCCCGTCCAGGAAGCCCAGCTTCACGGATGACGAACTGAATGCACTTGTCGAGTATGTGTCCGGACATGACAACGAGATGGTCATTGTTGCAGGATCCAAGACCATACCTGCACAACGCCAGGCACACTGGCAGACCGTTGCGGACATCGTAAGTGCCCTTGGAATCGTGAGGCGCACAGACAATGATTGCTATAAGCGCTGGAATGACCTAAAGCGCAGGGCAAAGAGTAAGCTGGAATCAAGTCATGCCGCAACTCCAGTGACTGGAGGTGGGTCTCCAGTAGTAGACATGGAACTCACTCCACATGAGTCAGTCGCTGGGACCTACGTCACGGAGGAACAGATCCAAGGCGTGGGAGATCTGGCTGATTACGAGGCATTGTCCGGTGAGTGCACATGCATGTGTGTGTCATCCATGTGCATGGTGTGTGTGTGAGGGCTTCTGTTCGGGTGCCAGGTGAGAGTGTGTGCGCCTGAGTCGTATGGGTCAGCCATGTGCTTCATGCAATCCTTCCTGCGCAGCTGCATTTGGCCATAGCAGTATCCCTTCTGCCAACAGTAGACATCTAGCACAACTGCACGCCAGTTGCCCTTGAAGTGTCACCTTGACACAACATATTT
Source organism: Ambystoma mexicanum (assembly GCF_040938575.1). Taxonomy (NCBI): domain Eukaryota; kingdom Metazoa; phylum Chordata; class Amphibia; order Caudata; family Ambystomatidae; genus Ambystoma; species Ambystoma mexicanum. The sequence goes on from NC_090926.1 coordinate 444,588,843, forward strand.
GCTTCTTTTTCACTGTTCATTCAGTCAGTTTGTTTGCATTCCACCACTTTCACTAGGCATGTCGCTGTCCACTAGTCACATGTCTGACATGGGTATGGTAAAGTGGAGTGACTTTGTTACCTGGATATCATTTGTACACACATGTCCCTGTGCAATTGGACCATTTCAGACTGGCAGCTCCAGGTGAAAAATCTGACCTGTTAGAATCAGAAAAGCTATTACATGCGGGAACTGGACTGAATGAATAGGTGCTTCCCTCCTCTCCATCTTCACTCAATAGCAATGGTACATGCCATCTGTGTGATGGCATGTGTGTTTCACCTGCCAATCACAGGCCAATGTGTGATGCCACTGCCAGGCAGCATGCAGAAAATTTGTTCATCTTCCATCTTGGTGTCATCAGTGTGTGCCATTTGCCTGCACTTCATACGCAGTGAGGGTGCATGCATGGGAGGGTTTTAGTTATGTGGGACATGTGTCAATCAAGTACTGGTTCTCTTGCTTCTCAGCCCTCAATGTGTGCCATGGTGCTAATGCCTGTTTCCATTTCTTTGTTTTCATGTCTTTGCAGGGGAAGACGCACCTGATACTGCTGGGGTTGTGGAGATGGTGCAGACCCAGGAGGTGTCCCAGGGCCGACCAACCACCAGTGAGGGACGTTGTGTGGTGGTGGGGGAGAACCCACAAGTGCTGCAGGTCGTGCTCTCAAGGGGTGTCTCTGGCTGCACCTCCCCCGAGCTGTACTCAGGTGTTGATTCGGATGAGACCTACGTGCCGTCGCAGGTGAGTGTTCCAGGGTGGGATTCTGTTCTGTCTCACCCACCTGCAACAGGGTCAGTACCCTCCATGGGGATGTCAGTGTTGGCAGCTACGCCTTCGGTGGTTACGGATGCAGGGTCACACTCCGCGACATCTGATCCTGTTCCTGGGCCAGCAGATCAGAGGGGGAATGCAGTCCTGCAGCCTCAGGCATTGCCGGCACAGCAAGGCGCAGTTCGCCTTGCCCCAGACAGGTGTGGTGCCCGCCGACGTGGTGGCCGTACGCCACCCGGCAATACCGCATGGGAGCAATCCATTTACGGTATGGCTACCCAACAGGCTGCATCATCCGAGATGATGGCTCAGGCCATGGATAGGGTGGCCACTTCCATTGTCCCCCCAGAAAGGCTGATGGAGCGACTAGAGCAGGCAACCGACTCCATCTGCCAGTCACACAGGGAGGACATGTTGGGGTCCAACAGGGACAGGCGGGCGGCACTGGCGACTCTGCAGGAGGCCATCTCCATTGAGTCCCAGGGCCACAGGGAAGCCCTGAGGCAGGAGCTCCTTCACCTCAGGACGACTCTTGTTGAGCTTGAGGCTTCAACACACCAAAGGACAGAACAGCAGCTGGAGCGTCTCACCCGTACGCTCTCAGCTGAGATGCAGGCAACGAGGGCGGAGGTCCGGCCATCCCGTGAGTTGTTGCATGGGGACCTCCGCACACTCATCCTCCAGAACCAGACCTACCACACCCGCATGCTTGCAGCCATGGAGGAGCAGACTAGGGCCTTGCGTGGGCTGCCTCCCATAGTGCAACCACCTCCGGATGCAGCTGCACAGGGTGATAATAGCGACAGCAGTGATACTCCCACAATAGGGTAGCCGTGTGGGCCATGAGCCCATGGAGGTGTTTTATCTTCCCAGGATCCACGCAGGTGGGTTCTGGTGTGCATCCTGTCCTCGGACCTCCTGGGTGGCCTCCCCAACCCCCCCGGGCCCATCAATGGCCATTTTTGATTGTTTCTTATTTTTATTTTTATTTTGATTTCTTTTATTCCCAATTTTTTTGGGACAATCTGTTGGCTTCGATCTGTTGGCTTCGATCTGTTGGCTTCCGTGGTTCCTGTGGGCATACGCTGCATTGTGGCTGGGCACATGCAGGCTTGTAATGTATTTGGTTCAGATGCTTGGGTTTGAGTCACACACACCCCTCCTGCTTCCCGTTTCCATGGGCTTGCAAAGGGTGTGCCCAAGTGACAGTGAATTACACAGTGACGTTGGACTCCCATGAGCTGTGTGGCCAGTCTGTAGTCAATACTGTGTATACATTCATAGTGCATATTGCTGTTGTGTTGTACACTGCATGTTGCATTGATGTGTAACTCTTCTTCTGTGTCTACCTCCCAATTTGCAGGTCCCTTCCTCATGTCCACACAAGGACCTGTAGTCTGGAGATGGGGACCATGTTGGCAGCAGTGCACCTACAACTCTACATGGCGACAACACTGCACAGTTGGTAGTGGTGGGAGTGCAGGCATTTCCAGGTGGTGAGACTACTAATATGTAACATTTGTGATGTCATGTTAATGGTACTACGTGCTCAAGTATGTTGTTGGTCCGGCATTGCTGTGAGCATTTCAGGTGTTGCAGGTTTCTAATAGTGCCACTGTACATAGTGAGACTGATGTCATGTTGTGGGGATTACTTTGTTTACCTGCAATTAGCATGACATGGCACGGTGTGTCGTGTGGCGGTGCTGGGGTTGGGTTGGCTGACATGGCACTGTCCTCTTGTTGCATTTTGCAAGTGGGTATTCATTTTAGCTGCTTCAATGTGTAACTTCACAAATCTGCATTGGTGGTGTCTGTGTGGGTAGGGATGCACACATTGTGACACTTCCAGGTGAACAATCTCAGGCTGACATGGTATTCCCGGTTCATCCTCCAGACATTCAGGATCAGTGTCAGGTTGAGTCATCATTGATTGTCAGATGGAATGTGCCAGGGCAGTGTGCACTCCACAGGGGTGTGATTTCTATGTGAAGTAATTAGCCACTAGCTGTGTACGGGCTGCCTCCCCCCGTGCCCTTTCCCCTCCCATGCGCAGCGGCTGTGCATGTGGTTGGGGATGTGGGGCCACCACCATGTCCACGGCCAGGCCCCGGCGTGTTGCAACGTTGTGCAGGACACATGCTGCCACTATGATCCTGCACACTACTGGGGGAGCGTATAACAGCTGCCCGCCAGAACGGTCAAGGGAGCGAAAGCGTGACTTTAGCACTCCGAATGTGCGCTCCACTATGCCCCTGGTTGTAATGTGGGCTGTGTTATATCTTACCTGGGGTGGCGTGGTGGGGTTCCGAATTGGCGTCATCATGTGGGGGCTGAGAGGGTAGGCACTGTCCCCTGTGGAGGTGGTGATTGGTATCATTGGTGGGGTTGTGACCTTGCTCAGTATCCAACATGCATGCATGTGCAGTGGCATACATACTCACCAAGCAGCCATGTATCGCCATGCCGCCCAGCATCTATGTCCCGGCATAGGGTGGACATTCGGTAAATGAAGCTGTCGTGGGTGGACCCGGGATAGTTGGCATATACTGAGGTGATGATTCCCTTGGCATTACATACTACCTGCACGTTGATGGAATGCCAGTGCTTGCGGTTCCTATAGATGTGCTCTGATGCCCTGGGGGGACGTAGAGCCACATGGGTGCAGTCGATGGCACCTAGCACTTTGGGGAATCGTGCCACTCCGTAAAAATCCAGGGCGGCAGCATGCCTTTCTGCAGGTGTTCTGGGCAGGTATATGTGCCTGCGGACTGATGGGCGTGCAGTCATGATGTTCAAGACCTGGTGTAGGCAGCGTGACTGGGTGGCCTGTGACACCCCACCCACTATGGCACTTGTCCGCTGAAATGATCCAGTGGCTAAGAAGTGCAGTACATTGAGGACCTTCTCCAGGGGGCTGAGTGCTTGGGAGCACAGGGTGGGTGATGTGAGGTCATCCTCCCACTCAGTCACCAGGTCCAGTATGATGTGTGGTGGAAACCTGTACCTCCCATACACCTGGTCATCAGGCATCCCGAAAAGGCTGGTTCTGGGTGTGAATATTCTGGCCCTGACTATCCTCCTCCTCCTCCTTTGGTAGCCCACTGCCACTGCTGCTAGGAACGGTATGTTCATCCTGGCGTCTGAGCTTGTTATTGTTAAAGTCCGCAATTTTATGCTTTGCGCGTGTTCTAGGCGAGCGTGTGACCCGCGCACCCCTGGAATCCAGTTCCCAGTCCAATAGCGTGTGGAAATTCACACGCACCACGGGATACAGCGTGTGACCCGCGCACCCCTGGAATCCAGTTCCCAGTCCAATAGCGTGTGGAAATTCACACGCACCACGGGATACAGGTTCGCTGACGTACTTGCGTGTGTAAGTGGCCGCGCACCCATTAAATACACGTACATAGGCCTATCGCGTGTACGCGCACTTTTGTCCAATTACACGCAATGAAATACACGTACATAGGACAATCACGCGATGACACTCTGACGTGCAGTATTTCCACGTGTGTTCCGTCATCACGTGCTGAGTGGGGAACGCCCGTGCGGGTCACGTCAGACGCGCTTACGCGCTGAGGGACTCTGGTCCAATAGAATCGCGTATGCGTGCTGACGCGCTTACGCGCTAAGGGCCTTTCCTCGGATTTCACGCTGATGTGCAGGATTTTCACGTGCCAAATCACTCCGTATCAAGCTGGCCACCCGAAAACACACGGAACACCACGCTCCTGCCCAGAAGGCTGAGTTACTGCCCCCCAGTGCCCCGAGCAGCCTCCCACGTGCTATCTGCTGCTGCCTGCCTGCCTGCCTGCCTGCTGCCACCGTGCCCTGCCATTTGGTGCCTGCACATCAGCCATCTGCAGGGGTCCAGTTGCTGTGTCCACCCCTGCTGGAACTGAAGACTCCCAACTGGGATTACATCGCTCCACAGCCCAGCCCCAGGACCCAGTTGCCCACCCACACCTGCCTCTGGGGTTGCCATGTCGGGCACTTCCACATCTGGCACCAGTGGCAACCCCAGGCCAGAGGGGCAGAGGGGCACCAGCTTCACTGCCACCGAAGTTGGTGTCCTGGTGGAGCATGTCCTGGGGCAGTATGATCCCCTCTTTGGATCGTCCCGCGCCAGCAAGGAAGGACGGGAGAGGATCTGGGCCGACTGTGTGGTTGCCATCAACGCGGAGGGGGTGGCAACCCGCAACGTCCTGAAGATCAAGAAGCGCTGGGAGGACTTGAGGTCCAGGACCCTTGTGAAGGCCCGGCGCCTCGTGGAGGGGGGCCGGGGCCGCTTGAGTTCCATCCAGAAGAGGGTCCTGGAACGCGTACGCCCAGCGCTCCACGCCCAGGTCCTTGAGAGGGAGGCCCGTCTGGAGTTGAGCGGTATGTGTCCAAGCATTACTGTGTGAGACAGGGCATGTTGCGGTGTGCTGGTTCTATGATACTTGCCTGTATGTGTGCCATGGGCCATGTATGCATGTATGTGTGCAGGGACATCATGGTAATGCATGTGCGACCAGTGATGTGTGACCCACATGGTTGTTGCATGTGTTGAAATGCGGCATGGGGAGCCCTATGCAGATTTTGGACATGAGAGCATGCCAGTCTCTGTACCTGGACATGGATGGGGGTGAAGGATGGGTGCTGATGCCAGGTACATATATGGTAGCCATGTCTGTGTGCCTGACCTGCGTGTCTGTGACTTGTGCATGCCATGGATGCATGACACATGTGTGTGACAATGCACAGATTCAGTGACGCACCCAACTTACCCTTGTTTCGCCTGTGTTCGGTGTGTTTGGGGCCAGATGGATGTGACTGAGGTGAAGTGTGTGCATGTGATATGCATGAGCCATGATGCATGTGAGTTACATATCATTGAATGTTTCTAGAGTCCATTGGACATGCATGGAAATGTCCATGGCATGCACCATGCCTGTTACTGTGTGTGTTTTGCCTGGACTGACCCATGTGTTGTGGAGGGACATGATGGAAGTGTACTTTGACAGTGGTGCTCATCTGCTATTGCTTCCTGTCTAGGGGACCATTGTACAGTAGCCTGATGCTTGTGTCCTTTGTCTCCCTCTACGCAGCGGCTAGTGAAGAAGAGGGCGGAGACGGCGCTGTGGAGCAAGGCGGCGGGGATGCCCCCACGGCTGCAGCGGAAGGGGTGGGTGAGCCCCCACAGGGGCCTGCTACGGCGGGAGACGGTGAGGAGCCATCCAGGTTGGTGGTTTGCACAGAGGAGGAGGAGGCCGACACTGGTGCACACATGGGGCCTGGTGGGAGCATCCCTGCTGGTGCAAGTGGTGCAGTCCAGGGCCAGGGGCAGGAGGCAGCACAGGTCACCGTGGAGGGGCCTGTGCATGTCACTGTCCCTGACCCTGTGAGTGCACCACCATGCACCAGCAGGGATGCCCCGTCCCAGGCCCGTCCGCAGGTAGAGGGGATGTCCATGTCACCTGACTCCCCTCCACCTGCGGACGTGGTAACCCCTGGCCGCGTGGAGAAGGTCCTGATTGGGGTCGCGATGCGCACGGCTGTGATTCGTGATGACGTGCGTGCTTCCCGGGAGGAGCACGCACGTCATCACGAAGTGCACCGTGCCGACGTGGCCCAATTGGGATCGGCCATGTTCGGGGGTTTCCTGCATGTGTTGGCCAATCTGACGGCCCTCTCCTCCTCAGTGCAGGCTATCCACCGGTCGTTCTCCTTGCCGTCTTCCGGCCCAGATGCCACCAGGGCCCCCTGTGGACCTGCCCCGACCAATGCAGCCAGCTCGGTGGGGATCCCATCCCTGCCACAGTTGGGAGTCGGAGGTCCAGCAGGGGTGGACAACACAGCAAGTGGACCCCAGCAGATGGAAGATGTGACGGCATCATCGGGCAGGGCACGTGCACGACGGCGTCGGTGGTTTCCATCAGCCTGGATGCCGTCGTGCTGGCAGAGGCAGTGGCGTCGGAGGCAGCAGCGGGCTCGACGTGGGAGGCATCATGGCTCGGGGCCATCAAGATCCGAGGGGCAGGCATCGGCGGGAGGGCAGGGCAACCCTGGGATGGTGGTGTGTTCCGTGTGGGAGGAGTTTGGCCAGCGGATAGGTGCGGAGCGGCAGCGGGCGGAAGAGGAGCGGCTCGCCATGGTCAGGGCGGAGTTCTCCATGCGTCGGGCATTGAGGCGGGCTGAGTGCCTCGAGGAAGCTCGCAGGGAGTTTGAGGTGGACATGGGGTTGTCCCTGCGAGACCTCGGGGCCAGGACAGAGTCCCGCCTCCAGGACATCGACATGGAGTTCGATGATGCCCTGGCCAGCAACATCACCAAGTGAGCCGCAGGACTTGCCCGCTGCCTTTGTATATAGTTATTTAGTTAGTTAGTGCTAGGTTTCCTTTATTTATTTTTATTATTTTGGACCGCTCGGACAATGGCCACTTTTTTGTACATATATTTTTCATTAGTTAGTGGTAGGTTTCATTTTTGGTGTTGGGCTCATGGACCCTGGAACATTCCTGTATATAGTTTGTTTTTTTGGGAGATGCATTTTTTTAATTTCTTATTGTTTTCACCATGACGTAATGGTTTTTCATTAATTTCCTATTACATGATATTGCTTTGGACAAATTCATTTTAATTTTTTTTTCCTTTGTTTTTTTGTTTATCACTTTTGTTCTCGGACATGGACCATTTATTTACTTAGCCACATCGTTGTATGTTTGAAAAATTCACTTATTTTTGGTATTTAATACATTTTTTATATTTTCTTACACTTGTGTTATTTTCTCATTGGTTTGTTACATGTCATGATATGGGTTTTGTCATTCACTTGCACCCATTGTGTATGTGTGTGTGACGGACATGTGTTCTTTTGCATACTTGGCATTGGGGTTGTGTCATGTGATTGCATTCACTATGTGGGTGGATGCAATCCTTGCCTGGGTGTTTGTGCTGGGTATGCTGGCCATTACTGCCATGATTGTGTATCGTCAGGACTGGGGCCAGGGGGACATGTGTGGGGGCCTGCTGGCAGGTTCCCCACAGTGCTGGGGGGTGGGGGTGGTGGGAGGCATGGGTGGGGGCCTGGTGGAGGGTGCCCCTGGTGACTGGGGGGGTGGGGGTGGTGGGTGACATGAGTGGGGGCCTGGTGGAGGGTGCCCCTGGTGGCGGGGGGGTGGGGGTGGTGGGAGGCATGGGTGGGGGCCTGGTGGAGGGTGCCCCTGGTGACTGGGGGGGTGGGGGTGGTGGGTGACATGAGTGGGGGCCTGGTGGAGGGTGCCCCTGGATGGTGGGGGGTGGGGGTGGTGGGAGACATGAGTGGGGGCCTGGTGGAGGGTGCCCCTGGTGACTGGGGGGGTGGGGGTGGTGGGTGACATGAGTGGGGGCCTGGTGGAGGGTGCCCCTGGATGGTGGGGGGTGGGGGTGGTGGGAGACATGAGTGGGGGCCTGGTGGAGGGTGCCCCTGGTGGCGGGGGGGTGGGGGTGGTGGGAGACATGAGTGGGGGCCTGGTGGAGGGTGCCCCTGGTGGCGGGGGGGTGGGGGTGGTGGGAGGCATGGTTGGGGGCCTGGTGGAGGGTGCCCCTGGTGACTGGGGGGGTGGGGGTGGTGGGTGACATGAGTGGGGGCCTGGTGGAGGGTGCCCCTGGATGGTGGGGGGTGGGGGTGGTGGGAGACATGAGTGGGGGCCTGGTGGAGGGTGCCCCTGGTGACTGGGGGGGTGGGGGTGGTGGGTGACATGAGTGGGGGCCTGGTGGAGGGTGCCCCTGGATGGTGGGGGGTGGGGGTGGTGGGAGACATGAGTGGGGGCCTGGTGGAGGGTGCCCCTGGTGGCGGGGGGGTGGGGGTGGTGGGAGGCATGGGTGGGGGCCTGGTGGAGGGTGCCCCTGGATGGTGGGGGGTGGGGGTGGTGGGAGACATGAGTGGGGGCCTGGTGGAGGGTGCCCCTGGTGGCGGGGGGGTGGGGGTGGTGGGAGGCATGGGTGGGGGCCTGGTGGAGGGTGCCCCTGGTGACTGGGGGGGTGGGGGTGGTGGGAGACATGAGTGTGGGCCTGGTGGAGGCTGCCCCTGCACTGCTGGGGGGTGGGGGTGGTGGGAGGCATGGGTGGGGGCCTGGTGGAGGGTGCCCCTGGTGACTGGGGGGGTGGGGGTGGTGGGTGACATGAGTGGGGGCCTGGTGGAGGGTGCCCCTGGATGGTGGGGGGTGGGGGTGGTGGGAGACATGAGTGGGGGCCTGGTGGAGGGTGCCCCTGGATGGTGGGGGGTGGGGGTGGTGGGAGACATGAGTGGGGGCCTGGTGGAGGGTGCCCCTGGTGGCGGGGGGGTGGGGGTGGTGGGTGACATGAGTGGGGGCCTGGTGGAGGGTGCCCCTGGTGGCGGGGGGGTGGGGGTGGTGGGAGGCATGGGTGGGGGCCTGGTGGAGCCTGCCCCTGCACTGCTGGGGGGTGGGGGTGGTGGGAGACATGAGTGGGGGCCTGGTGGAGGGTGCCCCTGGTGGCGGGGGGGTGGGGGTGGTGGGAGGCATGGGTGGGGGCCTGGTGGAGGGTGCCCCTGGTGACTGGGGGGCTGGGGGTGGTGGGTGACATGAGTGGGGGCCTGGTGGAGGGTGCCCCTGGATGGTGGGGGGTGGGGGTGGTGGGAGGCATGGGTGGGGGCCTGGTGGAGGGTGCCCCTGGTGACTGGGGGGGTGGGGGTGGTGGGTGACATGAGTGGGGGCCTGGTGGAGGGTGCCCCTGGTGGCGGGGGGGTGGGGGTGGTGGGAGGCATGGGTGGGGGCCTGGTGGAGGGTGCCCCTGGTGACTGGGGGGGTGGGGGTGGTGGGTGACATGAGTGGGGGCCTGGTGGAGGGTGCCCCTGGATGGTGGGGGGTGGGGGTGGTGGGAGACATGAGTGGGGGCCTGGTGGAGGGTGCCCCTGGTGACTGGGGGGGTGGGGGTGGTGGGAGACATGAGTGTGGGCCTGGTGGAGGCTGCCCCTGCACTGCTGGGGGGTGGGGGTGGTGGGAGGCATGGGTGGGGGCCTGGTGGAGGGTACCCCTGGTGACTGGGGGGGTGGGGGTGGTGGGAGACATGAGCAGGTGTGCAGGGTAGTCCCCTGTTTTGTGGGCTGCCTGCAGGGGCCGTCGAGGGTGACAGGACCCACCCAGCCTAATCGCGTGTGTAACTTCGCACGCACCCCTGTAATACACGTACCAAGCCAAATCGCGTGTGATAATTCCCGCGCACCCCTGAAATACACGCGCCCAGGCTATTCGCGTGTGGAACTTCCCGCGCACCCCTGAAATACACGCGCCCAGGCTATTCGCGTGTGGAACTTCCCGCGCACCCCTGAAATACACGCGGCCAGGCTATTCGCGTGTGGAAATTCCCGCGCACCCCTGAAATACACGCGCCCAGGCTATTCGCGTGTGGAACTTCCCGCGCACCCCTGAAATACACGCGCCCAGGCTATTCGCGTGTGGAACTTCCCGCGCACCCCTGAAATACACGCGCCCAGGCTATTCGCGTGTGGAACTTCCCGCGCACCCCTGAAATACACGCGCCCAGCCTATTCGCGTGTGGAAATTCCCGCGCACCCCTGAAATACACGCGCCCTGCTGTAATCGCGTGTGGGACTTCCCGCGCACCCCTGTAAATGACGTACCCTAGTTTTTCGCGTGTAGGATTTCACGCGCACCCCTGGAATTCCCGTAGCCTAGCTTTTTGCGTGTGGAAATTACCGCGCACCCCTGAAATACACGCGCCCAGGCTATTCGCGTGTGGAACTTCCCGCGCACCCCTGAAATACACGCGCCCAGGCTATTCGCGTGTGGAACTTCCCGCGCACCCCTGAAATACACGCGCCCAGGCTATTCGCGTGTGGAACTTCCCGCGCACCCCTGAAATACACGCGCCCAGCCTATTCGCGTGTGGAACTTCCCGCGCACCCCTGAAATACACGTACCCTTCTGTAATCGCGTGTGGGACTTCCCGCGCACCCCTGTAAATGACGTACCCTAGTTTTTCGCGTGTAGGATTTCACGCGCACCCCTGGAAATCCCGTAGCCTAGCTTTTCGCGTGTGAAACTTCCCGCGCACCCCTGTAAATGACGTACCCTGGCTTTTCGCGTGTGGAACTTCACACGCACCCCTGGTATCGACGTGGCCAGGGCAATCGCGTGTGGGACTTCCCCGCACCCCGGGATACACGTACCCAGGGCAATCGCGCGAGTGACTTCTCGCGCAACCCGTTGTACACACACGCGTGAATTTTTGAACAGTGGGTGTCCGTGTAAATGGCGTACACCTTTGCACATCATTAGTCCTTTGGGGTCACGGTATGGCCCATTGCTGTATGTGGGTGGTATTTGTTGGCGCAGGTTTTGGCGCACTTTCGTTGAGTGCGTCGGGACGCTACCGCCTGCTTACTTGTGGCGTACGTTTTTGGGCCTGTGCGCTGGTTTGATCGAGCGCTGTTTTGCCCTGTTCGAATCCATGAATACGTGTTGCCGGAGAGCGTGTGGGCGTTCCGCGCACTTGCCTCCTGTACTTCCCCGTGCCGCCCACATTCTTCCCCATTCCGAGTGTTGTGCCCCATTTTATTCCCCATTCCGAGTGTCCCGCCCTGTGTTCCGCCTACTTTAGAGCTGTGCGCTGCGCTCGGAGTGATAGCGCAGTGGCCGTGGCGCACGCCGTTGGTTGACCTGTGCGCCGGCGTGCGCCGCGCACTTTTTCAGCGCACGTCCTATGCTTTTCTTACGCACGGACTTCCATGAATCGACGTGCGCTGGTTTCCCTGCGCTTTTCGCTATTTTTCGGCGCAGCGCACGTATAGGCCCCTCTGCGCCGGAATTTTCGGCGCACATTTATTCCATGAATCGGCCTGTTAATGTATTTCTCTTAGAGATTGGAAACTGACTTCCTAAATCTTCCCCATTGTTAGGGAGGATTATGTTCTCAAGACTCCCAATGTATACAGATAGGGCACAGTGACAGTAAATGATTGCCCAGGATCAAAACATTTGCTTAAGTGGTGGAATCTTGATTTAGGCCCAACCTGGGATTTACGGACTCGGCCACATATCTTCTCATCTTTAGTTAATATAAGTATATGTTAAGGTTTTCATTCAAAGAGATGAAATCCTTTTATAGCAAAGCATTTAAAAGTACACAGATTAAATAAGACACTAACCAGCCCATTTCATACATCGTATTAGTAACCTGTCAAGCATATAGCTTTATTTGACTGATTCTGACTGGATCACAATAAACTCCTAAAAAAAAATGTGTGAGTTTTTGAAACTGTATTCACACTGGAATAAAACACAATGCACTGTAATGTCATCTGCTAAAGTCTCTATTTCACAACGCATGCAACAGTATGCACCCCCCCCCCATCTATTATCACCTATTTTCCACACTTCTTAATGGACAACAGTGCTTGCATCCTCGCAATCCACCCTCAACCATGGGCCATGTACATGTCTTTTCACTGAACAAATAATAATTGAAAGATGTTTCATCGAAAATGTTTCATTGAAAATGTTTTCACCAAGTATAGATTAATTACACTTTTCAACGAAAATGTGTATACCGAATTCGAATTTACCATTTCTTATTAATTGGTGGGGTCCCCCCACCCAAACCCCCGTTTTCTGCCCTTTAAAACACCCCAAACATTCTCAAACATTTTATTTTTCATTGTGGGTCCCCCAAACACCCGTTTTCCAAATGTAATTCTTTACCCCACCCAAATGTACATACATATATTTTGAATAAGAAGAAAATTCAATGAAATAATATTTTGATGAACAAAGTTTTCAATGAAACATTTTCAATGAAACATCTTTCAACTAAACATTTTTCAATGAAAATACTGTGTAACTGGGCCATCAATCTCTAATCTTGCTTATTGTAATCTGGATTTTAATGCTTTGTTGACACAAAGCAAAACCTCAGGGGAGCAGATGTGCTTTTCTGCACTTTGACATGTCATAGAAAAAAGTGTGAACGCATAGGTAGGAGGGCCATGGAGGAAATTTAGGACGTTTGGAAACATTGAGTCCCAGAAACCTGGAGAAGCCTGACCCTCAATTTGCCAAAAATAAGAAGTTCAGAGCTGGTTAAAGATGGCCCATTTGAAGCACTGGTCCCAGTGACACAAGTGCCCCTTTGGTTCAGAGGTGGTCAAGCTTTGAGGCCGTCCTGTACCGCATGGGAGTCACGAACAAGTGCACACTGGAACAAGGGGTCAAACACTTTTTTACTTAGTCGCTAGTCCAAAGAAAGCCATGTTCTATTAAATGGAAAGCATTGAGGAATTATGGGCACTCCTAAATGAGGGTAGGTTTATGACAACTCCTAAATGAGAGTACAATTTTAACTGCTTTTCCTCTGGGGCAATGCCCTGGGTTGGGCTGCTTGTTAGGCAAAGTTTGGATGTACTACCCTCTGGGAACACTACAAACAACTATAACTACTATAACTACAGGTATAGGAAACCCAACTTTTGGTATAAGTTTGTACTACACAGTTTTGGTAGTGTGTTGAGCAGCAAGGCTTATCACAAGAGGGGTCAATGTGAGCTTTAGGGGAGTTACACAGAGAGGTAGCCAGGCATTGTTAAGAAAAAACATAGTTTCGATCCCCAACAAGGGTGAAACACGTGTATGGGGTTGCTGGTGGTACTCTCGTTCAGATTGGAATTGCCATTGTATTTCGGTGCTGGACTGCCCCTGGGCAGGACAAAGACTGATATGCAAATGGATATTTCCCATCTGTGAAAGGCACAGTGAGTAAAAGCAGTGGCTGCGAACTCTCAAGTGGTTAATAACCACTGAACAGGTTATCATGTCTGTTCTTGCGAGAGAGGGGCGCCCGCTACCTTTGTTAAACTAATTGTTAAGGAACCTGGGATTGGTAACCCTAGGTCTCCTGGGGGCAACCAGACGTGGTCTCCCTCTCACTGTGCTTAGAGAGGCATCAGCTTCACCTCACTGATGATCCCCAACAAGGGTGAAACACGTGTATGGGGTTGCTGGTGGTACTCTCGTTCAGATTGGAATTGCCATTGTATTTCGGTGCTGGACTGCCCCTGGGCAGGACAAAGACTGATATGCAAATGGATATTTCCCATCTGTGAAAGGCACAGTGAGTAAAAGCAGTGGCTGCGAACTCTCAAGTGGTTAATAACCACTGAACAGGTTATCATGTCTGTTCTTGCGAGAGAGGGGCGCCCGCTACCTTTGTTAAACTAATTGTTAAGGAACCTGGGATTGGTAACCCTAGGTCTCCTGGGGGCAACCAGACGTGGTCTCCCTCTCACTGTGCTTAGAGAGGCATCAGCTTCACCTCACTGATGATCCCCAACAAGGGTGAAACACGTGTATGGGGTTGCTGGTGGTACTCTCGTTCAGATTGGAATTGCCATTGTATTTCGGTGCTGGACTGCCCCTGGGCAGGACAAAGACTGATATGCAAATGGATATTTCCCATCTGTGAAAGGCACAGTGAGTAAAAGCAGTGGCTGCGAACTCTCAAGTGGTTAATAACCACTGAACAGGTTATCATGTCTGTTCTTGCGAGAGAGGGGCGCCCGCTACCTTTGTTAAACTAATTGTTAAGGAACCTGGGATTGGTAACCCTAGGTCTCCTGGGGGCAACCAGACGTGGTCTCCCTCTCACTGTGCTTAGAGAGGCATCAGCTTCACCTCACTGATGATCCCCAACAAGGGTGAAACACGTGTATGGGGTTGCTGGTGGTACTCTCGTTCAGATTGGAATTGCCATTGTATTTCGGTGCTGGACTGCCCCTGGGCAGGACAAAGACTGATATGCAAATGGATATTTCCCATCTGTGAAAGGCACAGTGAGTAAAAGCAGTGGCTGCGAACTCTCAAGTGGTTAATAACCACTGAACAGGTTATCATGTCTGTTCTTGCGAGAGAGGGGCGCCCGCTACCTTTGTTAAACTAATTGTTAAGGAACCTGGGATTGGTAACCCTAGGTCTCCTGGGGGCAACCAGACGTGGTCTCCCTCTCACTGTGCTTAGAGAGGCATCAGCTTCACCTCACTGATGATCCCCAACAAGGGTGAAACACGTGTATGGGGTTGCTGGTGGTACTCTCGTTCAGATTGGAATTGCCATTGTATTTCGATGCTGGACTGCCCCTGGGCAGGACAAAGACTGATATGCAAATGGATATTTCCCATCTGTGAAAGGCACAGTGAGTAAAAGCAGTGGCTGCGAACTCTCAAGTGGTTAATAACCACTGAACAGGTTATCATGTCTGTTCTTGCGAGAGAGGGGCGCCCGCTACCTTTGTTAAACTAATTGTTAAGGAACCTGGGATTGGTAACCCTAGGTCTCCTGGGGGCAACCAGACGTGGTCTCCCTCTCACTGTGCTTAGAGAGGCATCAGCTTCACCTCACTGATGATCCCCAACAAGGGTGAAACACGTGTATGGGGTTGCTGGTGGTACTCTCGTTCAGATTGGAATTGCCATTGTATTTCGGTGCTGGACTGCCCCTGGGCAGGACAAAGACTGATATGCAAATGGATATTTCCCATCTGTGAAAGGCACAGTGAGTAAAAGCAGTGGCTGCGAACTCTCAAGTGGTTAATAACCACTGAACAGGTTATCATGTCTGTTCTTGCGAGAGAGGGGCGCCCGCTACCTTTGTTAAACTAATTGTTAAGGAACCTGGGATTGGTAACCCTAGGTCTCCTGGGGGCAACCAGACGTGGTCTCCCTCTCACTGTGCTTAGAGAGGCATCAGCTTCACCTCACTGATGATCCCCAACAAGGGTGAAACACGTGTATGGGGTTGCTGGTGGTACTCTCGTTCAGATTGGAATTGCCATTGTATTTCGGTGCTGGACTGCCCCTGGGCAGGACAAAGACTGATATGCAAATGGATATTTCCCATCTGTGAAAGGCACAGTGAGTAAAAGCAGTGGCTGCGAACTCTCAAGTGGTTAATAACCACTGAACAGGTTATCATGTCTGTTCTTGCGAGAGAGGGGCGCCCGCTACCTTTGTTAAACTAATTGTTAAGGAACCTGGGATTGGTAACCCTAGGTCTCCTGGGGGCAACCAGACGTGGTCTCCCTCTCACTGTGCTTAGAGAGGCATCAGCTTCACCTCACTGATGATCCCCAACAAGGGTGAAACACGTGTATGGGGTTGCTGGTGGTACTCTCGTTCAGATTGGAATTGCCATTGTATTTCGGTGCTGGACTGCCCCTGGGCAGGACAAAGACTGATATGCAAATGGATATTTCCCATCTGTGAAAGGCACAGTGAGTAAAAGCAGTGGCTGCGAACTCTCAAGTGGTTAATAACCACTGAACAGGTTATCATGTCTGTTCTTGCGAGAGAGGGGCGCCCGCTACCTTTGTTAAACTAATTGTTAAGGAACCTGGGATTGGTAACCCTAGGTCTCCTGGGGGCAACCAGACGTGGTCTCCCTCTCACTGTGCTTAGAGAGGCATCAGCTTCACCTCACTGATGATCCCCAACAAGGGTGAAACACGTGTATGGGGTTGCTGGTGGTACTCTCGTTCAGATTGGAATTGCCATTGTATTTCGGTGCTGGACTGCCCCTGGGCAGGACAAAGACTGATATGCAAATGGATATTTCCCATCTGTGAAAGGCACAGTGAGTAAAAGCAGTGGCTGCGAACTCTCAAGTGGTTAATAACCACTGAACAGGTTATCATGTCTGTTCTTGCGAGAGAGGGGCGCCCGCTACCTTTGTTAAACTAATTGTTAAGGAACCTGGGATTGGTAACCCTAGGTCTCCTGGGGGCAACCAGACGTGGTCTCCCTCTCACTGTGCTTAGAGAGGCATCAGCTTCACCTCACTGATGATCCCCAACAAGGGTGAAACACGTGTATGGGGTTGCTGGTGGTACTCTCGTTCAGATTGGAATTGCCATTGTATTTCGGTGCTGGACTGCCCCTGGGCAGGACAAAGACTGATATGCAAATGGATATTTCCCATCTGTGAAAGGCACAGTGAGTAAAAGCAGTGGCTGCGAACTCTCAAGTGGTTAATAACCACTGAACAGGTTATCATGTCTGTTCTTGCGAGAGAGGGGCGCCCGCTACCTTTGTTAAACTAATTGTTAAGGAACCTGGGATTGGTAACCCTAGGTCTCCTGGGGGCAACCAGACGTGGTCTCCCTCTCACTGTGCTTAGAGAGGCATCAGCTTCACCTCACTGATGATCCCCAACAAGGGTGAAACACGTGTATGGGGTTGCTGGTGGTACTCTCGTTCAGATTGGAATTGCCATTGTATTTCGGTGCTGGACTGCCCCTGGGCAGGACAAAGACTGATATGCAAATGGATATTTCCCATCTGTGAAAGGCACAGTGAGTAAAAGCAGTGGCTGCGAACTCTCAAGTGGTTAATAACCACTGAACAGGTTATCATGTCTGTTCTTGCGAGAGAGGGGCGCCCGCTACCTTTGTTAAACTAATTGTTAAGGAACCTGGGATTGGTAACCCTAGGTCTCCTGGGGGCAACCAGACGTGGTCTCCCTCTCACTGTGCTTAGAGAGGCATCAGCTTCACCTCACTGATGATCCCCAACAAGGGTGAAACACGTGTATGGGGTTGCTGGTGGTACTCTCGTTCAGATTGGAATTGCCATTGTATTTCGGTGCTGGACTGCCCCTGGGCAGGACAAAGACTGATATGCAAATGGATATTTCCCATCTGTGAAAGGCACAGTGAGTAAAAGCAGTGGCTGCGAACTCTCAAGTGGTTAATAACCACTGAACAGGTTATCATGTCTGTTCTTGCGAGAGAGGGGCGCCCGCTACCTTTGTTAAACTAATTGTTAAGGAACCTGGGATTGGTAACCCTAGGTCTCCTGGGGGCAACCAGACGTGGTCTCCCTCTCACTGTGCTTAGAGAGGCATCAGCTTCACCTCACTGATGATCCCCAACAAGGGTGAAACACGTGTATGGGGTTGCTGGTGGTACTCTCGTTCAGATTGGAATTGCCATTGTATTTCGGTGCTGGACTGCCCCTGGGCAGGACAAAGACTGATATGCAAATGGATATTTCCCATCTGTGAAAGGCACAGTGAGTAAAAGCAGTGGCTGCGAACTCTCAAGTGGTTAATAACCACTGAACAGGTTATCATGTCTGTTCTTGCGAGAGAGGGGCGCCCGCTACCTTTGTTAAACTAATTGTTAAGGAACCTGGGATTGGTAACCCTAGGTCTCCTGGGGGCAACCAGACGTGGTCTCCCTCTCACTGTGCTTAGAGAGGCATCAGCTTCACCTCACTGATGATCCCCAACAAGGGTGAAACACGTGTATGGGGTTGCTGGTGGTACTCTCGTTCAGATTGGAATTGCCATTGTATTTCGGTGCTGGACTGCCCCTGGGCAGGACAAAGACTGATATGCAAATGGATATTTCCCATCTGTGAAAGGCACAGTGAGTAAAAGCAGTGGCTGCGAACTCTCAAGTGGTTAATAACCACTGAACAGGTTATCATGTCTGTTCTTGCGAGAGAGGGGCGCCCGCTACCTTTGTTAAACTAATTGTTAAGGAACCTGGGATTGGTAACCCTAGGTCTCCTGGGGGCAACCAGACGTGGTCTCCCTCTCACTGTGCTTAGAGAGGCATCAGCTTCACCTCACTGATGATCCCCAACAAGGGTGAAACACGTGTATGGGGTTGCTGGTGGTACTCTCGTTCAGATTGGAATTGCCATTGTATTTCGGTGCTGGACTGCCCCTGGGCAGGACAAAGACTGATATGCAAATGGATATTTCCCATCTGTGAAAGGCACAGTGAGTAAAAGCAGTGGCTGCGAACTCTCAAGTGGTTAATAACCACTGAACAGGTTATCATGTCTGTTCTTGCGAGAGAGGGGCGCCCGCTACCTTTGTTAAACTAATTGTTAAGGAACCTGGGATTGGTAACCCTAGGTCTCCTGGGGGCAACCAGACGTGGTCTCCCTCTCACTGTGCTTAGAGAGGCATCAGCTTCACCTCACTGATGATCCCCAACAAGGGTGAAACACGTGTATGGGGTTGCTGGTGGTACTCTCGTTCAGATTGGAATTGCCATTGTATTTCGGTGCTGGACTGCCCCTGGGCAGGACAAAGACTGATATGCAAATGGATATTTCCCATCTGTGAAAGGCACAGTGAGTAAAAGCAGTGGCTGCGAACTCTCAAGTGGTTAATAACCACTGAACAGGTTATCATGTCTGTTCTTGCGAGAGAGGGGCGCCCGCTACCTTTGTTAAACTAATTGTTAAGGAACCTGGGATTGGTAACCCTAGGTCTCCTGGGGGCAACCAGACGTGGTCTCCCTCTCACTGTGCTTAGAGAGGCATCAGCTTCACCTCACTGATGATCCCCAACAAGGGTGAAACACGTGTATGGGGTTGCTGGTGGTACTCTCGTTCAGATTGGAATTGCCATTGTATTTCGGTGCTGGACTGCCCCTGGGCAGGACAAAGACTGATATGCAAATGGATATTTCCCATCTGTGAAAGGCACAGTGAGTAAAAGCAGTGGCTGCGAACTCTCAAGTGGTTAATAACCACTGAACAGGTTATCATGTCTGTTCTTGCGAGAGAGGGGCGCCCGCTACCTTTGTTAAACTAATTGTTAAGGAACCTGGGATTGGTAACCCTAGGTCTCCTGGGGGCAACCAGACGTGGTCTCCCTCTCACTGTGCTTAGAGAGGCATCAGCTTCACCTCACTGATGATCCCCAACAAGGGTGAAACACGTGTATGGGGTTGCTGGTGGTACTCTCGTTCAGATTGGAATTGCCATTGTATTTCGGTGCTGGACTGCCCCTGGGCAGGACAAAGACTGATATGCAAATGGATATTTCCCATCTGTGAAAGGCACAGTGAGTAAAAGCAGTGGCTGCGAACTCTCAAGTGGTTAATAACCACTGAACAGGTTATCATGTCTGTTCTTGCGAGAGAGGGGCGCCCGCTACCTTTGTTAAACCAACTTTTGGTATAAGTTTGTACTACACAGTTTTGGTAGTGTGTTGAGCAGCAAGGCTTATCACAAGAGGGGTCAATGTGAGCTTTAGGGGAGTTACACAGAGAGGTAGCCAGGCATTGTTAAGAAAAAACATAGTTTCGAATGACAAGTTTTTTTTAAAAAATGCATCAGAAAAATTATTTATTTTGTAGGTAAAGTTTTTTTTTACTAAAATCGGTGTTAAGGGGTAAAAATAAACGGGGCTGAGGGAACCTCTCATTACATTTCTTTTTCAAAAAAATGCATTTTTTTGACACATTTTTATTCGAAACTTTGCCATTTGAAACTATGGCATTCAAAACTATCACTAGGAACCACACAGAGATTCACAGTGACAAGTATTCAAATAAACACTTACACTCAAGGTTTCTTGAATAAACAATAATTAATTTATTTATCAGTCAGTTAGAATAAGTCTTCTTTAGACAGGAGCAATATAACAGTAACACACAAATACACTTCAGTACTGTACACTCTTAGCTTCTACATCAGTAAAGACCCTTTTGGGAAGGGCCACAGACACAACCTACCCCCTCAGGTCACTTCAGTTGGCAAAAGGAAAAGGTTATTAGAACAACAAGAGACCAAACATATTCTTAAGCAGGCAAATACTTTTGGATCCCCACAGCAGAGTCATTCAGTATAACAGGCTAGGCCAAAGTCAATGGGTAAAAATCTTATATAGGATGGAGCATTTCTGGTAGGTAAGTAGAAAAGTCTTTGCACACTGTTTTAAAAGTCTTTGAAGAAAATAAGAATCAAATGTAGGGCAACAAGCTGATTAGACTTGTGAGAAATAGAAGATGCAAGCAACTCTACAGTGAGAGTTAAGTTCTCTCAGCCCTTACAGTACCTTTGAATTGAAAAAAAGATGCTGCAGATGACTTCTGTTCCTGTGCAGCTCTGCAGATCTCACTGTTCCTGGGCCTCAGTCATGGGAACAAGAGGGAGGACTTTTGGGGACTCCTGCACTGCAATGGGATGATCACCGCTCGTAACCGGCAATCTTCAAATCAGTGGGTATTCAGTGTTTCAGCTCCTTGTGCCTACCGCAAATAGCAACTCCACAGTTCCTGGCTGTCGAGATGTACTTTCCTTGCTTCTGGGGTCCCGTACTCTGTTGAGGGGGCTCAGGCTTGATCAGTCCTGCTTCCTGGGAGTCCAGAGGATCTTCCTGGAGCTCTAGGCCAGCTTAAAAGCAACACACACAATCTGGTGTTCCTCTCCCTGGCTATACGGTTTCCAGCAGCACTCTGTGGAAATTCAACCAGCTCCGACATGGATGTCCAGGTGGCTTACTTGGAGTAGATTGGTCCCACCAATTCAAGGGGAGACGTTGTCCTTACAGGGGCTTATCTGTCGATACGAATTTGGAGTTTCAGCACAGCAGCAGGGCTTCAACGGGCAAACCAACGGTCCAGGAGTTGCAGCAGGTGTCCTCTTCAAGTTCTTCAGTTTCTTCGTCCAGTGGATGACTCTGCCTTCCAGGCCAAAAGCATTGCCTTTTGTTCAGTTCTCTCCCATTCATTCCAGCCTAGCTGTCAATCATCCATCAGGGTGGCTGTCCTTACCGGACAGTCAGCCGGCCAATTACTACAGAGTGCATTTGGGTCCCCTAGGAGACTAAGCACAGGGAGTTTCGGCACCTCCCTCACTTCCTGCACACCCCAGACACCCTGGAGCTAGAGGCGGGTTTCACTTATGAATCCCGCCAAAGGCAAAGGGAACAGTGGGACCAAACCTAGTTTAGCGCGCAGAGTAAATCGCAAAAAGGACCTTTCCATAAAGAAATGGTGAAAAAAGAAGAATGGGCCATTTTGACAAAAATGGCACCCTTGGATGCTTTACTGCAGCTGCGAACGCAGCCCACAGTAAAGGCACACCACAGTAGTTAAAATGAAACCACTGCCACCAGCCATTCAGTGAGAAAAGGGTAACATAAAATTGTTACATGAGAAGCTAGACAAAGGGATACTAGGTAACCCCTCCAGCACCCTATAGTAAAATAGCGTGTGATGAGTCTAGAAGGGTACAAATGTAAGTAAAGTCAATTTCACTTTCCTGTTCTGGGAAACAGTAGTTTATCCCAGAGAAGGTGTTTATCTGAAAGACTTCCCTGTGCCACTGCACTGAAGGTGCTGTGTGACACAATGTAAAAGATGATGTCTAGTGAGTTTGTCGGGTTCCATAACCAAAAGAAACACAAAGCTCAGAAATCACATTAAAATACATGAGAGAGTGGGAAAAAAGGGTCTCACTCTCTCCAGGTTAAAAAAATCAAGTCCTCAAAATCCAGCAACGTTGCTGGGGGTCTCTAATGTGGAGGGAATTAGCACATTTCTGAGAATCCTCCATAACACTGCTTTAAAGTTGTAGAAGCCTTCTGGGAGCTTTATGGCTGTGGTGATAGTGGAGTGGGAAGCGTGGAGCCCCTTAAACTGAGGTTGGGCTCCACTGGGAGTTAATCTGCATAATCCAGTTTGTCTATCTTGCTTTTGCTGGGCTGCAGTTACCTCGTCTTTTTTAAGAGAGAGAAGAAGAGGAATGTTAGGTTGAGCAGGGGTTTAGAGTCTGCTTTCCAGCTTACATTTGCAGGTCTGCATTGGGCGTTGTGGCCCTTTTCATGAACTGAGTGCTGGTAAAGTGTACTGTGTATTTATCTGGGAGTTTGTGGCATGCTACACATCACCTTCCAGATGCCGCAAAGCCCTTTTCAGCCTGCTACAAACGGAAGTAGGATTCATTTGAAATGACATAAGACATGACATACTATCCCTTGACAGAACACCGTGTAACATAACATGCTACCAAAACCAGCATTATGTCCCAAAAATTGAGGAAGGGGGCGAGGGTGATCAATAAAATAAGATTTCAGTCAAAATAAAAAATGAGCAATGTATGTATTTGTTTAGAGTCTGAAACCAACACTCAAGTAGGCATGCAATGGCTGTTTCTGGCTACCTTGTGCCCACAGCCTGTTCCACCTCCTCCACTCGAGTCCTATAAGGGATGAATGTGATTTGCAAGCAGGTAGATGCAGCAACAAAATATGAGGGGAAAACTACCCCGTGCAGACAGCACCATGATCTCATCTTGAATTCCGCTCTGCGTTTTCTTATTGCAGTGCACTGCCACAATAGTGCCGGTGGTTGCAGTGCGGCATCATGGTTCAGGATGGGTGGTGCAGAGCTTTTCTCCAATGGTTGGGGAAGGGTGATCCGGATTAGCAATAAGCCTAATTAGAAACTATTAAGAGGAACGGAAGGCCTGCCCCCCGCACCGCCAAATACCGGCTCCCAGATAGTCAAGGTATAATGGATTGGAGTGGAGCGGGGGAAACCAGCCGCGGCACTGCCGGGCCCGCTAAGAAACACAAGCTTAATTTAACGGGGAGCAGCGAAGTGTGTTTGTTCTGTTAATGAATTCCTGTTCCTGCGATAAAACTGGGCTGTTAAGACTGACAAACGAAATCTGTACCCCTAACTAAACACCCTAAACAAATATCGCTTGCAGAGGGATGAAGTGGCGAAGAAGGACCTAAGTGAGAGTGTTATTTTTGGTTAGGGGGGTGGGAGAGCGTCAGGGGATAAGAAACATGAGGGCAAATAAGAGAAGAGGGATCAGTAAGAACAACGAAAGAGACTACCACATTCTGCAGGATTTAAAGGAGTTTTTCAACTTCTGTAATAACACACTTTCTTACATTTAAGACAATAGCGCAGCCTGCAAGAGCTAAAATACAAGAAAGCTAACCATATAAGAGACACACAGAGAGGAAAGAAGGTGAAAGAAGAAACCAAATTCATGAAAAAAAACAGATATTAACACGAAAATAGGATAACACAGGGAGAGAAATGAAGGTAGAGAGTGGCAGAAAAAGAAAGACACATCTGATCAAGGTAAAATATGTGAAAAAAATGAAAGGAAAGATAAAATGTCAGAAAGAGATGTGTGATAGAACGAATGAGATAGACCCATTTAGAAAATGCTCAAAGGGTTTGGTGGTGAAAGAGGAGTGACATTTGCATACTAAAACAATAACAGCCTGTGCAGATGATATTGTAAGTTCCTCACAGGTCTGTGACCTTATAATGGAACTTGCTGTGTTTTAAATGAGATGCCAAATCGAGGGGTTGCTCTAACAAGGATTGTGTCTTTAAGTGTGCAGGGTGTGGCCTAAAAGGGCGGCCGCCTGTCCCGACAATACACCATGAGACCCTGCTAATGTGTATTTTGGCTCACTTATGGTCTTCATTGGCCTTGTTTGTATCCAGTCTGCATACTTATCTATCCATTCACAATATTCACAGAGACACCAAACCTCGCAGGATCTTCAAAAAACCCATAAACCATGACCAGCCCATGGCAAGAAATAGATATCGACTATCTACTAGAAACACTAGAAGCAACCAAATCTACCCTACACGCAGTTGGGCCAACAACCACAATGGATGCAAAATTCAACCACATTCACAACTAGACTATTGTTGCGGTGGACTGCCTTGCCCCTGAACAAACATTAAACAATGCTCAAAAAAGAAATGAGCCAAATGGTTCTCCCCCAGACTAAACACTTAAAAAAGGAAAACCAGAAACTGGAGAAAACCTGGAGCCAGAACAAACTACACGCAAATCTGCCTATCATCAACAATTACATCATTACAGGGCTCAAGGCTCAATTATTCCAAGCAAATAAAGCACACTACTCCAAGCACATTGATTAGGCCCATCACAGCGATAGGGAAATGTATAATATCATCATAGAATTCAAAAAGCCTACAGCCTGTAACACAAGTCCTACCCTGTGACCAGAATGTGACCAGATTGCTACACATTTCAACCAAAAGATCCTAGACATTCAGGGTCACCTTAACAATAAAGAAAGCTACCATATGCATGACACTGAGATCCCACCAATACCTCCCACTACCTCCACTTTATTGTCTTTCCACCAGAGGACCTACAAGTTAACATTGACTCATGCAACCCATCAGGATCTCTAAAGGATCCATGTCCCCCAATATTTACATATCAGTCATGATATCTCCAGACTTAGCACCCATCTTCCTACCCCTTCTCAAGGATTGCATCATCATCGAAAGAGTCCCAGCTCAGTTGAAATCTGCATAAATCAGACCTTTTCTCATAAAGCTCAGATCAGACCCAGCAAGCTATCTCCCCATCTCTAAAATACCTTCTATTGTGAAACTTTTGGAAAGATGTATATATCTCTAACTCTGGGACTTAATCGAAACAAACCAACTTCTGAATGAGGCACAGCTTGGTTTTAGTCCTTGTAGGAGTACAGAATCGGCTCTGAGTTGTCCATAGTGCCCCCCACCTGTCACTGGTCCCCTGTGATGTCCATAGTGCTTGCCACTCCCTCCCTGGTCTTGCATGTTGCCAATAGTGGCCCCCATCCCCGCCCTTGTCCCTGTGATGTCCATAGTGCCCCCACCCCCTCCCTGATCCCCCATGATGTCTGTAGTGCCCCCCACCCCCTCCCTGGCCCCCCTTGATGTCCTTTGCACCACCTTCCCCCTCCATGGTCCCCCATAATGTCGGTAGCGCATCCCAACGCCTCCCTGGTACCCCCTTGATGTCTGCTGCCCCCCCTGAACCCTCTTCTTCTCTGGCCCATCATCCTGCTTTGTCCCCACCCTGTATTGCGTGATCTCTTCTTTCCTGCCTTTGCTTCCCTCTATCCCCCCCTTTTCTCCATAACCACTGTTGGAGTTGTCTTGATTCACTGTGGTTTCACCATCACCCACCTGTTGCCAGTGCTTGGATTTGACTGTGTGGACACAATGACTTTTGTTGCTTCACCTTCTCAACTCTCACGCTGGACGGAAACTCCCCTGGATCTCGTACTCAGTATGACCCTGAACCATTCTGTGCCCATCGTCATCTTGAATCCTTGCTCATTTCTTCTATGCCCTGCAAAAATATGTGTTCTACTGACCTCTACAACTGTATTCACTCTCCCCTCTGCTTCTCCACTCTTCTTCACTGTTTTATTCTCTGTTCTTTCCTCCTCTCCCTTCTCCCTCCCTCCCTTACTCTTTTTCTATGCACTTACTCTTTCGGAATTGTCCCTGACCTAGTATGATAGTATCAAATGTCTGTCTCCTCCTCCTTCCCTTACTTGCCCCCCCCCTTCCAGCACTATCTGAAATGCCATCAGGCCTAGTAAGATAGTCGCTTGTTTTGTTCTCCTCCTTCTCCTCGACTCCAACCCCCGCCCCATCTATTGTTAAGTTCCGGGACTACCTCATTTGTCGTCAGGAATAGTAATGTAGCCGCTTGTCTGTCTCATCCTCCTTCCCACCCCTTCCCCTCTTTATCACTGTCAATAGCTCTTACTCTATCACTAATGTCTCCTGACCTGTTTGAAAGAAGCTTATTTGCCCGCCCCCTCCCTAATTTGTTTTCTCCTCCCTCTGCCCCTCCAGCACTATCTGAAATATCGTCAGGCCTAGTATGTTAGTCACTTGTTTTGTTTTTCTCCTTCTCCATTTACTCCAACCCCCTACTCCCCCACATATTGTTAAATTCCGGCACTACCTCATTTGTCATCATGCATAGTAATGTAGCCGCTTGTCTGTCTCATTCTCGTTCCCACCCCAGTCCCCTCCTTATCTTTGGCAAAAGCTCTTGCACTATCTGAAATGTCACCAGGCTGATTACGATAGTTAATTTCACATTCTGAATGTATCAAGGACTTGTAAGAATGTCACTGTATTCTCCCTTGTTCCCTCCCTGCCTTGAAGTGCATTGAAACACATTGGCCTGATTCATGGATTATTTGCGCCGAAAAAACGGGATTTGTGCGCCATTCTGCCCGCAAATCCCCATTTGTTAAACAGGGATTTGCGGGCAGAATGGCACACAAATCCCATTTTCTTCGGCGCAAATAATCTATGAATCAATGTGATTGTGTATTGGCGCTATATAAATAAACAATCAATTCAATTCAGTTCAAAATTCACCCACAGGGCCATGGACATACTTTCTCTAATACTATCAAAACTAGACCATGCAAACAGCCTCTAACTCAGACTCCCAGATTACCTTATGGGGAAACAAACATCAAAGAGTCTAAAATGCAATGGCAAGAAAACTTCTCAGAATGAAGCGATTTGAACGGTGTGCAGTCATAATGTCGACATCAATAATGTCGACAGTCAAAATGTCGACAAATTAATGTCGAAAATCAATAATGTCGACATACAAAAATGTCGACATTTTACATTAATGTCGACATTTTTTCGAAATGTTGTATAAATAAATAAATATATATTTATTGTTGTGTTGTATGTGTTGAGTATGAGGGGTGGGGGGTGGCAGGGGGTATTGGGTGAGAGGGGTTGGGGGGGACATCCCCATAGTAAATGATATTCTTTTTATTTATTTGTTTATTTATTTATTGAATAATAAATAAATAAATAAATATATAATTACTATGTGTTGGGAATGAGGGTGAGAGGGTGGTTGGGGGGGTGTGGGGGGGTGTCAGGGGGGTGTTGGGTGAGGGGGGGTTGGGGGGGGACACCCCCCATAGTAAATTAGACTCTTTTTGGTTATTTATTTATTGAAAAAATAAATAAATAAATAAATAAATAATTAGATTGTGTTGAGTATGAGGGGTGAGAGGGTGGTTAGGGGGTGTGGTGGGGTGGCAGGGGGGTGTTGGGTGAGGGGGGGTTGGGGGGGGGACCCCCCCATAGTAAATGATACTTTTTGTTGGTTATTTATTTATTGAAAAAATAAATAAATAAATATATAAATAATTAGAATGTGTTGCATATGAGGGGTGGGAGGGTGGTGGTGTGGGGTGTGGGGGGGTTGCAGGAGGGTGTTGGGTGAGGTGTTGATAGTGTTAAGGGTTTATAGTCATATTGTCGAAAAAAAAATGTCGACATTTTTTTTTCGACATTATGACTTTTTACATTAAAAGTATAGAATGTCGACATTATTATTTTCGACATTATTTTTTCGACATTTTTGTCTGTCGACATTTTTTTGTCGACATTATGACTATAAACCGATTTGAACATATCACGCCAGCATTATGTTCTATCCACTGGCTACCCATCAAAAAGAGGGTGCATTTCAAAATGTTGTACATAGTCCATCGTTCATACCACAAAGTGGGCACTTCCAACTTCAGAAGTAATTTTCAACACAACATTATTTCCAGAACACTTAAGTCCAGCAATGCTTCACTAGTGCTTTTCCCTAACTTCAACAGAAATGGCAGGTTTAGCCACAAAAATGTAGAACACCCTATGCAAATCTCTCTGCCTGGAGGAGAACCACCTGACTTTCAGGAAACAGCTCAAGACTTTATTTTTTAATCAACCACTTTGACTAAAATGAAAAATAATAGCAACTGACTAAAAACTGTGCACCAGAAATCTTTGTACTAATGAAAATCCTTTTACGAAACTCAGCACAACCAGCTGCATCAAACCAAGCTGACTCCTGGAACCTCTCCTGAGTGGCACCAATCCACATCTTTCATCTCAGTGAAATCTACCACCATGAGCAAGGAAGTGACAACACTTGTGCCCCCATTGGCCACCCCCTCATCCCTCAATTACCTCCTCGTTACTACAATCTTGCATTCTGACACCTTCCACACTCTAACAGATGACTTCCTAGGTCTAGTGTACTTAACAGATTCAGACCCTGTCCATCTTCTGCTAAAACCCTGCTGTTAATGTGTCTACTCTAAAATGTGGGGGATGTCAATATGGCTAACCTGCTCAGTTGGTACCAACTACAAACAATTTCGAGATTTTCATATAGACACATGGGTACTTCTGACCTGCATCCATCAACACCAAAGGTTTTATGCATCTGCCTTCCCACTATCTGACAAACACACCCTGCCCTCCTTTCTTACAGAGCATGTGCAATGAGGCCAAAATTATTCACAGAAGAGTGCTATATGACACTACTTTACATTATATTACTGTAAATACACCTCTTTCAGCCTCATTGCAAGTTGGGTTGTGCGGCAAACATTGGCAGTAATTCTGTTACTGCTGCATTACTGCCACATTATCGCACTGCCCAACTTTTGGCGGAGAGATGGAGATTCACCTCCAGCTAAGTCCTTTCCGTCCCAAAAAACTGCAAAATCGATGTAAATACCACTGGCAGAATTACCACTGGCTGTAATTTCGCCGAAATCCACATAGAGTCCCCATTCCACTGGACCAAGTGGCAGCAACAGTAATTCAATTTTGTGGTATCTTGGCAGATTTACTGCTGAGATACCGCCAAACTCGTAATGAGGCTGCCTTCTCTGAAAACAAATTGCTTTATGTAAATGAAAAGCCCTCTCTCAGTATATAAACAACAATTCAGTCAGTGAGTAATAACACTCGTTATATAGATACATCACTGATGTGGAAGGGGAAGGAGACCCAGAGGCTTTACATAAAATCAAAGAGCATTTTGGGTAGATAGGTCTGACCACAGCCTTTATATTTTACAAATAATTCTGTGAAATTGATTTAAGAATTAAATCATTTTCATAATGTAAAGCACACTGGGCTTGGTGGTCATTTTATTTTTCAGTCACAAGACTCACCCTAACAGCAAAATGTCCGCTCGCCAGGAGTCAAATATACCTCTTTTGAAAGTTCTTAACTGCAGGAGAGGCACACGAGTTGATATAAAAAGAGAGAAATGCGTAAATTCCCTAATTGTGCTAATACATTCTCAGTGTACTGCTGAATGCTGATCCTGAAAAAGCATGTATAACCTTATGCTAACCAGACGTTTTTGACTACGGCTCACACAGTCCCTCAGTTATGAGTATGCTGGGTAAGACAGCACAGTAGTAGTCCATAATATCTTGAGTGCAAAAGATGGTGGCACCTGACACAAAGCCTTGGGTGTTCAGAAGTGGGGGCAGAGGGAGACTCAACGGTGCTTTATGTGCAACATTGGTGAAATTCTGGGAACGAGGCCCATACATCTTAGTGGTGGACATTTAAAGTTGGTGTTTTATCTATGTGGAATTGTAGTGCTGCATATTAGTGATTACCTTCCTTTGCAGGGGGTTGTTATACATGTTGAACTAGTTTTTGTGATAAAATGACATGCTAGTATTTATTTTTCAGAGTGTTTTATGGCCATAAATAAATAAGTATTTTTATAACTGTTTGTCAAAGTGTGTTCTTTGAATTTTCACTGTGTGTACTCATTCAGGGCCTATTACCAGGCACACCCTTCCAGAGCCTTGGGTGTTGACCAATGGCCTAGCTACCTTGCATTGGTTTGGCTACAGCTCCTAGAGTTGTCCCTGTCACTAAACTAGGTTGGCCTCCTATACCTCTGTACACCAGGCCAGAGTATAGAAATCCATTCCTAAAAAGTGCTGCAGTGAGGTACAAAGAACTCAGAGCATACGCTTAGTGAAAGAAAACACGGATACACTTAGAAGTTGTATCAAAAATAGTTATGTAATATGTACACAAAGGCACATTGTTGTAACTTTTAGATAAAGTAAGTACTATAACACAATAAAACAATGGAAGAACGTTTGCAATATTCTTTGGAGAATAACCTACAGCTGCACTGATACTAGAATTGCTTTTTCGGTAACAAATCACATAGTAAAGCCATCTGAAATATATATGCAAACCTTTCCAACTCTTATAGCATGTAGCAAGCTTGTTCCAGCCTGCCTTAGAGCATCCAACCCTATTTTATGGAAGTCTCACAATGTTCATAGGGGACACCTGGCCATCACTTACTAGGGGTTGAGCAGAAAAGGCGGGACACCAGATTGCAAGGTTCAGAGTGGCTGTCCAACAAGATAATCCCTTCTTGATTTTTCACAAGTTAGTTTTCAAAAGTCACGGAAGTTACAATGGTTCCTTGAAAGAATGCCCCAAGGAACAATGTCCTAAGGTATATTTAGAGTACAATGGGTAGTCCACTCCAATGCATATCTATGGAGACCTGGGGGGGTGCAATGTGCAAGCTATATGCTGCCACCAGTATCAAACAAGCAAACTCAGGTAAGTTATACCAGGAGCAGGACAGTACCGTCAAGTAAAGAAAATGGTTGCTGCAGGACGCTCCTCATGGTGAGGCGAAAACAGACCCGGTCACGGGTTTCTCGGTCTTGATGGATTCCCAGATAGTACCTTCACAGTTCTGGCTTGTTGGCACCTTTTTGAGGCTTAGATGAAGGATGGTTCTGAATCACTGCAGCCTTAGGAGGTTACCCACAAAGTTACAGGTTAAACAGCACTTCAGGCGACTATGCACAATGATGAAACCCAGATCTGGTATTAATGAATTGCAGGCCATGGAGTTTGCAGCTCTTCGAGTTATGATGCAAATTATAATGGATGATGTTGCTGTGTTCAGATCTTCCTTGTCACTTAGAAGTTGAGTTTTTTTTATTTATTTTAATTTTATTTTGTATTTTTTTTTTTTAAATGAATGTATATAGCTCAGCCACTGACCCGGAGGGTTAAGGGTGCTCAACAGATTAAACAAACAAAACAGAAAAAACAAAACATACAAATGCTTAAAAGCATGGGGCCAATAAGCTATACTCATATACCAATATTGAGACAGCAGTGGTTACTCAGCAGGCTATGGTCGTCGCTCGAAGTTGCTAGTGGATTCCTGAATATTCTGTTCCAGTGGTCGACTTAGTTTAATCTCCAGGACCTCGGAATGTATCCAGGAACACCAGCTGAGTGCATCAATCATGACCCATGCACCATGCAAACTTTCAGCCTCCCAGTCTGATCTAGTTTCAGTCAGCCATACTGCAGGACAAAGAACAGGTGAGTTTTGATCACCAACCCTACGTTCTGTCCTGCTAGTCAGTCAGAGACCCTTTGCTGGCTTTCCCTGGGAAGAATGGCAAAGACAAAGGTACCAGAAAATTCTTGGCCACCCAGACAGGTACATGAAGACATCAGAAAAGACAAGTCATCTTGTTCAATGTACAGTCACTATTTTGGGTAAATGTTATCCCTTGTGTCCTCTACAGCAGCTGCAAAGAACACCTGTGACAAAAGTCCACAAAGGTCATGCAAAAAGGTACACTGTCATCAGCCTGAATGGACAGCTTGTCACAGTAACCAAAAGGTTACTGGAGAGTCAAGAAAAGGGATACATTGGATCCGCTCGGCACTCTGCATGAGGTGGGGTGTCCTGATCTCGCAAAAGAAAATTTTGGTAGATAAAAAAGTGTTCCCCTGCCTTGGTAACAGTGAGTTAACCAAGAGAACATAAAGAAACACTAAAGTGGAAGTTCTAGGAGCTCCCAGCAACACTGCACAGAATGTGCTGTGTGCTGCTTAGTAAAATGTAGATGCCAGAAAAGCTGGAGAAAAACATGACTCCAAAATAAAATGCCAAAAGAGGTAACAAAGGTTCCCAAAAGCAGAGTAAAAGAATAAGTTAGTGTTGAAAAAGGTACCCACTCACTCAGGAGAACTAGTCAAAAATCCAGTGGTCTAGCAAAATGTGCTGTGGGACTCACTGTTGGAGAGAATTTCACGCAAAAGGAGACATCTATCTAACAGTGGGTTATTCCAAATTCTCCCTTTCTGGGGTCTCTGTGGTCTGTGGTTGTTT
This sequence comes from Ambystoma mexicanum, assembly GCF_040938575.1. Taxonomy (NCBI): domain Eukaryota; kingdom Metazoa; phylum Chordata; class Amphibia; order Caudata; family Ambystomatidae; genus Ambystoma; species Ambystoma mexicanum. Next base: position 444,621,276 of record NC_090926.1, read on the forward strand.
GTTTCTGTAGGTCCCCTTCTACTGCATTTTCCCCTTGGATAACATTGGGGCATGAATCCTACTCTGCTTCTTTGCTCCTGGAGCTGCTGGGTTCATGAACCCTCCTCTGGATTTCTTCTTCTGGGTCTCAACTAGTGTCCACTGGCATCCATTGATGTCTTCTTGGTGCAAACAGAAACAGACTTACCTGGCGTTTTCCTTTTGTTTCCTATGGTCCATCTTTCTCACCACTGGAACTCTTAAAGGTGAGACTGCAAGGTACTCACCTGTACTGTGACATTTTTCTAGGGTCCTCCTAAGGTCCTTAGAGTTCACTGCCTAGCCCTGGATTGTTAGATACTTCCACTGATGTACTAGGGACTTTTAAATCGGTACATTACACCCATTCATAGGTTATACATTGTATCCGTATGTGTTAATACTGTTTCCCTCATTGATGTGTAATGGGTCCTTCTGGACCTAAGAACTGTCTAGCTAAAAGATATACAGGGCTTTGGTATCCCCTCCTGGCTCTGTTCGACATTGTGTTCCCATGTGCTCAATATCTAAGTGTGATACATTGTTATAGGTAGATGTGTTAAGTATAATACTTCATGCAGATGGTAATGCCTTGGGATTCTGAACCCTATAATCATTACTATGGGGAATATTGTCTAGCGGTCTTTCTCTTAACTTGCATCTGAAAGCTTAAATGTATGAAGGCCTACCACCAGGTATGTGGCCTATATTTTAGGTTAAGTATTGAGTTAGGCTTTCACTGGCCATTTACTCTTTTTCTTTACCTACACTATGCTCTGCATTGCGTTCTGTGTAACCTGAGTACTTATTTTCTCCTATCATAAATATTGTATGTGTGAATTTTTTATCAAGTGAATATGTACATTATACCCGTGTGGGGCGTTTTTGTGTGGTGTCTGTTGGTACTAATTGTATGTTCCTGCCAGACTTCCCCTCCTAGAGTTAAGCCTGAATGATCTGCTGTAGCTACCAATGGATAGTCTGGTCTATCCTTTTGAGTGACACACTGCTAACCATTAAGTTAGATGATTGCACTGCCCTCACCCGATGGTTGTGTAAGAATCCTCCTGAATTATACGAAGGACATCAAGGAGTGGTCACTTCAAAAATGTGCTAATCATATAAGTTGGATTTCTAATCATTTTTTTATTTAGCAATCTTAACTAATCAATTTTCCCAAAATAATGTATGCCGTGCGCTAGGCATTTTTTCTGATTCTACTGGGTGATGTCAGTCTCCATTTTTCCTCTACTCACTCTGCTATTTCACTTCTTGAATTCTACCACATTTCACATGTCCCTTCTCCTCCTTCTCTTGCCTCTGGATCATAATTGGATATGATTATTTCTCTTCACCTCTTTCACTTAATTCAGTTTTGGCCCTCCTTATTGTAAGAGGATTCAATTCAGCACTACAGCTAAGTTAACGCCTAGTCTAGAATACTGAATGAAAACCCTTATTGATATATCTTTAGGTCCAGTTCATGCGTTCTGGATGACTACCCCTGTATAACACCCCTCTCTTGGAATCCCCCTGACCCCACTGAGCCAAGAAGTAGTTCTGTTTTGCAAGTTTAAAAGGTTTATTTGATACTTTAAAATAGATATATATATCACGCTTTATAATAAATTAATAATTGAATAGCACACTTAATCTGATATGATAAAGATCAACAACGGAGAATCTGGCACTAACACGCTTCTCTATAATCAATAAGGAGTTGACATGAAATGGATAAGGTAGCACACTGGTAAATAGGAACAAAAGTATAATGTGGTAGAGAATGCCTTATAGAGTTCAAATGGATGTAATGTTGAATGAAAATGCAATACAGAAAATACTCAATATGATTTCAACAAACAAGGTAATCACTTTTCTCTGGCAATCCCCTCCCCCCCTTGATGCAATGCAAGGAAATGGAAGGAAGCACACAGTTCTCAGAAATGCAATCAAATGTGATTCAGTTCAATCCCAGCAAGCTTACAGAAAACAGATAGGAGTTTTGAAAACACAGGCCCAAATTGCTTTGATATGTGCTAGCAATGGATGAGAAATATGCTGGAAATGCTTTTTAATTCCCTTTCAGAGGTTCAGGGTGAGTGGTATCTAGTTAATATTAGTCCAGGCTCACACTAGCAATGGGGCAGGGATAGTTAGCAGGTTAAACGAATTTCTGGCAAATGGAAGGCAAGCAGCAGCAGTTTTTACATGTGAAGAAATTTGCAAATCGCGGCAAAATTCGCGGATGCGTGTTCCGCGATTGCGGTAAAAATATAAGGGGTAGGAATGCGGTTCTAGGTGCGATTCAAAGCTAAGATTCTAAGCTTTCAAATAAAAGTTATTGCAAGTCTCTAGCACAAACGGTTGCGGAGATATGAGCGATTTTGTGAAGGTCGTTTTTCAGATTTGAAATTTTAAAGTTCAAAAAGACAAGTGCAGCTTGCGACTAGAAAATGACAAGTGACAGCTTTACAAATGACAGGTGACAGTTAGGAGGCAGTTCTACTTAGATTAAATAGATTGAATTATATTATTTTAACTAAGAGATTGGTTCTGCACAGTTTTCTTGGTACTCACACTATATTCTTGAGTGAAATGGGCCTCGCCATGGATCTGGTCAGGTTTTAAATTCGCCTCTGGTCTCTGCACTTCACAGTGATCTGGGTCAGCTCTCTCTGGTTCTGCTAACAGGTCAGCTCTACTCTGCTGGTCTGGTCTGGGTTTCTGGTTCTGGATAGATGGAAGTCTCTATGTCTGCTCTCTGAAGGTTGATGAATTTGAAGTCTGGATCTCTGGATGTTGTATGGTCCGGCAGAGCGCGTTGCAGCAAATGGAATTGAAGGTCCCTATCTGTCCTGTCTGTCTGCTTTTATGTGTTTAGAATGTGGGTGTGTTCTAGCATCACTGACCCTACCTCTCTCTCAGCTTCTAATTGGTCAAACTTCCATTTCTTATTTGATTGGGGAATGAACTGTGAGTCAGAGGGATGTCATTTTATGGCTTGCAGATAGGACACTCCTCTGTCAGATTGCACACATTCTATATTTGATAATAAAAGACATATTTCACAGTTACACAGTTGCTTGAAATTACATATACATGGTGTGGCTGAATTTAGCCATGTCTCTGTCCAAATCTGTTGTTTCTAAGAGCTTGCATTCAGAAATGGCAACTTCTAGCACTTTTTCATGTGCTAAACAACATTGGATCTTCATTAAATTTTATACAACTGTTCCTCACATATCTACCCACATACCAATGCATTTTCGTTTGTCTAGCTGAAACAGGGAGTCTGTAATATTAATAAACAATGGGGTTTTGCCCCAGAACATCACACAAATTCGAGTTTAGGCTTGAATTAACGGTACATTTTTTAAATTAAAGCTCTCAAAGTTATACATTTCTGTCATTTGATTACAAAGAGTTATCAGTGTTTTTGTAAAATATATATTTTACTTTCAATTCAGTCCTCAGAGTGTTGAAGTCCGCCTCCAAGACTTGGGTGGGTCAGTCACAGATCTCTGCTGGCTGGCAGATCTTTGTTGACAGCAAACATCCAGAATTAACATATTCCTTTCAGAGGAAAGGGTCCTTTGTGTGGTGTCTGGCCAGCTCACATCAGGAGGCCAGGGGGCCACTTTGCATTTAATTAACAGAACCCTGTTATTTCCTGGCTTCTTGTGTTGAGTTCTGAAGTGTCAAGAGTTCTCAGGACATGCAACCCCTTTGAACCTTTGATGAAATAAGACCCCTTTCTTTGCACTCATGCAGTTTGCAAGCCAGCTCTCCTGTCAGAGTTTAGACCGCTAGCGCCACCATCAGGATTTTGTGGTTACTGCATCCATCCTTGGGATTTTTTTTTTTTAGATTGATTCCTTTCAGCAAGTGATATTATATGGAGTAGATTGTCCATGTTCAGGACATGGCATTGGTGTGTTTCTGCAGTAAAGTAATTCTGTGCCCATGATTTTGCCATATTTGACATTCAAGAAAAATGAATTCCCAACAGTATGGGTTTGCTTTTGGCAATCAGCATTGCATCTCTGAACTCACAATATAGGCAAAATGGGATTTTCCTGTGCATTTTCTGGGGAGCTCTGGCCATTATGATGTTTTCAATGCCAGTACTGCACAGTTTTGAGGTAGGGCCCGGATGCATGGGTAAATACATCCCACAAGCCCCCCTTCTTGCGGTGGCCATCTGATCCTTCACTAATGGGACCCGCAAGATCTGGGATGTAGTTCTCCTCTTCTTCTGATAAATGGCACAGTTCAGCATCTTTTCCTCCATCCGGTCGGATCGATCGGTTCTCCTCGCCGGTCCAGATGGGAGTATTGGGCGGTCCACTGGGCCCATTGGATCTTCGTTCCCGGTCTCCGGATCGTCCTTCTTGGTCATTCTTCATGGTTTCATCTCTCCTAGGATGATAAAGCAAAAGCGGCAATATCTACTCATAGACGATTTTTTTTTTTTTTTCCCACCACTGTTGAGATAGTGGGGCAGCATATGCATTTTATCATAACGAAACATTACATTCTTATTTTAATAAAAACAGTATGACTAAGAGACAGTTTCATGCAAATCACAATATTTTAGAGACTAGATGTGGTATGTTTTATGGTTGGAACTGAATTAGTCTGAGACAGTACCCGCTAGGATTCCAGAGGATTCCTCCAGTTGTTGCAGAGTGTGCCTGGGATGGCAACATTTCAACTGGTTTATGTGTACCCACTTGTCTTCCCCCTCTGCCGAACCGCCTTTGGGGATGCGGATCTTGTAGGCCACAGGGGAGATCTTATCGACGATCTCAAAGGGTCCCTTCCATGTAGGCAAAAATTTGCGCTGCTTGGCCTGGTTCCTTTGGAAGTTGTATAGATAGACCCGGTCTCCCACCTGATATTCCTTCCTGGAAGTTTTCAGGTCATAGTGGGTCTTCATGCTATCAGCTGATCTTTCTAGATTCCGCTGAGCATAAGCAAAAGCATGTTGGAGGTGTTTCCTTAAATTCTCCACATACTCATGAGTAGTGGAGGCATTTATCAGTGTCTGCTCTTGGGTCCTGTAGAGCAAATGCTGAGGAAGCACCATCTTGCGCCCAGTCATCAACTCAAATGGTGACATTTTGGTTGCAGATGAAGGGGTAGATCTGATAGCCATTAGGACCAGAGGTAATCGGATATCCCAACTTGGCCCAGAATCTGCCACAAACTTCTTTAATATGCTCACAATTGTCCGGTTATATCTCTCTACTGCCCCAGAAGAAGCTGGTCTATAAGCAATATGCAGCTTTCTCTTGACCCCCAGTATCTCCCACATCTTTGTCATTACTTCACTGGTGAAGTGGCTACCTCTGTCTGACTCAATCCTTTGAGGTAGACCAAAACGGGAAAAGATGTGGTTAATCATCAAGGCAGCTGCAGTTTCTGCCTTGCAATTTGGGGCTGGGAGACATTCCACCCACTTGGTAAACAAGCATGTCACAGTCAACATGTACTTATTCCCCCTAGCCGAGCGAATCCCAGGGCCTACAAAGTCGATTTGTAAATCTGACCATGGCAGTGTCATCCCCCTCTTTTGGAGAGGCGCACGGTGCGTGAGGGATGATGGCTGAAATTGTGCACACACAAGACACCCCTTCAAGTATTGGTCGAGGTCCTGCCCCATGTGTGGCCAGTATGCAACCTCTCTTAAGATTTCCAACGTTGTGTGAAACCCCCTATGACCGGCGGTGGCCGCATCATGGGCGTGACTTAACATCAGGCTTCGGAATGAGGTAGGAACCACCCACTGATCGTGGCCAGCTTTGGATTTCCTTACCAGCAAACCGTCTTGAATCCGGAACATTTTTGGACATTTCATCAACACTCTTAGGTCCTCTTTCCCAATGTAATCGGTATCCGTCAGGGGAAAGTTCTCAGGGTCCTCAAGGTGCTGGTAAAATTTACCAATTATTGGATCCCCCTTCTGAGCAGTAATCAAATCAGCATCAGGGGTCCCCTTACTCCATTGTGCAATTGAGAGGTCGTTGTGAGCATTTGTCTGGGACCTAGTGATAGCGGTGACCTGGATTTCCCCCAACAGGGACTCAATCTCAATTAGATCCCCTTGGATGGCCCCGGTTTTGGCCAGCTGATCAGCTAAGTCATTTCCAGTTTTGTCTGGTCCCTCTACTTTGGAATGACCCTTGATCTTCTTCCAATGGATGGTCATCCCATTCGAGGTGACCAGATCATCAATGTTTTGGATCAACTTCCCATGTTTCAACGGTTTGTTGTTAGCACATAACATGCCTCTGGTTTTCCAATTAACCAGGTGCTCCACGAACCCGTTCCGTACATAATCCGAATCTGTGATTATGACCAGTTCGCGGAGTTGATGCTGGACAGCAGTGAGGATGGCCTGATGCACAGCCATCAATTCTGCCACCTGACTACTTCGGGGACCAATTTTGTATCCAGCGGAGGGTTCTGGGGACTCATTCACCCATGCATTCCCTACGCCAGCCACCAGTTCTTTCTCCCCGTCGTTGTCAACATGGTAAGAGCATCCATCCACATAGACAGTGGGCATGCCCTCACACTTGTCTTCTTCAAAGACTTTGTGTGGGGAATTAAGGTATGCCTCCATGTTGTCCTTTATTTTTAGACTTTCGTCCTCGAGACAGTTTTCTCTGGCACAATCATGCAAGTCAGCCAGACCTTGCGCGAGGGGACTCTTCTTGTTTTGGCCATATCTGACCTCCACAGGAAAGCCTTGCATTGACAGAATCCAGGAAGTAATTCGGGAATTACTCACATTTCCGGCCCGGATTCTGTCACTTTGGAGATATTGCAGAGGCTGGTGTGGAGTCTCCACTATGATGTGTTCCCCCTGGATAAACGGGCGGTAATTCTTCAATGCCCACACCGTTGCCAGGAGTGCCTTCTCACAATCGTTGAATTTTTCCTCCACAGAGGATAAAGTTTTGCTCGCATAGGAGATTACTTTATTGACCTTGTCATGCTTTTGATATAATACTGCCGTCAAGCACGTATTAGAGAACCCTGTCTCCAGGAAGAACTCCTTGTTTCTGACCGGGTAAGCTAGGCAAGGCGCTTGTGAGAGGCTTCTTTTGAGTTGTTTTACTGCCTCGGCTTGTTCTGGACCCCATTCCCACTTGACCCCCCCCTTCAGGAGATGAATCAGGGGTCTGGTGATCTCTGCGTAGCCCTCAATGAACTTCCTGCTGTAATTAGTCAGTCCAAGGAGGCTCCTTAGTTCTCGCAGAGTTGTGGGGTCTTTCAGTTTCTGAAGTGCTTCCACTTTCTTTTCCTGGGGACAGAGACCCTGAGGAGTAATCTCATGCCCCAAGAAATTAACACGGGTTCTACACCACTGTGCTTTCTGAAAGGAAAGTTTTGCTCCGGCGGCCCTCAACTGTGTCAGAACATAACGGATCTCCGCTATGTGTTCCTCAACAGTTGAGCTTTTGATGAGGACATCATCTACATAAGCCAGGTTACCCCTCGCACCCAGGTCGGGCATGGCCTTATGTAGGAAAATGTTGAATTCATTGCCGGAGTTGAGGTATCCGAAGGGAGTCCGGGTCCATGTATACTGCTGGCCCCCAAAGGTAAAAGCCAGTTTGTATTGGTCCTCCCTACTGACAGGCACGGTCCAGTATCCATTGGTCAGGTCTATTGCAGTGAATACCTGTGACCCCTGGATCTGGGCCAGCCCTTGGTCAATGTAGGGAAGAGGCCATCGGGAAGTATGGACCCGTTTGTTGAGCTCCCTGAGGTCGGCGCAGAGTCTCCACTGGCCGTTTGGCTTCAATATTCCCAGCACCGGATTATTGAAGGTGCTGTGGACGGGACGGATTATTCCCCGGGACTCAAGGTTCTTAATTATTTCAGTAAGGGACTCCATTGATGCGAGAGGCAAGCGATATTGCTTCACAAACACAGGAGTCATGCCAGGGTCCGTGGGGATTGTTGTTGTGTGGATGTCAGTGCGACCACAGTCATATGAGTCTACCGCAAAGAGATCTTGGAAATCCAAGAAAACTTGTTTCAACTTTTGCTTTTGTTCCAGAGTCACACAGGCATCAGCTAGGTTGACTCTCTCTTCCACCATCTGCCTGAAGCCTGGAAAGACTTCTGGTTTGGCTATCTCCGCGGCCTCCTCCAGCTGGGTGGAGAAGTCCCTGGTCAGAGTGCTGATTTGGACCGGAGGCTTCAGGTGGGAAAGGCAGCCCTCATGTACCTGGAAAATCACCTCATCCCTCCTGAAGTCACACGTCACATCTTCCTTACCATAGGGGCAGGAAGTGTACACCAGGAAGTTCCCCCCATGCCGGGTAAAAATCCTGTCTGGTGTTGTATTGTCCTCACTGTCACTGTCAACACAGTCCTTGGGGATTGGTCCTAACAGTTCATTTACAAGATCAATGGAGAAATGTCGGTCATCAACCGCCATTCCAATAATGGTGCCTGCGGCTAGAGTAATACTCTTTAAGTCGCTGTTATCCACCTCTATTGGAATGGTGTCATGTTCTATGTTGACTAATGGTGTTGGGTTTACCCCCAACCCTTGCTGTTGGAGAGAAGCATTTAGATGTATGTAAGCATCAGGGTTTTTCAACTCTTGTCCCCTTTTAACTTTCACTTCCAGGGAGAATTGTCGGGTCCTTTCTGGGATGGTGACTTCCTCTTTAACCTGAATTTCAACTGCATACGGTAGCAATTGAGCTGACCTAAATGCTTTTTCTGGATCATCAAAGCCCATGGGATTATCCGCTAATCGGGACCAAGCTTTGAAGTTTATTAGGTCCAAACTAATGGCAAAGCGATTGAGAATGTCACTGCCTAAGTAAAAGGCGGCAGTGACGTCTCGCACGACCCAACAATTGTGGACTATGCTCTTGTTGCCAATGGAGATTTTGAGCATACACCTGCTTGGCAGGAGATGTTTGGAATTAGGTGCTTCCAGGTCCATTTCCCCTTTGTCTATCAGTTTGAAGGTGGGAATGGCTGGATCCTTTGGGAGTTGGCGAAACATGGCTTCGCTGATGAAGCTCTTACCGTTGTTCACACACACTCGAGCGAGAACAGAGTCCTTCCCATCATTTAACTGAACAGGGATGAACAACTGCTCTCCAATTTGCTGAATATCAGCCAGGCTCTGAGCTGATTTCACATCTTTCTGGACTATAGGAGTGGGAGTTTCAGATTGTGGATTGGTATAGAATTTCAGAGTGTTTCCTTCCAGCGTGGAATACCACTTTAGACTGGAAGGAAGGTTGATTTTCAGAAATAGAGAGGACCCCCCATCACTAGTCTGTTGTCCTACTGCTATTACTGTCACGTCTGGAATTTGGCTATTCTGGAAGTGAAATTCTACTTGGTCAGATTTTTGTTCAACCATGTGGCATGTGCCGTTTAAACTAACATGGTTGACACTCTGTTTTAATTTTATCGGTCGGCTAGTCTGGGTCCAGAGGACCTTGTTTACGCAATCTATTAGGGGTGACAACCTTCTCAGGAGGTCATTCCCTAGTAAACAAGGGGTGCCCTCTGGGGTCACAACTATGACCGGGTGTTTCAACTTGTGTCGCCCGATCTTAATGTCCAAGTCTGCAGTCCCCTCAACGGGAATTTCCTTCCCGTCAAAGTTCTGTAGTTGTCCCGGAAGAGAGGTGAGAGGAATTTGGTAATTCTCTCCCCTTCCTGCATTCAGTTCGTCAAAGGCCCTTCTGGACAGAAGGGTAGCTTGAGATCCAGTGTCCACCAGTGCCGAGATTGTACCCTGCCCCTGTACTCGGACCGGGGCATAATATCTTCCCTCCTTCTCCTCAAGGGGGCACAGATAATGTACATTTTTGGACAACTGGTGGGCTAATTTTCTGGTTTTGGACATCGCGAGAGAAGAATTTTGGGCAGAATTCTGTGGAGAGCCTTGGGAATCTGAAAGAAAAAGTTGGCAACTGGAGATCAGAGCCATTGTGGGTTCCCCTGGCTCCGGTTCTGGGCCGCCCCCCCCTTTTTGGAGGCAGTCACCAGGATGGGTTTGAACCAGGGGATTTTCTTGCTGTTGGTTCTGGGATGAGATGGTGGGCGGCGGTAGCTCAGTCTCCACATCTCCCCAGTCTGGATTTGCATCCCTAGGGACCCATTTTTCTTTGGGAGGAGTTCCCCCCTCTCTGAAGGAGAAGATCCTTTTCCCAGGATCCTCTGAGGATCCCTCTCCCTCAAATTGGAAGACCTGTACCTCCTCCTCAAACTGAGTCTGTTTGGGTCTTTTGTTTCTCCTACCCCCCCTCTGCTCCTTAGGAGGCAGACTTTCAGGGGCAAGAGATTTTGTTTCCGGTTCCTGGGTTTCCAGGGGCTGTTTACAAGTGAGGAAGGAAGCTTCCTCCAAGGCTTTACACCCCCCTTCCCTTTGTGCCTCCTCCCTGGGAACCGGTGAGTTATCGGGGTGCTGCCCCCGTCATTGTTCTGGAGCACCAGGTCCAGAGTTGGGTGCGTTCTGCGCCGGCACGCCCATCTGAGGGTTCTGCTGAGCCCTCAGTATGTGACCCAGATCCCGCGCCATGTTTTGAACCTGGCGCTCTAACTGGGAAACCCGCTCAGGCTGATACGGGGCCCTGTTTTCTCCCCTGGGCTGATCCCGGGAAGGGTAGCTGTCCCTCCTCTGGTAATACCCCGGGTTGGGAAGATTTGGGTACCCCTCCACCCTTGGCCTCCCCTCTCCCGGATTCAGTGGTCTGGGCTCAGGGAATTGGGGAAAGAAGGATGGATGGTTTTGGGGCTGAAAGTCGGGTGGATATCTGGGGAAAAAGTTCTGCCCAGGGTTTGGTAAATTTCTGCCCTCCTGTGGGAAGTTTGGAGGGAAGTTCCCTGGGTTAGGTGCTTGGCTGGATCCCCCCCCTTGGGCTGGAGGAGTCCACACATAACCCAGGATGGGTCGATTTCCCTTGTAACGGGGACTTACATAATCAGGAGAGCGAGGGACCCCATTTGTGGGGCTGCCTCCCTGGCTCCCTGTCTGTGACTGGCCCGAGGACCTTCTGGGCCTAGCATTATTAGGTGCAGGTAGGTTTTTAGGCCCCCCCATCTCCAAATCTAAAACGGGGGTGACCTTTACCTCTGCCACCTTGGCAGCAGCAGGGGTGGTGTTGGCTTTGGGGTTTTTCTGGGCATTACTTTTGCTATCTATCGGTTTCTGCACCTCATAGATCTGGGTAGCCTGTTCAATGACCCAATCTAAGGATCTTTTCTCGTGAAAATCCCTCACGAGCTGGGTCATGATGTATTTGGGCAAGGCATGGAAAAACGTATTTATGAACTCTCTACTATCTGTGCGCACCCTTCTTGTGGTCTGTGCAAAAGCACGCTTTAACTCCTGCACAAATTCTTGTGGGGCCTGATCCTCCCCACATTGCAAATTGTAGGCTGCCTTGCGAGCCTCTTGAGGATTTCTGTGAACAGAAAAATGTTTCAAGATGGCCGCCTTATAGGTGGGCCATCTTGAATGATTTTGGTCCTCCAGCCCCGCAAAGAAACTGGAGTATTCCGGGGAGAAGGTCCACTTTACATATTGAATACAGCTTTGGCTGTCCTTCAAATGGAAAGTCTCCATCATTTGTTCAAACAACTCTAAGTGCTCCCAAACAGAATACTTAGCGTTCTTATGGTAAGGCGTGATGACGCTCCTGATCGCCTTAATCTGCTTTAAGGGGTCCTTAAGCAAGGCCCTTTTTGCCTTATTGGCCTTTTTGGTTCGGGTAACCCTTGTCCATTCTTCCTCGGACTCAGAGGCACTGCTCCCAGAGGTTCCCGTCTGTTCTTCCAGGTTTTCCCGGATTCTGCGAGCCTGGGAATGGCTGGCAGAATGTGGGGACCTGGTCTCCTGTGTCCTGCGCAGTTCAGAGGAGTCTTCAGATTCCTCCTTGCTGCCAGGATTTGATGGGTACCCCCCCCACTGACCTAACTGGGCAGAGGTTTTCAGGATGCCCTTAAGGGGCCTACTCTCCTGGGGTTCCCCACTGAACTGTACTGTACTTGGGTGCTCATACCCGGATGCCCACCCCTCCATTCCTGGGTGGTACTGGCCTATGAGCCCCATACTCTTAGCTGGATAGTAATCTGCCATCCCTGTAGCCCTGTGCTCATGTGCGCCAGGGAACATGGGGGTGGCAGAGTCCAGGGACTGAGAGGTATGAGGGCCTCTGGTACTAGGGCTCCTGAGGTTATGCTCCGGAGTTTCCCTTTCCCAGCGAACCTCATCTCTATCCGCCCCTGCTCCCTGTTGCAATGCAAGAGCCTGCATTTGTGCCTTCAGTTCCTCAGTTAAGGCCTTACTGGACTCTATCAGTCTCTCCTGCATCGCTACCTGTTGTTGGAGCCTATCATTGTGTTCACAGAGGGCCTCGTTTTCCCTCTGTGCTTCCTGGTTGGTCCTGGAGAACTGGGCCAGTCTTTGCTGCAGGAGGGTTACCTCCTGAGCTGTGTCCCTATTGGCCTGCTCCTTTCTTGCTAGAGCATCCTCCACCCTCCTGGTGTGCTCTAGCAAGTTCTGGTGTTCTTTTTGGAGGTCACCCAGTCCCTGGTGGGCCAGGTGATTTTCTTCCATTTTTCTTTTTAAATGGCAGACTTCCTGGCCTAAGGTATCCCTTTCCTGACTAAGAGCCTGCATCTGTGCCGCCAGGTCGTCCCTTTGCCTTTGGAAGGCACCAGCATTCTGGCGCTCCTGATCAAACTCTGCCTGGGTATCCAGGTCTTTCAGAATGAGTTTGTTGCTCTCTGCCTTCTCTCTATCTAGGTGACTTTGCAGGGTGACTACCTGCTCAGCACATGCCCTATTGAAGTCTAGCTGTTGCTCCAGCTTTTTCTGGCTTTGCAGTAGGGAGTCCAAACCTTCTTGGTGTTCCTTCTGCAAGGCCAGAAATCTGGTATCCTGTTCTGACTTTTCCTTTTGCAGCACATCCATATCCTCCTTTATTTTAGTGATGTACAGTCTGCTGTCATTTTCTGACTCCTGGCTCCTCTGCAGCCTCTGCTCAGAAGAGACCAGGTCAGATTGGACCTTCTCTAACACCATCTGTTGCCTATTTGCCAGATTTTGGCTTTCAGCACATCTATCCTGCATGTCTCCCATATATAGGTACAGGTATGCTGCTATCCTGGCAATCTTATTGTGTTCCTCTTTGGCTTTAGGAGCCATATATAGTTCACTCAGGGCCACATGTAATGGACCCTGATCTCTCCATAAGTCTGACCCTGTTTCAGTGACCTGTCGCGTGATGGCCTGCAACCAGGCATCCTGGCCCTGTTCGGTCCATTCACCTCTCACAAATAGCTTATGCAAGAGGTGCTCTCTGGCTATTTTCATATCTACCAAGGTCGTCATTCTAGAGATTGGTCTCTGTCCTGACTTACAGAAGTTAGTATTTTATTTTTGCAGAACAGAACTTTTCTTGGAGTGTCCCTTTTGAGGAATGCTTTACAGCGTAACACAGCGTGGTGATCCGACTGGATGTATGTATCCCGTCAGTTAGCACACTGTATTAAGCTGCACAAGTGGTATTCTAACCCAAACGTCCGGCTCGAGCCCCCAATTTGTAAGAGGATTCAATTCAGCACTACAGCTAAGTTAACGCCTAGTCTAGAATACTGAATGAAAACCCTTATTGATATATCTTTAGGTCCAGTTCATGCGTTCTGGATGACTACCCCTGTATAACACCCCTCTCTTGGAATCCCCCTGACCCCACTGAGCCAAGAAGTAGTTCTGTTTTGCAAGTTTAAAAGGTTTATTTGATACTTTAAAATAGATATATATATCACGCTTTATAATAAATTAATAATTGAATAGCACACTAACAGGGTAATTCATAGAATTTCGCAGAAAAGTGTCGCAAGCGGCTGGCGCAGAGTGTCCGCGTGCGATTGTGTGCGCCAGGCACGTGCGCTAAAACCGATTTCCGCGCACAGCGTATTCATGGATTCTAGGCTCCCAAACCAGCCGTGGCGCAGAGTATCGCAGCGACCCTGCAGCAGCGCCAGTAACGCCCCCAAGAACGCCCTCGCGCAAGGAAAAGCCATCAAAATCGCTAAATCATCGCAAAGGGCTGCGCTAACCCTGGACCAGTTTACAGGGCTGCCAAACAAGGAACGCAAAGCGGGTAACGTGCATATCAGGGGTACGCGGGAAGTCATACACGCGATTAGCCTGGCTACGTGTATTACAGGGGTGCGCGTGAATTCTCACATGCGATTTGGCCAGGTACGTGTATTACAGGGGTGCGCGGGAAGTTCCACACGCGAATAGCCTGGGCGCGTGTATTTCAGGGGTGCGCGGGAAGTTCCACACGCGAATAGCCTGTGCGCATGTATTACAGGGGTGCGCGGGAAGTTTCACACGCGATTTCAGCAGGGTACGTGTATTTCAGGGGTGCGCGGGAATCCTCACACGCGATTTGGCTTGGTACGTGTATTACAGGGGTGCGTGGGAAGTTACACACGCGATTAGGCTGGGTGGGTCCTCACAGGTGTTCCCTGTACACCCTCGACGGCCCCTGCAGGCAGCCCACAAAACAGGGGACTACCCTGCACACCTGCTCATGTCCCCCTGCACCCCCACCCCCCCAGCCACCAGGGGCACCCTCCACCAGGCCCCCACTCATGTCTCCCACCACCCCCACCCCCCCAGCCACCAGGGGCACCCTCCACCAGGCCCCCACTCATGTCTCCCACCACCCCCACCCCCCAGCAGTGCAGGGGCAGCCCCCACCAGGCCCCCACTCATGTCTACCACCACCCCCACCCCCCCAGCCACCAGGGGCACCCTCCACCAGGCCCCCAATCATGTCTCCCACCACCCCCACCCCCCAGCAGTGCAGGGGCACCCTCCACCAGGCCCCCACTCATGTCTCCCACCACCCCCACCCCCCAGCAGTGCAGGGGCAGCCCCCACCAGGCCCCCACTCATGTCTCCCACCACCCCCACCCCCCAGCAGTGCAGGTGCACCCTCCACCAGGCCCCCACTCATGTCTCCCACCACCCCCACCCCCCCAGCCACCAGGGGCACCCTCCACCAGGCCCCCACTCATGTCTCCCACCACCCCCACCCCCCAGCAGTGCAGGGGCAGCCCCCACCAGGCCCCCACTCATGTCTACCACCACCCCCACCCCCCCAGCCACCAGGGGCACCCTCCACCAGGCCCCCAATCATGTCTCCCACCACCCCCACCCCCCAGCAGTGCAGGGGCACCCTCCACCAGGCCCCCACTCATGTCTCCCACCCCCCAGCAGTGCAGGGGCACCCTCCACCAGGCCCCCACTCATGTCTCCCACCACCCCCACCCCCCCAGCCACCAGGGGCACCCTCCACCAGGCCCCCACTCATGTCTCCCACCACCCCCACCCCCCAGCAGTGCAGGGGCACCCTCCACCAGGCCCCACTCATGTCTCCCACCACCCCCACCCCCCAGCAGTGCAGGGGCACCCTCCACCAGGCCCCCACTCATGTCTCCCACCACCCCCACCCCCCCAGCCACCAGGGGCACCCTCCACCAGGCCCCCACTCATGTCTCCCACCACCCCCACCCCCCCAGCCACCAGGGGCACCCTCCACCAGGCCCCCACTCATGTCTCCCACCACCCCCACCCCCCAGCAGTGCAGGGGCAGCCCCCACCAGGCCCCCACTCATGTCTACCACCACCCCCACCCCCCCAGCCACCAGGGGCACCCTCCACCAGGCCCCCACTCATGTCTCCCACCACCCCCACCCCCCAGCAGTGCAGGTGCACCCTCCACCAGGCCCCCACTCATGTCTCCCACCACCCCCACCCCCCCAGCCACCAGGGGCACCCTCCACCAGGCCCCCACTCATGTCTCCCACCACCCCCACCCCCCAGCAGTGCAGGGGCAGCCCCCACCAGGCCCCCACTCATGTCTACCACCACCCCCACCCCCCCAGCCACCAGGGGCACCCTCCACCAGGCCCCCAATCATGTCTCCCACCACCACCACCCCCCAGCAGTGCAGGGGCACCCTCCACCAGGCCCCCACTCATGTCTCCCACCACCCCCACCCCCCAGCAGTGCAGGGGCACCCTCCACCAGGCCCCCACTCATGTCTCCCACCACCCCCACCCCCCCAGCCACCAGGGGCACCCTCCACCAGGCCCCCACTCATGTCTCCCACCACCCCCACCCCCCAGCAGTGCAGGGGCACCCTCCACCAGGCCCCACTCATGTCTCCCACCACCCCCACCCCCCAGCAGTGCAGGGGCACCCTCCACCAGGCCCCCACTCATGTCTCCCACCACCCCCACCCCCCCAGCCACCAGGGGCACCCTCCACCAGGCCCCCACTCATGTCTCCCACCACCCCCACCCCCCCAGCCACCAGGGGCACCCTCCACCAGGCCCCCACTCATGTCTCCCACCACCCCCACCCCCCAGCAGTGCAGGGGCAGCCCCCACCAGGCCCCCACTCATGTCTACCACCCCCCCACCCCCCCAGCCACCAGGGGCACCCTCCACCAGGCCCCCACTCATGTCTCCCACCACCCCCACCCCCCCAGCCACCAGGGGCACCCTCCACCAGGCCCCCACTCATGTCTCCCACCACCCCCACCCCCCCAGCCACCAGGGGCACCCTCCACCAGGCCCCCACTCATGTCTCCCACCACCCCCACCCCCCCAGCCACCAGGGGCACCCTCCACCAGGCCCCCACTCATGTCTCCCACCACCCCCACCCCCCAGCAGTGCAGGGGCAGCCCCCACCAGGCCCCCACTCATGTCTACCACCACCCCCACCCCCCCAGCCACCAGGGGCACCCTCCACCAGGCCCCCACTCATGTCTCCCACCCCCCCCAGCCACCAGGGGCACCCTCCACCAGGCCCCCACTCATGTCTCCCACCACCCCCACCCCCCAGCAGTGCAGGGGCAGCCCCCACCAGGCCCCCACTCATGTCTCCCACCACCCCCACCCCCCCAGCCACCAGGGGCACCCTCCACCAGGCCCCCACTCATGTCTCCCACCACCCCCACCCCCCAGCAGTGCAGGGGCAGCCTCCACCAGGCCCCCACTCATGTCTCCCACCACCCCCACCCTCCCGCCACCAGGGGCAGCCTCCACCAGGCCCCCACCCATGTCTCCCACCACCCCCACCCCCCAGCAGTGCAGGGGCAGCCCCCACCAGGCCCCCACTCATGTCTCCCAGCGTGCTACGTGTATTTCAGGGGTGCGCGTGAAGTTCCACACGCGAATAGCCTGGGCGCGTGTATTTCAGGGGTGCGCGGGAAGTTTTACACGCGATTGGCCAGGGTACGTGTATTACAGGGGTACGCGGGAAGTTTTACACGCGATTGGCCAGGGTACGTGTATCACAGGGGTACGCGGGAAGTTCAACACGCGATTGGCCAGGGTACGTGTATTACAGGGGTACGCGGGAAGTTATACACGCGATTAGCCAGGGTACGTGTATTACAGGGGTGCGTGGGACTCATCACACGCGATTAGGCTGGGTGGGTCCTCACAGGTGTTCCCTGTACACCCTCCACGGCCCCTGCAGGCAGCCTACAAAACAGGGGACTACCCTGCACACCTGCTCATGTCCCCCTGCACCCCCACCCCCCCAGCAGTGCAGGGGCAGCCTCCACCAGACCCCCACTCATGTCTCCCACCACCCCCACCCTCCCGCCACCAGGGGCAGCCTCCACCAGGCCCCCACCCATGTCTCCCACCACCCCCCGCCACCAGGGGCACTCTCCACCAAGCCCCCACCCATGTCTCCCACCACCCCCACCAGTGCAGGGGCACCCTCCACCAGGCCCCCACCCATGTCTCCCAACACCCCCACCCACCAGCACTGTGGGGCACGTGGCCAGCAGGCAGTCAGGCAGCAGCAGATGGCAGGTGGGAGCGTGCTCAGGGCTCTGGGGGGCAGTAATTTCGCCTCCTGGCCAGGAGCGTGGTCTCTCGTGTGTGAACGCGTGGACAGCCTGATAGGTAGTGAAATCCCACACGTCAGCAAAGGCCCTTAGCGCGTAAACCCGTCAACAGCATATGCGCGCCTATAGTCACCTGCACGTGCAGGAAATTGTTGCGTGACACGTCCCAGTGTCAAAGCGTGTGATTGGTGAAAATGGATGTACACGGAGAAGTGACAAAGCGTGTGATTGGTGAAAATGGATCTACACGCAGGAGTGACAAAGCGTGTGATTGGTGAACGTACACGCCGCGTAAGTGACGCTGTACGTGTGGGCCTGTATATAAGGTACATGTAGAACACCATTTCCTTGTACGTGCTTTTCGTGGAGAGCGAGTGGGTGAAATCTGTACTTCCTTTCGTTTCACACGCGATTTACTTCACGGCGTTTCCAGTTCGTATTCCCTGTTACCTCTGACAGCTTTTTCTCTTTTACTGGTTTACCTGGGCCTGTTCCCTCAAACAGTGTCCCCTTCTACTGTTGTCCTGTCTTCTCAGACAGCGTACACATCTTCTTTTGGCGGGGGTTTAGCCAGCCAAACGCGCTCATTCTTCACGCTCTTTTACCTGGCAGACGGTGAGTCACGCACGTATCCAACTTCTGTGCTTGCCCCGTGTGTTGCCTACCCCTTCAGAGGTCATTCTAGGCTGCGTGTGACACGCATACGTTCATTCTTGTGTTACTGGGTGCCACAGCGTAGTGCAGGTTTTTCTTTCTGCACACGTGGTCTAGGAGGGGTTGCGTGCACGTCATCTCCCTTTTTTGGGCCTCCTGTGCGTTGCGTGACCCGTCATCTTTCCCCAGGGGTTACAATCAGCCGTGCTAGAGCACTAGGGTACAATTACCATCTGGTACCCAACCCCTTTGACCCCCAATTGCCCAGGACAATTGTCTACAGCCACTCCCATACGCACATTAATATCAGTGCCATGGCTGGGAGGCGAGGATTCCGTAAGGGTGGCAAAGGTGGAAGAGCCACAAGTGGTGGCCGTGGTGGATCCGGTAGGGGACGTGGTCGTAACTTGCAGGGTGAGCCTGTCCCCCCATGTGTGGAGGACCAGTCAAGGGCACCCATCATCCCCCCCCCCTCCCCCCCCTCCCCCCCTCCCGTTGAGGCTGAAGTGGCTGACACCATCCATGCTCAGCCCCTGTTGGACCAGCCCATTGTGGCACCAGACCTGGCTGACTCCATGGCTGACTTCCAGGTCAGCAGGGCTACGACACGTGCGCTGGTGCACGTTGATGCCATCATGCCACGTGGATCTGGGGCAGCAAGGTCATCTGCTGCACCAAGGAGGCAGGGCGGAGTGGCTGCAGGGGCAGCTGCGGCTCCATCCACCCCAGCCCTCACACACCCAGCCAGGACAGTGTCGGTCCTAGTCCATGCTGCTGACATTCCCCCTGACACCATCACACTCGAGCCAATGCCTGCACCAACTCCCATGCTGAGTGTGCAATCCCACACTCCTGATACAGAGTCCACCAGGGCTCCTGCCCCTAGTGTCCAGAGCGGCGCAGGACACTCAGGATCACCACCACCTTCCAAGCGGAAGAGGAAGAGTGCTCGTCCGGCACAGGCTGATGCCCCAGACACGGCTACACAGTCCGGCCCGTCCAGGAAGCCCAGCTTCACGGATGACGAACTGAATGCACTTGTCGAGTATGTGTCCGGACATGACAACGAGATGGTCATTGTTGCAGGATCCAAGACCACACCTGCACAACGCCAGGCACACTGGCAGACCGTTGCGGACATCGTAAGTGCCCTTGGAATCGTGAGGCGCACAGCCAATGATTGCTATAAGCGCTGGAATGACCTAAAGCGCAGGGCAAAGAGTAAGCTGGCCTCAAGTCATGCCGCAACTCTAGTGACTGGAGGTGGGTCTCCAGTAGTAGACATGGAACTCACTCCACATGAGTCAGTCGCTGGGACCTACGTCACGGAGGAACAGATCCAAGGCGTGGGAGATCTGGCTGATTACGAGGCATTGTCCGGTGAGTGCACATGCATGTGTGTGTCATACATGTGCATGGTGTGTGTGTGAGGGCTTCTGTTTGGGTGCCAGGAGAGAGTGTGTGCGCCTCAGTCGTATGGGTCAGCCATGTGCTTCATGCAATACTTCCTGCGCAGCTGCATTTGGCCATAGCAGTATCCCTCCTGCCAACAGTAGACATCTAGCACAACTGCACGCCAGTTGCCCTTGAAGTGTCACCTTGACACAACAGATTTGCTTATTTTTCACTGTTCATTCAGTCAGTGTGTTTGCATTCCACCACTTTCACTAGGCATGTCGCTGTCCACTAGTCACATGTCTGACATGGGTATGGTAAAGGGGAGTGACTTTGTTACCTGGATATCATTTGTACACACATGTCCCTGTGCAATTTGACCATTACAGACTGGCAGCTCCAGGTGAAAAATCTGACCTGTTAGAATCAGAAAAGCTATTACATGCGGGAACTGGACTGAATGAATAGGTGCTGCCCTCCTCTCCATCTTCACTCAATAGCAATGGTACATGCCATCTGTGTGATGGCATGTGTGTTTCACCTGCCAATCACAGGCCAATGTGTGATGCCACTGCCAGGCAGCATGCAGAAAATTTGTTCATCTTCCATCTTGGTGTCATCAGTGTGTGCCGTTTGCCTGCACTTCATACGCAGTGAGGGTGCATGCATGGGAGGGTTTTAGTCATGTGGGACATGTCAATCAAGTACTGGTTCTCTTGCTTCTCAGCCCTCAATGTGTGCCATGGTGCTAATGCCTGTTTCCATTACTTTGTTTTCATGTCTTTGCAGGGGAAGATGCACCTGATACTGCTGGGGTTGTGGAGATGGTGCAGACCCAGGAGGTGTCCCAGGGCCGACCAACCACCAGTGAGGGACGTGGTGTGGTGGTGGGGGAGAACCCACAAGTGCTGCAGGTCGTGCTCTCAAGGGGTGTCTCTGGCTGCACCTCCCCCGAGCTGTACTCAGGTGTTGATTCGGATGAGACCTACGTGCCGTCGCAGGTGAGTGTTCCAGGGAGGGATTCTGTTCTGTCTCACCCACCTGCACCAGGGTCAGTACCCTCCATGGGGATGTCAGTGTTGGCAGCTACGCCTTCGGTGGTTACGGATGCAGGGTCACACTCCGCGACATCTGATCCTGTTCCTGGGCCAGCAGATCAGAGGGGGAATGCAGTCCTGCAGCCTCAGGCAGTGCCGGCACAGCAAGGCGCAGTTCGCCTTGCCCCAGACAGGTGTGGTGCCCGCCGACGTGGTGGCCGTACGCCACCTGGCAATACCGCATGGGAGCAATCCATTTACGGTATGGCTACCCAACAGGCTGCATCATCCGAGATGATGGCTCAGGCCATGGATAGGGTGGCCACTTCCATTGTCCCCCCAGAAAGGCTGATGGAGCAACTAGAGCAGGCAACTGACTCCATCTGCCAGTCACACAGGGAGGACATGTTGGGGTCCAACAGGGACAGGCGGGCGGCACTGGCGACTCTGCAGGAGGCCATCTCCATTGAGTCCCAGGGCCACAGGGAAGCCCTGAGGCAGGAGCTCCTACACCTCAGGACGACTCTTGTTGAGCTTGAGGCTTCAACACACCAAAGGACAGAACAGCAGCTGGAGCGTCTCACCCGTACGCTCTCAGCTGAGATGCAGGCAACGAGGGCGGAGGTCCGGGCATCCCGTGAGTTGTTGCATGGGGACCTCCGCACACTCATCCTCCAGAACCAGACCTACCACACCCGCATGCTTGCAGCCATGGAGGAGCAGACTAGGGCCTTGCGTGGGCTGCCTCCCATAGTGCAACCACCTCCGGATGCAGCTGCACAGGGTGATAATAGCGACAGCAGTGACACTCCCACAATAGGGTAGCCGTGTGGGCCATGAGCCCATGGAGGTGTTTTATTTTCCCAGGATCCACGCAGGTGGGTTCTGGTGTGCATCCTGTCCTCGGACCTCCTGGGTGGCCTCCCCAACCCCCCCGGGCCCTTCAATGGCCATTTTTGATTGTTTATTATTTTTATTTTTATTTTGATTTCTTTTATTCCCAATTTTTTTGGGAGGATCTGTTGGCTCCGATCTGTTGGCTCCGATCCGTTGGCTCCGATCCGTTGGCTCCGATCCGTTGGCTCCGATCTGTTGGCTCCGATCCGTTGGCTCCGATCTGTTGGCTCCGATCTGTTGGCTTCCGTGGTTCCTGTGGGCATACGCTGCATTGTGGCTGGGCACATGCAGGCTTGTAATGTATTTGGTTCAGATGCTTGGGTTTGAGTCACACACACCCCTCCTGCTTCCCGTTTCCATGGGCTTGCAAAGGGTGTGCCCAAGTGACAGTGAATTACACAGTGACGTTGGACTCCCATGAGCTGTGTGGCCAGTCTGTAGTCAATACTGTGTATACATTCCTAGTGCATATTGCTGTTGTGTTGTACACTGCATGTTGCATTGATGTGTAACTCTTCTTCTGTGTCTGCCTCCCAATTTGCAGGTCCCTTCCTCAAGTCCACACAAGGACCTCTAGTCTGGCGATGGGGACCATGTTGGCAGCAGTGCACCTACAACTCTACATGGCGCCAACACTGCACAGTTGGTAGTGGTGGGAGTGCAGGCATTTCCAGGTGGTGAGACTACTAATATGTTACATTTTTGATGTCATGTTAATGGTACTACGTGCTCAAGTATGTTGTTGGTCCGGCATTGCTGTGAGCATTTCAGGTGTTGCAGGTTTCTAATAGTGCCACTGTACATAGTGAGAGTGATGTCATGTTGTGGGGATTACTTTGTTTACCTGCAATTAGCATGACATGGCACGGTGTGTCGTGTGGCAGTGCTGGGGTGGGGTTGGCTGACATGGCACTGTCCTCTTGTTGCATTTTGCAAGTGGGTATTCATTTTAGCTGCTTCAATGTGTAACTTCACAAAACTGCATTGGTGGTGTCTGTGTGGATAGGGATGCACACATTGTGACACTTCCAGGTGAACAATCTCAGGCTGACATGGAATTCCCGGTTCATTCTCCACACATTCAGGATCAGTGTCAGGTTGAGTCATCAATGATTGTCAGATGGAATGTGCCAGGGCAGTGTGCACTCCACAGGGGTGTGATTTCTATGTGAAGTAATTAGCCACTAGCTGTGTACGGGCTGCCTCCCCCCGTGCCCTTTCCCCTCCCATGCGCAGCGGCTGTGCATGTGGTTGGGGATGTGGGGCCACCACCATGTCCACGGCCAGGCCCCGGCGTGTTGCAACGTTGTGCAGGACACATGCTGCCACTATGATCCTGCACACTACTGGGGGAGCGTATAACAGCTGCCCGCCAGAACGGTCAATGGAGCGAAAGCGTGACTTCAGCACTCCGAATGTGCGCTCCACTATGCCCCTGGTTGTAATGTGGGCTGTGTTAAATCTTACCTGGGGTGGCGTGGTGGGGTTCGGAATTGGCGTCATCATGTGGGGGCTGAGAGGGTAGGCACTGTCCCCTGTGGAGGTGGGGATTGGTATCATTGGTGAGGTTGTGACCTTGCTCAGTATCCAACATGCATGCATGTGCAGTGGCATACATACTCACCAAGCAGCCATGTATCGCCATGCCGCCCAGCTTCTAGGTCCCGGCTTAGGGTGGACATTCGGTAAATGAAGCTGTCGTGGGTGGAGCCGGGATAGTTGGCATATACTGAGGTGATGATTCCCTTGGCATTACATGCTACCTGCACGTTGATGGAATGCCAGTGCTTGCGGTTCCTATAGATGTGCTCAGATGCCCTGGGGGGACGTAGAGCCACATGGGTGCAGTCGATGGCACCTAGCACTTTGGGGAATCGTGCCACTGCGTAAAAATCCAGGGCGGCAGCATGCCTTTCTGCAGGTGTTCTGGGCAGGTATATGTGCCTGCGGACTGATGGGCGTGCAGTCATGATGTTCAAGACCTGGTGTAGGCAGCGTGACTGGGTGGCCTGTGACACCCCACCCACTATGGCACTTGTCCGCTGAAATGATCCAGTGGCTAAGAAGTGCAGTACATTGAGGACCTTCTCCAGGGGGCTGAGTGCTTGGGAGCACAGGGTGGGTGATGTGAGGTCATCCTCCCACTCAGTCACCAGGTCCAGTATGATGTGTGGTGGAAACCTGTACCTCCCATACACCTGGTCATCAGGCATCCCGAAAAGGCTGGTTCTGGGTGTGAATATTCTGGCCCTGACTATCCTCCTCCTCCTCCTTTGGTAGCCCACTGCCACTGCTGCTAGGAACGGTATGTTCATCCTGGCGTCTGAGCTTGTTATTGTCGAAGTCCGCAATTCATGCTTAGCGCGTGTTCTAGGCGAGCGTGTGACCCGCGCAGCCCTGGAATCCTGTTCCCAGTCCAATAGCGTGTGGAAATTCACACGCACCACGGGATACAGCGTGTGACCCGCGCAGCCCTGGAATCCTGTTCCCAGTCCAATAGCGTGTGGAAATTCACACGCACCACGGGATACAGCGTGTGACCCGCGCAGCCCTGGAATCCTGTTCCCAGTCCAATAGCGTGTGGAAATTCACACGCACCACGGGATACAGGTTCGCTGACGTACTTGCGTGTGTAAGTGGCCGCGCACCCATTAAATACACGTACATAGGCCAATCGCGTGTACGCGCACTTTTGTCCAATTACACGCGATGACACTCTGACGTGCAGTATCTCCACGTGTGCCCCGTCATCACGTCCTGAGTGGGGAACACCCGTGCGGGTCACGTCACAGACGCGCTTACGCGCTGAGGGACTCTGGACCAATAGAATCGCGTATGCGTGCTGACGCGCTTACGCGCTAAGGGCCTTTCCTCGGATTTCACGCTGACGTGCAGGATTTTCACGTGCCAAATCACTCCGTATCAAGCTGGCCACGCGAAAACACACGGAAGCCCACGCTCCTGCCCAGAAGGCCGAGTTACTGCCCCCCAGTGCCCCGAGCAGCCTCCCACGTGCCATCTGCTGCTGCCTGCCTGCCTGCCTGCTGCCACCGTGCCCTGCCATTTGGTGCCTGCACATCAGCCATCTGCAGGGGTCCAGTTGCTGTGTCCACCCCTGCTGGAACTGAAGACTCCCGACTGGTATTACATCGCTCCACAGCCCAGCCCCAGGACCCAGTTGCCCACCCACACCTGCCTCTGGGGTTGCCATGTCGGGCACTTCCACATCTGGCACCAGTGGCAACCCCAGGCCAGAGGGGCAGAGGGGCACCAGCTTCACTGTCACCGAAGTTGGTGTCCTGGTGGAGCATGTCCTGGGGCAGTATGATGCCCTCTTTGGATCGTCCCGCGCCAGCAAGGAAGGACGGCAGAGGATCTGGGCCGACTGTGTGGTTGCCATCAACGCGGAGGGGGTGGCAACCCGCGACGTCCTGAAGATCAAGAAGCGCTGGGAGGACTTGAGGTCCAGGACCCTTGTGAAGGCCCGGCGCCTCGTGGAGGGGGGCCGGGGCCGCATGAGTACCATCCAGATGAGGGTCCTGGAACGCGTACGCCCAGCGCTCCACGCCCAGATCCTTGAGAGGGAGGCCCGTCTGGAGTTGAGCGGTAAGTGTCCATGCATTACTGTGTGAGACAGGGCATGTTGCGGTGTGCTGGTTCTATGATACTTGCCTGTATGTGTGCCATAGCCCATGTATGCATGTATGTGTGCAGGGACATCATGGTAATGCATGTGCGACCAGTGATGTGTGATGCACATGGTTGTTGCATGTGTTGAAATGCCGCATGGGGAGCCCTAATCAGATTATGAACATGAGAGCATGCCAGTCTCTGTACCTGAACATGGGTGGGGGTGAGGGATGGGTGCTGATGCCAGGTACATATATGGTAGCCATGTCTGTGTGCCTGACCTGCGTGTCTGTGACTTGTGCATGCCATGGATGCATGACACATGTGTGTGACAATGCAGAGATTCAGTAAAGCAGCAAAATTACCCTTGTATCCGCTGTGTTTGGTGTGTTTGGGGCCAGATGGATGTGACTGAGGTGATGTGTGTGCATGTGATGGGCATGAGGCATGATGCATGTGAGTTACATATCATTGAATGTTTCAAGAGTCCATTGGACATGCATGGAAATGTCCATGGCATGCACCATGCCTGTTACTGTGTGTGTTTTGCCTGGACTGGCCCATGTGTTGTGGAGGGACATGATGGAAGTGTACTTTGACAGTGGTGCTCATCTGCTATTGCTTCCTGTCTAGGGGACCATTGTACAGTGCCCTGATGCTTGTGTTCTTTGTCTCCCTCTACGCAGCGGCTAGTGAAGAAGAGGGCGGAGACGGCGCTGTGGAGCAAGGCGGCGGGGATGCCCCCACGGCTGCAGCGGAAGGGGTGGGTGAGCCCCCACAGGGGCCTGCTACGGTGGGAGACGGTGAGGAGCCATCCAGGTTGGTGGTTTGCACAGAGGAGGAGGAGGCCGCCACTGGGGCACACATGGGGCCTGGTGGGGGCATCCCTGCTGGTGCAAGTGGTGCAGTCCAGGGCCAGGGGCAGGAGGCAGCACAGGTCACCGTGGAGGGGCCTGTGCATGTCGCTGTCCCTGACCCTGTGAGTGCACCACCATGCACCAGCAGGGATGCCCCGTCCCAGGCCTGTCCGCAGGTAGAGGGGATGTCCATGTCACCTGACTCCCCTCCACCTGCGGACGTGGGAACCCCTGGCCGTGCGGAGAAGGTCCTGATTGGGGTCGCGTTGCGCACGGCTGCGATTCGTGATGCCGTGCGTGCTTCCCGGGAGGAGCACGCACGTCATCACGAAGTGCACCGTGCCGACGTGGCCCAATTGGGATCGGCCATGTTCGGGGGTTTCCTGCATGTGTTGGCCAATGTGGTGGCCCTCTCCTCCTCTGTGCAGGCTATCCACCAGTCGTTCTCCTTGCCGTCTTCCAGCCCAGATGCCACCAGGGCCCCCTGTGGACCTGCCCCGACCAATGCAGCCAGCTCGGTGGGGATCCCATCCCTGCCACAGTCGGGAGTCAGAGATCCAGCAGGGGTGGACACCAGAGCACCTGGACCCCAGCAGATGGAGGATGTGACGGCATCATCGGGCAGGGCACGTGCACGACGGCGTCGGTGGTTTCCATCAGCCGGGATGCCGTCGTGCTGGCACAGGCAGTTGCGTCGGAGGCAGCAGCAGGCTCAACGTGGGAGGCATCATGGCTCGGGGCCATCAACATCAGGGGTGCAGGCATCGGCCGGAGGGCAGGAGAACCCTGGAATGGGAGTGGCTTCCGTGTGGGAGAGGTTGTGCCAGCGGATAGGTGCGGAGCGGCAGCGGGCAGAGGAGGAACGGCTCACGATGGTCAGGGCGGAGGACTCCATGCGGAGGGCGCTGAGGCGGGCTGAGTGCCTCGAGGGTCTTCGCAGGGAGTTTGAGCTTGACACTGCGTTATCCCTGCGGGACCTCGGGGCCAGGGAACATGCCCGCCTCCAAGCCATTGACCAGGAGTTCGAGGATGCCCTGGCCCATGACAACAACCAGTGAGCCGTCCAAATAGCCCGCTGCCTTTGTATATAGTTGTATAGTTAGGGTTAGGTTTCCTTTGTTTTTTTGATTATTTTTTTGGGTTGCGATTGGACAATGCACCACTTTTTTGTATATAGTTCCCTTTTTAGTTAGTAGTCAGTTAGGTTTGATTTGGTAGGGCTCATGGACCCAGGATTATCTTCTTGATTGGCTTCTTTTAATTTTTCATGATTTTTTCTTGGACATTCATCTTGTTTTGTTTGATTTGCTTTGTGTTTTTTCTTATTTGCTGTTCAATACATATTATTTTTTTAATCTTCAATGTGTCGTATCATCTCATTGCTTTCAGGCATGTCATGTTGGGTGTTTTGTCATTCACTTGCAGCCATTGTGTGTGACAGACATGTGTTAAATTGCATTATTTACATTGGGGGTGTAACATGTAATTGCCTTTGATATGTGGGTGGGTGTGATAGTTGGTTGGGCCTTTTGGCAGGGGAGGATGGGCATTACGGACATGATTGGGGAATGTTGGGACCCAGGTGCAGGGGGGCATGGATTGGACATGGGTGGGGGCCTGCTGGCAGGTGCCCCACAGTGCTGGGGGGTGGGGGTGGTGGGAGACATGAGTGGGGCCCTGGTGGAGGGTGACCCTGGTGGCTGGGGTTTGGGGGTGGTGGGAGACATGAGTTGGACATGGGTGGGGGCCTGCTGGCAGGTGCCCCACAGTGCTGGGGGGTGGGGGTGGTGGGAGACATGAGTGGGGCCCTGGTGGAGGGTGACCCTGGTGGCTGGGGTTTGGGGGTGGTGGGAGACATGAGTTGGACATGGGTGGGGGCCTGCTGGCAGGTGCCCCACAGTGCTGGGGGGTGGGGGTGGTGGGAGACATGAGTGGGGGCCTGGTGGAGGGTGCCCCTGGTGGCTGGGGGGGTGGGGGTGGTGGGAGACATGAGTGGGGGCCTGGTGGAGGGTGCCCCTGCACTGCTGGGGGGTGGGGGTGGTGGGAGACATGAGTGGGGGCCTGGTGGGGGCTGCCCCTGCACTGCTGGGGGGTGGGGGTGGTGGGAGACATGAGTGGGGGCCTGGTGGGGGCTGCCCCTGCACTGCTGGGGGGTGGGGGTGGTGGGAGACATGAGTGGGGGCCTGGTGGAGGGTGCACCTGCACTGCTGGGGGGTGGGGGTGGTGGGAGACATGAGTGGGGGCCTGGTGGAGGGTGCCCCTGCACTGCTGGGGGGTGGGGGTGGTGGGAGACATGTGTGGGGCCTGGTGGAGGGTGCCCCTGCACTGCTGGGGGGTGGGGGTGGTGGGAGACATGAGTGGGGGCCTGGTGGAGGGTGCCCCTGCACTGCTGGGGGGTGGGGGTGGTGGGAGACATGAGTGGGGGCCTGGTGGGGGCTGCCCCTGCACTGCTGGGGGGTGGGGGTGGTGGGAGACATGAGTGGGGGCCTGGTGGAGGGTGCCCCTGCACTGCTGGGGGGTGGGGGTGGTGGGAGACATGATTGGGGGCCTGGTGGAGGGTGCCCCTGGTGGCTGGGGGGGTGGGGGTGGTGGTAGACATGAGTGGGGGCCTGGTGGGGGCTGCCCCTGCACTGCTGGGGGGTGGGGGTGGTGGGAGACATGAGTGGGGGCCTGGTGGAGGGTGCCCCTGGTGGCTGGGGGGGTGGGGGTGGTGGGAGACATGAGTGGGGGCCTGGTGGAGGGTGCCCCTGCACTGCTGGGGGGTGGGGGTGGTGGGAGACATGAGTGGGGGCCTGGTGGGGGCTGCCCCTGCACTGCTGGGGGGTGGGGGTGGTGGGAGACATGAGTGGGGGCCTGGTGGAGGGTGCCCCTGCACTGCTGGGGGGTGGGGGTGGTGGGAGACATGATTGGGGGCCTGGTGGAGGGTGCCCCTGGTGGCTGGGGGGGTGGGGGTGGTGGTAGACATGAGTGGGGGCCTGGTGGGGGCTGCCCCTGCACTGCTGGGGGGTGGGGGTGGTGGGAGACATGAGTGGGGGCCTGGTGGAGGGTGCCCCTGGTGGCTGGGGGGGTGGGGGTGGTGGGAGACATGAGTGGGGGCCTGGTGGAGGGTGCCCCTGGTGGCTGGGGGGGTGGGGGTGGTGGTAGACATGAGTGGGGGCCTGGTGGAGGGTGCCCCTGGTGGCTGGGGGGGTGGGGGTGGTGGGAGACATGAGTGGGGGCCTGGTGGAGGGTGCCCCTGCACTGCTGGGGGGTGGGGGTGGTGGGAGACATGAGTGGGGGCCTGGTGGAGGGTGCCCCTGCACTGCTGGGGGGTGGGGGTGGTGGGAGACATGAGTGGGGCCTGGTGGAGGGTGCCCCTGCACTGCTGGGGGGTGGGGGTGGTGGGAGACATGAGTGGGGGCCTGGTGGAGGGTGCACCTGCACTGCTGGGGGGTGGGGGTGGTGGGAGACATGAGTGGGGGCCTGGTGGAGGGTGCCCCTGCACTGCTGGGGGGTGGGGGTGGTGGGAGACATGTGTGGGGCCTGGTGGAGGGTGCCCCTGCACTGCTGGGGGGTGGGGGTGGTGGGAGACATGAGTGGGGGCCTGGTGGAGGGTGCCCCTGGTGGCTGGGGGGGTGGGGGTGGTGGGAGACATGAGTGGGGGCCTGGTGGAGGGTGCCCCTGCACTGCTGGGGGGTGGGGGTGGTGGGAGACATGAGTGGGGGCCTGGTGGAGGGTGCCCCTGCACTGCTGGGGGGTGGGGGTGGTGGGAGACATGATTGGGGGCCTGGTGGAGGGTGCCCCTGGTGGCTGGGGGGGTGGGGGTGGTGGTAGACATGAGTGGGGGCCTGGTGGGGGCTGCCCCTGCACTGCTGGGGGGTGGGGGTGGTGGGAGACATGAGTGGGGGCCTGGTGGAGGGTGCCCCTGGTGGCTGGGGGGGTGGGGGTGGTGGGAGACATGAGTGGGGGCCTGGTGGAGGGTGCCCCTGCACTGCTGGGGGGTGGGGGTGGTGGGAGACATGAGTGGGGGCCTGGTGGAGGGTGCCCCTGCACTGCTGGGGGGTGGGGGTGGTGGGAGACATGATTGGGGGCCTGGTGGAGGGTGCCCCTGGTGGCTGGGGGGGTGGGGGTGGTGGTAGACATGAGTGGGGGCCTGGTGGGGGCTGCCCCTGCACTGCTGGGGGGTGGGGGTGGTGGGAGACATGAGTGGGGGCCTGGTGGAGGGTGCCCCTGGTGGCTGGGGGGGTGGGGGTGGTGGGAGACATGAGTGGGGGCCTGGTGGAGGGTGCCCCTGGTGGCTGGGGGGGTGGGGGTGCAGGGGGACATGAGCAGGTGTGCAGGGTAGTCCCCTGTTTTGTGGGCTGCCTGCAGGGGCCGTCGAGGGTGTACAGGGAACACCTGTGAGGACCCACCCAGCCTAATCGCGTGTGATGATTCCCACGCACCCCTGTAATACACGTACCCTGGCTAATCGCGTGTATAACTTCCCGCGTACCCCTGTAATACACGTACCCTGGCCAATCGCGTGTTGAACTTCCCGCGTACCCCTGTGATACACGTACCCTGGCCAATCGCGTGTAAAACTTCCCGCGTACCCCTGTAATACACGTACCCTGGCCAATCGCGTGTAAAACTTCCCGCGCACCCCTGAAATACACGCGCCCAGGCTATTCGCGTGTGGAACTTCCCGCGAACCCCTGTAATACACGTAGCCCGCTCCCCCAGGCCCGATCGCGTGAGGAACTTCCCGCGAACCCCTGAAATACACGTAGCCCGCTCCCCCAGGCCCGATCGCGTGAGGAACTTCCCGCGAACCCCTGAAATACACGCGCCCAGGCTATTCGCGTGTGGAACTTCCCGCGAACCCCTGTAATACACGTAGCCCGCTCCCCCAGGCCCGATCGCGTGTGGAACTTCACGCGAACCCCTGTAATACACGAAGCCCGCTCCCCCAGGCCCGATCGCGTGAGGAACTTCACGCGAACCCCTGTAATACACGTAGCCCGCTCCCCCAGGCCCGATCGCGTGAGGAACTTCACGCGAACCCCTGTAATACACGGAGCCCGCTCCCCCAGGCCCGATCGCGTGAGGAACTTCCCGCAAAACCCTGTAATACACGGAGCCCGCTCCCCCAGGCCCGATCGCGTGAGGAACTTCACGCGAACCCCTGTAATACACGTAGCCCGCTCCCCCAGGCCCGATCGCGTGTGGAACTTCACGCGAACCCCTGTAATACACGAAGCACGCTCCCCCAGGCCCGATCGCGTGAGGAACTTCACGCGAACCCCTGTAATACACGAAGCCCGCTCCCCCAGGCCCGATCGCGTGAGGAACTTCCCGCGAACCCCTGTAATACACGTAGCCCGCTCCCCCAGGCCCGATCGCGTGTGGAACTTCACGCGAACCCCTGTAATACACGAAGCCCGCTCCCCCAGGCCCGATCGCGTGAGGAACTTCACGCGAACCCCTGTAATACACGTAGCCCGCTCCCCCAGGCCCGATCGCGTGAGGAACTTCACGCGGACCCCTGTTATACACGTAGCCCGCTCCCCCAGGCCCGATCGCGTGAGGAACTTCACGCGAACCCCTGTAATACACGAAGCCCGCTCCCCCAGGCCCGATCGCGTGAGGAACTTCACGCGAACCCCTGTAATACACGTAGCCCGCTCCCCCAGGCCCGATCGCGTGTGGAACTTCACGCGAACCCCTGTAATACACGAAGCACGCTCCCCCAGGCCCGATCGCGTGAGGAACTTCACGCGAACCCCTGTAATACACGAAGCCCGCTCCCCCAGGCCCGATCGCGTGAGGAACTTCCCGCGAACCCCTGTAATACACGTAGCCCGCTCCCCCAGGCCCGATCGCGTGTGGAACTTCACGCGAACCCCTGTAATACACGAAGCCCGCTCCCCCAGGCCCGATCGCGTGAGGAACTTCACGCGGACCCCTGTAATACACGTAGCCCGCTCCCCCAGGCCCGATCGCGTGAGGAACTTCACGCGGACCCCTGTTATACACGTAGCCCGCTCCCCCAGGCCCGATCGCGTGAGGAACTTCACGCGAACCCCTGTAATACACGAAGCCCGCTCCCCCAGGCCCGATCGCGCGTGAATAACTTCACGCGAACCCCTGTGATGCACGTACCCTGCAAATCGCGTGTGACACTTCCCGCGCACCCCGGTATACATGCACACGTATTTTTTGTCAGCGGGTGTCCGTGTTTGTGGGTACCCCTTTGCACGTCATTTTTCCTGGAGGGCCACAGTATGGGACATTCATCATGGCAGTATATAGGTGCTATTTGTTGGCGCACCTTTTGGCGCACATTTCTTACAGCCGCAGAGACGCTACCGCCTCCTTTCTTGTGGCGGTCGTGTTTGTGCCTGTGCGCTGGTTTGAGCGTGCGCTTATTTCCCCTATTCTATTCCATGAATACGTGTTGTAGGCGAGCGTGTGGGCGTTCCGCGCACTTGTGCCCTGTACTTCCCCCGTGACGCCCACGTTTTGGCAAGTTGTTCCCCATTCCGAGTGTTACGCCCGTGTTCCGCCTACTTTTATTGCGTGCGCCGCGCTATGTGCGATTTTCGCTGTGGCCTGTGCGATTTTCGCTGTGACCTGGTGCACGCTGTTAGATGGCCTGTGCGCTAACGTGCGCCGCGCACTTTTTATCGCACATCCGCTGGTTTTCTCGCGCACGGCCTTCCATGAATCGACGTGCGCTGCTTTTCGTGCGATTTTCGCACGTTCACTGCGATTTTCGCTATTCCACTGCGATTCGCACGTTTTTGCCCACTTGCGCCGCGCTAATTATTCCATGAATCGGCCTCTTAATCTGATATGATAAAGATCAACAACGGAGAATCTGGCACTAACACGCTTCTCTATAATCAATAAGGAGTTGACATGAAATGGATAAGGTAGCACACTGGTAAATAGGAACAAAAGTATAATGTGGTAGAGAATGCCTTATAGAGTTCAAATGGATGTAATGTTGAATGAAAATGCAATACAGAAAATACTCAATATGATTTCAACAAACAAGGTAATCACTTTTCTCTGGCAATCCCCTCCCCCCCCTTGATGCAATGCAAGGAAATGGAAGGAAGCACACAGTTCTCAGAAATGCAATCAAATGTGATTCAGTTCAATCCCAGCAAGCTTACAGAAAACAGATAGGAGTTTTGAAAACACAGGCCCAAATTGCTTTGATATGTGCTAGCAATGGATGAGAAATATGCTGGAAATGCTTTTTAATTCCCTTTCAGAGGTTCAGGGTGAGTGGTATCTAGTTAATATTAGTCCAGGCTCACACTAGCAATGGGGCAGGGATAGTTAGCAGGTTAAACGAATTTCTGGCAAATGGAAGGCAAGCAGCAGCAGTTTTTACATGTGAAGAAATTTGCAAATCGCGGCAAAATTCGCGGATGCGTGTTCCGCGATTGCGGTAAAAATATAAGGGGTAGGAATGCGGTTCTAGGTGCGATTCAAAGCTAAGATTCTAAGCTTTCAAATAAAAGTTATTGCAAGTCTCTAGCACAAACGGTTGCGGAGATATGAGCGATTTTGTGAAGGTCGTTTTTCAGATTTGAAATTTTAAAGTTCAAAAAGACAAGTGCAGCTTGCGACTAGAAAATGACAAGTGACAGCTTTACAAATGACAGGTGACAGCTAGGAGGCAGTTCTACTTAGATTAAATAGATTGAATTATATTATTTTAACTAAGAGATTGGTTCTGCACAGTTTTCTTGGTACTCACACTATATTCTTGAGTGAAATGGGCCTCGCCATGGATCTGGTCAGGTTTTAAATTCGCCTCTGGTCTCTGCACTTCACAGTGATCTGGGTCAGCTCTCTCTGGTTCTGCTAACAGGTCAGCTCTACTCTGCTGGTCTGGTCTGGGTTTCTGGTTCTGGATAGATGGAAGTCTCTATGTCTGCTCTCTGAAGGTTGATGAATTTGAAGTCTGGATCTCTGGATGTTGTATGGTCCGGCAGAGCGCGTTGCAGCAAATGGAATTGAAGGTCCCTATCTGTCCTGTCTGTCTGCTTTTATGTGTTTAGAATGTGGGTGTGTTCTAGCATCACTGACCCTACCTCTCTCTCAGCTTCTAATTGGTCAAACTTCCATTTCTTATTTGATTGGGGAATGAACTGTGAGTCAGAGGGATGTCATTTTATGGCTTGCAGATAGGACACTCCTCTGTCAGATTGCACACATTCTATATTTGATAATAAAAGACATATTTCACAGTTACACAGTTGCTTGAAATTACATATACATGGTGTGGCTGAATTTAGCCATGTCTCTGTCCAAATCTGTTGTTTCTAAGAGCTTGCATTCAGAAATGGCAACTTCTAGCACTTTTTCATGTGCTAAACAACATTGGATCTTCATTAAATTTTATACAACTGTTCCTCACATATCTACCCACATACCAATGCATTTTCGTTTGTCTAGCTGAAACAGGGAGTCTGTAATATTAATAAACAATGGGGTTTTGCCCCAGAACATCACACAAATTCGAGTTTAGGCTTGAATTAACGGTACATTTTTTAAATTAAAGCTCTCAAAGTTATACATTTCTGTCATTTGATTACAAAGAGTTATCAGTGTTTTTGTAAAATATATATTTTACTTTCAATTCAGTCCTCAGAGTGTTGAAGTCCGCCTCCAAGACTTGGGTGGGTCAGTCACAGATCTCTGCTGGCTGGCAGATCTTTGTTGACAGCAAACATCCAGAATTAACATATTCCTTTCAGAGGAAAGGGTCCTTTGTGTGGTGTCTGGCCAGCTCACATCAGGAGGCCAGGGGGCCACTTTGCATTTAATTAACAGAACCCTGTTATTTCCTGGCTTCTTGTGTTGAGTTCTGAAGTGTCAAGAGTTCTCAGGACATGCAACCCCTTTGAACCTTTGATGAAATAAGACCCCTTTCTTTGCACTCATGCAGTTTGCAAGCCAGCTCTCCTGTCAGAGTTTAGACCGCTAGCGCCACCATCAGGATTTTGTGGTTACTGCATCCATCCTTGGGATTTTTTTTTTTTAGATTGATTCCTTTCAGCAAGTGATATTATATGGAGTAGATTGTCCATGTTCAGGACATGGCATTGGTGTGTTTCTGCAGTAAAGTAATTCTGTGCCCATGATTTTGCCATATTTGACATTCAAGAAAAATGAATTCCCAACAGTATGGGTTTGCTTTTGGCAATCAGCATTGCATCTCTGAACTCACAATATAGGCAAAATGGGATTTTCCTGTGCATTTTCTGGGGAGCTCTGGCCATTATGATGTTTTCAATGCCAGTACTGCACAGTTTTGAGGTAGGGCCCGGATGCATGGGTAAATACATCCCACATTATCTACTCATCCGACCACTCCCATCTCTAGTTAATTTGTTGCTTGTTCCTCCTCCTTCCAATTCCTCTTATTCTTCATATTTATTTTCTCCATTTTTTTTAATAACTCATTGTTTATCTCTTCTCTAACATCTACTCTTCCCTCTTTTGAATTCCTCGCATCCGTTTCAGTTGATACTTTCTCTTCTCTTCTTCGATTCTGGCACTCCTAATTCACTATATCCTTCTTCCTCACCTTCATGTAAACTGCCTCAACCCTGCCTCACCCGTGCCCTTTGTTCTCTCTGGCGTTCCTTGCACCGTGCTGAACTTTGCTGACAGAATGCTCAATCTCCTTCTGGCCTTCTTAACCTCTCTTCCCTTCACCCTGACTATGATGCTGCACTCATTCTGACCAAACACCATTTGTACACCAACCTTCTGGACTCTTTCAGCCTACCGCTGTCGTAGGCTGATCCTTAACCTTTTGTCTCTTGACCCCAGACCCTATATTACCTCACCAGATTTGATCTTGCTTCTTACGATTCTTCTAAAGTTACTCTTCTATATTATCTTCTATTTTGTCTTCCCCATCTTCATGTTCTACCACTTATTTTCCAATTGCTCGTTCTCAATCTCCTTTAAATTTCCTCACTCCATCTGATATGTCTTGTTTCCTTTCTAAAGCCCAACCTACAACCTCCCCTTCTGATCCTCTGCCTTCCTCTTATCCCAAAGGTCTATGCTGGTCTTGCTTTGCAAATGGTTTTGCTCTTTAATCCTTCCCTTCAGTACTCCACTTTGAAATCTATTTTCAAACATTTTTCTATCGTTCCAATTTTTGAGAAACCTTCCCTTGATCCTATTCTTCCTTCTATTGCCCTATCTTGCCTCTTTCTTTTTCTCTCTAAACTCCTTGAATGTATTGTCTACTCCCACATTTGTTCTTATCTAAACTCCACTTCTCGTCTTCCGAAATATCAAACAGGCTTTTGTTTTCTTCATTTGATGGAAATTACTCTTATCTTTTTGTGACTCTCTTCTTTCTGCTTGCTATTCTCTGCAAACTTTTTTTCTGGTCTTACTTGATCTCTGCCACTTTTGACACTCTAGATCGCTGTGCATTGTCCTGGGGGCTGCACACCCATAACATTGGGTAAGTGCTCCCTTTTTTCCTGCCCATTTCCTTCCCTGTTTGGCGCCCTCTTCCTTATTTTATTTATTGTGTCCTTTTTGACACTTCCCGCGCCTCCCGCCTCCCTCCCCTCCGTATGTCCACCGTGCCCGAAGCAGATTGGGCCTCTGACATGGTCAGATGACATTAATAGGCAAACATGGATTCCTCAGCCTGCTCTGTGTCAATTCAACCATTCTTCCTGCAGTCTGCATACCCATAACATTGGGTAAGTGCTCCTTTTGTGTCCCCCCTTGGCCCCTTCTGCCCATTTATTTCCCTGTTTGGTGCCCTCTTCATTATTTTAGTTATTTTATCCTTTTTGCTGCTTCCCACACCCCCCTGCCTCCTTCCCCTCTACTTGCCTGTGCTCCCCAAAGCAGATTAGCCCTCTGGCATGGTCAGGTGACCAGACGTTCCTCCTCTTCAGGGATCTGCCCAAGGCAGCCTTTGCCTGGGCAGCCATCAGCTAAGGGTCAGATGCAATGGTCAGCTCCCAATTGAGCTCCTCCACTCTGTGTTTGACTGTGTTCACCTGATAGAGGCACCATACAGTGACTAATAAGGTAAGTGTGTGGCTGGCGGGGAGTACAGCCATTACTGTACTCCAGTAAAACTCCACCACTCGTATTGCTTAATAGCCTTTACTGACATGCATCTAGCCTAATCATGGAATTAGCCATATTTTGCCTGCAGTCTGAAATGTATTGCACTTAGTTGGATGTTTAGGGGTAGGATATGTATTGCACTCAGTTGAATTGTTGGGGGTAAGAAATGTGGTGAATTGGATGGACTTGAAGTTTGGATATGTATCGCCCTTAGGTGAACCTGTGGGGGTAGGAACGTTATTGCACTTAGTTGAATTGTTGGGGCTAGGAAATGTATTGCACTTAGATGGACTGTGGGGGTAGGAAAGGTATTGTCTTTATTTTATGTTATGTTATTCTATGGTTTAAATTGCAGACCTAGCTCGAGAGCAGCAGAGCACTGTAGAGAGTCTGGGTAGTGTAGGGGAGGCATAGTATCACAAGTATGACACTTATATGATATGAAAGTTTATTTATACAGCACCTATACACAATGCGTTTCAAAGCACTTCAAGGCAAGGGAGGGAACAAGGGAAAATACCCTTACATTGTTACAGGCCATGAACAGTAAGGATGTGAAATTAACTATCAGACTCGGCCTGACGAAATTTCAGATAGTGCAAGAGCTAAGACATAGATAAGGAAGGGAGGGGGAGAGTGAGAAGGAAATGGAAACAGACAGGCAACTACCGTACTAGGCCTGATGACATTTCTGGTAGAGCCGGAGAAAAACAAAAGGTGAGGGAGAGGGGTGCAGAAAGGGAGGGGATGAACAAAACAAGTGACTATCGTACTAGGCCTGACGACATTTCAGATAGTGCTGGAGGTGTGGGGGGACAAGTAAGGGGAGGAGGGAGGAGACAGACAAAGTTGCTATCATACTAAGTACAGGGACAATTCTGATAAAGTAAGTGCATAGAACAAAGTAAGGGGAATTGGATGAGATAGTAAAAGAGAGAAAGGGAGAGGAGGAGTGAAAAGAAAGTGCACAGTCAAAAAGAGTGGAGAAGCAAGAGGGGAGAGCAAATACAATTGCAGAAGTCAGTAGTAACACATAATGTTTCAACCCAGGATACAAGATGAAGATGGGAACAGAATGATTCAGGGCCACCATGAGTGCCTGATGCAAAGGAAGTCCAGCATGAGAGTTGAGAAAGGGTGACGCACCTTGAATCAATGAAGTCCACACAAATAAAATCCAGCATTGACCACAAGACAGTGATGTTGACACAACAATGTATCAGGACAGACTCCTGCAGAAGTAGGCTGGAGGGGGGGGGGCAGGGTAGAAGAATCAAGCAAAACAGGCAACACATGTGTGGGAAGTGGGGGCACATGGGAACATCACGGGGGAACAAGAGGGGATGGGGATGGCCTGTGGGGACAGATGGAGTAAACACATATCGGTGCATGCTTACCTGCTGTCTGAGCAGGTGGTTGGGCCGTGGGTCCTCCTGGTCCAAACAGGTCCAAACAGGAATTGCCCTTTTCTTCATCTGCCCTTCGTCTTGGATGCCCGGGCGAGAGACACTCTTGATCTAACAGTTCAGAGCAGGAAAGAAGAGGCAGGGCTAAGATAGTGGCCAGGGCTTAGACTAGGTGACCTAGATCCACTTCCACCTGCTCCCCATCTGCAAAGGAAAAGAGGCTGGAGGGCTCCTTAAGTAGGGAAAAAGAGTGGCAACCAGGAAGGCACCAGGTGGGCGGGGCTTGCTAAGTGGGGAAAAGAGCAGCAGCCAGGAAGGCACCAGGTGGGCAGGGCTTGCTAAGTGGGTAAAAGAGCGGCAGCCAGGAAGGCACCAGATGGCTGGGGCTAAAACCAGGTGACCTAGATCCACTTGTACCTGCTCCCTATCTTCAAAGGAAAAGAGGCTGGAGGGCTCCTTAAGTAGGGAAAAAGGGTGCCAACCAGGAAGGCCCCAGGTGGGCAGGGTTTGCTAAGTGGGGAAAAGAGCAGCAGCCAGGAAGGCAGCAGGTGGGCAGGGCTTGCTAAGTGGGTAAAAGAGCGCAGCCAGAAAGGCACCAGGTGTGTGGGGCCTAGGCCAGGTGACCTAGATCCACTTGTACTGCTCCCCATCTTCAAAGGAAAAGAGTCTGGAGGGCTCCTTAACTAGGGAAAAAGAGCAGCAACCAGTAAGGCACCAGGTTGGCGGGGTTTGCTAAGTGGGGAAAAGATCAGCAGCCAGGACGGCACCAGGTGGGCGGACTTGCTAAGTGGGGAAAAGAGCGGCAGCCAGGAAGGCAAAAGATGGGTGGGGCTTGCTAAGTGGGAAAAAGAGCGGCAACCAGGAAGGCACCAGGTGGGTGACACAAAAGGTACAATTTGTAAAACCTTTATTAAAGTTTTGGGGTTTGAAGAAACTCCTATTCTGCCCTATAACTGGGATGTGAGTAGTATTGGCCATCAAATGATAATTAAAACAGTCCTAGTGAAGTCTGTCAAATCAAAATTGCCTATGCTAACTAAACCTAATGCCTGCCCTATCTCTTGTACAAAAAAGTGTATAAAGGAGATATGTATGTAAAGGAAAATCAGTGTTCAAATATAAAGAATATATGTGGCTGAATCAGCTCCTCTCCCCACGTTAGACCACACGGAGTAAGGCAGTCCTCGTAGGCAGGATGCCACACTATGGCTTGGTTTTCCAACACAAAACAGTTCAATACATGGAGCGGGGCCTGCTTGGCCTTCCACGTTAAAATCTCTCTTTCCGGTCTTTCAAATAACGTTTCAACACAAAGTTCACATGGGTGCCCCTCTGTCTGGCTCAAACCTTTCAAAGCACAAGTTCATGTTGGTTCCCTTCTTCAGCTTTTTACTCTCCCCTTCTCTCTGGGTTAATTTTGCTCACTTTGCTTTTACAGTTCATTCACTTTATCGCTATAAACAATGCATCTTTCACTGAGACTTTTGAGTGGGATACCAATCACCTGGGAGGGTCGCTGGCATCCTTGAAACATAATGTAGCCTTCTGCTTTGGGATCAGACCTTCTCCATGTGTCTTTTTCACTGCCTTTTGGAGGCAATGGCCTCATGTAGGGAACTCCTGGGGTTTTCGACCCGCTGCTGTCGTCCCTTGGTCCATCGCTCTATTCCGGAAGGTGCATCTTCACCTGGGAAGTTCTGCTTGTACTTGTGTTCTATCTTGCTCAGAGTGTTTCTCTATGCTCTGCCTTTCATCCATTTGAGGAGACCTCAATGGTATCAAGTGCATATAAAGGGCCTGACTTTGCCTGACCCGATTAGCGCAACATTTCCAATACAATGTATAAGAGTTTGTCTTGTTACTCTCAGTCACCCTCTTCCTGGGCCCGGTGTTTGAGTAAAAAGGGGTTGGAACATCATGGGGATCCTAAAAAATAGGATGGGTTAGGTGAACAAAAAGGGAGGACTACCATGTCTCACCATCAACTCCCTCATCCTCACTCCCCGAACACCCCTCACCCAGTTGCTGTCCCTCCCTCTCCTGCACCTGCCTGCACATTTGCACAATCTGAATGCACCATACCTTGAAGATTGTCTATCTGTGTTTCCCTTGTCTCCCCTCCTTGCATGGTGGCGCCTCAATGTACTTGGAAAAACTGCAGAATCGTCATCAGACCTATGTGCTCTTATCTACACAGTTAATTGTATTATATGCACTTGTTCCATGCACCCACTCTGCCAGTGCAGACTTGTATCATTCAGAAATTCAGGGGCTCTGAATGGCTGCTGTTTTTTCCCCTTGTTCCCTCCCTCCTTGAGCGCTTTGAAACACTTGCTTTGTGTATGGGCGCTTTACAAATAAACAATACCATACCATACCCCTGGGTCTGGATCCAAAAGCGATGGCCGTGCCCCGGCCACCTGTATGACAAGTCCCGGAGTAGTAGCGGATGAGACTTCCTTTTGTTTCTCACAGTACTCAACATTTGGGCTGGCATTTTTTAACAGTAGCGCAGTACTGTGAGGTCTGTGTGTCCGTATGTGCATCCGTTGGAATTAGTCCTTGCTCAGGTGTTGTTGAAAGAGCCATGTTTTGAGAGATTTGCGAAATTGGAGAATTGTGGAGGCATTCTGAGCCGACACCAGGTACAATTTCCAGAGGGTGAATGCATGACAAGAGAAGAATTGTTGCTGGGCCCTCTCTTTGCGGAATAGTTGTGATTGAAGCCGGTTGGTCGATTTGCTGCGGGAGGAGCGTGTGCCACCATTTATGTGGAGCTCACCCCAGGTATGCAGCTGTGCTATTCGTTACTGCTTTGTAGATGATACATGCAGTCTTGAACAGCATCCTGCTTGGAGTGGAAGCCAATGCAGTTTGCCTAGTATGGGGGATAGTTTGGTCAAAATTCACTTAGTTTAATTTTTTTGTAGGAAATGTATTACACTTATATGGACAGGTGCGGGTAGGAAAGGTGTTGCAATTAGTTGAATTGTTGTTGGTAGGAAATGTATTGCACTTGGTTGAATTGTTTGGGGTAGAAAATGTGGCGCGTTTGGATGGACATGAGCTTTGGAGATGCATCAAACTTAGATGGATCTGTTGGTGTAAGAAAGGTATTGCACTTATTTGAATTGTTTGGTGTAGGAAATGTATCACATTCAGATGGACCTGTGGGGGTAAAAAGATATTGCACTTAGTTGAATTGTTGGGGTAGGAAATGTGGCGCAATTGGATGGACTTGACATTTGGAAATGTATCGCAATTAGATGGACCTTTGGGGGTTGGTAATGTGCCTCTCTTTGATGAAACTTTGGGGTAGGAAACTTATTGCACTGAGATTTATTTCGGGGTGGCAATTGCGTTACATTCAGATGGATCTTTGGGGGTAGTGACAGTGTCTCACTTAAATGGATTTTGAAATGGTGCAGTCACAGAATATGTATTTCACTTGGAGGACTGCAAAGATACTTGTACTGCACTTAGAAACTGTATTACTTAGATGGATCTGAGAGTGGTCCATGTGTTGATATTAGATGGATCTGGGAGTGGACATCTTGTGCAGTGCCTTATAATATTAGCCGGCCCATCACGCTCAAAGATATATGGTGGTAATTCTTCCATTTCACTTCAGGAGCCTAGGTTAGCCATTCTAACGCACACAAGCTATATGCAGGTATCCTGATGTTGTGGTTAGTAGTTGGCTGTTTGGTAGCTTTTATAGAACTTCACAGTTATTTTGTATGTCTAAAAATGTAGCCCCTCTATTGCGCTTGAAGTATGCCAACATCCTACATCTTGGTAGCGTGCCTGTCTCGCCTATAGATGTCCTGGGAGGATAGCTCAGCGGCAACGTGCTCGGCTTGGAAACAAGACGACACAAAGCAACACAGGTTCAATCCCCGGGTCCGCGCTTAGAAACCTCTGGGTAATAAGTGTGTTATAAATACACAACTA
Source organism: Ambystoma mexicanum (assembly GCF_040938575.1). Classification (NCBI taxonomy): domain Eukaryota; kingdom Metazoa; phylum Chordata; class Amphibia; order Caudata; family Ambystomatidae; genus Ambystoma; species Ambystoma mexicanum. The sequence goes on from NC_090926.1 coordinate 444,664,167, forward strand.
AGACATATTCCGGTAACAGCACCTCGATGCCCCCGGCTGTGTGAGCGCTTTAAAAATGCAAAATAAATAAATAAAAATACTAGCACAGCCAGAACTTCTGCCTAGGAGACCAGAGGGTAGCCTCTCCATAGTCCCAAGACAAGTCTACAAAAGTAGCTGTTTTTTTTCTTCCACCACAGACGTTCTGATGACACAGCAACATCAAAGATAAGCTTGAGCTGAGTGTTCTCTTAGACAGCCCTTTAAGATGAGTAGCAATACCCTGGAGATGGATGGGGATGCAGATTTTAATTTGTACATCAATAATCAAGACAACACAAATAGTTTGGCAAAGTTTGTCTGTTTTAATGTCAAGTATCTAAAACAGGGAGTACAACGAACATCAGCAATCGCTCGATCCTCTGACTACTTACTTCATTAAAAAAATTGACTCTTATACCCAAAATTGGTCATCATTGACGTTTTGACTAGCGTCATTACCAACATTATCCTACGTGGCAAACTACAACAACCTAACGGAGGGTGTGATTAGGTCTAAGTGTATTTCTAAGTACATGCTCTATATCTGTATAGAGCAGTGGTGGAAGGCGATAGGATACTTAACATCAGTTAGGGCAACTAAGCCCTCCCCTCAAAATGGCCACTATGAACGTCACTAACTGTACGACATCCAATTGGCTACACAAGCTATAGGACCCTTATTTACGCAGTCCCCTACAATTGGTTATCTTCTAACCCCAGTCAGTACTTTTCCACCAACGTCTAGCAGCATGCAGACTGAACAACCAGGTATGGGTGAGCTTGTTTTAGCACCAGCTTCCCACCATTTAGCATATCATCTGTCATCGCCTCAATGGTCCAGTGCCAATTAGTGCTCTGAAGTTGGCCTTGAGTTTGTACTGTGTTCTGGGAATTTTTAAGGAGTATGGGCACAGCCAGCCTTAGTGCGTAGGTGTGACCATCTTGCTCGTCCAACTTCCCTCTATCACGTGACTGGACACCTGGAACTCAAGCCTTTTAGTGTATTTGATTTTATTCTCTAATAGTCCTCTGACTTGACCTTTCTGAACAGGAGTTTCTGTTCCTTCACGTTAATTGTATCCAATATCAGCCGATTTCAGTTTGATAAGACCTTGGCTCTCTTGGCTCTGTAAACTTCTTTAACTAAGATACATGTTGTGCATTCAATTGCTTTATTAACTGTGACACACTGAAAATTGGGGCCTTCTTGCTTTGTTCAGTACTGCTTATATGCATAGTGGAAACATCCATACTTTACTTGTCCATATGTATCTATATATGTATATGTTAGTGTTTGCCGCGGTCTAACTATTCAAAAACATGTGGCTAGCTTCATGATTGCTTTGCTGCTTACGTTTCATTGCATCCATACAAGTTTAAACTAAGTATCTTCATCAGGTCTGTGGCATAGGTTTCTTCACCTTGATCCCAAGATATCACTTATCCTTGGTACTTTCTTGATGGTTTATAAATCGTCTGCATCCTTTGGTCTGTTTATCTCTTCTATGGGTATCAATTCGATTTTGTGTGACGTCACCATTCATTTTTGCCATTTAGTTTCTCTGCTTCTTCAGGAATCTCGTTCAAATGGACATCATATTGCCTTGTATGTAGGTTGGGTTTCCTCAATGGGTACTTTACCTCCCATATTCTCTTAGGTATAGGTATTCTTATGTGTACTGCAGAGAGCCGTCTAGGCTCTTCTCTTTGCTGGTTTAACTATTCTGTATATATCACATACTTTATTTCATTTTTTTCAGGTAATGTAGGCGGGGCAGTTGGAGTGGGGTACTTGGCGCCTCCTCTACAAGCTCAATCCTAGCTCTAGGTATGTATAAATGCACCACTTTGGTGGACAACTGATGCAGGCACAGTTACCCATCCACACATATTAGAATGCAACTACGACCTATGACCAAATTTGGTCTAGCTGCACACTTAGCGTTTTTAAGCCTACTTATATCAAACTTGCCTCAACACCTCTGCCATTGGGATACAGCGCCATCCTATGACATATTTTGGGAAAGCTGGGCACATAATGAGTCTCTTGCACTCAAACACCCTAGTGACCTCCCCCAGCACCCTCCCACATGCCTAGCCTCTTGGGTTGCTTACAGGAGCCTTGCCAGCCCACCAAATGCTGTATCTTTGCCAAAATGAACACATGCATTCTAAACCTCTGAGAATTTCCCATGCTGTGCCTGTGGTCCCTGAGGGTTTTCCCACCACAAGCACATTGAGACTATAAAAATGGTAAAAGGCACTATACAAATGACAACTACAATTGCAATTATAAGTGTACTTTGAAGGACAGTAGGGTGTGGTCATGGGCAAGAGGACATCTGCCATTGGGAGACTGGAAAAGAAGACAGGGAGGCAAACGTCTCCCCATTTCTTTTGGTGAACTAGGTGATTGGCATCATTACTATGCAGGGCATAAGGACACAAGAGGTCATCGAGTAGCGCATGCAGACATTTGGAGTCATGATCCACATCCTTGATCCACTCACCAATAACATCTCCCAGATTGCCATTGTTCTGTTTAAGGACCACAGAGCATCTCCCACAGCAAGATCCTACTAATTCGCCTCCCCCCGCGGCTGGATCTCTCTGTTTCCAGACGCCTAAGGAGATAGACTACCTCCTATCACTTCCTCTTCCTGTGTGAAGTGTGGTATCCCACACAAGGACGACTCCAACAACGGTGGACAAAACACTCTGTTTGTTCATGTCACACAGCATGACTGTGGCCATTGATACCATCAGTTGATTCTCCGTCACCCACATTTTTCAGTTCACTTCAATTCACATTTCACATTCTTACACCTGGAAGAATTGGAATGTGGAATGTGACACCTAATGTCGCACATCTTCTCCCTCCAGACCTTGCAGAACAACATTGCAAAATACAAATGACTAAACATCTTAACTTTCTTTTTTATTTAACCACCTAATATGCACACAATATGAATCAACATAAGTATTGTAGAAACTAACAAAACATCTGTATAAGGTAAAACATTTCATTGCATAATGTAATCTTTACACCACACTGGTGGATTGACCACTCTTTTCCTCAAACATCCTTGCATGCTTCTCCCCACAACATTGTAACTTGGAATCCTTTCACCCTATTGCCTCTCAGTGCACATCAGTCCATCATCCCCCTCATTACCTACATTCACCACTCCATCCCACATGACAGTCTACATATTACTGGGAAACATCCTTTGTATTTCCATTTAATCAACCCATCAAATTGACACTTGCTCACAATGTCCAGAATCCACCCCTGATATTATTCTCATATATGTCCTTGACTTCTATTGGGTCAGAGAATTTGGAAAACCTTTCTTCACATCACACCCCTTTGTGATCCTCATCCAATCTACCTTTTCTAAAAAACATAACATTAACTTTCTCCTCACCTTTCTTTCCTGCATACTTGTTTTGACTTTTTTCCAAATGTGTTCTCTTACTTGTTCATTGCTTACCTCATCACTGGCACTCATCTCATTAACCCAATTAGGGTAACGTTTCATGTTGGGTTCTCTACCCCACAACAACGTGAATGGTGATATCTCTGTAACAACGTAGACAGGCATCCAAAACCTCCTTACTCTTCCTGCCACTGCCAATTTACCAATTATGTATGTATGTATGCAGGTATACACTTGTAAAACACCTTAAGCCCCTGGATACATGGGTGCTGTCAACAAGAGCACGAAAAACACTAATACACTCAAATGGAAACACAACAGAAGAATTACAAAAGAAAATTACACAAAGATGAGGCTAGATCAAATACAAGTCTCAGATTGGACAAACTGTTTGGAAGGTTGTTAGGTATGCTCAAACAGTGAGGCAGAGTATTACCACCACATCCCACTGGGACACAACTCCTATTGCTCTGAGAACACCAGTTGACTATCTACCCTGCGCAGAATCATAAAATCTACAAAACATATGACGCCCTGCCCAGTTTTTGATCATAACCAGGCCAGCACTTCATTTTTAGGGGCATCCTTTGATTCATACTGTTGGTCTTGCAACATCAGTGATCACAAAATGTCTTCTGTACATGACAAAATCACTAAAGGACTTGTCAGGATCAAAGGCATATAGTTATTGCCAACTCGTAAGTTCTTAAAACAACGAATTGTACATTTAGTAGGGGCGGAACAAATAGAGCGTACAAATGCTTGAATAAGCCTGTCAGCTGCCACTGACAATATTGATTTCAGGTCTGAAGTGTCAGGCCACACCTCCACTGTGTTGTCAGATCTGTATCCCAGGATTCATCCACAATAACTATGTCAGTCTCAGCGTGAGGATCCTTAGATGTTTCTGAAGTGGCCTCAGTTCCAACCGATTTCATTAGTAGCCGGTCGGTGTGACATGTTTTATCGGTCTTGTCCAGCCGGTCCTGTAGCACACAACTATCTAAGCACTCCACCCAAGCGCAGAAATCAGTGGATTTAGTACATATTTTTTTATTTTGTATAATGTTTTCTCTCACATAATGTCACTGCTTGGGACTAAGTTGCTCAATTGTGTGTCATCACTCTTCACTTGGCCTTGAAGGAATAATGAATAACATTCAAAGGTAGTCATATTGGCTCTGTTCATTGGGATTTCTGAAGACTTGCAAGTGGATGTGCGCATTGTTTCCAAGTCCCGCCATCATGGCAATCGACAATGCCTCCTTTGCCTCCAACATCATCCCTTCACGCCTCAAAAGATCCAGGATCACCCCTTTGTTAAAAAAAAATAAAACTTTACTGGACCCTACCGTAAACACCAATTACTGACCCATCACCACTGTCCATTCCTCCTTAAAATCCTAGACAGAATTGCATGCACCCAAATACAGGCCTTTCTGGAAGATCACTCCATCCTCAATCCCTGCCAATCTGTCCAGACCACGGAATGCAAACGGGCCTTCTTTACCTTAGAAATCAACTGGACGATGCCAATGATGCTGGAAAACTCTCCCTTCTGATGTTGCTTGATCTCTCTGCCATATTTGACCTGTTAGAACACAAGGCCATCTGCCACCACCTGACATCAATTGCATACTTCGCTCATGAAGCAGCCAGCTGGGTTGCCTCTTTCCTCAAAAACAGAACCTTGTGAGTCTTCACAGGCGAAGCATCAGCCTTGCCCACTCCAATGCCTTGTGGTATCCCACACGGCACATGTGTCTCTCCTTCCATCTATAATATGTATACAAAACCTCTGTTTGATCATCTAGACTCCATGGATATCTCAATCACCTACTATACGGATGTTTCTCAAGTACTCATCCACCTGACAGGCTCTTATGACCAGGATTTATGACCAGGACTGTACCACCATAAATGCCATCTATTCGACTATCCAAACCTGGATTGCCCAACATAGTCTATGGGGGTCATCACAAGATGGGCAGTATTAGCGCTGGATCCCAAGTTGCAGCAAGACTGAAAGTCCCCATTTATTCCAGAGACAATAGGACTCTATGGGCGCATTTTCGGCACTATTAACATGGTGTCACCATCGCTGCAGCAATAGCATACACAATGGGCAGAAAGTTGCTAGATTTACCTCCAGCTCAGTGCTGGAGGTAGCTCTCTAACCTTCCACCAAAACTTGCCATTGGGCAGAGCGGCAATGTGGTGGTTTTAGCATTATCGCCACATTTCTACTGCTCCTACCAACATGTCTTAGTGACAATAAGAATGAGCTGCTCCTAGTTGACCCCTCAGCCTGTCTCTCAAATCTTTACCCAGCATTCTCCCTAGGTGGCCACAGCATCCCTGTCTCAACATCAGGCAAAACATTGGATATCTACCTCGACACGTCTCTCAACATGACCCGCCAAATTAATAGCATTGCCTCTGCAAGAGCCTGCACAACAAAACTCAAACGAGCAAGCAGACCTTTCTTATCGACCACCAACCACCTTTTAGTTCCCCCACTCTTGTATTGTCCAAGTTAAACTACTACAACACCCTGTGGGACCTCAGGAAAAAGAAAGACAGAATATGCTCCAGGTCATGCAAAAGCAATGTGCTCAGAGCTGCCCTAGACCTGAACATCACTTACCACATCTCTGAGTCAAGGTGCTCAGTCCACTGGCTCCCCAACAGAGCAAAGAATACAATTTAAAATCCACACAATTGCACACTGCTGCCTGGCAAACAAAGCCCCATCTTACCTCACCCAGAGGATCAATAAATATTTAGCAGTCAGACTGCTCACATCCTCTGACAGCCAGCGACTACTCACCACCAGATTCAGACTGAAACATGCTCAAGCTTCCCCACCACCATGGACAACCTCTGGAATAAGCTCCTCCTACAGTCTGAGACATCTTCACAACTATATAGAAAAAAATAAAGATCCACTTGTTTAACTAGTGGCTCAGACTGTACCCACCTATGTAACTGTATCTACCTAAGTAACACGCAGATGCTCGAGGGCTCTGTGCACTGCCATAAATGTTAAATAAAATAAATAAAATAAGGCTTAGATGTAGTCATATTGTGACCAAGATCTTTAACATGATCAATATAAACAGCTCTCTAGTCCTGTAGACCCTGCCTCCTACTGGCACTCAGTGACAAGACTTCGGACAGCCTGTTCCCCTGAGACCTAGGAGAGGTAGGTGAAATACTGTACTGAAAGGGAGCAAAAATCAACTGCCCAGAGTTAATTATTTCTCTTGGAGAACTTTGGCTTGTTCCTGGACCACTGTGTTTAGATTGGACAGAAGAATAGGGAACTTCAACTAGAGGCTTGGATGTCATATTTTTAAGATGGGCTCTGGTTGCAGGCATGTTCACCTTAAAACGCTGACCAAGTTAACAAACCAGTCCCTCAAATGCAAGGGCACCTTACGTAATGGTCAAGTTTAATATTATGCATCTTTAAATAAAAATAAAAACACAAATTCAAAGTTCAAATTTCAGGTAAAATAAAAAAACATTGTCATTCCTCATTGCCTGATCAATAGTCTCCACCAGCACACGATTATATCTTTCCACAGATCCATTAGACTGGGGATGGTACAAAGCAGTACAATTCGAACTTCTTCAGCATATGCTGTAGTTTTTCTTTTTTTTCATTTGAACTGTCCCCCACTGTCACTCATGAAAATCTCTGGGTATCCTTCTCTTCTGCTCACCTGTTCTTGTAACTTTATCACCTGTCCTAACCATGCATCTCTCACAAATTTCACTTCTATCCATAAAAAAAGAATCCACCAGGACAAACAAGAATCTCAGATCAGGCTGTAAAATATGATACATTCGGAAACACATCAATCCCAACTTGGTCCATGCTCCACTTGGGGTCGTCACAGGTTTGATATCCAATTTCCTGACCTTACAGTCTTTGTCTGAATTCTGACACTCCCAACAATTTCTCACACTCGTCTCGATACTCACATCCATACCAAGCCGCCAAAACCTTCCTCTCTAACCTGTTGCTTTGTACTTGTAATTCCCAAATTACTGTGGGAGCAAGAACTAATGTATCACAATTTTTCAAATATTCCTTGCATTCTGTCCATGGGATGAATAGTTTACCTGGACTTGCCAGAAAGTTTTTAGATGGATGTATGGTAATGGCTTGCATCCTTATGAGATCAGCAGGTGTGTTTGTTCTTCAAATGTACACTGTATTTCCTGGACTTTGCCTTACTGGAACTCCTTATTGGTTCTAGCGTTTGTGCTATGACACCTCTCTTCTGCTTGTTAAAATGTCACAACTGCGCAGATCTATTCTGACACTTAGCTCACACTTACACAGCATTTTACGTCTGTGTTTACCATTTTGCTATGGCAACCAAAGATGGCCACTGCAGGTTGTTCCACATTAGAAGGTTCCTTCCTCTAAAAGTCCTTGATGCGCATGCATCACCGGCTGATCCGTGGTTGTGGATAAATGCTATTCCTCTCTTCCGCCCCACTCACCAGCTCATCAGCAGAATGTGGCAAAGACGCTCATTGGATCCTCGGCTTCATTTTGTCCTGGAACTGCTCCTAAGGTCTGGCCTGGTATGCACGTATAGGTCCCTTTTCACAGGCGCTTGTCGCTAAATTGTGTGGTATCCCACACAAGGAAGAATCCAACAAGGGTGAGTTAAACACTCCTTTTATTCATGCGACATAGTATGCCTGCGGTCATTGACACCGGCAGCCGCCTCTCCCTCACCAAGCAATTTCAGTTCACTACAATTCACATTCCACATGCCAACTCCTGGCAGGAATGGAATGTGGAGCGTGACACTGTAATGTCACACAAAGCAGTAACACTGTAAATTATGTTGACGCTTGCGAAGGGTGTGGTTTTCAGGATGGGAAGTGGATGTGTGATGGATGTTGGGTAAAGAGGGAAGAGGGTTTGTGATGTCCATTATGTCAGAGTGGGGTAGGATGGTGTTTAGGGTTTTTGATTAGGAAGGTAGAGAGTGTGTGTGATGGGTGTTGGGCTAGGGAGGCTCGGGTATATAAAAATACAGCGTAAACAATATTGTTTCATGTTTTTATATCACTTACATGTGAGAGCTTTTAGTATTAGAGATTCTATGTGAAACTAGCAGCAGGGTTCACAATATTTTTACTCTGCCTTTAGAGAACATTCCCAACATATTCGAGGAAAGTTATAATTGTTTAAGCAAACTCCGATCCTAGAATATGTGGGTAAAATGCTTCATAGTAGTGTTTTTTTATCACTAATAATATCACTGTATACTGGTATCAGAGCTAGCAAAGCAGGAACTGAATTGTGAACAAAATCAAAAATACATTTCAACACATACCATTAGAAAATATTTAATGAGTGGTAGAAGACTTGGGGCCTAATTCATGGAAACACCCATATTCACAGACTTTGCACTGCAAAAATACACTTTGCACCGCTCTATAAATCATGCTTTTTGTTGGCAGTGCAAAGTCACTTTGCACCACGCTAAAAGTTCCATCAGTCAGGCCCTTGGTCATTGTAGCTGTTAGGGAGAATTATCATTATTATGCTTCATCTCCTCTCCTAGTGAGACCACAGAACTTGTTGCGGGACTTCTGCATCTTTTTCTGACATCTTGGATGAGTGGAGCCTTTTTCCATTCATTCTTATAGGCGCTCTATTTTGGAACTCTGTTATTTGTGTTTTACCTGTATTATGGAGTCTATTTTCTCCACAGCTCTTAAAGGCATCTGTATTTTACTATTGCAGCACCAATCTCCTTATGGGCAGTGTTTCTGGGGACTCTTAGGGTCCTCCTTTGAGATTGTTTTTTTTTTATCCTAGAGTAACTGGCACACACCACCTTAAGTAGACTGCCAAAGGGATTCCTAGTATCCCCCTTCTCTCTGCTCCTTTGATCTTTTAGGCACATAGAGAATCTCCTAGTTATGGCTGGTGGCAGTTGACACGTTCTACCAACTATTCTGTAATTTGTATACCACAGGCTATGCCCATAGCCTTGGTCGTGCACAAAAGGGACACCTAAGATCCAACTTGGGGCTTCCCTTCTTTTTTTGCCATTACTAGCATGGTTGTTCTTTGTTAGCACTTTTTCTACCATTGTGGGTGGGGGGTCAGTGTGTGTGTTTTGCCTGTGGCGGGAACCCTTGGGTGTCCCCGCCTAGACTCCAGAGTGTCTGGGCATTCAAGAAGTGGGGGAGGAGTTTTCCACCCACCTGTCCTTTGTCTGCCAGAGTGCCCAAATAGAACCAGCTCTCACTGGGGGTCTGGCTGTCCTGATTTGACAACCAAACACTGCTTTCTGTAAATTGCTAAGGGAGATTGCAGAGGTGTGTGTTCTGGAACTGTATGAAAGGTGATGCCCCTTGATTGAAAAGTAAGTCGACCACTGGAAGCTGAAGAAACTGAAGAAGATGACTAGAGATGCCTGCAGACACTATACAAAACTGTGAAGTACCACTGCTGTCCTGACCCCTTTTTCAATGTGACAGAGGAGCTCTGAAGAGGATTACTCCTTCCCTTTGGCTGGTGGGAACAACTAGGCCCAAGACAAACTTTGATTTGAGCCATCTCCCGAGGTCCTGTGAGTTTACAGAGCTGCGGTACCCCAATACAAGTAGATTTGCTGCCCATTTCAAGTGCATCATCGTGGAAAGGCCAACTCCATCCAAATCTTTGCTGAGCACTCAAGAACACTACTGAGAACTGATCCAACTCGCCCAGACCCCCTCATCAGAGTATGGGAATGCAAGAAGTGAAGAAGGTTGACCAGGTGAATCGTGTTGGTGTTGCAGAAAAGGTGCAAAAACCACAGAGTGACAAGAGAAGTTGCTGAAAGTTGTTCCAGAGATCCTCCCTTGAGACTGTTGCTGCAAGATCCCATCCATTGCAGTGCCTTCAGTCATCAGACCAAGGTATCTGAAGGTTAGGTCCAGATCTGCAACATCGCAGCGCATCCACCACAAACATTTTATTCTAATCTAAGGGACAGTGGGGAAAAAGCTATTGCTTACCTGATTTCAGAAAGTCATTGGAGTACCAGTAGAGGTGTCCAGGGCAACCCCCTCTTACATCCGACCCACGTTGCTGCTTGCGTCCCTTTAGCAAGTCCTCTAACAGTGCCTCCAATGTTGGTTAAGCCTTCTTGTATCTTCCTTCATAGAGACTAGAAAGTATCCACAGGAACTTTTGATTTCTACTGCTTTGCAAGTCTTTTAGCTGCCCTTTTAGCTAGGGTTGCGTTTTTGAATTTAAACGACTTGCTGTGCTTCAAATATAACTCGAGAACCTGAAGCTCTGCAAGGTAACACTAACCAACTGTTTTCCTTCCCAAAAATCACTATCTTATATGTGTATGCAGACTAAATACAATTACTATATTACTTTGTGGGTGTGTGGTATTACCGATAGAACTGTCAAACGTCTGTAACAATTGTATGGGTTCAGCAACTAACAACTAAGAAGTGACCCTTTGAACGTATTGAACAGTATACTGTAAGGAAGACATGTTATCAAGAATAGACAGACACAAGTGATCACAGTACAAGGGTGTTTATTAAACTTTATTGGTGCGGTGGACAAACGCCTAATCTAAACCTAAATCTAAGATGGGAGCAATCTACGACCATCAAATCAAAATAAGGCAGTCCTAGTGGCGTCTTGTCAAATAAAACTGCCTACACTAAGAAAAACCTATAGCCAATCCTTAGGTTAAATACAAAAGAGTGTGCGATAGGGTTCACAAGAAATAAAGAAGTGTTCACAAGTAAAAAGTCAGGATGTGTAGTCATGGTCTCCCTTCCACATGTTTTCACCACGGGACAATGCGGGACTCTGGCACACAGCACACGCTCAAACTTTCCAAGCACGAGACGACAGTTCCATTTTCAGCTATCTGTATCTTTGATAGCCAAGTCTCTTGTTCTGTAAAAAGTCTCTTTCCTTCGAGGGCCTGATGTATTCATAATAATAACAAAAGTTCCTTTCTGCTTTGTATGTTGGGTGATGCTTTTTCACCCCTGGATCCCCCTTTGTGGTATTCACAAATCTCAATGTCTTTTAAACAGTTCAAGTTGGACAACCCTCTGCCGGGTTCACTCTTGTCAACACACTGTTCTTTGGGACTTTCGAATTTGCCCCTTTTCATCGGCATCCCTCCTTCGGGTTCACTCTTGCCAATCTCACAGTTCCTTCTACATTCTTGCGATATGGAATTCACTTCCCTTGTTCACTATCATCTGATGGTCAAAGACTTTCAACTGTACAGAGGATTTTACTAGACACCGCATGACCACTTTGACCCTCTTCTTGCTTTTTCCAAGGCCTTCTGGTACCAGTAGTTTCAACAAACGGGAAATCGCCCGGAGTTTCTCGAGTGAGCACCCATGTGGTGCCTGACTCATCTGCAGCTGACTTTCCCCTTTCAGATTGACAGTTCTTTGTAGGTTTTGCAATCAGCCGTTTGCTACTTTGCTTTAACACAGTGTGGTTTCTTTATCGGTTTTCCCCTCCACTCACCGGCTGTGATGAACTGCTGGGATTTCTTCATTTCGGGAGTCAAGGCCGGCACCATGGTAGCAGGAGCCTCCCTCTGTCCTGCTTATCACGCTCTGTGTACCATTGACATTTGCTGCAATAGACTTGGACTATTGTTTGCGGTTTTACGATTCCTTCCACTGAGGTTTCACATGCCTTAGTCAGAAAGGGCAAGGTCACTTCTCTCCTTGTCACCCTTTCGGTTTGCGCCATCTTTCGCCTCCTATTGAACTTCTGTGCCTGGAAAGCTGTCTCGTCATCCGGTCTGCCTTGCTCGTATGGTACTCTCGTGCTCCACATTTCTCCCTGTGGGGAAGGACAAGGTCAGGTGTGTGTGATTCTGGTCAATTCCCTGACTTTGCCTGACCCTTGTTTTATGTTTGTCGTTATCTTTATTGAAGTGCAAAAGTGTTAGAGTTGGAAAAAGGGGGGCTAAAGTGTTTGTATATCCTACGGGGTAGGATGGGGAAAAGGTGTCATAAGAGTGGGGCTACCTCGTCTCACCCGTCAGTGTCCCACTTCCACTCACCCAGGACCCTCCATCCAGGTGATCCTTCCTCACTGGTCCACCCCTAGAAACTGGATTCAATATTAATGGCCGTGTTCTGGCCACGTGGATGTCAGATCCCCAAGGACAAGTCAGGTAGACACTGTCAGTTTTCTCACAGTAGCTATGTGTGTTAATTTATTGTGCTAAGTATGTAACAGTGACTCTTGTATAAATATAATAAATCTATATTTTAATATACATTTATGTGTAAGTGTTTCTTTGATGTGTATTACTGATTGGGTTCAGTGGACTTGCCTATGGCACACATCTTTGTCTTAAGTTAAGCCTGACTGCTCTGCCATTCTACCAAGATCCTTGAGTAGTATTGACTGATACTAGTAGTTGGGGATCTACAAACCACTGGGATAACTTACTAAAGTCTTACCTCCATGTGGGCCTTTAGGAAAACACCCCTAACAGTAATCCCACAATCTTGGCTCTATGTTGTCCCTGGTCCTGGTCTGTGTTTCAATGTATTAATCGTCTTGCATGCTTGAAGGATTCCGTGTGCGTGTGTGGAACCATTGCATGAAGGCTCTTCAGAATTTCCTGAAAAATAGTAGAGAATGAATGTGAATGTGCAGAAAAAACATGTTAAGCATTTCATGCACAGTTTGCGTACAGTGACTGTGATTTTCCTATAGTGTCCACACTTCATTGCTATGCACCTGCTTCCCTTTCTGTAACCAGTATCAATCGTGGGTGATGTGGCATGGTAGGATGTGCAAGAGGGGAAGGTGATGTGCAATTGTGGATGGGGATCTGCATAGTGGGGAGGAGGGTGTACAAGTTGGGATGGGGGTGTGAAATTGGGGTAGAAAAGGAATAACCTATTTACAGAAAGAAAATCAGTGAAAGGTCACATAATTAGCAGTCAAGTCCATGTTAGCATGTATGACTGTATGTACTGGCTCAGCCTGCTAATTTACAGGATCATGGAGCCATGACTCGATCCTGATAAGGTGCAGAGAATGTGTTTGTGCAGACACTTGCAACACGTCTTCTTCACTTTAAGGATGTGCTGCTGATTTTGACTGTGAAATACATTTCCCTTTGCCTAATGTGAAGGAGGATATAGGACAATATGGGTTCAGTCCAATGACCCCCAGAAACATTAGGGTACCTGCCATTGATCTCATAAGAAAATCGTTTTCCTGGTATTGATCTCTACATCAGTGCTTCAGAGGGTGCTGTGCCTAACAGCATGTGGCATAAGGGAATTCAAGACCTGGCTTAGCAACAAACAAGGGGTATACAAGGACTTACCATGAAGCTTTCTTGTTGGGTTCTGGAAAATCCCTGCAGCACAGAAAAGCACCATAGTCAACCAGCCTGAGACTTGGCAGTGTTGCTGTGTTGTCAAAAATGCTCCTGGATGTGCTGCAGGATAGAAGTGATGGTGTGCCTGCCCAGACAGCCAATGGCGAGTGTTTGCGCTTTTTGCTTGTGTCACCCACTGAACAGTGGTCCTCTCATCCTCCTCCTCCTGCTATACTCCCACTGCCGCCTAGCGATGCTGCAACCTCTCTCCATCAAACACTATAATTAACTGATGGACATGCAGAGTCAAAGCTTCAGCACCTAGCATATTGATGTTGATCTATTGTGTGCTTATTATTTTGTCAGCCTTTTATACCCTTTGCAAGTGGTGTGATTTGCCAATGCCTAAAATGGCCTTGCCTAGCACTCATTACTGTCACCTTTTAGCTGGAGGTAATTTACTAATTTTGAATACCTTGATTTGTATGCAGCATTCCAACTTGTAATCACACAGTATTTGCAGCATGCAATATATGAAACTACAACATGCCCACTGCCAGGAATACAATTGCTACTTATGTCATGACTTGCTGCATACAGTCTCTGTTCATAATCAGGCAGTGTTTGAAAACGGAGGTTATTTGGAACATTCTGCTTTTTGCATTACTGTATAACTCGTAATGACCCTGTTATGAAATGACTATTGCTCTACAGGAGTGCAGGGATGAGTAGTGACTAAAGCGCCTAGTCAGCTACATATAACTAAAGAAGCAGAGATGCCAATCATAAAGGAGAAACATACACATTCCCGCCCTCTTTCGATCAAAGACCCTAAGGGCAGGCTTAACACTTCAGAAGGGGGGTGGGCTTGCACAGATGCAATACAAACAACAATAATATTGTGGTGCCAAATCAAAGAATGTCCACACAAGGGTCTATGAAAATAGGATCTTTAATTAAACTAAAAAAACTACACACAACTAATAAAAATACTTTTGGCCCACCTGTGTAAGGGAAAACACAAGGAAAGCAGATGTTGGATTCAGAGGGCACTTTTGGATTGTAGACAGGGTGCTAATGCAACGATTTCAGCCAAAATGTCAATGTCTTTGAAGATGCCATTAAAAAGGTTGAACGTGGGGCATAAAAGTCAGTATTGACCGTTGGAGTGGACCAGTGGTACAGGGCCTCTTCAAATATGTTATTTACTTGTCTTTGGGGCTGAACAGAATTTTGCCAGGCTTTTCGGTTTTGAACAAGGAGTCTGAGTGTGTTTGGCACAGAGCTGGGGTGAAGTCTAGGCGCAGCGGCAACCTGATGCAATGATGCAGTATTGTTCGGCAGCAGAGATGGCTTGCAAGTCGAAGATGTTGGGGAAGGTATGTGGTGTTGGATCAGAAGTGCTGGAAGACTTGGTGGCCTCAGGTGAAGGGGGCAGAGATTTCCCTTTGTCAGCAAGTGAGCTTGCCTGGTAAAAGCTGCTACAGAATACTATGGGAGGGAGCATCAACATGTAGATCTATGAAAGTGGTGACCAGGCTGCAGAGACAAGTTGATGACACTAGAACACTTGCAGTTGGCTTAGAGGGAAATTGAATGGAGAGGCAGTCAAGTATCAAGGTTGGGAATGACTCTGGCAATTCCCATGCAGCAGCTTGGCTAGTGTTGATGATACCCAAACAAGCATCAAGGCATTTCAGAGTTGCAGGGAGGGACAAGGGTGGTTTTCTTGGTTCCGTGGTTGCTGGGTGACGCAGCCCAGAGTGCCAGAGGGGAAGGTGAGGCCTTTCAATGGACCTTCCCAACCTGGAAGGATTTTACAGAGCACTTAATGGGTTCTGTAACCTCCGGTGATAAAGGTGCTGGACAGTTGTGTCTCCGATGCCATAGACCTTGTCCAGCCAGCTGGTCATCCCACAGAGAACCTGGGGATGGTTAGGGAAAAGAAATGTCCTCTTTATGTGTTTCTTCTATCTTCACCCCCATGTCAGACGGTATCCCCAAAAAAGTTCCATGTGAATCTTTCTTGCATTGAGGTCCAAAGATGAACCACCCAAGGAGAGGGTTTCTCTCCTTTATATATTGTCAGAATGCTTCAGTGAATTGGTCCTCATCTAGCTTGTTGTTAGGGGTCCAATGCAGGATGTTTTAACTGCCCATTGCTTTTTGATGTCTGCATTGTATGCATCAAAATGAGATGTGGGCAGGCATTTTGGGGATCCAAAACAAAATCCAATACGATGGGACACTTCGCCGGTTCAACCCACTCCCCTGAGAATCCTAAATTTCCAAACCTTCATCTGTTTTCCTACTTCAAAGTGGCTCCTGTAATCAGCACCCATGTTTTAAAGAGTCGTTGTCATGCCAGGACTGTCCTTGAATCACTGGCAGCCACAGGACCTCCCTGGGAGGGTTCCTATGCCATGTTCCAAGGTTTTGGTGAAAAGAGAAACTTTCTGGGTCTGATCCTAAATGGCTGTGGTGGGTACACTAAGGCCAGATGGTTAATGCATACCCAGCCTGGTCGTGAATGAGTCACCTCACCAAGCTGACAATAATATAACATCCTCTGCTTGTGTGTTGTATAATTATGAAATCTCAGTTGCCCCAAGTCAAAGCCAGACATAGCTTATATTTAGATACCGGATACCTGGGTTGCCTTTAAGAAACAGAATTACCAGCATCAGTTTGGTCTTAGAAATCTAAAAATTCAAAAGTTCCCGTCCTATCAGATGGCATTCTGTCACAGACCCCCAGAGAGTGGTAGCTGCATATTGCTCCTGTGCCACATGCTAATTGTGTGCACAAGATAATTCACAAATAATTACATGTGAAATTGGCACTGTTGCACGTATGGTAGATTGAGTATGAAAATGCATCCTAAATCACACATACATTGCAAATCCATGTGCATGTGCCTGGCAGGGAACGTTCACGTGGGAAGGAAATAGGTGTAAACACCAACTTACTCGGTTCAGATTTGTAAAGGTCTCTAGTCTGACTTACACCAGGTTGGAAAAAGGGATCCATTGCAAGAGCGTTAAAAGAAGCAAGTGAGTTGCTCCTTTTTGTGAATCAGCAACCTTCATCTGCTTTCTTGGAGTATTCCTTATGTGCCTGTCTTGGCA
Source organism: Ambystoma mexicanum (assembly GCF_040938575.1). NCBI lineage: Eukaryota > Metazoa > Chordata > Amphibia > Caudata > Ambystomatidae > Ambystoma > Ambystoma mexicanum. The sequence continues at coordinate 444,681,132 of NC_090926.1, forward strand.
CACCTTAAGCCGCATCCACTATGCACTTACACGCATGGTTTCAATAGAGGTGCACTCATCCAGCTAGTCAGTGGCTGATCTATGCATGTTCAGATGGAGCACCACGGTGCAATCTATGTAAATGCATTTGTTCCCTTATTTCTTGGTTCAATTAAGATTGAACTAAGGTTTATTGCCTCACATGAGCAAATCATTGGCAATTCACAATGCAGTTACTGTGTTCTCATGACTATGGAGAAGTCGTTCCAGGATTTTGCTTAGGTTTAACAGTGTGCAATTACACGTTTGCCCTTTCCATTCCCAGTACTAGTGGACACAGTTCATAGGCAATGTATCCTCTTTGTCAATCAAGCCACAATTTGCTTGCAGACAGGCTGCACTGTTTGTGTGTACAAATGCATTTCAGCTTGCAAGCACTCTTTGTGAATCGCTCCTGTGGCGCCCTTGTCAGTAATTATTAGTATTTACAACCTTCAAATGGCCATATAGTCTTTCATCTGTGGTTGGATGAATGTAGGGTTTGAGATTGGCTGTCAGTCAAAAAGGAAGCTTGTATTAAAAGGGATTGCATTGCATTCCCATTGGTCCTCCTGGTCAATGGACTATCAGCAATAGAAGAGGAAAATTCCCTTTTTTTATTCACCGCTTGTCTCGTTCTCGGCTTGAAGGATGCAGGAAAAATAGAAGACGGATGTCAGCAATTGTTTGCCACATTTGCCTCTTCTTCTGTGTGCATTAACTCTTCATCCAGTCTTCCAACAGCTCTGTAAACACAGTGGAACACTGTGTGCAGATCTGTATATGGTTCTTCTGCTGTGTGTGGCTGTTTGTTCCTGCAAGAATGCTTCTCATGGGAGTGCAGCGTCTTTTCATTCTTGCACATAGATGCATGAAACTAAAAACTGTTACATAGTCCACTCCATCACTTCTTGTCTATAGTGTATGCAGATTTTGAAGCTAGACAAACCAAGTGCCCAGGAGTGAACCAGCTACACATGCAACCATGCATATAGTAAAGCATGCATCACCCATCAGCTACACAAACATACCTCTTACCTCCAATAAAGACAAAGATGAGTTCTGGGACTGCCCAATCGTCATCTCCAAAGGTAGATGAAAGGTAATCCTTCAGTAGAACAGCATTAAGAAAGGAGAATGAATCTGCCATTAGAAATGAGGTTTGCCTAATGAACGCGGGAATGTTTGCATAACATCTTCATAAATATCACATAACCCTCTCACAGTTTTCCAATGCCATAGGGCCTCGTTACAAATGTGTGGGTATCCTTGCGGTACATCTGTCAGGATACCGGCAAACTGAAATACCGATACCAGCACTCTACCTGGCGGTATTGTCAGAGGTGGCTTCAGAATAGCTGTTGTGTGTCTTCACACGTACACAGAGCGTTGCTTGGCCCTTCCCTTTTGCTTCTTTGGCAGCACGGCATACAACGACTTTTGTTTTCAAACCTTCGTACAACTTTCGTGCAGCTTTCACAAAAGGATTGGACAGTGGACTTGTGCAAAGGATTTCTGCACAGAGTGAACCGGAGGCAGACTTGAGAGGATTGAGAGCAGAGTACCAGAGGAGCATGAACCCCCGGGTAACCTAGCAGCAGAGTGGACATTTTTCACCTCCGACTGATCTCTGATTCCCCAAGCGCTGACTTTAAAGCCAGGCTACTCTGTGATCTGGCTACCCGCTACCTCGTTCTGATTTCATCTGATCTGCCTTGCACTACCTGCAGCCTGTGTCAAGCAGAGAGTGCACACTGCACCCTGCTGGACATGGGCCACTGGGGAAACTCTTGTGGGGCCATCAGAGTCGTCGGAGCTGGAGTCTGTGTCCGTGCTGCACCGTGTCTCAGCCCTGTGTCTGGGAAAAGCCAGTGTGACATTGAAACTGACACTGGTACACTTTTCACATATTTGACAAAGTTCCTCCCATTAATTGAGATACAGAAGCTGCCTTGGGTAAATCGTTACAGATTACAGCTGAGTAAGCGGTAGGAGTGCAATAAAATCAGACAAAAGAGTATCAGTAGTTGACCATGAATGTTTACTTAGGCTGTCGAGTGGTTCAGAAATTAGCTGTCAGACGAGTTGGGCTAACAAAGACTGCAGGTTGCCAACCTTTGAGCCGTTTTAGCCCTCTCTATCCCTGTGCTTTGCTATCTGCTCAGGGTTTGATCTGTGGAATCGGGAAGGTGGGTAGGGGCCCGGTCTGTCTCCGCCATCCTCAGTGGCCTTACTGACTTCAGAAGCACATGCAAGATGTTTTGTGTCTTATTAAGCCCTCACTTAGCCTTTACCAACAATTAATAACAGAATAAAAAGAACCAAGCTAACCTGTGGTTACATAACAAAGAGAGTGGGTGCACTTTCTCAATTGGAAAAGTGATTGAGAAGCCAAAAGTGAGTCAAACTCATATGTACAATGTGAGGAGTGACCCAAAATCGCACACAATAAATTCCACTCAAGAAGTAAATGGAAGCAATTCCTCCTTTAAACGTGTAGCCCACCATAACTGAATGAAATTTGATGGCTTATGGGCCAGGCATCAATGAGAATGAGGGGTCCCACGCTCAACGGGCCAGCATTAATAAATCATTTAGAGATGTGGGGTGAAATAGCCCGGAATACCATAACTAAAGGCCGGAGTTCGTTGGGGGATATGTCCCTCAGTAAAAGGGCTGCTTTGAATTAACATGGCAATAAGGCCCTGCAATTTCAAAACGGAAAGGAGGGAAATTATGCAACAATACTTGGAGAAGCCTAAAAATGTTCATTGTTTCAAATGAGGAAAGGACACAAGAATACATTTACAAAATGTTTCAAGAAACTAAGGTCATATTGGCAGAAACGGCAGTGTCCAACATGTAAATGAAAGTGCCAAGATTGTGTGCAAGCCTGCACAGCAGAAATGAGCTTTCACCGTGACAGAAATAAATAAATGTAACCATCTATTTCTCCCTTTCAATGCTCCTTAAAAATGTGTGCAAGAGGTGCAACAAATGAACTGGAGTTTTGTTCATAAGGAGCTCATCGCAGAAGAATCCTTTAAGTTACAAGAATCTACAAGGAAATGTGAAATTGCAACAGAATGAAAGGTTTCATAGCTGGAACTTTCCCCAGTAACCTTGCAATTGTGCCTTTAACATTAACACATTAAACATTGAAAGGTACAGCTGAAGTCTTCACATATACCTTTGTTGTCTCTCTGTAATCACTGTTTTGCAGATAACCACTGTGTGAGGGTTTTACATGTTGAAATTGTGCAATTCTAAGAGTTGATTAGTAAAATGCTTGCAGTGGGGAGGAAGCCGAATTCTTCGTTTCATTTCTGCTGTGGGATTTACAAGTATGAAACTAGATTCCAAAGGCCCCATTGTCAGGGGGATGAAGAATTCTCCTACTCACCCAAGTTTTATGACTAAAACCACTTAGGCCGTCATAAAGCTGGCCATTAGCCCTTGAAGTTGTGGGCTAATCCAAACAAAAGTCTCTCTCTTGATCTTGACGTCAGAGCAAAAACCAGATTTTTTCTATGGGTGGGAGTCAGAGTCCGGAGTAGTTTCACAACCATTGCACAGAATGAGAGATATGTTGTTTAGGGGATAACTCTGGAAATATTAATCATAAACGGTTCATGTTTGGATTTCTGAAAAGCTGTTAGTGAACTTATACTGATGAGCCAAAAAACAATGTTGGTGATACCAACATACCAGATGTTAGGAGGAAAAACTTGATTGTGGTCTCTCTGTAAATATGAGAACCATAACATTTGAGAAAATATGTTAAATGGTATCCATAGTCTGTCCAACAAATGCCATATTTTTCATTAATATGGTTCTGGAGAAAACGGGAAAATGCTGTAGCTTCAAACAATAGGTCACACAGACATCAAACAAGGTTTTTGCGATTCCCTAAAAAAGATAGTATTAAAAAATGCTGGCATATGTAGCATAATATGACCAGAAAGGGCATGTGTCATAGTGTGAGATGTCCATGTGCATGTGCATAAACCAGCTCCAACCCCCTGTCCCAGTTAGATGATGGATGGGGTATCCTCCATGGGCTTTCCAGAACACTCCCACTTTCTTTGGACATATTGGCCCGCGGAGGGGAGGGAACCCTTGAACATTGCCCTATCAATGTTGCAAGAAAGATGACACATCGTGATATCATTTGCCATATAAAAATGTCACTCCGCCTCGAATGAGCATTCTCCCTACCAAATCTGAGGTGTGCAGCTGACCAAATCTGGAACCATCATTTGCAGAGAAGGGCCTACATCTTGTAGTGAAGCCAGGAGCTGGAGTAGCAGACTTTGGAGGACAGAGAGAGGCCTTGACTGACCCCTTGATTGTCCCAGGAGTGAGGCCCTGGTGAACCTTGATGTCCATCAAACCCTTCCCTTGTAAGTATACATATCCCCAGCAATAGGTTAAATAAGCCCTATATTCTTTAGCATTGCCATAGAGAAAACCCCATGGAAAATCCCCTATCTAATTTGTGTGTGTAATTCAGTCATTTTCCCATTGAGAAATATTTCACTTGCCTGTGCATTGTTGTAATTGTCCCATTGAAAATCCTTTATTTGTGTGTGTAATTCAGTCATTTTCCTATTGAAAAATCTTTCACTTGCCCATGCACTGTGGTAATTGTTCCCATTTAAAATCCTTTGTTTGCCCATGCATTTCTTTCATTTCCCATTGAAGAATCTCCAGTTGCTTGTAAAAAATCCTAGTATACTTTTTTTCAGTAAATCAATTAATTTCCACATTATTTCACAGGATAGAGAGAGTTAGAATTTGAAACTAACTCTCTCTCCCCAGTGTCTTGTGAGTCATTATAATCATAAAGTGCATCCCCAAAGAATTGAATTCATTATGAGCCAAAAACAAATTTGTCTGTGTGTTTAACTGGTATTTTACAGAACAAAGTTTTCCTATCGTGAGTAATCCCTTTTCCCAGAACCTACCTGCTCTCTGCCTCTGTCATTTTAACTGAAAATGATTTTATCCTGTGTGAGTTCCCCATTGCTTAAAGTTTGTCTGTCATTTGCAACCTTAGAGAAACGAGTGTAATTTATATTTTCGTTTTCCTGGAAATTTCGCTTCACCTGTCCAAAACCGTTTTTCCTAGACTATCCCTCTTCCCCTACTATATTTTGGTAACGGATTTAGAATAGCATTCCATTTTTATTTTTTTCATGTGTTGCATGTACTAAAATTGAGTTTTCCTATTGTGTGCTAGCTAGTCTCCTCTGAAGCCCTCTTTATTTCCTAATCTAAGCAGCATGAAGTTCCCTCTTGTGCTGTCCGATAGCAGCTGTCCTAACAAAGTGAAAACCCATTTTACCTGGTGCAGAAAACAAAGTGTCCCATTAATTGCTGTTCCCTAATGTTTCTGAAAACCCGAATTAAAATCGGATTTTAACCTAGTGTTCTCAGTCCTTGCCACGGCCTTCCCTTCAAATCTGACAAGCCTGGTGAAGGTCAAGGGGGGTGAGGATTGCTGGGCCTAAGGAAGCATTTGTGAGCGCATGCACTTTCCAGTGGGTTACATTCACTGTGATGGTGTTTTAAAATGTTGATAGCAGTGGTGAAATCAGTAAAGGAAACCTGTGCGCCATCCATACTTGAATTGTCATAGTGTGCTACTTGACTAAAAATTCTCTGAAGTCTGTGTTGCCACACCTTGGTGGTCATTGTAACTGTTTATTGTATCTTCCATTAAAATCACAAATTAATAAAATATTCACTGATAACACACCAGCCTGGTTCCTGGTCTACTGATCACGGGGTGCTTTGGAGGTTGGGTGCGAGACGGGTTGGAGGCCTCCTTATATGAATCGGATTGTAAAAATAAAAAGCAGCTTTATTGTGCATCTCATCCATTTGCAATGGAAAGAGATCCCTTGTGCTGCATAATATATCGTGACAGAGAAGTGGTCACAGGTGTTAATGAGGAAGACAAGATCAATTGAATTCCAACAACATCATGCTGTTAGACCATGGCATGGGGTCCTCTGACTTTGCTGTAATAACTTCTACCCAGGCTGGCCTAGCTCTAAAGCCCAAGAAGGTTAGGACCAGAAAACATCTGAAGAGGTCCACCCTATCATAACAGAAGTCCAAAAAGGAGACCAATGATACACCTTTTGCTTTCCAGAGAGTCTGGCTAGAGTAGTAGGCTCCAGAAGAACAACGGGTGGTGCTGAACATATTTGCACATCACAAAGGATATTCATGATTCATATCTCCTGTCAACAGAAGGGTGGTCATTACGACCCAGGCGTTAACCATGGCGCTATTGCGCCATGGCTGATGCCGGTATTTTAACGATTGCGCCATGGTGGATGGTGGAATTACCGCCCCATTCCAAGGTTGGCGGGCGGTAATTCCCCATTTACCATTGGCCCTTACCCATTCCCATTTTTGCCCCCATAGGGCTCAATGGGAATGGGGAAGGCGGTAATTACAGTACCGCAAATTGTGGTACCGTAATAACCTCCAAGGTCCCTTTGCAGGTCCAATACTCAACGGCTGGTCAAGACCAGCCGTTAAGGTAGGGACCCACAAAGGGACCTCGTAATTAGGCAGTAAGGGGTTAACGGCGTCGAAACCTTTTATGGCGCCGTTAACCCCTTACCGCCTGGGTCGTAATGAGGCCCAAGATATTGAATACATACACTTTCCATACAATGAATGCAGGAATATCATGGAAATTGGGGTACAAACGAGATTGGGAGCGAGTGCATTGTTGACAGCACATAGTGCGGTCCAAAGGTTGGGCTTTATAATATTGAATAGTAGACCGGAGGAAAATGTAAGGTGGTCAGAGAGGTCATCTGTATGGGAGGGAGGGGTAAGACAAGTCAGGACCAGTTTTCAAATACCAGGGTGAATAGTAAATCAAGATAAGAAGGGGAGGAGAGGGAAGTGGAGAAAATTCAACCTCTGGTCTGTTGGATGCAAAAAATAAAATGTGGCCTCCGCTGCCTGCCATTCTGCCCCAGGTATTCCAGAAATTGGCGGAGAACGATTAAGCTGGAGTACGAGGGGGTACATAGGTTTTACCAATTTATCAACAAATGGAATAATATTTCGAGACTATGACCTTATTTTGATGCAAGAACCCTGAATTAAAGTTGGCGTTAAATTGGATGGGTTTTCAATAGTAGAACAAAAGGCTACGCCTTGAACGGGGGTCGTCCTTTCTGGAGGACTCCTGATAGCCACAAGAAATTTGGTATTCTTTAATTCAGAAATCTTTTCAATAATGTTGATGGAATTTTTGCAGCAAAATTACAATATTTGTCTGGACAAACCCGGTTTAATATTGTAACAATACATTTATACTGGATGTATTCAAATTTGACAACATTCTTGGAAAATCTATCAGCCATCATACTGGAGACTTGTTCCCTTGGTCTCTTAGTCCTACGACAAAGATTGCAATGGCCAGGGATTTAAGCTCATATTGAATATTAACCAGGCCATTCCTTCGTAGGAATCCAACGGACTGCACAAACAGGGAACAAATGTTGGCTTTTTTGGTAATGGCAGCATAAAGGGAGATCAGCCCACAGTCCCTGCATGGAAAAATTGGCAGTCTATATCATTTATAGATTACCTAATTTGGTCAGGTAATATGTACGCGTGCTGCATCTCTATGGTCATTAGAGCAACATACAAGAGTGATCACAACATGGTAACTGCCAACTTTCACATGGCAGCATCAAGGGTGGTCTCTAACACATGTCACAGACTGTTGTTGAACCAGGAGGGAAACAACATTTGTAAAGTTTAAAGGTCGGGGTAGAATGTTGAATAAAAACTTGAGTGAGACAGTGACTGTTATGACAGGAGAACATTTGGAAGCTGTCTGGTCACTGCCTGATTTTGGGAGCAAGATACACCTTTGTGTCCTAGGGAATACATCAATTGTAATCATAAACATATATTTGACCTTGAAACTTATATTCGAAAAAGGGTGTTAGGAAAAACTGTAGATTTCTGAAAGAAATAGTAGTATCTAATCACAAGTTCATTCTGGGTAAGAACATGCTAATGCCATAATATAGAAAATGTAAATGAGCTAATATCTTCTTGAAACAACAAAGGAGGGGGAATTAGTGTTGGAGACCCTGGCATCAAAAAACGCTCAGAATATGTGGCCATTAATAAAGAGGAGAGGGGGCTGCAGGCTCAGTCACAAAGTAATTATGTGACAAATTGGCTTGCTTGACTCACTTTAAAGATTTGTATATTAACCAGGAGACCGTGGAAGAAGAGAGTTATAACAGCAGTCCATGCTCACTAAATGTGTCCAGAGACCAACTTAGTGAGCTAATAACAAACTCACCTAAATAAAGAGTGGCAGGACCCAATGGATTATCGAATGTCATATTTAAACTGGACATAGTGTTATATTCTCAGGTTCTCTCTTCATTGTTTAAGAATATGGCCCGCATGGGGCAATGTCCATATTGTTGGAGTGATGTAATTATAATCCTGTTACAAGAAGGCCGATGGGGCAGTTCCTGCCACCTATCACCTTATCACCCTATCACCTTTCTTGACACAGACAGTATACTGGCAAACAAGCCTGGAGAGCAGGAAACCTTCCCCTGTATTGTGCACTAATAGCCTTTTCTAAAGCGTTTGACACTATAAATGGAAGTTGTCTATGGGAAAAGCTAAGAGCTTGGGGCATTCCTCCCAGTCTGCTCTCAATAATCTTCCATCTCCATGATACTTCTACTATTCAGGTAAGACTATATGGGCAAGGTAATCTGACTAAGCCCATAAGAACGGAGAGAAGTGTGATGTGGGGTGCATTCTTGCCCCCTGACTCTTTAATCTTTACCTTGATGACTTAAAGGGGGCATTGGAGAATCCTCATCCCTAAGATTGGAACTCAGAAAATAATTTGGATTGCATACACAGACAATATAGTCCTTATCCATTCTAAGCCACAGGGTTTAAAAAGGCTTCTAATTGCATTGGAAAATTATGCCAAGATTAAACCTGATTACTAACCCAGCTAAATATAACATCTTGAGTTTTAATAATCGTACCCAAAAATAATACTTAGGGCTCAGTGGTTACTTAATGACCAGCAAATACATTTGGTTAAAGAAGTAATTTATTTAGGATTTGTTTTAGCATGACATCCTAACATCCCGACCGTGGCAAATAATTGAAAGGGGAAAATAGATCATCTTGCTTGCCAGATGAAAACATTGAAAGGCAAGTATTATTTCTTTAGTCCCCTTTGCAAAATTTTTACAAGAGAAAAGTTATCTTAGCCCTTTTATGCAGCATGGATTTGGAATCGCAGTGCTGGAACTTGAATTGGTCACAATTGGAAGGTAGACTGTGGAGGAAAGTTCTAAATCTTCTGCAGTCACTTCCAATGGCGACATTGAGGTATGAACAAGGAGGACTGAGCTCATTGGGATGACCATGCATTGGATATTGGTCCAGATCCATGCTCCACAATAGAATTCCCTGCTTGAGGATGTACAATGCATGAACCAACAGCCTAGAAATTCTTTCTTTATCAAACTGCAGGTGGTGTTTTTAAGACAAGATTACACCTATGCAATAGAATGTGTGCAAAGTTATAGATTGCACAATATATTCTCTTACCTGGACAAACCTAGGAGCTACATACCAGCTTGCCTGTCAAAATTCCCAGATGCGAGGTTTCGCCTAAATCTACTACCAACTGGAGAGATCTTGGGTATGAAATCAAAAGATGAGAAAGCAAAGGAGGAGTGTTGTATGTGCTCCATGTGTAAAGAAATATTGACTCAGACAGTACATCACATCATGATTAAGTCCTGGTGGTCCAGGAATTAAGGGTATGGCACTTGGTTTCCTTTGCAAATAAGGTTTATTTTCTCACATGACATTTTTAAGTATGGAACAGTTGAAGTTGTTGAATGTGTTAGGGTTGATTTAATTGGATAGCTTTGGAACAATACGTGAACCGAGGATTGGTTAGGGTTATGTAAAAAGTTTAAATGTTGTTATGTGTATTTTTTTTTATTTGGGATATATGTCAAAAGTCATATTTTGGCTATTTAATATTACATTTTAAAAAAGTCACATTTTTAAAAATACAGCTAGATTAATATTGTCAGTGATGGATGTAAATCTGCATTCCATGGACTCCCGTTGGACTCATGTGGGATTTTGCTTGTATTACCAACGGTTTTTGCTCAGTAAGGTGCCTGAATAACCTCCAGCTATTAGCAGGAGGTAATTCAGGCCCCTCACTGGTAAACTTGTAGTTGGCGGGTATATGTTAATACCAGCATCTTAATTCCATATCAGCCAATTTATATTGCAGCCCATAGTCTCAGAACACACACATGTCACAGCATCTGTGAGCTTTTACAAGTCATGTGAAATAGGGATGGGATTAATTGGGAAGATCAATGAATACATACACAATCTGGGCATCTTTTTATGTTGTGGGTACTCTGCCTGGTAAAAACATGTGTTCACATAATTTCAAACATATGTACACATTGCAGCACTGGATTCAAATGTTAAAATGATACAAAACGCCCCAGTGTATGCACACTTTGTGGGAATTTAAACCATCCACAGGAGTGCAGCTTGTGTCAGAGTGCCCTGAAAGGTATTTGATAACATTTTATAAATATGAATGTATTTAAAAACCCGTGTATTTAATATATTCCCCACTACTCGCTGTACATTGGATGTCACATGAGTTGCAAATTTACAAATGAGTTATAGTCGAGGACCGGCGAACAAAATAGTGTGCAGAGTGTCACATCTTTTTGCTAATGAGCAGTTTTGCAGAGTACATCGGCGCAGTTTCTGCATAGAGTTTGGTACATCCACAAATATTTACTGGTTTCCTAAGCTTGTCATTTGTTTCCAGTCTCTAACAATGTCTTTACCCATCCTTTCAACAGTCATTTCCTGTACTGACAGAGTTATCTCAGGGTCTTGACCAGGATTCTTTCCGACTTCCCACATATTTGGCAAGTCAGAAGATAGGGGACTCCTTTTTTTATGTCCATCAGATGGTGATCGGAAATAGCATGTGTGACAGGGCCTGTTCTCAGGCCCTATCAAGGGGGGAGGGGCGCCGCACCCCAATGGCCCGACCAGTGCCAGAGTGAATGCAGGTCCCCTCCCAACCTCTTGATGCCTGTAGTGTTGGAGCCAGAGATACATCCCAAAGACAATCAGGGAAGCTCTGAGGTGGCCGGGCCTGAGGAGACCATGCCGCAGCAGGATGTTGTGGGATTCACACGGCCAGAGGAGGAGAGCGAGGGCTACACTGCAAGACACATCAGCGGCGTGATGGCACCAGGGGGTGCTGCGAACATGGTAACGCCAGCTGTGAAACAGAGAGACTTCGGGGAGGCTTGCAGGGCTGACAAGATGAAAACAAAATGCTACCAACCCATCAGGGATTTAAAATTATTAGACAACGGTCTTCAGAAAAGCCATACTCCAATAACCCGTCAGGGAATGTTTATTTAAAAATAAAGGCATGAAATGCTTGAGTGTGGGTTCGTTAGGTGAGTTGAGTACTGGGGTTGGTGGAGCGCGTTCAAGAGAGTGAAAGGAGTGTGTGGAGCTATTGGAAAAGAGTGGGTCTGTTCAGTGTTTGTGTGTGAGTGAAGATTGTGAGGAGTAGAGGTTGAGGATGTGCTGAGGAGTACCAGTGGAAGTGGTGGTGGAGGTAGCAGTATTAGTTCAAGTGGACATAGTGGTAGTATGAGTAGTGGATTAGCGAGTACGTGAATAGTAGTAAGTAGTAGTAGTGGCAGTTTGTGGGATACGTTTGGAAGTGTAATAGGCAGTAGAGCAGTAGCTGGTATTGGAGGGCAGTAGTGAATGTTAAGAGCAGAGTTAGATTAATAGTAGAGGGAAAATAGTAGGAGTGACAGAGAGCAGGAGAATAGGAGTTGTTCAAGGAATAATAACTGAAGAACAGAAACAGGCAAGGAAGTAGATTGGGAGGAAGGAGAAAAGTAACGGTGGAGGTAACAGGAGAGGACATACTGACGTAAGAAGTGAAGGATTGAGTTGTAAAAGGAGAAGTCAAATCAAATTGTGGAAGTGGAAAGGCGGAGTGAGAGACTGGGGGTCAGTAGTGTGGGGTGAGGAGCATATCTTGAAGCCATTGTATTAAAGGCCCACTATGTGTGCAAGAGATGAGAGAGTGACACTGAGGGAAAAAAGGCACCATCCCTAACTCCATATCATTCTAAGCGGGCTAGTTAAGGGAAAGACTAGAAAGCCCTATGGATTCCGTTAGCCATTGAATTAGGGAAACCACCATCAGCCTTAGAAAGAGAACAAACCGTAGGGGTCACTTGGTGGTAGTACTAGCATCTAGCAGTGGATGTCCAGAGAGTGCCAAAAGCACAAACTTTGAAAACCCAACCCTGAATACCCAGTAGACCCCAAATATGTTTTTTTTTTAAGTGCCTACAGCTATTCTAACTACTGTATTGGAATTAAAGGACCTTGGACTTGCTATCAGAGTCAGTGTGGTTAGTTGTGGCGGGCCACCCCATCACACTTGACAACCCTTCATGTGTCTTGGCCTTCCCGGGGTGTCCAAAAAAGAATTTCTGCTATTTTAGTAAATATTCTTTTCTCACTCACATAATAGTCAGGTTCAGAGAACACTACTGTTACACTAATTGCAGGCATGTTTATTCCGCTGTGGGTCTCACGCCTCACCCAGCCAGGTATTCTCAATGTATTTAGGTTTATAACCAACATCTGAAGATTCTGCAGCTGAACAGATGGTGCATGCATGCTTGATTATCATAGGACCTTTGTGAAGGGATTGTACAGAATGTGGTCATTGTAGCCAGCAGCACTTGTCACAATAGCCACTAAAAGTGTAAACATCTCCGCATTAGGGTACAGTGTGAGCAAGGCTGTAATGGCAGAGGAGGTATTGTATATGATTATAGAAAACAACTCTCCAAAACTAGCATGACATCAGGAACCTATTGCAAGACACTCTTGCTCCAAACCCAAGATGACAACACAGCATTCATTTTGCAATTGACAACTTGTTTCTTAGTACAAGTGGAAACGGACATTGAGAGTAAGTTCGACTTATTGAAATACATACACTGATGGTGATCATGCATGAATAAAGTGCATGATCATAACATTTAAAGATGCAGCCTCTGCATGTGGGACAACATATATGTGGCACCCAATTTAATTCACTTTGCACACATGGCCAAATTAAATTGCTGATGTGTCTGTTTGAAGTACTGTCTCACTTTTGTTTTTAAATTTTATTGAACACACAGCAAAGTATAGTACAGGCATTCACATTAATTTACATGTGCTATATATGTGGGGTGCATTTAAATGCCCTACACAGAAGCCCCTCTCACCTGAACAGCAGCATTTAAACACTGCCACCAGAAACAGCCCTGTTTGCTCTTATTTCATGAGTGGCAAGAATGTCTACACTGCAAACAAAAATGGCCCTTCTTTGCTTTTATTTCACCTTAATGACAAGATGTTATACACAGCAACCAAAACGGCCTTGATTTACTTTTATTTCAATGGGGGTCAAGAATGTCAACATTACAACCAAAACACATCTTTTATTTTCCCTTTCACATGAATAGCAGCCTTTCAAACACTGCAAACAAAGAACGGCTTGGCTTTTTCTTTGTGTTCATGGCAAATTAAAGAACCATGACAAAGCGGGCCTACCTCTCATTATCAAATGCAAGCTTGCTCAAAAAGGAGAAATCAAACAATCCTGTGACCTACAAAATAAGGTTTTAAACATTAGAAGCAAAAAGTCTGCACATGTGTGAAAAGAAAAACGGCTTTTATAAGCCAAAGTGGGAATATAGCACGGCTCACGCAGGAAATGTCAGGGAAATATAATGGGGTGGGGCTTGACCCAAGCAAATGTACATTATGATACAACCCACAAGCCTCCAGTCACCTTTGAAGAGACACTTACTACCAGAAAAAACAGTTTGGGCCGAGGCAGAAAACTTCACAATTAAAAGCCCTGATTCTAGCTGGAAGTCACACCTACCAGTGAAAAATCCTGCAATGAAATGTGAAACTTCTGAGGGTGTCATAATTCCCTGCTCTGCCAGACATGAAGGCAGTAGCTCAGAGATGTCAAAGGAAGCAAAGTGCATCCCTTCCTGCACCCACCTCAAACAGCAAACTACAAAGTCCAAAGTGACTAATACAATCTCTGATTACCGGATGAGCCCAGAGGAAGACAGATGGTTGTGGGGGATGAAGCAGCCCTCCCACAACAGGGACCGACACTCACAATTGACATTAAAAGACTGATTGCATTTTAGCCATTTTTCACATGTAATTTCCAGGTGGTTTAAAAGGTATTAATTGCATTTACCTAGGACTTTGGAGACTGAAAGGGCTGGTTAGACTTGTTTTCTGGCTGATCTAAATATGGGACAAATATGACAGTTGGTCAAAAGATGGAAGATGGAATTAGGAGAATGCTTGATCATTTGCAGAGTCATAACTATTGTACGTTTTATGAAAATGATAAAAATGTGCCAAAGGGCCTTGCTACCTCGTACAGAGTTGGCGATCGGCATACCTAATTCCCTATGACCAAACGAAACAGCATATCTAGTTCATATGGCAAGGGCTAGTATAAGTATGAAGTTATGAGACATAACTAGTTTTTGCCAAAATGTTGAGCTGAGAACAGAGCAGTGTAATAAATGCAAATAGACAGATGGTGCGCTCTTCAATCATGCCAGAGGTCGGAGAGAGGAATGGTAACTGTCCTATCCAGCGATGGGTACAATTACAGTGTACTCCCCATAGATTGCAAAGTTAGTGATGTCATTCATGCTATATAAGGGGGCTGTACTAGGTTAGACAGACACCAAGATCCGGGGAGACAGGAAAAGGAGGACAGAGAGAAGGCAAGGCAGCTGAACCTTTCCATCCTTGAGAGTGCAGTGACCAGACACCCTGCCATAGCTGTACAGGGTGCTCTGAGATACAGCTGGCTTTCCTGAATCCCAAAACCAAGGCTTTGTAAGTAGCATATACCCCAGCCTTAAATTGCATAAACCGCTAATTTCTGTAGCATTGCGTCCCATATTTCTCCCCTTGAAAACCCCATTGAAAACCCCATTAAAAAAAAACAAAATTGCCAGTGTAATTCAGTCACCTTCCCCAAGAAGAATCAATTATTAGCCTGCGTATGTTAGTAGATCTCCTTTGAAAAACCTCTCAATTGTCTGTGTAAATACTTAGTATTTTATTTTAAAGTAAATCAATTAATTCCCCCAATGAAATTCACAGTTCACGATTGTTGAAGTTTGAAATTGACCATCTTGTCCCTGGTGTTGTATGTAATTATTATAGTCATTAAGGTGTTGCCTTAATGTAATGTAATGGCAGAGGAGGTATTGTATATGATTATAGAAAACAACTCTCCAAAACTAGCATGACATCAGGAACCTATTGCAAGACACTCTTGCTCCAAACCCAAGATGACAACACAGCATTCATTTTGCAATTGACAAAATAATTAGTCTCCTTGTAACTGAAAACCAAATTTGTCTGTGTAATGTTTGCATTACCAAATTAATACCAATTTGCATCTGGCTTATAAAACCCAAACGGGTGTTCCATTGTTAGCAATCCCTTTTTTTCTAGAGGTCTACCTGTTATGTGCCTCTGTCCTTGTCATTGTAAACAGATGTTCATATTTTAAGCTAACGCCCTTTGCTGAGCTGCCTGTCATTGTAAACCCAGTGTAAACTAATTTCCATTTACCACTGTATTTTTCCCTTTTGCATTTGCCTTCTCCAAAACCAATTTTCCCCCTTCATTTCTGTTTTTGCCCTGGTGTGCGGATTAGTATTCTATAAACATTCTCAAATCTCCTAATGTGTAAGCAATTAGAATTTCCTTTCATTCTGTCCCCTAACAGTCATGAGTAATAATCAAATTCCCATTCTGCCATTTTGCTCAAAAAACGGGTTTTAACTTTCTTTGCTAGCTTCCCATCTTGTTGTGGGATATATTTACCCACTCAGCTCTACTCCCTTCCACAACCAAACTGCACTTCAGCAGAAGTAGAAAAATGGCTGTGCTTGCTCCTGTGAGCACACTGCCTCATGGCAAAACTGCATTCTGCAACTACAAGAAGATGTCTGCCCCAACTTGCCAATCACATATTTGGCAGGATGGAACAAGGCGGCACACTGAGAAAGCCTGCCAGTGTGTTATTACATGTGCAGAAGAAGGGGAGTGAATAAGCAGTGCTGCTTTGCTGCAAGCCCAAAGTTCCCATTTGAAAAAGGTAAATATTTACATTTAAAAATGATGCCGCTCTATTGCTTTTTCCTCTGTTCCTCATCACACTATTTTTATTAATGAAACCCTGCCATGCTTATCCACATTCACATTGTGTTCCAACAGACAAGATCAGTACCCCTGAATGAGAGGCTGTTGTACAGATCTAAAAAAATCTAAAGAAGCGTTACTTCAGCTACACGGGAAAGGCTTTACTTTTGTGGCTACAATATATCAAAGATCAATGTGTCAATGTGTCAAAAAGGCCCTGGCTATCTGGGCCCATTTCAATTTCAGTGCATATTTGCTAAACAGATCGTATTCAACAGGCTTTATTCTAACTTGTAACAAATATAAATACAATAAGGAATTAAATTGCATTGGCTACACAGGGGAAATCAGCCCTAAACAGGTTTCTGCTTATGGATTGCCAGAAACAGAAGGTCCCTCACAGTAGATGCTAGAACACACAAGTGCTAATTGCTACTTTGGCAGAATTTTGTCTGGGCTGAGGCTTCTTACAATGGAACTTCTGGGACACCAAGCTGTGAATTCGAAGCGGCCATAAACCTGCAATCAAACTAGGCAAACCCCCTCCCCACACTGAGCTAAATTGAAAGTTGGTGGTAGCTGAGGAGTACAAAAAATGGTTCCCGTGAAGGAAAAAGGATGCCCATTTGTTTTAAAAGACTATTTCATTAAGAAACTTTGAAGGTGTTTATTTTGGCAACAGAAATTCTCAGGAATGTAAAAAGTTAACATTTTTAATGTAATTTTGTGGGTTGTAATTTAAGACGTTGTAGCCTTCTCCGCCACATTGGGAACAGAAATGGCAGAGAATTGGATATTCCATGGAAAGTGTACCTGATGCCAATATGAAAATCAATATTGATATGCTTAATGATAATCCATATACATGTATAAAGTTATAGAATTTTAGGCCTAATATTTCACACTAAAAATTAGTAAAAATCATTAGAAGGATGAAACACTGTCTCAGAATCTGGAGAGTTGGACTGGCACGTACTGCATAAAATATCTAACCTGCTTATGTAATTTGTTAAAAGGCCCCAACTGTACAAATGTGCCATTTATAGCAAAACTGGATTTTAGCTAAAGTATCTGCGGGAGGTTCTGGACATTGTAAAACTCACACCATAAATCTGACATCATGCCATTGAAACACAACCAGCTGAGAGGAAGGTGGTAACTATCACCCCTGACCAATCCAGTTGTTTAGAGGCGTGGTTAGGTAAGCCTGCCCTACCATATAATTCTATGATGTCACCATGCTTTATAAAAATGGTGGCTGACAGAACTCTAGACAGACTTTTTCCTGAATTTCCTGTGCCTGCGTTTCTGATCTTCTACATTAATCTTGTCAGATTCCAGATCCCACTGCAAAGCCCAGGCATAGCTGATTTCAGACTCCACTGAAAGGCAAAAGCATAGCTGATTCCAGATTCCACTGCAAGGCCTAAGCATTGCTGGCCATCCCAGCAAGGCCTGAATCCAAAGATCCCAATATAAATTCCAATAACCAAAGGGAAAAGCTGTGGTATTCTTTTGGGAAGCATCCTGAGACCAGCTTGGCCTTTTCCCACTAACTGCATGCCCAATGCAACCCTGTCTTGATTATCTGGTGACCGGACAGGACCTGCTGTTGTTCTGCTCTAAGAGTCCGCCGCTAGCTGGTGACCTGATCCCTGAAGTCCAGAACCTGGTTGACTATTCCTAATCCATACATTTAAGAGCAGACTGTGAGTCTCCCCCATCCCATAACACATAGGGCCTCATTATGAGTTTGGAAGTAGCCATGCCCTTAATAAGTGCATGACTGCCTCCAAACTCGGGTCCGGGTCCTGATTCCCTGAATGGGGAAATACTGGGACATTCCGACCTTGGAGGGCCCGGTATTTCCCCATTTAGGGAACCTAGACCCAGACCATCCCCATTCCCATTTGAGCCTCCATAGGGCTCAATGGGAATGTGGATCATGCTAACAATGGGCCCGTTAATGACAAGCCCATTGTTAGCATGCTGGGCTGCTCGTGGGACCCGCTAAGGACGCATTGTAAAACCAGGCATCCTTAGAGGGTCCAGTGAGCAGACCACGTAATAGGGTGGTAAGGGGTTAATGGCTCTGGCGCCTTTACTGGGGCCGTTAACCCCTTACCACCCACCTCGTAATGAGTCCCATAGTCTACTCCATCTTCACTTTTGTCTTTGTGCCACTCTCTAAGCAACCCCAATCCATACCCTGATAACTGGTATAGACTGTTCTAATTTTCTGTGCACTCTCTTCCGGTTTCCTAGTGTTAGTGCAATTCTTTCATTCACCTCATCTTGTAACTCAATCGTGATATTTGGAGTAATTTAAATTAATTCCCACATACCATGCTTTAATTAACTATATAGTCTAGATAAATTAGTTTAATTAAACTTTGCCTTTCATTTTTTAAACGGATTTTCTCTTTTGAACTGCTCTATTATCCTAACAACAAACCTCATTATATCTTCCAAATCTCTCTCAATTCTTCAATTATCGCCTTCCTTTCACTTCTGTATTGTCCCTGTGCAGTGCATCCATCACCCTGCCCAATAACCACATTCCGATTCAGTGTTTTTCACCCGTTTTCTTTAAAGGAATACATTTTGGCATTTAAAACTGCCAACTAGAATAAAATGCTCAACTTTCCATGTGTGAATTCGGCAACACTGGGGTTTCAATTTCAATCTGTTTTGTGAACGGTATGCTTTTGTGATACCTTACCTTATGGTTGATAGTGATA
Organism: Ambystoma mexicanum; assembly: GCF_040938575.1. Classification (NCBI taxonomy): domain Eukaryota; kingdom Metazoa; phylum Chordata; class Amphibia; order Caudata; family Ambystomatidae; genus Ambystoma; species Ambystoma mexicanum. Next base: position 444,700,280 of record NC_090926.1, read on the forward strand.
TAACATACCTAATACTGTGATAAAACATGTATATCCTTATTTAAACACACATATAATTAATTATTTTTCAAAATACGAGTATCATTTTAGGCCTTTGCAAAGGGTTTTTGCGTCTTATTTTATGAGGGAATTTAAAAAATAAATACATTTTAAAAGTAAATAAATACTGTATTTTCACCCCGCGGCCTGGTTCATGGTCATTGTGACCCGGGGTATTTGTTAAAAGGGGTGTGAGAGAGGTTGGGTACCCACTCAATTTGAATTCATTGAGATTAAAGAAAAAGCATTCCTATTGAGCACCACATCCCAGGCTAAAACCAAGTGTCCTGATCCAGTGTGTGATGGACGATTGGAATCCTTAACATTGTTGTGGTGGGCTTTACCCCAAACCTAATGTTCTCTCTCTATTCCTAATCCGTGCCACTGCCTTCCATTCAAAGGAATCAAGTTTAGCTGATGTTTGGGGGTGAGTGTTGCAGGGGGAAGTGCTAAACCGTTGGTGCCATCAGTTTGTAAACATTGTTCTTTTTTCCTCTTTTGCCATTAAAGAACTGACTGTGTGAATTCTAATAGGGCATCTTAACCTAATTGTTTTGTGCCAAACATAGCAGTAGTATTGCCAAAACATTGGTGGCTTTGAAATTGTTTGATACTCCTTTTCCATTAAATAATACATTAATAAATAGCTTATTGATTCACACCGGCCCGGTTCCTAGTTCATTGTGACACAGGATGATTGTGGAGGTTGGGTGCAAGTCGGGTTGGAGGCCTACTCAAAAAGAATCTGTAGTATATTCAAAATAAACAGCATTATATAGTGCACCACATCCATTGTAGGGGAAGGAGTTCCCTTGCTGGCATGTGCCGTGTTATAAACTGTGACATATATACCAGGTGCCAAAAATCCACTCAGTCCCTTCAATTAATGCAAATAATAATATCGGAAGACAGGCAATCTACCCCAGATAATCACCATAAGATAGGACATAGAGCAGTAAGTCCATAAACAGTGCAACCAAATCATAAGGGGGGGGGGTTTCCCCCAGTCTAGCAAGTACCCACTAGTGAAACAGAAGTATTCAACATCAGTATTCAAAGAAGAAATGAGGGATGAAGGAAGAGAAGACTGAACTACTGTCACAATATTGACTTTCGTTTTGAGCCAACAACATGCAGGCTGGGCTCATATGTGTACAATGGTGCTGGCTGAGGAGGTGAGGGCATTCTGGGTGGCACATTATGGTGTAATGTACTTTCTACTATTTTACAGGAAGGCTTTGTCTCAACAAGACTGTACACAGGTGGTGGTGAGCTTTGGTATATTTAGCAACTACTAAGTGTTGTTGCTTTCCAGCAGCAAAACATGTCCCTGTATGGACTCTGATCAATCTTAATCGTATCCACGATCATCATCAAGGTCTTCTGCATCATCAACATTACTGTGTGATGTATGATTTGGTGAGGACAGAGGCCTGGTATTTTCAATCTCCTCCTGTTGTTCATCTACCACATGTACTGTTTTTCCCTGATCTTGCATAGATGAATTTTGCACGCCTCTCCCATATGCCCCTCATAAATTGGAAGCAACTTAGAGTGCAGTCTCCTCTTTCAGTACAGGTCATTGTTCATCTTCATTGTGTTATACCTGTGTATGTATTCATAGTAGAGTGCCTTTTCAGGGAGCTTCTGAATGCGAGGTGAATGACCACTTGAGGCTTCGGCATCCCCAGTGAACATAGCAAGTGCTGCTACAGAAGTGAACAGAACACAGGCAGGGCATCTCCACCTGCATATGGGTTGTTTGTTTGCTGATGACATGTTGTCACGATGTGTCTTTCTCCCACTTACACCTGTGAGCACCTGTTTCCCTGCATCTATGCAGCGTCGTCCCACCAAAATGATGCAAGCGCGACTACTGCACAAACATACTTCAGGGATTCCCTACTCCTCTCATCTCTCCCCCCAGGTGTCACCCGATGGCACGTGCCTTTTCCCTCGACTTCAAGAGGCAGACGCTGACTGGTGTATCAACCAATTCCCAGAACCTCTTCAGTTTCCTCCCACCAAAATCATGTGAATATGACTGTCCCACAAGCAGACCAAAGGTATTCCCTGATCCTCCTGCTCCTACTTCCGGTGTCACCCCTTGGCATGTGTCTCACCTTCTCATTTCAAGAGACAAACACTGGCTGGTGGATCGCTAAATCGCTGCCATTTTCTTGCACCAAAATGAAATGAGCGTGACTTGATTCCTCACACAAGCAGCCCTCAGAGAGTCCCAACTCCTCCTGCTCCTCCATAGTGTCACGCAGAGGCTGGGTGTATGCTTTTCTTCTTGTGGCAAATGTCTCACTGACAGTCACATACATATACAAAAGGCCTGGTTTATTGAGTGTCTCCACAAGTTACTGGGCCTCGTTACGACTCAGGCGCTACCCGTGCTGGGAAAAAACGGCACAGCTGCTGCCGGAGTCATTTTTTTTCCGCCGCCTGGCAATGGGGAATTATCGGTGCATTAATCCCCCGCAGGCCCGGTAATTCCCCATAGCCAGGCGCTGGAAAAAATTACTCCCCATTCCCATTGAGTCGCTTAGGACTCAATGGGAATGGCAAAGACGGTAGCACCGGCACCATTCATAATGATGCCCGTTCTACCGTCAAGGTCTGCGAGCGGGTGCCTTTCCAGCCACCAGGTCAGACCTGGTGGCCAGAAAGGTACCCGATCGCAGACCTTGACACATGTGGAAATACCACCAGACTCGTAATCAGTTTCTTTGTGATTTCTTGATGACAACAAAAGTACACAAAGTGAGTTGAGCCTTTTCTAGCGCCTCCATAAGTCCGGGGTTTCTGAAAGACTGCTATGGAAATACGGTGGTTTGAATTGGGTGCACAAACCACTGCCAGATTCGAGCTCCATCTAGAAGTTCATGCGTAAACTCGAATGGTAAAGGCGCACCTGTTGGCGCACCTATTGGAAGTAGCAGGCAGCCCTCTCGATAGTTGTTAAGCTGTACAAATTGCACATAAAATATCACCAGAATGTGCGTACCATTAGAATGATTAATAGTTCTAGGACTGACTTTTAAAGTGCTATCTTAAAGTGATGTATGTAAATGTTGGTTACATCGCACTGCTGGTTTTGTCTCCGGATAGTTTGTTTAGCAAGACACACATCGAAACCCCCTGAGAGAATGTGTGTGGAGATACGAAGCTGTCAGCACAATTAAAAACAAACTGTCAGCTTTATGTTTGCGTCCCTAGCGCTTTGTTTTCACTCTCAGTGACAGCCTTGAGAAGAGGCGCCGTGGCAGCTCCTGCAGCAGATCAATGGTCCCCAAGGGCCAATTTGCATACATTTATATATCAGAGGGAGTTGCCAAGGAGTGGCAGGAGTATATCTGAAGACACCATAATCCCCTTGGGTGGGGGAAGAGAGGGGACACACACATGAAGTTACACTTGATTAGTACATCTTCTCTCCATGTGTCTTTCTTCATTAGAGCTGCACTTGGCGTGTTGGGAGCAGCCAAGTGCACCGATCTCTATGTGCCCACTGGTGACAGTGGAGGGAAATGGACACGTCCACGTCAATGTGCTGGATCCAATGCAATGGCATTACCAGCTACGTTGCACACGAGTGTGCTCTCAGCTGCAATCCTTGGCACTGCCCACGTGACCCTTGGCCTACTTGACTTCACATTTACATTCCAATAAGTGATTGATTCCTCGGTGAAAAAGCTCTATTGACTGTAACAAAGAGCTGTGTTAACATTTTAATTGTGTCTCAATTACCGTGTGCCAATCACACTTGCGTGCTCAGTGTAAGTCGCCACCACAAAAGGTCCCTGCGGAATGTGAGATATATCCCTTAGCAGAAGGACATAAAACATTGTTTACGATAACGCTGCTGTTCGCATCAGTGCAGTTACTGTTTTTTAAGGAGCTCATGTTGTCTCATTTCTGTCAGACATGTGCTTCTTCAGTTTGCTTCCAAGTGTTTTCCTTTTATTTCTGTGCAATTGGAAGCATTCCAGAAAGCACACTTTTTATTTTATTTATTTCATTTTTACATTTGTATAGCGCGCAAAGCAGCCCACAGGCATAGTGGCGCTGTTACTTGAGGGGAGCTTAGTTACAGGGGTGACAAGAGGAAAAATCATATATAGCATTGGGCGTTAGAAAATGTACATGCGTAACATAGTTGCAGAACATGGAAATCAAGGCATTAGGTACATTTGTGCAAGGTTGTCATAGTTAGGGGTTCACTATGAGGTTATCATAAATTGAGTAGGAGGAGTGTAGGAGTCATTAAGTGAGTAATGAGGTCTACAAGGCTTTTAAGAATGCTTAGGAGTGATTCTTCTGCACGTAGAGAAGGGGCGCTAAGTGCGGGAAGCTGACGCCTCCTGCTCTCACTCTTTTTATCAAGGGCACTGGTAGCATATTTGAATACGGTGTTCTTGTTGGCCTGGTTGAGGTAGATGGATGAATCCTTTGTAATAAGTAGTCAGGTGCTGAGTGGTGTATGCATTTATGGGTAATAGCGAGCGCTTTGAACATCACCCGTTCTTTTATTGGGAGCCAGTGTGCTGGCTTTCTGGCAGTGATATGTGCTCCCTTTTAGAGATGCCTTGAGCTGCGCGAAGGGCACTATTCTGGACGACTTGCAGGTTTCCAGGTTTTTAGTGGACGTTCCTAGGAAGAGTACATTGCAATAGTCCAGTCTTGAGCCTGTGATGGCCCTGGCTATGTTAGTGCAGATTTCTTTGGAGAGGTACGCCTTACTGTGTTTAACAGTTTGGCATGGTATGCTGCTGCTGAGGCTATGGCATTCACTTGCCTGGTCATGGATAGTTTGGAGTTAAGATAGACCACCAGGGTTTTCACTGTGTCAGCTACTGGGATCTTAATAGAATCATTAGTGAAATGGCTGAACTGTGTGTCAAGGTTTTTGTGTGTCAGAGGATCCAACTAGGAGAAGTTCTGTTTTGTCAGAATTGAGGCACAGTAAATTAGCTGCCATCCAGGCTTGGATGGTGTTGTAGATATTATTGAGGGTCGTGGTGTCGGTGTCATAGTTACCTGTGAGGGTGATGAGGATCTGGGTATTGTCTGCATAGTTGGTGTAGGAAATACCCGGTGCGTCAAGGATGAGGAAGAGGGGGTGGGTAAACATGTTGTAGAGAGTTGCAGAGAAGCAGGAGCCTTGAGGCACTCCACATAGCATGATGGAGGGAGAGGCGATGGCTATGTCCGAGAACACTTGCATGATCCTCCCTGTAGGAAGGAAGTGATCCAGGCTGTAGTGCCTATAGAGAATTTGGCTGTAGAGTTAAGGTGGTGGCATAGTACGCTGTGGTCAACCCAGTCGAAAGCCACATAGAGGTCTAGAAGGAGAAGCAGGGCTGGTTTCCCTAGGTCTATGGCGTCATCCATCTGATTTTTTAGGTCTAGCAGGGCGGTTTCACTTCTGTGCTTGGGGCGGAAGCCGGATTGTCGCAACTCTAAGAGATTGTTCTCCTCCATTAAGGTAGGCTGCTTTGTCCAGTATTTTGAGTAGGAAAGGGACCGTAGTGATGGGCCTGTAGTTGTTGGGGGATGTAGGGTCGAGAGTGGGCTTTTTTAACAGGGGGCGGACCAAAGCTTCATTCACTCTTGTACAGTGTATAGGCCGTAAGGGACGGAGATAGGCGATTGCTGAATTTAATTGTATTCAATGTGCAGCCCGTCACATGGATGCATGCCAGCAAAGCCGACCCAGCCTTTCATCCTTAATTGAACACCATTATTTGGATAACATTAATATCTGTTCATCACAGAGCTAAACAATGTAAAGCCTGTCATCAAGCACTATATAGAAAAGAAGAGAATAAACTCTACTTGTGTAATGCAAAACTATTGATAAAGATTTCTTGTGCTATTTTCAAACAGATCGTAGCATGTTGATAGAAAATGAAAACTATAATGGCAGGTGGTGCAGCCTACTTGGTAAATTGGGGACTGTGAAACAGGTATTCCTGGTCTGAACTCCTGGCTTCTCCACTTGACCAAACAGTGTGATCCTGGCCAAACAATGTTTCCTCATAGTCTTATTTTCCTTAACTGCTCAAATTGAGATTATATTAAAAGTAGTTATGTTCAACTAAGCACAACATTTTACCCCTAAAATTCTCCATTGCCACATCCAAAAATTCCAACCCAATATGCTTCAACTGTCCATTCTGTGCCCTCTTTGATATTCTTCACAATAGGATCATTTGCCTTACATCTGTCACTACTGGGGAGAACGGATGGCACAATTGCACATGACTACCCCTCAGCAAACGAGCCTTCACTTGTTAGGAACACCAGGTATGTGAGACTGTACATTATATACAATGAGTCTCATTACAAGTATGGCGGTAAAGGCAACAATGGCACCGGTATCGCTACCGGCATTGTTGCTACCGTACCTCCATACTAGGAGTTCTGCTCGTGGGTGCACTTGCAGCCACCAGGTCTGACCTTTTGGCCATACCGGCACCTGCAAGCAGAACATGATGGTAGCACTGGTACCGATGCTACCACCCTCCCCATTCCCATTGAGCCCTATTGTGCTGAAATGGAAATGGGGATGTACCGGGCCCAGCACCCACGAAAGGGCAATTACCGGGTCCGGCTGGGTCAGAACAGCCCAGTAAATGCCCATTTGTGGGTGCCGGACCCAGATGCGAGTTTGGAGGTAGCCTTGCTGGTAAAACCAGCAAGGCTACCTCCAACCTCGTAATGAGGCCCAATGACTTTATATGCCGTATCAGCCATTAGCTGGGCTTTGCCCCTCCAGTGAGAATAAAGTTAAATTAACCTCACTTTCCTCACATTACAAGAAGGAAATTTGCTGGGTAAAACGTAATTCCTACGATGAGCGTATTGCTAACTCTAACTCGAGTATGAAAGAACTCTTTTCTATACTCAAAGAACTAGAGTCCCCAATTGTTATACCCGATGTTTGCACTAAGGACAAATCCTGGTGTACAGACATCCAACATGCCCTAGCTAATAAAATGAACACACTCAAAAATAGAATTCAACAAAAAAAAATAAGTACTGAACCTACAGCACTCGCCCAACACCATCTTGCCTAATGTTTCACCATCAGCACACAATACTAACTTCCATTTTTCTAAAATGTCTATCTTGGAGGTAGAAAAAAATGATCCTGTCACTGAAGCCTTCGAACTGCAAAGGCGATATCTGCCCAGCACAACTAATAAAAGATGCTGCCAGAGAACTCTCCCCATTAAACACTAAACTGATAAATGCCTAATTTTCCACAGGCACCATACCTGCTAACATCAAACAATCTTGGGTGTTCCCCCCTCCTCAAGAAACAGACACTAGATCCTCGTATCCCCACTAATTACCGGCCCATTACTACGGTCCAATTTCTACTAAAAATATTGGATAAAGCCGCCTATATCCAAATTCAAAAACACCTTGAACTGCACAAACTCTTAGGCAACAGACAATCTGGTTTCTGTCCACTGCACGGCACAGAGAAAGCCTTAATTGACCTAAAGTCCCAAATAGACGAGCAGAGAGACAAAGGTAGGACAGTACTCCTGCTCCTACTTGATCTTTCTACAGCATTTGATCTGATCAATCACAAGGTCCTATGCCGACTCCTTGATTCTGCGGCCCACTTCTCCACGGGAGCTATCAAATGGATTGAGTCCTTCCTGAGCGAGAGAACTATGCCCCCTCGGCAGCCGCTGACCCAACACCTATCCTATGCGGTGTTCCCCAAGGGTCTTGCATCTTGCCAACCCTCTACAATATCTTCACTAAGCCACTGTTTGACGATCTGGACCATGTGGGTATCACCTACATTAATTACACAGATGATACTCAGATTCTCCTCCCGCTTTCTGGGGATTACAGTACAGACACGGGTTTAGTGAACAAAGTTTACCTTATCATCCATGCATGGATGGCCACTCATGGCTTGTGTTTGAATGATGATAAAACCGAACTAATAATTCTGGGCTTGCAGGCCAACATTAAAAAACTAGGCCAAGAATTTTCCTCTTTTATTATTGACGGGAACACCATCAAAGTTTCCAAGGAAGTAAAAACCCTTGGATTCTACTTGGACTCCACATTGTCCTTCGATAAACAGATCAAATCCCTTACCTCTGCTATGGTTTAAACCTGAAAGCTACTCAAAGCTGGTAAGCCGTTCCTCTCTGACAATAGCTGCCTGATCCTGGCTAGAGCACTCATACTCTCCAGAATTGACTACTGTAATGCCCTATACAGTGGTACCAATACATCTACCATCCAAAAGCTCCAAACACTACAGAACAATGCCCTAAGAGCAGCCCTAGGCATAAATAAGAAAATTCACATCTCCTCCTTGAGACGCCAACACAAATGGTTATCCACATCTAACAAAATACAACTAAAAACGCTTTCCTTGACCTACAAAGCCCTTAATTAAGCAGCCCCTAGCTACCTGATAGATAAACTCCAGAAAAAACTTCTCTCAGACCTACCAGAACTGGGAATGTTAACTGTCTGACCATACCTAAATATAGGCTCACCACTATTGGGGGTAACAGCTTTACTGTAAAGGCAGCTAAATTCTGGAACTCACTGCCTCATGATCTGAGAGCCGACCAACGCTACCTACATTTCAGAAAAAATGTAATAAAACACATCATTGCTACTGACCCCTAGTCTCCCAGTACCCATTGGGGACCTGCCCACATCTGAAGAGACCTTTCACCCTGCATTAATAGTGTACTACTGTGTTAACTTTTGAAGACCATGGGCCTCATTACACGGATGGCGGTGAACCATGGCGCTATTAGCGCCATGGTTCATGCTGGTAAAATACCGGCACTGCCTTGGTGGAAAGGGGAATTACCGCCCTATTCCAAGGTTGGCGGGGCGGTAATTCCCCCTTCCACCATTGCCCTTCCCCATTCCCATTTTTGCCCCATAGGGCTCTATGGGAATGGGGAAGGCGCTAATTACGGTACCGCAAATTGCGGTACCGTAATTAGCTCCCTGGTCCCTTTGCGGGTTGGTTTTTAACGCCTGCAAAAAGCAGGCTTTAAATTCCCCAACCCACAAAGGGACCTCGTAGTAAGGCGGTAAGGATTTACCGGTACTGGTAAAATACCGGTACCGGTAAACCCTTACTGCCATCCGTGTAATGAGGCCCCATGTGTACTATAGTCTACTTGGAAGCCTAAGTGTTATAGGAGGGCCCCTCTTTTGTCATATATATTTTTTGTACAGTGTTTATTGCTTATTTCTGTAACTACATTGGCTATTCTTAGTCTTGGCCCCTATGTTGGCATTGTGTATATCCTGTAATCATGTAAAAATGGTATATCGCGCAATCATGTAAATACTGTATCCTGTGCATATTTCGCAACCTTTGTAAGCTTTGCATCTCCATACTGCTGCACCCTTTTACTTACGAGTCTGGTGCCCCTAACAAATGAATAAACAAACAAACAAACAAACAAACAAACAATCAAAATAGCCATTACTGGGCAATGGAGGGGGCGTGGCTAACCGCCATGTGAGCTAGTCGCCTTTCAGTGAGCTCCGTCTGATGCGGCTATAATCCTGCTGAATCCCACCTGTTACTGGGCATAAAAGCAGTCAACAGCTTCCACTAACGTGGCTGATTGAGGCCAGGTGAGCCTGCAAGAAATTCAGGCCCCAGAGACGCTCCCCTGCAGGGAGACAGCAAAGAGATACTGTGAGGCCCGCGGCCCGAGGTGAAAAAATGGCACCTGCCGAGAGCTGAGAGATCGAGGCACGGCAAGCTGTGCACTGCGCTTGTGATCCACACTACGCGAGCCTGCAGACTCGGCAGGCAAGTGGGCGGCCTGTGCAGGCACTGAAGCGCACGACGAGCGGATTGTGCCTGAGGTCGGCTGCCGCCAGAGCGGAGCCTGGAAGCCCCGGAGAGCCGTGCGCACTCCTCCCTGAGGCCCCTGCGAGGAGTGAGCGCCTGAGGGGGCTGGCCTGTGAGAGCAGGCGGGGCCTGATTGCGAGGACCGCACTGCCCGCTGAAACGCCCGGCCATGACGTTCTGCCTCCCATGCAGCTGAGGCAACCCCGCGAGTGCGGGCAAGCCCACACCGGAGCATCGAGTCACCGGGAGGCCCGGAAGACTCAGAGCAGCGCCAGGTGAGAGGAGGGCGGGTGGGGGGACTGTGGGGCGAAACATCACCGCAGCAGGCGCTACCCCCAGCCACAACAAATGAAGCCGGCCCAAACCGGAGCCCAACCTTGCGCCGCAGACCCTGTGGAGCCCCTGCACCTCAGGCCCAGAGACAGGACCTCAACAGCACTTGGGTAGACCCCGCCGGAATGGCCGACGGGACGAATACCCTGCAGCAACTGCGTTCATCCTGCAGTGCCCAGTCCTGCTTGAGCACTGCCCAGGACTCCCTCCATAACATCTAGGGACAGACCCCACACCTGTTTCATAACTCACCCTGAGCCTTGCCACACTACTGCCCAGGAGCGGTCCGGAGGCACCCCCCCATAAAATCGGAGGACACCAGCACAATAGTGCAGGGCACGGGCCAGGAGCGCGGCACTACAGTGGCCCAGACCTGCCATCCTGCCACCCCCTGGAGCCCCAGCCCGTCGGGGTATGCCCGCTAAAAATGCTAAAAGCAGACAGAAGCAGACCACAATGGACTCTTATGCAGTGAGCGGAGCGTCCAAAGTGGCAGCCTGCCCCACTGGCTCCACGCCGACTTAGGGGGGACCCGCTGGGAAGCCAACAGAACCAGCAAACTCCCAGTTGATGGAAGCCATCTTGACCCCGCAAAAAAATATGGAAAGTAAAATCGATGCTGTGGCAATTGACTTGAACTTGCTTAGACAAGACGTCCGCTCCATAGCAGGCAGAACAGAGGCCCTTGAGACCCAGGTCCGGGAGAACACTGAGACAAAAACCCAACTCCTGAGGGACGTGGACGTATTAACCCAAAAGGTGAAAAACCTGGAGGACAGAGCTGATGAAGCCAAAGGGAGGGCACGTCGCAACAACATAAGAGTTATTGGCTTGCCCGAGGGCACTGAGGGTAATGACCCCACAAACTATATTGAGAACCTCCTATTGCAAGAAATTGGGCCAGGGAAACTAACACAGGGATTCACCATCGAAAGAGCGCACCGCTCGCTCACCAAAAGACCACCTCCGGGGACGCCTCCCAGGGCTGTGATTGCTAAGGTGCTCAATTACAGGTACAGAGAGACTATATTGGCCTTCTCGAGATCGGGAGGCTGCATAGAGCGAGACGCAGCAAAGATAGCTATATACCCAGACTACACCTTCCAAGTGCAAATGAAAAGAGCCCAATTTATACAAACGAAAGCTAGACTGAAGAAAGCGGGCCTGCGCTATATGCTCCTTTACCCCGCCAGACTGAAAGTACTGCAGGATAACAAGGCGCACCTGTTTGATACCCCTGCAGAAGTTACTGAGTGGATGGATAAACAGCAACTCCCCGACCTCGACATAAGGGACCGCAAACCACGGCGGACAGTGAACGGAACAACTGCCCAGAGCTAAGGTACCTGCACACACAGGAAAGGCAAAGAATACGAGTCAGCTCACAATTGGGAACAGCAACTTAGATCCTACCAGAGCTACACTGAACCACGACCGCAACTACACCTCGACGGTCAAAGCGACGCCTTCTGCCACCAGGAGTAATTAGGGTATATTAAACCCGCCCGTAGGGCACCAAGAGACCACTCTGAGGTCAAATGGAGCAGAAACGGGGTAGTCAGAACGGGGGGAACCCCGCTGGACTTGTTATATTACAGGGAAGTTTAATGTTAAAGGGGGGAGGGAACCTGGGGATATGCACCCACGGTTTGGTTAGTTGTTCAATTATACCAAGACCACTCAGAACATGGAAGGCTCCAGAACCACAAGAGAATGCACCAAGAGTACCACCCAGGCAAACTGGACTAAACCAGACCCATGTCAGACAGCATTAGAATTTTGATTTGGAATGTCAGAGGAATGAATAGCTACATTAAGCAGCGCCGGATCTATGCATTCCTTAAGCGCAATAAGGTTGGAATCACCCTTCTGCAGGAAACGCACCTGGATGCACAAAAGTTAGCTTCTTTGTCTAAAATCTGGAGAGGGACACTGATTGGATCCTCATACTCAGCATATGCAAGAGGAGCCCCCACCATCCCCATGAGGCTGCTGAACACTAAAACAGACAAAAAAGGCATAATGGCCCAAGTGCATGGCAACATCGAGGGAAAGGAACTCTGCTTAGTTAGGTTAGCACCTACGCACCCAACCACAACGCCACTGTCTTCTTCCGCTCCCTATTTAAGCGCCTTAGCCCATATAGAGATTGTACCTTCATATGGCGTGGAGAAAACAACTGCACCCTGAATCCCATTGTAGACAGATCTGATAGCAAGCACACCCGCCCGGCCCCTCCTGCCAATATCCTGATCACACTGACACAACAATTTGCGGTCAGAGACCTGTGGAGAGAATGCCACCCAGAGAAACGGGAGTACTCCTACTATTCTGCCCCGCATGCCGTCCACACCAGAATTGATTAAATCCATGTAAGCCAAGAACGCCTAGCCATGTTTAGGGACACACAATACCTGGCCAGGGTGCTGTCTGACCACTCCCCATTAATGACCATGTGGTCAGTGTTTGAACCGAGACCCCCGCTGCCCACATGGAGGCCCAGGTCTGAAGCCTTGCTGGACGAGGCTTTTACCGAACAGATTAGAGAACGCACTCTAGACTACTGGCAACTAAATAAGGACATTGTACGGCTCATCAGCACGGCCTGGGAGGCTTACAAAGTGGTCATAAGGGGAGAGATGATTGCTGGAATAGGAGGCGCCCAGAAGTCCATACTTACCTCACTAACAAGCAACGAAAGCGATCTCAAGGCATTAGAAGACAAAGCCCCAGCCAATCCCGCCCATGTACGGAGAATAATAGAGCTTAAGCATGGTTGCCTGGAGCTCTGGGGAAAACTAGGGAAGCTTAGCTACACCAAACATATCGAAGGTAGTCATGCCCTAGGTGATAAGCCAGGTAAACTATTAGCATGGCTCTACAAAAGGGGAGCCCCCAGGACACCCATCTGCCAAGTCCACACCCCGGACGGCGCACTGGTGCATACACAGGCTGAAATAAATTCAGCTTTTGCCAAGTTTTACCAGGCACTGTACACTGAACCCCAGTCAGCTTCCGATAGCGAAATAGAGGATGTATTAGACAACATAAGGCTGCCCAAACTTGACGACCAACTAGCCGAGGCCCTAGACGAACCCATAACCCCAGAGGAGGTCCTGGCTACCATCAGATCCCTCCCCTCCGGCAAGGCCCCGGGAACCGACTGGCTCCCTGGGGAATTTTACAAAACGTTACAGGAAACAATGGCCCCACTCCTGGCTCAGGTGTTCAACGAGGCTTATGAAACAGGCACCGTCCCTTACACTATGATTGAAGTTGTGATTATCCCCCTACTGAAACCGGGCAAAGAGAGTGGAGAGTGTGGCTCGTATAGACCCCTATCCATGCTCAATGTAGATAATAAGATCTTGATGGCCCTATTGGTGAGGAGACTGCGCAGGGTGATCCCCCAGTTGATACACCAAGACCAGACGGGCTACGTACCCGGCCAAACCATCATTGTAAATATACGCAAATTACATCATGTGGTGAACAGCACCAATGGCAAGCCTGGGAAATGTGCGGTGGCGTCCCTGGATGCCACCAAAGCATTTGATTCAGTCCGATGGAAATGGCTGCATGCCACCATGACCAGGATGGGGATAGGGCCGGCATTCCTAAAATGGACTACACTCATTTACACCGACCCCACGGCTAGGGTGCGCACAAACAACACATACTCTGTAAAATGGAGCCTCTATAGGGGCACCCGTCAGGGATGCCCACTCTCCCCCATGCCGTACATTATTGCAATAGAACCAGTAGCGGCATACTTAAGGCAGGAATATGGGGATGGGGGCATCACAATTGATGGAGTAACCCACCTGGTCTCCATGAATGCGGACGACACACTCCTCTACTTAAACAACCCAGAACACTTATTGCCCTACATATTGGAGACACTAGACGGGTTTAGCAGATACACAGGAACACTAATTAACCACGACAAATCTCGTCTCTTCCCCCTTGCATCACTAAGCGAAACCAGCGCAGAGAGGCTCCCAGCCATGGCCTTTAGATGGGAGACTATCTCCTTCAAGTACCTAGGGATAAACATACATTGAGACCCCAAAACAGAGCACACCCTCAACACAGAGAGCCAGAGATAACCTGGAAAAATCTATGACCTTCTGGGGCAAATTCCCGCTTTCCGTCGCCGGAAGGGCGGGCCTGTTAAAGATGGTGGCCCTACCCCGCCTACTCCATTTTTTCACCAACGTTCCCTACAACATCCCCCAAAAGTTCTTTAAGGACTTGAACAAACTGTGCAGGAGATTCCTGTGGCAGGAAGGGCGACACAGAGTGGCGCTGTAGGTGATGCAAAGACCCTACAACAAAGGCAGTCTAAATATCCCCAACTTTGAGCTATACTACTTAGCCGTCCAACTGAAGCACGTGATTCAATGTATGGCAGACGAGGCCACCACCGACACTCGCCTTCTACAACCAGCCATCCCTCACATGCTACTCAGGGACCTATTTTGGGCCCCAGAAGGAGTGAGCCAGCACGCACCTCACTTAATGAAGTTGGGAATCCAGATTTGGAAAAGAGCCTGCAGGATCACAGGGCTAAGCAACTGTACTCACCCCAAATACCAATCGCAGCAATCATGGAAAGTAGACCGGGAGGCCTGAAGGAGATCAGAAGCACTTGGGAACCATGGGAGGTCGCTACCCTCCGAGACCTCGTGAACGACCAGACCGTTTTGGCGTTCTCGGAGCTGCACGAAAACACTGGATTGCCAGTAGGACAGATCCTACTCCACGGAGCAGTGACGAGGAAGCTCGCTAACAGATGGCCTGAAGTGAAGGACCCCAAAAATGGACTTGATACCATCGAAAACATGTTAAGTACAGCAGAGGGCGGACACGAAATCTCAAGACTCTACGATACACTTTTAGACAGTGTAACCAGGCAAGATCTCAAATGCAAGTCGAAATGGGAAAGGGAGCTAGGCCAGCAATTTGAGGATAAAGAATGGGAATCAATAGCCCACTACCATAAGAAAGTGTCCAGAAATGCCTGGCTGTAACTAATACAGTTTTATATCACCAACAGAGGGTACCTCACACCTGAAGTTATTGCCAA
The DNA here is from genome assembly GCF_040938575.1 of Ambystoma mexicanum. Classification (NCBI taxonomy): domain Eukaryota; kingdom Metazoa; phylum Chordata; class Amphibia; order Caudata; family Ambystomatidae; genus Ambystoma; species Ambystoma mexicanum. The sequence goes on from NC_090926.1 coordinate 444,715,621, forward strand.
ATTCAAAGGAGCTAGACCAACAGGGTGCCCCAAATGCAACAAGCCCCATGCGGGAATGACCCACATGTTCTGGGAGTGCCAAGTCATACGAACAGTCTGGTCACAGATAGCGGCGAAGGTTGCTAACTCGGACATTATCATGGATGTATTGTCACCCGGATCGTGCATTCTGTGTAGATACAAAGAAAACAGAAGAAGAACAGGCCCCTGTGCAGGCTCAAAGATTTGATATATATCTTAGCAAAACGATGCATCGCCATGGGGTGGAAGTCTCCCAAAATCCCCAGCATAGCATTATGGTGGGACGATCTCCGAAAGTGGACAGCTGCCGAAAAAAGGGAGCGTGGGAAAATGCGCAGAAAGAACAGAGAATCGACATCAGTGAGGACTTTCAACAATGGGTGGCGCACACAGTGTCATTATTTCATCCACCAGCTCCTGCTGCTACCTCCGACGATAGCAGCAGCCCTTAGGGCAACCTGAACATGAAGTATCGCAATGGAACATTTGTGGTCTTGGAAAGTTGGGAAGGGGGGGGGGGGAGAGGGGTTAGGCATTCATTTGATACAACAGTGATGTTAACTGTTTATTTGTTCAAAAACCAATAAAAACATGTTAAAATACAAATACTGGGCAATGGAGGATGCACATGGCATATTATTATTGCTCTTGGGCTTGTGGAGCTCTATGTCATGTATGATGATGATGCACGGCCCATAAGGCTTAGCCTGGCATAATATGAGGCTGCACTTAGCATATTATAGCAGTGCCTAGGCATGTCAAGCTACATGTATCATGTTATTACTGTCTGTAATTAGAAGGCCTTGTTACTGCCCTATTATGGTTCTGCCAGGTGTTCCCCTGGCATATAATGACTGCACCCATGATTGAGGCAGCAACATCCTTAATATAATGTTGAAAACTAAATAGCCGTTTTCCACCTTTAACATTATTTGTTATTTTATTAATCGTAAGTTTATTGTAGGTACTGTTATTTACATTTCTGATGTTGTCATATCCGCAGGTCATATGATGTCAGTTGCAGTGATGTCACCAGGGTTATATGCCACGTGATACCAACAGGAGTTTGATGTCACTTGCGAACCCCTTCCATTTTAGTGAATGGACATTCCTGCACAAGAGAAAGCTATTGCTTTTGCCACATACATATCAAAAGTGCAGATTTGCAATCTTAAATTTTAAATAAATCCTTTTTATTTTGTTATTTTGTTTGTTATTGGACATTTGTATGGCTCCTATACACACCTGATTTCAGGTGCCACAAGGCAAACAGGGATGGGGTGGAGAAAAAAAGACAACAGTACACTGTCGTTTTAGGCCTTCTGACATTCTTACCCTGCAAGTACAAAGACAAAGAAATGCAGGGGTGAGAGGGGTGAAGGTAGGGAGAAGGGCTGGGAAGCGGGACGATGGAAGGGGGATACGTGCAGGAGCGGGGACCGCGGTGGGGGAGCAAGTGCTGTAGGGAGCCAAGAGGGAAAGTGCTAGTCAAAGGTGGGGGTGGGAGGACAAGTGCAGTGGAAGGTGGTGAACCAGATAGGAAAAGTCTGGTAGGGCTGGAGGAGTCTGGTCAGGGATGTCCAGGCCCCTGTACAAACTCATAAGGGACCAGGAACCAGACACAGAGGCAGAGGGAGATATGCACGAGCCAGTGTTGCTTAGGGATGCTGGCTGAGACTGGTCATAGGGAGGGGGGGCTTGCCCCATAACACTCATAAGAGATGAGGCGTCAGTTGCAGTGGCAGAGGGACACTAGAAAGGGAGAGGGAGAAGAGGAATGTTTTTAGAAGTTTCTGGAACTTAAGGAGATCCGGATCAAGACTGAGGTGGGTAGGGAGTCCATTCCAGAGGGCTGTTCCTGCCCAGGAATACAATCTACCTCCCACTCTGTGCTTGGCGAAATGCCTGAACTGCAGAGAGTTGGAGCTAGAGGACCAAAGAATGCTAGCATGGAGGTATTTAGGAAGAGAGGGCTGGATGTAGAGAGGTCACAGGCACCATACAGCCTTGTGGAATATGCAGAGGGTCTTGAATTTGATCCTTGCGGTCATCGGGAGCCAGTGGAGAGATTGTAGGCCTGGAGAGATTCTGTCTCTGGGCTTGAAGCCAAGTCTTGCAACCCTATTCTGGATTATGTGAAGAGGGCAAAGGAAGGAAAGAGGCAGATAGAGAAAGAGGCTGTTGCAGTAGTCCAGCCTAGAGAGAACCAGAGCTCTGGAGACATTCAGCTTCTTGGGGGTAGGTGAGGAAAGGTAGAATGCCTGTGAGGAGGTGAAGCTGAAAGCTGGACTTCTTGGCAAGGTCCTCAACGGGAGGGCAGAAGGAGAGTGAGGAGTCAAAGATGACCGAAGATTTATAGCTTCACAAGAGGGTGAGTGGAGGGGACCCAAGGAGAGTGGACATAGGGTGGGGGGGAAATAGGGTGCTGGTTTCCCAATGAGAAGGATCTCTGTCGCATGTGCGCTTTGAGGCCTACGGGCGAGTAGAGCTATATAAGAACTGCACATAAATAAATAAATAAATAAATAAATAAATAAATAAATAAATAAATAAATACTGGCATTAAGACAGATATTGTTAGCAGAGCACCACACCTGGATTGTAGTCAGGCAGTCAGGTCTGAGAGAGGAAGGAGAGGCAGCAGAGGATAGAAGCTCAAAGGAGTGCTGAGTGTCATCAGTGTAGCACTGGAATTGAGGAGAGAAAGTGGAGATCAGGTGGGCCAAAGTAGCAAGGTATATGTTGAAGAACCAAGGCAATAGGATAGAGCCCTGAGTGATGCCACAATTGGAGAGTGAGATGGAGGAGAGGAAAGTGCCCAATTGCAACCGGGGGGGGTTTGAAAGGAAGGAGGTTCTCATGCCAGTGCCCTGTCAGTGATGCCTAGGGTATCACAGAGACGATGTATGAGGATGGCATGATTGGCTGTGTCAAAGGCAGAAAAAAGATCGAGAAGACTCAGAACGGAGGGAGAGTTAGAGTCCAGGTTTGAGAGTAGGTCTTCACAGGCATTCAAGAGAGCAGATTCCATGCCCCTGGATGCTCTGAAGCCAGAATGGTGGTCGTGGTGCAGCCAGCTGCTTTGGTTCGGTGGATCAGTTGGAGGATGACCAACTTCTCCATGAGTTTGCCGAATGGATGATGGGGATATAGTAAAGGCAGCTCTCGGTTGAGTCCTGTTCTATGGCCATGTTGGAGCACAGGTGATGGAAGAATAGAGCAAATGGAGAGTAAAAGTAAGTGGTCCAGGGTTGGTGACGGAGGAGTATGGGATCCTGGGTAACAGTGTATTAGGAGCCTGGTGGAGCATTCCAATGAAAGAAAGATGGTGGCTTTCAGAAGAGGTTACAACCATTTTGATATCACACATGCATCAGCACCTGTAAGCAGGCTCAGCGCTGGAAGATGATGTGTATTCTAGCTATACAGGCTGATCCTACCAAAGTGGCAGGACAGGAACCTGAATGGTCATGCCTCCTCTTTCATCTCTTTGTGAGAGTAGGTATCACCCTGCTCCATATGCAGCCGCACAACAGGCAGCTGACCTGGTCCCAGGCATATTAGGCACACACCCATTCACAGGGAGTAGCCTCACATGGGGTGCTGCATTTGTAAATGCCTTTGATCCTAGTGAGAAGGGAAAGGGCGGGGTAAATGTAGACAGGACAGGTCTGTACAGTTGAGGAAGACTTCCACCTTCCTGTTTCCTTCTGCCCCTCTCTCTCCTTCCTGTCCCCTCCACTTCCTCTAGAGCAAAGCACTTTGGGTTTGATGTCAAAAGGACAAAGTGCACTTCTTTTAAGAACAGGGATTGGACCACTAAGGCAGGTTAGTTTTAGTCCAATCACCTGTAGGCTTTTACCTTTAAAAGAAGGGGCTTCACACCACTTCCAGTGATAATCCTAGAATTATCTTATGGACTCCAACCCTTGAAGAAGGTTTAATTTGAACCGTGCATGAAGAGCAGTCCTTTCAAGAGTTTTCCAGTTGTGAGGTGAAGGCAGGCGTTCCAAAGCAGAGTCAAGCTCTGTCCCCTAACCATCCCCAGGGACCATTGGAGGTGAACTTGCTCGTGGAACCAGACATGCCTCTCTGCACATCCAGATAAGTACCCAGGAGCTCACCATGTTTACAGACTCTTGCATTGTGTGCCAGCTTCCTGGTGTTTCGGAGCACAAGAAAAGGACAAATATTGTCCCTGAGCCCCTGGATTGGAAATAACAGAACCCCAAGTGCCAAGACTAATGGGTGAATAGTATCTTTCACCATTGAATTGCTTGGAGCCATCTTTGAAGAACTGTTTGACACATATGAACCACCAAGACCCTCCCGTGGTGCTTTTTGCACTCTCCGATCTTCAAATTGCTTGTGGAGAATGACGAAGTCTGGTTGAGTGCTGCCTTTCCACACTGAGCAGGTGTAAATTCAAAGCATGGAGTTGATGGGATCCAAGGATGTGGTTTGATGTGTATTGGCAATGGGTTGTGGGTTGGAGATGCTGGGTTCTGACAGGCAGCATCAGTTGGCGGCACTGGAAGACCTACCCACTTCAGATGGAAAGAGGCAAGTCTTGCCTTCACTGGTGAGCAGGCTCAACTGGCTCAACACAGCATTTTTGTACTTCAGCGGCAGTACAACAATGCAGCTTTGTGGTCCTAAGAAGCAGATAACCAAGCAGTTGGTGTCAAGTTGGGGCACTAGAAAGTGGAGCTTCTGCATCAGTATCAATGACAAACAAATCCTGGTGATGTATGAGGGTGTCAGGCATTGAAGTGGAAAATAAATGTATCCTGTGGTTCCCGTGCAGCAGATTGGATGGCATTGAAAGTGCCCAAACTGGTGTTGAAGTGTTTCAGAGATGAAGAGAGATACAGGGGTGCTTCATTAGTTGGCTGCTTGGGGGTTTAAGGTTCCCCGGGGCAAAGTAAGGTCTTTCCTCTGCACTTCCCGGCTAAGAAGGTTTTAGAAGAACAAGTACTTACCCCTAGTGACGTTCTTTCAACTTGATGTTCCTCCAACGTATTCCCCATCTGTGACATGTAATGTCCAGCTTTGGCTGCTTCGGAAAACATTTTCGGCAGAGGGCGCCCTGCATCAATGACATCGAGTCAATTTCCCTCGAAGGCCACCATCGAGGATGATGTCATCGGAGGTTATATATAGCACGCACGGTGCCCGTTGTCCTCAGTTCCGTTTCTCACCTCCTCGTGCAGCACCAGTGCCCATAGATACGGGCACGACAGTACTGAGCCTTGTTGGAACGAAAGCTGTAATAGCATGGGAAATTCTAGAGAGGTCTAGGTTGGGAGGGCGATGAGGAATACGTTGGAGGAACATCCAGTCGAAAGAACTTTACCAGGGTTAAGCAACTTGTTCTTCGAATGGATTGTGTCCTCCAACGTAGTCCTCATCTTTGACAGACTCCCAAACAGTACCCATGATTGGAGGAGGGTTTTGAATTTATATATTCAGAATTTTAAAGGGCAGAATAAAGTACTGTCTTACCAAAGACAACATCCTGAGCATGGGAAGCATCCAGAGAATAATGCTTTGTAAACGTGTGTACTGAGGACAATGTTGCAGCATCACATATGTTCTTAATAGGGACAACCCTTTGAAAGGCTGTCGATGTAGCCATGACCCTGGTAGAATGAACCCCTCAGGGGGGTCTTTGCCTGCCAGTCTGTAGCATTCAGAAATGGCTAGAATAATCCATCTAGACAAGGTCTGTTTGCTAACAGCCTGACCTCGCTTGTGACCTGTGTACCCTACAAAGAGCTGGTCGTCCACTCCCAATTTTGACATTCTGGAGGGTCCAGCCTATGGATCCTTTCCTCTTCCTTACCAGGATGAGGTGCCGGATAGAAAGCCGATAGCACAATTTTCTGACTTAAATGGTAGTCTGAGACTACCTTAGGCAAGAAGGAGGGTTTTACCCTTAACGCAACCCTGTCCTTGTGGAACATGGTAAAGGGTGGCTTGGAAGAAAGTGTCTGCAACTCACTCACTCTATGTGCTGATGTTATAGCAACCAATAGTATTGTCTTAAAGGTTAAAAACCTTAACAGACATGTGTGCAAAAGTTCAAAAGGGGCACACATCAGAAATTTTAAAACCAGGTTGAGGTCCCAAACCGGAACCTGAAAAGGAGATGGAGGGAACATATTATTGAACCCTTTTAGAAATTGCGTCACCAGTGGGATCTTGAAATTGGAGCATTTGTTTGATGAGCGATTAAAGATTGATAGCGCTGCTAAACAGCCCTTAATTGTGCCAACCTGTAGACATTTATAAGCTAATGAAAACAAAAAGGATAAAACATCCAGAGTTTCACACTGAAAAGGATCAATATTCCACCACAAACGGACAAAGCTGCAGATGTTCCATGTTTCCCCTGTGAGGTGGTCACATAGCACAAGGCACAGCTTCAAATTAAGAAAAACAAACAGTTCCTTTGACTACCGCAATTTTGCAGGGTTAGAGAGTGGCTATTCAATACTTGTGACAGTAACTAAGTTTTTTAGAAGATAGCTGTTTTGGAGATTGTTGCATAGCACTCTGGTGAGGGCTTGTGTAAATATCTAACCAAGATGAAAAAAAGATTATCACTTAAATAGAGTTGTTGCTCAGAAGTTCCACACAGTTAACCAAACAACAAAGAATAAAGGTCATTTAAGACCCAACACATTCATAACACTTACATGCAAGTCCACTCTCTGGTGATAGAAACAGTACACAGAGGCCTACATGATAATAAAAGCAGCCCTAGACATTCAAAACACGAAATAACAAAAGCCACAATCAGCACGTAAACTCTCAATACCAAAAATAGACACATCATTCCCCAACCTCTAGGAGATCATATGGAATTTAATAATGCACACCTTACTTTAGAGGGACAAAAAAGGGGAGCATATTTTAGAACACAAAGTCAGAGGCCAGCAAATGTCAAAACTCCCTTTGACTTATAGCACAAACTCATTGCAGGCCCAAAAAGAAATGAAAGTAATACATTGTAACAAGGAATTCTTCATAGGAACGACAGTAATGTAAGAATCTGTGGACCCAAACGAGTCCTTTGCGTGAGGGATGCAGCCAAGAAGGATTTGGCCAATTGAAGTCTATACTGCAACACTAAAAGTTGAAAGGGTCCTTCAGAAATCTACAACCTCAGACCATGGGGATCCTTGAGAATAGGAATCTTGAATAACCCACAAACCCCATGCCCAAAGGAAAGGACTCACAGTCGTGGTTCCAGATAAGTAGGATCAGGAACACCGAAACAAACAGTTGACTAGTGCTCTTCAATTGCAGGTGTGGTTTAGAGGATATTTGTCTTGTGGGGATGATTGTGGGTACACCTTCTTATGTTTGCGACCTTATATTGGTTTCAGCTTTTCAGCCGTGTCGCATCCGTGTGGCAATTATTTGGAGGAAGCAATCCCCTACCTCCTCGGTTAGAGAAACAGAAACAAGTGGTTTGCCACACAATGATTGTGCCACACTTGAGTTTCAAATAGACATTTTTCTTTATATTTTAATGTTGGGTCTCAAAGGTTTTCGATTTAATATCACATTGCCCCTTAGTTGACACGTGTTTCGGCTACTCAAGAGCCTTTTTCAAAACAAATAGGGCAAAAGCATCTCAATTCAGTACAAAATCATATTCTTGCTCTAAATCCAGGTTAAATTACATTATGTTTATGCCATTCATGTATTATCCACAGAAAAGGAGAAAAGAAACAAATGAAGAGTTGCATATAGATAGTTATAACGTTTTCCATAAAAACAGGACTAAAGTTTTTATAGTAAATGAAATCAGATAACGCAAATGATCCCCAATGCAATAATGAATACAAGTCATTGTAAGAAGTGCACAAATGTAATGAAAAACAATACAACAAAGAAAAAACGGGGAAAGGGAAAAAAATAGAAAAACACGTTTTAGCACACTTTGTCATGTACGTAATATAAATCAAAGAAACCACTTCTTAAATTGCTATTTGTTCTAGTATCCCAAAAAGTAACCATAGTTCAGCTCAACAAATGCAGTGGATTCCATTTCATAATATAAATATATATCTATATATGTCACCAATGTCCACCTTGATAATGTAGATTTAAAACTGTGACATTTGGCACCATACCAAAATATAACAGAAAAGGAATAAGAAAAAAGATAGTTATATCTTACCCATCATTTTTGAAAGAAAGTCCCGGGTCAATCCCTACAGTGTGAAAAGATATATATGTATAATATGGGATAGTTTTTTCTACTTTCATGTTATTCACAAATGCTTAAATACACCGATTTACTGGAATCCCTAGCGCAATCTAAGATGCAGATTCATTCGTATTCAAACTCTTTTGTTTATAAAGAATAGATCGTTTCGGGTATCACTAGTACACATACCAATACCACACGGCATCCGAAATCGTAAGCCGCGATGCGTGTTGCGAAAAATAGTGTCTATTTTGAGCTGTCCAAGGTCCATGTATCCCTTCTTTACGTTATGTCAGTACGGGCATACAAAAAACGTCTCCTCAATCCCTGTTCCATGGCCCACAATGTCCGCTTAGCTCATCGTACTATTTTTCCTGTTCCTCGTGTCGGCCTTGCACTGCAATGAGCCGCCGCACGGGTTCACAGTGTTTTCAATAGTGTTGCCATGGTTTCGAGACACAATCCTTTTTCCGTTTCTACTTGCTTTCACATGGCCGCCATTTTGGAGCGGTGTGGAATACAAAGCCATGCAATGCGATCACATTGGTGTTCCCTAGTTCATACAAACAATACATATGCCATCCCTATAAAAGTATTCATGAATTGTAAGTCAATAAACATAGTATTGTTGAACAGTGTTCCTTTACAGTACTATTTCAGGAAATATTATTTCCCCTATTTCACGGTTGTGTTACCGTAACCACAGGTGCCAAATGTACCATGCTGAAATCTACATTAGGTTTTTTTAAAACAAAACACTATACAAGCATAATGCCCCCACATTTTATAAGTGCTGTTTTGCAGATTCAGCTTCGAAATATACACTACTATACATCCTGACCATAATAATATCGGCCATCTTAGTAAACACTACAGTAATTACCGTCCTTCACCATGTTGTGACGCCCTTCACATTTATAACTAAAAAATGCAAAATAAGTTCAAACATATGGTCCTATTTCTGCCTATGTACACCCCAGAGGCCAAAAACAGTTCATACACTTTGACTTTTCACTCATATATTCACAGGAAACTCCCCTTTTCATTATCCTGATTCCGACCAAATTCTATTGATCTGAATTTACGAATTAATCTTGCTTCCATCTGCCTCAGTTTTTCTTCAAGGTTTCCCCCTCTTCTTCCTAGTTTCACCTTCTGTAAGCCAATACATTTCAATTTCTTTTTATCATTCATCTGATGATTACGCTGCCAGTGATGGGCCAAGGGTAATGATGCATCCTGGCTTCCGATTGTTGAGAAATGCTCCGTATACGTATTCTTGTTTCCCTGATCATACTTCCAATATAAATCATTTGGCATGGGCATATTATCGCATATATGATATATTTCGAGCGACAATTTATATTCTCTTTAATTTTCACACTTATTCCTCTGGAGTCCACAAAGACAGTGGTCGCCTCATGTGCAAATTGACACATGGTGCATGTACCACATTTCCGAAAACCTGCCACACTTGTGTCAAGCCATGTTCTTGTCACTTTAGCGTCCCTATCTGGGAGTAGTGAAGGGCTCAGACTCTTCTTCAGTGTTTTTGCTTTACGATATGTCATTTTCGGTTTGTCACTGATGTATTCCATTAAATGTGGATCTAGCTGCAATAGAGGCCAATTCTTATTTAAGGTTTTTCTTAGTTCTGTATTATTCGAACTATATGCTGTGATAAAGTTTATTTCATTAGGCTTGGTCTTGTCAATTCTTGATTTGGGAACCAAAGTCTGTTCCCATGTCACATTGTCAACCTTCTGTTTTGCAGTTTGAATGCATTTTCTTGAGTATCCTCTTTGTCTAAAGCGGCTCTTCAATAGTTCACACTCTGCCTTAAAATCATTTGTATTCTTACAATTCCTCCGGGCTCTAATAAACTCCCCCAAGGGACATTCCATTTGACAGGTTTGTGGTGACAGCTCTGTGCATGTAGTGTGGAATTGACCTCAGATTCTTTGCGGAATGTACGTGTTGCTAATTTATTTTTCTGTACGAAAATGGTCAGATCCAGAAAGTTTATAGATTTCTTGTCGTCCTGTCCCACAAATTCAATGCCAAGGTCATTCTGATTCATTCTCAATCTGAAGTCATTCAGTTCCAGACTTGTTCCATCCCAAATTAATAGAACATCATCGATAAAGGGAACCCACAGAATCACATGCTCATCAAATGCCTCATCCACATATACAGTTTTCTCTTCCAACATTCCCATGAAAAGGTTTGCCAATGCCGGTGCGTACTTTGTGCCCATGGCAATTCCCTTCCTCTGCTGGTAATATTTATTATCGAACATGAAAATCATGTTTGATAATAAATATTACCAGCAGAGGAAGGGAACATGAAAATCATGTTCGATAATAAATATTACCAGCAGAGGAATTCTCACCCGGGGGAGGGGCGCTCAGCCAGTGGCTGGAACATTGGGCGAGAATGCACAATCCCCGCCTGCTGCCCCAGCCACCCGAGGCCCTTCCGGGGCGGCACTTTTTTTCCCTTATTTTCATTGTGGGGAGGCAACATGGAGACACTCACTGTTGCTGCCCCACTCCTTCCATTTAAGTGCGGGACTGGATCATTGCACTCCGGTATCGGAGCTCCTCCTGTCTGGCTGCTGCAATAGACATGGAAAAGGGACTTAGCCATCCTTTTTCTTTTCTTTTTCCATTCTTTCATCGCGAGATCGGGTGTGCTAGCAGCACAGATCTCCCGATGAAAAACTGTGAAAGCCATTTGCACCCCATGAAACCCCACACAGACCAAGCTGAGGCCAGCGCTTCGCTTGAGCCTGTCTTAACTAGGGCTGACGGACCTTAAAAGACATAGTATAAAGAATGTTGAACAAAGAGAGAGAGAGAGAGAGAGAGAGAGAGAAGAGAGAGGCGAGAGGGAGCGAGAGAGAGAGAGAGAGAGAGAGCTTTTTTTTAAAGGTTCCAGTAAGTAGGACATGGAAGTGCTAAGTGAGGACATGGGAGAGGAATTATTGAAGCAAAGGAGGAAAATATTTGTCAAACTAATGGTAAGAAATGCAGACAGTCAGAGGGAAGAGGGATTGAAAACAGGTCTGGTTTCCAGATACCTTTAAGCATACACAGAAAGAAAATATACCACAAATGTTGTAAATGTGTAGGAAAACAGTGTACACATTGAGTCTGATTGTAAAAAAAAAAAGACTGGTTATTTGTATTTTACTACTGAAGATTCCATACTTCATTGCAGTGTGAAGAAATGATCAAACTCTCATATAAATATTTGAAGATTTTGATACAAGAAGACTGTATAAATAAGTTAACTTGAGAATCTCATTGAGAATATCGAATCAATCTCCAATGATATGCCCCTTACTTGGCACTCAGCACTGCCATATGCTTCTCCCTGCCTTCGAACCTGGTCACCCTAAACGCCTACACACTGCCGGTACAACCCTGCATCTAAAACCTTACAAAACTCTTGGTCTCATACCATGACATGTCTGAAAAGAAATCCTTGATCAAAACCCGAGGACTGTTCTCAGTGACCCAAGCGATTCTGAACTGTCTCCTGAAATGACTCATGCCTGACTACTAAGGTGTTTGCTATTTGCTGACCATCGTCTAAGCTGTTATTTAGGAGCAAACTGGAAGGACCCAATAACTCAAGTTCAGGTCTATGCCCAAGTTTATTACCGGAAGCACGGGTTCATGCTTGAGAATAGTCAGGGGTTCAGAGACCACATTTATTCAAATACCTGCAAACCTATGACTGCTCTATAAAACCGCATGTCCCTTGAAATGTTGGAAACACATCTAACCCCCTTCTGCAAAGATTGCAAGACATGTTGGGAGATGCTGGAAATACAAATGACAGAAGCTACTCATTCATCAAGAAATGTAACCAACAAAGTATAGCAGGCATCATTCAGTCCTCCCATCAAAGAACATGCGATTCAGTTGATCTTTATTGCCTTTGCTCAACAACAGTTTTGTGTCTTTAGTGCCATCTACACAGGAGCATGATCATGGGCTTCATTCCGAGATTGGAGGTAGTCATGGCGCTATTTGTGCCATGACTGCCTCCAATAACGGTACCGGCACCGGTCTCATTCCCCATTCCCCATAGGGCTCAATGGGAATGGGGAAGTAGCTAATAACGGTACCGCAATTTGCGGTGCTGTTATTAGCTCTGAAGTCCCTTAGCGGGCCCCGTCCATAACGCCTGGTAAAAGCAGGCGTTGAAGGAGGGACCCACTAAGGGAACTTGTAGTAGGGCGTTAAGGGGTTACCGGCACCGGTCTCCTTAACGGTGCCCGGTATCCCTTACCGCCCTACTCATAATATGGCCCCATGTCTTACTACTGCCAGATAAATGGGGAGATCAGCATGCATTCCAAATATATGCAAGAAATACACGGATCCATGTGTGGTAACAGGGACAACTTCGAAACACGAAAAACATCAAAAGATGGAGACATCATATGAAGTCCTAGGCAAACAATAGATGATGGAATTGTGTACAAAAAAGAGTCCTCCAATCGTATCCAGTACTGGAAAAAAGAAAGCTGAAGCATACATGCAACAATTTATTTTAAAAAAAAACGCTGTTCCTCCAGTAGACAGTTTGGCTGGTATGCATGTACATTGGTCACGAAACGTAACTAACAATCTTACTATACACTTGAGATTAGCTCAATAAGCTACAGATCAAATCATCAACTGATTATGCTAAGCATGCCTCATGTTAACGTGGAGAGGATCCATCAATGAAAAGGATTAGAACCAGATCACGTTTCTCCACAAGATCAAGCCCCTGCCTCTACCCTCAGACTTCCAGACCATGGTTCAGTCTCTTGTGATTGCACACATTGATGGGGGCAATGCCTTCCTTAGTGGTCTTCATGCTGTACACCTTACTCACCTCAAAGCATTCCTCCTTAACACCAGATAGAAAAAAAAAACAACCACATCATACCCTTTGTGCGCAACCTTCACTGGCTCCCTCTACCTGCTGGGATTGTTTTCAAAATTGCCTGTATCATCCCCTAAATGACAACCACTGCCTGGATGCCCACCTATCTTGGGGCCAAACTTAACACTCAGTCGTTACATGCTCCTGTAGGATCCAGATCATTGCTAGGCTGGAAACTAAACTAGCCCACAAGGAAAAGACCAGGAAACAACACTTCAGTTCCTGGGCATATTGGAGCACCATGCTGGTGGCAATCAGAACCACTCTGTTGTTCCTGCAGCTCACGGAGGAACTGAAAACTCTGCTCTTCAGGGAATTCCTAGGTGTAACTCTGCCCCTGCTTCTACAATGAAAACATTGTGGACTGCCATCCTGTCCCGTGAACTTTTAGAGAACAGCCCGTTTCTCTCAAGGTAGGCGCAAGCTATATAATCGCAAACACATACATAAATATGCAAGCTACTCCCCCTCCCACCACAATCATAGAACAGAATCAAAAAATGATGTATTAAAAAGGGCCCACACACACTGTTGCACAGCACTATAATCAAGAGCACCCCAAAAATGTGAAGAATCTGCCTATAAAACGGTCACCACAAATAAATACACGAGAACACATTCATCTGTTATTCCGTGACTCTTGCAGCGGGACACATTGACTTCAAAATACTTATAACCATGCAGCAATCATACCAGAGCAATGCCCCCCCCACCCTTCAATTCTTGCACAGAACTGTATTTCAAAATATGGTACTTCTCTGTTTTCGCTTGTTCTCACCCCTTTGCTTCACCACTTGATCCTCATTCTTCTCTTGCCCCTAAGGTCTTTCCTCAACACACCCCTTTCTTGACTTCTCTCTTGAATATTTCTCTGTGCGATTTTGCATTCCCTTCTAATTTAAAGACTACCACCATTCTTGGTATTCTAGAAAAAAGAAAAAGAAAACGTCCTGGATTCCAATCAAACTGCTACATTTTGCCCTATTTCACTTCTTACTTTATTGTCCCAAATGACTGAATGCATTGTTTACCCTCAGGTTGCTACATATCATGATCAGCATTCTCCAGTTCTGTTACACCAATCTCGTTTTCATCCTTTACATTGAACAGAAACTGGGCTTCGGTTTTGTTAATATGTCTCCTCTTTCCACTCGCCACTCTAAGCTTTCCTCTGCTGTATTCAACTTGATCGCTCATTGGCTTGTGACACAAATCACCCTACCATTATTGCTGCTTTTTCATCCCACAGTTTCCTGCTTCTATTCTACAATGGTTTCACTCTTCCTTATTTGAACATACCTTCACTATGTATGGGCCAGAAAGTGGTCCTCGTCTTTCCCTCTACAATGTAGTGTCCCCCAGGGTTCTGTTCTTGGTTCTTTCCTTTTTATTCTTTAAATGACTCCACTCTCCTCTGATTCTGCTTCTTCTTGCCTAGGCATTATTTTTGTGTTCCCATGCTCCTTCACATTTCAAATATATCTCTCTCCTGTCACTATCAGCAGTTCAATATTCATAAAATCCATCTTTTTTCTCTTTTCAGACAATGAATTACTAATTTCTGCTCTTGTCCTGTCTAACTTAAACTATTGCTCTGACTTGTTAATTTGTCTTTCTGCATATCATTTGACTCCTCTTTGTTCGATCTTTAATTTGTGTACTATAATCTTTTCTGTTTCTCACCATATTTCATATCTTCTCCACTTGCTTTTTTAACCATCTTCCGTTTCAATCTCATCTCCTCTTTCATTTGCCTTCCATTGTTTTCTAATGTATATAGGGTGTGGCTTCTGCCTACTATTTTTACTTAATTGCTGTGCACATCCCTACCTGTAATTTATATTCTCAAACCCAATATCTTCTTTTAGTTCACAAATATCCTTTCTGCTCAATCTCACATGTGTTCCTTTCTTTTCACTTCTCACTCCAAAGCACTGGGTTGTGTTGCCTCTTTCTATTCGAACGTGCCAGGCTTATGCTCTATTCCACTATCACTTGAAACCCCACTTTTTAGTTCCCATTATAATATACAAAGAACTGTGCTTTAGGTCCTTCCCACCTCACAAAACATGCACATTTTTTTCAGGTGACTACATACACTTTTTCAGTTGCTGATCGCACCTCCAAGTACAATACTTTGAAATGCACCTAAATGTCACATATGGTCCCTGTGTGCATCATGTCCTATGGGGTGAGAATGTGGGTATTTCGCAGGGGTTTAAAAACATCTAGAAAAAGGTAACAGATCACAATCCGTTCCTGAGTGTGCTATCTCCGGGCTCTCCTTCCAGAGTGGCAAAAGTGCTTATTTTTATAAATTACTTCACCAAAATACAGGTTAGTTTATGTTGTAAAGAATAGATTGATTCAGCGTTTATTTTTCTCAAAGCATCTGCTAATTATTCATAGCCTGACTAGTCAGTGCCCAATCTAGTATTGCCAATGCATTTCGGACATCGGTCCATCATCAGGCCTCTCAGGCACTGTTTAACAAAATCTATTCACCACATATCGTCCCACATCCGTTTCATAAACACCCATTTCATATCATCATTGAGAATTCCACATGTTACATTTTGAACATTTTCAAATTTGTAAACCACACAAATGCAAATATTCAAAGAAAAAATTAATTCCAAACAATTCCAAAAAATTATAATTCACATACCATGTGTTTGTTTTTTAAAGATGGATTGAACATAAGGAAAAAATTATAAAAGTAACAGTCATCAGATTCTAATATTGTGTTATTACTATTGTGGCTTACTGGCTTATATAATGTAAATCTGTACCTGTATCTTTACATCTACCTAGTGTGTTTTCAAATGTTCAGGTGAAACGTTTCAGGTAAAGTCTAATTGCAGCTCATTCATTCTGTAATTGCAAAGGTAAACCACTCGGAATTAGACAACTTACTATTAATTCCTTGTTCCTATGAGCATGCTGTCATGCGTTCGGTTACCTTCGTCTTCCTTAAACAACTGACACGAACGAGCTGCCCAAAGGAGCTGCTGTCCGTGCCAGCTGTGTATAAGTAACACTGTTCCCCACGTGCGCTCGCATAGTGTTCTGTAGTTCTAATATGCTTAATGCCCGCGTTTGTACTGTGATCATAACGTTCCACTTCATGAAGTGTAGAAACGGTGTTAGCATTTAAAAACTGCAAAGTTAAGTGGAATTATTATATTTGAATCTTGCGATTTGACTCCAAATTCGAAATACCTCCAGTACGCATGCGTGTGCATGTAGGGTTTGTTGTTTGCAATGGTGTGTGATTGCGCACGCGCATCGTCAGTCCGAAGTAGTGTCTCACTTAAATCATGTACGGATTTATCCAAGTGTTATTCGTGCATACAGCATCATTATACAATAATGTATATGTCAACTAATAATCATATCACAATTGTAAAACCTTCACATCGATATCAATGTGCTTCATATTTTACAGAAACATATATTTGTAATGTTAGTTGCAGTAGACTCCTGGATCTATTTACATCTCTGTATTCCTGTATATGATAACGTCTACATCACTCTCTAAAACACTGTAGTTCAGCATGTCCAGCGAGCAAATGACTGTTAATGTCTCATCAATATTCATATTAATCAGTATCTATTCTTTGTAGTACTTTTCATACCATTGAAGGTTATCATGGCCAAGGTCCACAGAATCTGACGGTGAGAACCACTGTCCCACGTCCCAACTGGATAGGGTGTCCATGTGGGATTGGACCCTGGGCCCAAGCGTATTTATCTGTATACAGTCACCTCTATATTTACATTACAAAAATTACTTAAATACCACACGTTAAAGTGCTTTCATCGTCCGACACAAAGGGGCAATTTGTATCACACTCACATTCATGCTTGCTGAGTAGATTCCTCATTCCCCCAAATGTTATGTATTCTTAACAGTGCTGTTCATAGAACTATGGGAGTGTCACAGTGGTTTCCCCCAGGCATGAGGAGCAGACCAACCTGCCCCGGGTATTGGCACCTATGGGGACCTTTCAGGCCCCAAAAGGTTGCCTCAAGACTTCCTGGACTCTGTCCTGGCGCCGTTGGCACCAGGCTCATACTGTTCTTTCAAGTAAGACAGGTTGCATGGGAAAAGGAATCACATTCAGCCCCGTCTGAGGCATGCTGGAGGGACTACTTTACCTGGGACTACTTGTGTAGGGTGTGGTTGGAGGGACTACTACACTTGGGACTACTTGTATGAGGCTATATAAACCACACCCTAAGAACAGAACACGCTTTGCGTTATTCTGCACTCCTGCAGC
The DNA here is from genome assembly GCF_040938575.1 of Ambystoma mexicanum. NCBI lineage: Eukaryota > Metazoa > Chordata > Amphibia > Caudata > Ambystomatidae > Ambystoma > Ambystoma mexicanum. The sequence continues at coordinate 444,733,096 of NC_090926.1, forward strand.
ATAATGCTCACTGTGCCTGCTAGCTTCAGTCAACTCGGTTTTCTGCCACGCCCGTCCTGAGTCTCACGAACCATCGCCTGTGGAGAAAGAAAGGAGGAGATAGAGAAAACAAGAACAAAGACAGCAGTTAAGTTCTTACCTGACACTCTATCTTCAGTCGCTCGGGAGCCGCCGCATCTGCCGAACAGGAGGGAAACATCAGGTTAGCCGCGCAGAGGAAAAAGGCCATATTATAGACATTTAAACATTACGCCAGCGCTAATACTCACCTGAAGACTGCACACTCTTGCGATCCATCAAGACACCTTCACACGATCACCGCTCCGGAGTCACCGCACGTGCCGAACAGAAAAGAATCATCAGGTTAGCCGCACAGAGGAAAAAGGCCACATTAAAGACATTTCAACATTATGCCAGCGCTAATACTCACCCGAAGGCTGCACACTCTTGTGATCCATCAAGATGCCATCACGCGATCGCTGCTCCGGAGTCACCAAACCTGCAGAACAGAAAAGGAACAGCAGGTTAGTCACGCAGAGGGACAAATACCATATTTGTACACAGTCACTTTGCGCTAGCGTTGAAACTCACCTCTGGAATTCTGCTCATCATTGTGGGGAGGAGACACTCTTCATCGGGTACATCGAAAAATGCATCTGCAAAGAAACAAGCACAGTAATGAGGATGTTGGCAACTTGAACTCTAAGCAAACTATATCAAGAAACTATTGCATAAAGACTTACCTACAGAGTCACAGTTGTTCAGAACTCTACAGCAACCTGCAGGATCAGTGATGTAACTAGATCCTATGAACAGCAACGCACCCCTGCATACAGTCGCAGGACGGAGAGTCTGCCATTCATAACTCTAAGGTGAGACATAGTAGAGGGGTTCACAAGGAGGTCACAGGAGGTGGGAGCCGGTCCTCCTCCTTATGGCTAGTTAATATTTAGTTTCAACATTTGAGGCAAATCTTCATTCATGACGGAAGGGTAAAACAGAGAGGGCACGTGCAGCCATTCACCATTTCGCTTCGTGTGACGCCGGTGGAGATACTCACCGCCCAGCTTCGTTCACCGCCCCGTGGAGACCAGGTGAGCGTAACAGGGAGATAATGGCCAGGGTTCACAAAGTCAAACAATGGAAACCACTGCCACACGTCCCACATGGATAATTGATCTCTTCCTTAATGCCCCCAGGTTTGCGGGAATCCAGGCGATCAATCCAATATGTTTCCTGTTGATAGAATCGTATTCCCAGATATTCATGTGCATTTTGTTGTTGGATCAGCGAAAAAAAAACAAATAATTTCTCACTAACAAACATTTGAGGATCCCAAATTCTTACACCCTTCCTAAGATTCATAAACATCTGAGTAAACCACTGGGGAGACCAATTGTCTCAGGAGTAGATAGCCTGTTACAACCCTTAGGACAATACATTGACCAATTTCTCCATCCAGCTATACAGAAAACAAAAACATATATTAAAGCCACTACTCACTTTCTCAAACGTCTGAGGAGTACCGAGTTTACAGAGGATTCCATCTTGTTTACAATTGACATGAAGAGTTTGTAGACATCCATACCCCATAATCTGAGTATGGAAGCCATAGAATGGCTCTTACTGAAAGAAGGAGATCTAAGGGCCATTAAGGAATTTATACTAACATTACTACAATTAATTTCCGAAAACTCATACTTCCAATATAGAAACACATTCTCTCTACAGACTTCTGGAACAGTCATGGGCGCATTGATGGCCACTACATATGCAAATACATTTATGTATAAGTTTGAAAAAGAATATGTACTGGAACATGCTATATTGAGAAATTATATCTCTATGTGGGTTTGATTTATAGATGACATTTTCAGAATTTGGATCGAGACTGAGGAATCCCTATAAGACGTCTTTATATATCTCAATAGTAACGACTAGCCAATACAATTCACTTATGAGAGTTCAAGAACCAATAATCACTTTCTCGACGTTTCGATCCATATCCACGAAGGAGATTAGCTAACTAACATTTTCAGAAAGGAAACAGACAGAATAATGACATGTGAACGAACACATCCACGAGGCACACCCCCCAAGGTGAAATGCATACACCACATGCTATGTGCAGCCGTGATACACTCACATGCATGCAGGCACCCAATCCGTCCTGATGAACGTGGCCCTGGCACGGCTAACTGCCTACCTGTCAGGGTGACACCCCCAAGTGGAATAGTGCCCTTCCCACACCTCCACCTCACTCCCCTCCTATTGCATCCCTCAGGGCACGATTCAATCACCATGGCTCTCCAAAACCTATATTACCCCTCTGGTGCACTCAGTCACCACCATTGCACCATACTCCCAGTGTAATGCTGATGACACACCGCCCACCTTCAATCTCCCATCCTATACTACCTCTCTACCCTCTCATACTTGAGTGCCTGACTGTTCATCATCCAAAATGCTCTGCTGGCAATCCCTGCCTCAATAGCAGCAAGACAGAGAAACCCTTCACCGTGACTCCTGCACCCAGTTACCAACCCACTCCCTGGCGACCCTCCATGTGCCCCCTCCCCATAACCCCTCAGAGTTCACATACCTTGGTGTCACCTTTGACTCATCCCACACCTCACATCTGCACATCACAGACCATGGCAACAAGTTTGACTTACAGCACCGACGTCTCAGAGGCACCCTCCCTTGCCTTGTCTATCTCCAGTGCCTAGTTTCCCACTGGGCTTGACAACAGCAACAGCACTCCCTCATTCTACCCTTACCTCCCTTCGCCCCATCATACAAATCCAGAGTAGTGCTGCATGATTCAACTAAGGGCCCAAGCACAGGGACTGCTTCCCCCCAGCCCTGGAATCACTCATCTGACTCCATCGGCTCCTTGGGAAAGCAAGGAGCAATTCGAAGACCCCTGGCCCATTCACAAAGTTCTCTGAGGCCTGGTTCCCCATGTGTCACACTAGTGCCAGCACATCATCAACCAGACACCCCCACCATCCCTCACCAGTACTTGCCCAGGGCCACCCTACCATGGACAAGCCAGAATCTGGATCATCCCATTATTAACACTGCACTGTACCCCCCTGCTCTCCTTACATCCCATGTGCCTGTCCCTGTGGCTCCCAATGACACATGTCCAGCCTCTTGTGGCCCCCACACCCTGCAATACATCCCCTCCCATCGCCCTACGCTCACTCCTCCCACCCCTGCACAGCATTGTCTCCTGCACTTGCATGTTAACAATAACACAGGCCCAGTATGGCTGCATCTCCTAATTTGTCCACCTATGTCCAGCACCTTCTTGCTGGTGACTTCTGGAAACACTTGTGTATATGCGTCTTACAATTTGTCAATGCCATGAACTGTAGACATCATGCACAGGCATCATGTCACACATTGTCTGTACTGCATGTAGCAAGGCGATTTATTAACAGAGAGGTGACTAATGGCATACCCATCTCACCCACAAAGGCACATCATCTGACAGCAATCAAGGTGGACCAAGGACCTCATGGACAAGCACACAGAGGAGTAGAGCCATGCCATGCAAAACCGGTGCTATGGCAACCCCACCACCGGCTATTCAAGGCAGAGGCTTAGTGAGCATGCCACCTGCCACTGCAGCAAATCCTGCTGCCCCAACAGAGGCACAGCCTGCAACCCCTGCAGCCCTTCCTTTTGCCCCAAAAGGGGCACCAACAGGATGGCCATTATCCCTTCCCCACACCATCCTCAGCCTCCCATGTATATTGGTGCATTGACAGATGACGATGCAGAGCAGGATGCCGGGGACACAACCGAGGGCACACCTCAACATACCCCCTACCACTGTCCCTCATTCAGCACCTCCAACATCCAAATCCCACCTCCACCACCCATCGTCAGCATCAGTGTCAAGGCTGCACGCCTATGGTGCATCAAGGAACGGCACAAGCAGATGGCAGGACTCATGTGTCAGCAGATGCAGGAGGCCAGGTTGATGCGGGAGGAGACCAGCTTGATCCGGGAGAGCGTGCAGGCCACTGGCCAGTGCTGTGCATGTGCCCTTGGATGATCATCATGCATTATGGTCCTGCTTGCACAGAGGGTCCGGGAGGGTAACAATGCTATCTTGTCTCTGGCTGTGGCTCTCACCCTTTCCTGCAACTGGCACTGGACAGGGACATGGCAGATTCTGACCCTCCCTCAACCATCACCACTCCTGCCAGCTCACAACAGAGCAGCTGCAGGCGCAGATCCATGAGCCTGTCAGGCTCACCTCAAAAGGGCAGGGCAGTTGTTAAGAAGCCACGGAAGTGCGCTATTTGCAGACATCCAGTGACACTGATGCTACCTAGAGGTTGCTTTTGGAATGATGTGTTTTGAAGGCTTAGACAGGGAGGGTCAGTTGGGGGTAGTGGTAGTTGGAGGGTTGCTGGAGAGGGGGTAGTTGGAGGGGGGCTGTTGGGCACGGGGTAGGTAGTTGGTGGAGGTTGGAGGGGTAGTTGGCAGGGAGGTTGCAGAGGGGGTAGTTGGCCGCATGTTTCTTGTTGTTTGTTCATGCAAAAATACACATGGTTCTGCAGATGAATTCACATCCAGACATTCAATTGGCGTATAAGAGTTTTATCTGATTCACATGTAGTGAGTGCCATGGGTCGTGTTCAGGTGATGTGTGCTCAGAAGTAGTTCTGTATGAGTTTCTAGCAGGCTCAATGCCCATCCCTGACATCCATGGGATGGCATAGTCGCATGTCTGCAGCTGCATCCTCTTTGCTGTCATTGTCATTGTCTGCCAGAGGCATGTCCGGGGTTAGGGGAATGTTCCAGCAGATGCTCATATTGTGCAACATGGCACAGACCAGGACTTTTTTCCCCACTTTCACCGGCATGTATATCAGTGCCCCACCAGAGTGGTGAAGGCATCAAAACCATGCCTTCAACAATCCAAAGCTCTGCTCAGTTGTCATCCTGGTTCTGATGTGAGCACGAGTGTACACTGTTTCCTGGTGGCTCTGTGGAAGTCCCACAAGGGTCATCAGCCATGGTAGTAATGGGTAGCCGGAATCACCTGCATTGAAAGGGACACGGGACAGTGGGCCATGTCATTGAGGTGACGTGGCAGTGCATGCATGTTGGGATATGTATGTGTTACACATGCATCTGGATCTGTGCACTTGTGGCCCATCAATCACCTTGCTGCACCCTGTGTCCGGTAATGCAGGTTGGGACATGTGTGGGATCTGACTCCCAGGGATAGGTTGGTGGTGGTGGGTGGGGCATAGTGAGGATATGCTGTGCATTGTGATATGGGAGTGATGAATTCTGGTACCTATGGTACATAACATGTGCATGTCCATCCATGGCCAGATTGTGCTGGTGTGTCCTCTGTGTACTCATGTGGTACATGCCAGTCATGCGCACCTACTCTTGCATGCAGATTGTGTCCCTGAATTTGCATGGTGCTTGTGGGCCATGCACTGGTGACAGTGAACACCCCCTGTCCCAGTACACATGCAATGTGGTGTGTGTATTGATCCTTTGACTCACCCAATAGCCAGGTTTGCTGTCCACCGTAACACACCATGTACCCAGGCAGCATGCTATTGCGCAGGACCATCGAGTCATGGATTGATCCCAGTAAGTATGCACAGCATTGTGTAATTATCAAGGCTTCATCACAGATGACAAGTACATTTATGGAGTGGTACAGCTTTCAGATCCGAAACAACTCCTCTGTGGCATGGCCAGCCACTAGCTCTGTGTGTGTACAGTGTAGTTTTCCAAATAGATTAGGGATGCCTACAAGGGCATTAAAGCGGACCTTGGTTGTGTTCACCTGTGCGTGTGTCGTTGGTAGGGCTATGGGCTTGGACACATGATGCAGGAGGGCATCCAGGACCTGCACAAACACGTTTGAGAATGCTGGCTGGGAGATGCCATGCAGCTCCCCGACTGTGTGTAGGAATGTGCCCATGGCAAGGAAATGCAGCACATACACCACCTACAACAGGGGGGTATGGCAGTCTGGATGTCAATGACACACTGGATGTCATCCTGGATCAAGTACACTATTGCAAGGATGGTCTCCTTTTTCAGGCGGTAAAGTTTGTGGATCTGCCTATCAGTCAGGGACCAGGGTGTGGTCCTTGTGGACCGGTATGGGGGCACGCCTCTGAGGCACAACTTGCTGCCCACTGTTGCCACTGTTTCACTTCCTGCTCATAGAGCTGCTCTGCTGTATGCAGCACCTCCATGTCCATGACGAGTGGCAGCATGGTTCTGTTGGAGGGGTTATGTGGTGTGGGTGTCATCATTTTGAGTGGTCCCTTTGCACATAGTGTGCACCGGGGTCAATTGGGAGCACCTGTAGCTAGTGTTTCTGGTAAATCCGATCTTGTAATGCCGTCTTCTTTCTGTGGTGCTGGAATTTCCGGCACTGCTTCACGAGGGTCCCAGAGTTTCAGTTACCCATTGCTACCTGCAACAGTAGCACAGTTTACGCTGTTGCCGGCACCGTAGTCAAGAGCATTCCCTTTCATAGTGCGTCGCTACAGAATGAGCGCCTGTAATCGGAATTACTGGCACGTTGTTTCCAGACTGCCATACTTGTAACGAGGGCCCTAGTGTTGGAAGGGGGCCTTAGCTTAACGCCCAAACCCCTTCTGAAGAACTGGATAGATGTTTGTACTATTCCACTCTTTGCTTCAGCTTGGCTCTGTTTCAAGTTTTCATCACTACACTAGAAAGGCTATTTCAAGAGATTAGAACATTTCCGCTCCTGTCTCATCTGAACTTCTTCCTTTCAAAACTGGAGCACACATCACTTATTAACAGAGAGGTGACTAATGGCATACCCATCTCACCCACAAAGGCACATCATCTGACAGCAATCAAGGTGGACCAAGGACCTCATGGACAAGCACACAGAGGAGAAGAGCCATGCCATGCAAAACCGGTGCTATGGCAACCCCACCACCGGCTAGTCAAGGCAGAGGCTTAGTGAGCATGCCACCTGCCACTGCAGCAAATCCTGCTGCCCCAACAGAGGCACAGCCTGCAACCCCTGCAGCCCTTCTTTTTGTTCCAAAAGGGGCACCAACAGGATGGCCATTATCCCCTCCCCACACCATCCTCAGCCTCCCATGTATATTGGTGCATTGACAGATGATAATGCAGAGCAGGATGCCGGGGACACAACCGAGGGCACACCTCAACATACCCCCTACCACTGTCCCTCATTCAGCCCCTCCAACATCCAAATCCCACCTCCACCACCCATCGTCAGCATCAGTGTCAAGGCTGCACGCCTACGGTGCATCAAGGAACGGCACAAGCAGATGGCAGGACTCATGTGTCAGCAGATGCAGGAGGCCAGGTTGATGCGGGAGGAGACCAGCTTGATCCGGGAGAGCGTGCAGGCCACTGGCCAGTGCTGTGCATGTGCCCTTGGATGATCATCATGAATTATGGTCCTGCTTGCACAGAGGGTCCGGGAGGGTAACAAGGCTATCTTGTCTCTGGCTGTGGCTCTCACCCTTTCCTGCAACCGGCACTGGACAGGGACATGGCAGATTCTGACCCTCCCTCAACCATCACCACTCCTGCCAGCTCACAATAGAGCAGCCGCAGGCGCAGATCCATGAGCCTGTCAGGCTCACCTCAAAAGGGCAGGGCAGGTGTTAAGAAGCCACGGAAGTGCGCTATTTGCAGACATCAAGTGACACTGATGCTACCTAGGGGGTGCTTTTGGAATGATGTGTTTTGAAGGCTTAGACAGGGAGGGTCAGTTGGGGGTAGTGGTAGTTGGAGGGTTGCTGGAGAGGGGGTAGTTGGAGTGGGGCTGTTGGGCATGGGGTAGTTGGAGAGGAGATAGTTTGGGAGGGGTAATTGGGGAGGGAGTAGTTGGTGGAGGTTGGAGGGGTAGTTGGCAGGGAGGTTGCAGAGGGGGTAGTTGGCCGCATGTTTCTTGTTGTTTGTTCATGCAAAAATACACATGGTTCTGCAGATGAATTCACATCCAGACATTCATTTTGCGTATAAGAGTGTTTTATCTGATTCACATGTAGTGAGTGCCATGGGTCGTGTTCAGGTGATGTGTGCTCAGAAGTAGTACTGTATGAGTTTCTAGCAGGCTCAATGCCGATCCCTGACATCCATGGGATGGCATAGTCGCATGTCTGCAGCTGCATCCTCTTTGCTGTCATTGTCATTGTCTGCCAGAGGCATGTCCGGGGTTAGGGGAATGTTCCACCAGATGCTCATATTGTGCAACATGGCACAGGCCAGGACTTTCTTCCCCACTTTCACCGGCATGTATATCAGTGCCCCACCAGAGTGGTGAAGGCATCAAAACCATGCCTTCAACAATCCAAAGCTCTGCTCAGTTGTCATCCTGGTTCTGATGTGAGCACGAGTGTACACTGTTTCCTGGTGGCTCTGTGGAAGTCCCACAAGGGTCATCAGCCATGGTAGTAATGGGTAGCCGGAATCACCTGCATTGAAAGGGACACGGGACAGTGGGCCATGTCATTGAGGTGACGTGGCAGTGCATGCATGTTGGGATATGGATGTGTTACACATGCATCTGGATCTGTGCACTTGTGGCCCATCAATCACCTTGCTGCACCCTGTGTCCGTTAATGCAGGTTGGGACATGTGTGGGATCTGACTCCCAGGGATAGGTTGGTGGTGGTGGGTGGGGCATAGTGAGGATATGCTGTGCATTTTGATATGGGAGTGATGAATTCTGGTACCTATGGTGCATAACATGTGCATGTCCATCCATGGCCAGATTGTGCTGGTGTGTCCTCTGTGTACTCATGTGGTACATGCCAGTCATGCGCACCTACTCTTGCATGCAGATTGTGTCCCTGAATTTGCATGGTGCTTGTGGGCCATGCACTGGTGACAGTGAACACCCCCTGTCCCAGTACACATGCAATGTGGTGTGTGTATTGATCCTTTGACTCACCCAATAGCCAGGTTTGCTGTCCACCGTAACACACCATGTACCCAGGCAGCATGCTATTGAGCAGGACCATCGAGTCATGGGTTGATCCCAGTAAGTATGCACAGCATTGTGTAATCATCAAGGCTGCATCACAGATGACAAGTACATTTATGGAGTGGTACAGCTTTCAGATCCGAAACAACTCCTCTGTGGCATGGCCAGCCACTAGCTCTGTGTGTGTACAGTCTAGTTTTCCAAATAGATTAGGGATGCCTACAAGGGCATTGAAGCGGACCTTGGTTGTGTTCACCTGTGCGTGTGTCATTGGTAGGGCTATGGGCTGGGACACATGATGCAGGAGGGCATCCAGGACCTGCACAAACACGTTTGAGAATGCTGGCTGGGAGATGCCATGCAGCTCCCCGACTGTGTGTAGGAATGTGCCCATGGCAAGGAAATGCAACACATACACCACCTACAACAGGGGGGTATGACAGTCTGGATGTCAATGACACACTGGATGTCATCCTGGATCAAGTCCACTATTGCAAGGTTGGTCTCCCTTTTCAGGCGTTAAAGTTTGTGGATCTGCCTATCAGTCAGGGACCAGGGTGTGGTCCTTGTGGACCGGTATGGGGGCACGCCTCTGAGGCACAACTTGCTGCCCACTGTTGCCACTGTTTCACTTCCTGCTCATAGAGCTGCTCTGCTGTATGCAGCACCTCCATGTCCATGACGAGTGGCAGCATGGTTCTGTTGGAGGGGTTATGTGGGTGTCATCATTTTGAGTGGTCCCTTTGCACATAGTGTGCACCGGGGTCAGTTGGGAGCACCTGTGGCTAGTGTTTCTGGTAAATCCGATCTTGTAATGCCGTCTTCTTTCTGTGGTGCTGGAATTTCCGGCACTGCTTCACGAGGGTCCCAGAGTTTCAGTTACCCATTGCTACCTGCAACAGTAGCACAGTGTACGCCGTTGCCGGCACCGTAGTCAAGAGCATTCCCTTTCATAGTGCGTCGCTACAGAATGAGTGCCTGTAATCGGAATTACTGGCACGTTGTTTCCAGACTGCCATACTTGTAACGAGGGCCCTAGTGTTGGAAGGGGGCCTTAGCTTAACGCCCAAACCCCTTCTGAAGAACCGGATAGATGTTTGTACTATTCCACTCTTTGCTTCAGCTTGGCTCTGTTTCAAGTTTTCATCACTACACTAGAAAGGCTATTTCAAGATATTGGAACATTTCCGCTCCTGTCTAATCTGAACTTCTTCCTTTCAAAACTGGAGCCATTGTGCGATGTGGTGTTCTTTGTGCAGCATGTACACAAGCGAGGAGAACAAAGCGACCGGGTACTCTTGCAGAGTGAGGCGCAGAAGATGCGAGGGCCGCAGGTCATGGGCTCACTAGATCAGCACAAAGGGATAAAAGGCCCTGGAGCTTGCAAGGAAAAAGAAACTTAACACAACGTGGAGAGACGCAGGGAAGTTTCCGGCAGAGATAGCAAAGGACAAACGCCTCGCATGGAGCGCAGAAATGCAATCTCTTAGCATCTCATTCATAATGCATGTTTCGGGGTCAAAGGGCTTGCGCCTGATGCGCGAGAAAAAGATGATGGTTTTGAGGGGAAAACCGCTCTCGGGCTGGTAATTATGAAAGTTGTAACCTTCCTCCAAATTAAAAAGGGAAAAAGGAGAGGTATGTGATAAAACATGCAAGCTCACGCTAGCAGAGTGATGTCACATGAGACCGGTGCATAAGGGAAGGACTAGAGAGCCGACATGTCAAGTGCATGCATACATGCAAAAGCTGCACTTGTTAGCAATTCGGCTCAGTGCTGGTCACAGGGGGACTGAGCATCTGTTGCAGATATTCTATAGATACTACTCTAAGGGTTATTATGTAATGAGGACCTGCCATGGACAGAGTCATCTTTGCAATGAGACCAGATGTCCCCTCTCATACTGTCCTGTGCTGTCTCCTGCAGCACCCCCTCTTCTAAAATTAATCAAGGTACAACCCACAAGGAAGTGACAGATGGTCAAGATATGTCATCACTTGTGAAACACTTGTGTATAGGCGCGTTATAAATGCCATATCATACCATATCCCCACATCCAAGTCCTGGAACTGTCCAATGGAGTCCATATGGTTCTTGTTTACAAACACTTTAATTTAGGGTGAGTGTTGTCAAATATGAAATGAGTACCCAGCCAGTGCTCATCGTGTATTTTAGTGATTGAAGCATACAACTCTTTAATGACAGACATATTTGTCAAATGTAAATACCTCCGGTCATACTTTTGTTCCCAAAATTATATTTAATGTTATGTGAAGCAGCAAATAACTATCATTGGTGCTATCTGTCCTTTTATTTTCTCATGGGAGTTTTTGAAAATAATAGAATAGGAAATAATGAGTATGGTTACTACATGGAGTGATTATGTAACTTTCTCAGTAAGACCAGCGTTATGTAAAATATATGCTGGACATGATCATTAGAAATGGATATGGTAACAAGAATACACCATTTCATCAAACAAAATGCCCATTCTTCCTGGAAATGGAAATGATCAGATTTAAACTAGTGATGTGTTTCTTCTCTGAGCAGCAAAGCAAAATATTCATAATGTGTGCTGGACACAGATTGGTTGGTAATGTTGCAGAACCTGTATAATGTGTTACAGTATTCACAAACAATAATTAACATACAAGAGACAGTAACAAGCAAAGTTATTGACCTTGCCTCTGAGTTCTCTGATCCCCTATAAAGCCTGTACAAATATTCTAAGAGAACTGCCACCTAGCCTATGATCCCACACCTAGCATAGGATTTCACATGCATAAATTAGGGAATTCCTGTAAGTCTTGCAACAAATCAGGGCCCGTATATTTGTGCAAATGGTGTAAACTCTGTACATACTGTATGATTGTAAATGATATTGTATGATAAGAATGTGAGTTAAGATGGTAACTCACACTTCCACAATGTACCTTGCGGCTGGAACCACTAATTTATGAATAAGCTGAATCGCATGTCTGTAACCAATCTCGTAAGATTAAGCACCTAGATACCTCTGGGTTTTGTGCGCTATATAAATGTTCAAATAAATAAATAAATACAGATCAGTTAGCCCATGGATAACTCACAAAGGCTGCTTATGTATTTGGCACTGGCCATGGACAAAGCCATCCTTATCACAAGACACCCTTACCCACTCATTTGTTTCTGTGTTTTTCTCCTGCCATCACCACCTCTTCTAACATTCAGCAAGGCGGATGCCCAAAGGGAGTTACAGAAACTGGAGCGATAGCATCCTGCCTCCCAGTCCTGAGGCTGTCCAATAGAGTGTATATGGTTCTTAGTTGCAATCACTTTAAGATGGGGTGAGTGTTGTGAATAATGCAATGATCAACAAACCAGTGTGCATCATGTACTTTAGTGATTCAATCACAGAGCCCTTTAAAGACAGATGCATGTGTTAGACATAAATATCTGTGCTGCACTTGTAATCCTAAAATTGTCTTAGATTGCATGCAAAACTGCCAGTAGCCCTCGTGTGTGTTTGTTTTTGTCATGTTCGTTCTCATGTGAGTATTTCAAATGGGTACAATAGGAAATGATGAATATGGTTGATCCAGGTTTTGATCATGCAGTTTGATCAGTAAGACATGTGTAATGCTCTTACTATGACCAACATATACATGGAAGTGGCCATTAGAAATGAGCACAGAAGTACTAAGTGGGGCAATCTGTCAGTGAACAGGGTTTTGCCCTAACTCGTCAGGTTTTTAACACTAAAGGGCAGAACAAATAGAACAAATCTGTGTGAAAGGTATCTACAACATGCTCCTCAGTCACCTTGTGGTCATAGGAGGAGCTCACAATTATTAAAGAAGAAACAAGGATAGAGCAATGTTCTATCTAACACTGCCTACTAATGGACTATTACTAGGAAGCACTGATGTGCCACTTTTCTAAAAGTAGACAGTATAAGAAGAAAATATATATATATTATCAACTAAGTGCTTCTGGATTCACCCAGTCTAGGGATCCCATTTTCAACCTCTTCCCTCCTAGACCACTTTCGTTCATGCACATAAGTGTAGACGAGAAAGATAAAAGAGCAACACCTATGGCATATAGTCAGTAATCTATTTAAAGATACAAAACAATGTATTAGCCCGTAGACTTACTGGATTTCCCTAGGGTGTCTCGAGTTAAAAAAAACAAGTTGGTGGTTATTTTTCTACAACAAACACCAATTGTTACAAAATGAAGACAAACAACTCCCAACTTGCTGCAAATGGTTACTGTTCATCAACAGAAAGTTTGGAGCTACAGTTGCTCAAAATTAGTAAGGAATTATTACCCCCCCTAAATGTAGTAACAACTGTCTACCGGTATGTGGAAATACAATCATCTGATGGTGGCCTAAGTACAACTGTCTTTCGAAAACACACCGATTGGAACTCACTGAAGTTTCCATACAAAAGGCCTCTGAGAAAACTTGATATTTGGCTCATTTTTGAGGTACAGAAGAAATGCTCAACGTTACAGAAATAGGAATGTAAGCTGGTGTACGATCAAACTGTCTATGTGAGAGAGGTTATCCAGCAAAAATAATTAAACATGCTATAAAGTGGGCAACAAACATCCTGAGAGAAGTGACATTGCAACACCAGGTGAGATCCAAGGGCCCCCAATTGATTACAGGAGGCTTAGCTACTTTAATAAAATCAGCAGAGTCAAAAAGGACATTTTGAAGCTTTGGCCTATACTTAATGTGGGGCCTGTAAATCTACTTACACTTAGATTTGCCATAAAGAAGAGGAAAGATCTTCGAGACACCTTGGTACACTCGTACCAGCCACCAGACACAATTGAACAACAGAATACATTGTGGGATATAGGATCACCTTTGGGCCATGCACCATGTGGACAATGAAATGTCTGTCCGATGACAATTCGTACAAAAACATTGGACCTTGGATTAAGAACACCTTATAAACTGTAACAGTTCAAATGTCATTTACCTAATCAAATGCCTCTGCCAACTACAATATATCGGTATGACGAGAAAGTCTATAAAAAAATTGATCCAAGAACACATGTCATGAGTAAGAACCAATCGAGAAAATGGACCTTTGGTGGCGCATTTCCAACAGAAACGCAATCGTGCCCAAGATAAAAAATTAACCATTATTGAGAAGGTAAAATGCCCTAGGCGATGAGAAGACATCCCCAGTATGCTACTCAAAAGAGAGCAAAACTGGATATTTCGCCTAAAGACGGACCAAAATGGTCTCAATGAAGCCATATCCTGGCAGACACTATCTATGCTACAGTAAGAACTGCCATGGACAAACACATATTTTCACTTTTATTCTCTTTATATACAACTCTTCAATCTCTTTATTAGGTGCGGCATAAAAGTGAAAGGTGATTATCAGGAACATCTGCAAAATGATAAACTGTCACTTTATAGTGACCTCTACCATATGGAGCACTATTGGCTGTTGAGCCAATCTTCTAAAAAAATAAAAATAAAAAAAATCGGGATCGTATTGTGCAAAATCCTGAATTTCTTCCATTTCTATTCTCCTAGCGGGTGTCACATAAGATCAGAAGATACGACTGATCTGCCTCTTCAGCAAAAAGTCATGACAAATCTAGTAATGGGATCCTACTTCACATTCGAGTGTAGTAACACAGGAGTCATGTGGCTAGTATCATGTTGTAGTTCCATTACATGATACTGATCTCACATCACAATACAACATGGGAATTGCCGAGATCTAGAACGCCGGTGACAATGGAAGGCGAGAGACCATTGCCACGTGGGCTGCACACCACAAACAAAGGACTACTTTAACAAAAAGTAAGTGGTGCAAGTATGAGGGACGACTGCTTCATTTATTCATCAATCCATGCCTAATAGGTCATCAGAATTTTTCGCCGACATATAAACATGATTTGAGCATTATGGAAACTTTCCCAGCACTGATTTACATCACGTGAGTGGTCGTGAGCATTATACAAATATGTCTCTTTAGTTATATATATTTTGTCATTTCCTTTCCGGTCCTGCACCAACCAGGTGGTGAAATTGGACACATTATCCACTACTTGTGAGGCACATTGGGTGTATTAAATCCACAATTCTCTGTCTGTCCCTGCCTAAAGAATCTAACAGGTCAGTGTCAGATGCCTGTACAGATGATATAACAGTGTGTAATCAAAACAGAGAGAAATTGGAAATGGAACTGTAGCCCCACTGGATGGGTTGTGGATAATATATGTTTTTAACATATTGTGCTGTGAGAAAATGCTGAAATCATATGCATATTGATCGCAAATGTATTTGGGGCTGCAACAGAACTGTGAACCTGCACTATGTTTTGTCTTGCAGGTTCCTTTTTGAGCTTACTCACAGATGGCGACAGAGGTATGGTAACGTATATTCTGTCTACCAGATCCTTTGTTATTTAGTGTAACATACCACTAGATCCTTGTGAAGACTGTCCTGAAGAACGTGGTTTCATCCACATCACACCACTGAAACTGGTAGACAGGTGTTGCTACTAATAAGGCTAATAATTCCTTACTAATTTTGAGCAACTGTGACTCAAAACTTCCTGTTGATTAACAGAACCATTTACAGCAAGTTGGGAGTTGGTGTCTCCATTTTGTAACATTTGGTGTTTGTTGTTGAAAAATAACCACTGACTTTTTTTTTTTAACTAGAGAAACCCTAGGGAACACCAGAATGTCTATGGGATAATACATTGTTTTGTATCCTTATATAGATTACTGACTATATGCCATTGGTGTTGCTCTTTTATCTTTCTTATATAAACTTAAATGAATGAAAGAAAGTGGTCTAGGAGGGAAGAGGTTGAACATGTGCTCCCTAGACTCTGTGAATCCAGAAGCACCTAGTAGATAAGCCTTATAGATCTCTTTTCTTCTTAAACTGTCTACATTAGATAAACAGCATATCAACGCTTCCTAGTACTTACTAGTCCATTACTAGGCAGTGTTAGATAGAAAATCGCTGAATCCTCGTGTCTTCCTGAATAATTTTTAGTTCCTCCTATGACCACAGGGTGACTGAGAAGTATGTAGTAGAGAACTTTCACACAAATGTGTTTTGCATTAGATATGAGCACCACATGACATTTACAAAAGAGATAGTTTAGACTGTAAATAGATTTCGAAGGACATGCTTTTTTTTAATCCTCTGCTTAGGGCATAACAACGTGTGTCAATTTGTGCCACAGAATGTCTTGCTTCTTTGAAAGTGTAATGCGTAGATTAAAACCAATGATCTGTTTCTTTTCTGGGCCCCAAACACATATTTAATTATGCCTGCTAGTCACAGATTGGTTGGCGGTGCTGCTGAGCCTGTGCATTTTTATAGTATGCACAAAAACATAACATATACAATTATAATAACAGTTTTAGACCTCTGAGTCTATGTTCTGATCCCTTATAAGGTCAATGAGAACTCAAGAGCCACACTCAAAGCATATCCATGTAACCCTCACATACCCGTGTCCAGACACCCTCCATGGGATAGCCAAATTCCTGCAAATGCATGCATTGACAATAGATGTCTCAAAATATCAGGCCAGTCCACACCTCAGGGGATGCCTCTCTTGCTGCTTCTCTCATTCTACTTGTAACCATTCAACACAGCACCCATGCTGCTGGTTTCTTTAAAATGTGGATGTTTGTTCTCTGGTCGCGCTGATGTGAGCATTGGTTTGGGTAGTTTTAAAAAAATGGGACTAAGACATGTGTTAGGGGAGGAAGAGCAATGGAGAGGACAGGGAGTTGAAGATCTATAGAAACCCTTCCTTCACTTGGAACCCTGATAATTGTTGTATGCAATTAACAGAAATCCTTAACAGTAGGTTTTAAATAGATATTGATGCTTGTTGTGGTATGAACCTGTTTCCTATTTGGCATTGTCTATTTGAGTTATGTGACTCTTGTATAAAGTAGAGAACGGGTGAGTTAACACTTTTCCTATATAATAATTAAAGGAAAACTGAGGTTGAGAATTATGAGCGCAACTACCAACCCTCTCATCCTTGTATTAGGATAGATGATCTTCAGGATTTTCATACTGATGCATTAGAATTATGTGTATGCATGGGCTACAAAGACATATGTCATTCAAATAATCAAAGCTTTTATGCTGTTCTCCCTTTGGTACCTATTTAATTAAAAAAAGGCCAGATGTATGTTTGTCTGATGAAGTCATGCACAGTAAGGACTGCCTGCTTCACTTGGTGTCACCTCTAGAGAGAGCTGTTCCACTATTTCTCTGACATAACAAAATACATTACTTTTTTCCCCATACAGAGGGCTTTCTGTAAATATAATTATTTTTATCATCGCACTTGGCCCGTATAAACAGGCTTGTCCACTAGTTACACATAATGGAATTAGCACACCTTTATGATGACATGTGAACTGCAAATTGCATGACATAACACTGTGGCAAAACCTTAACCAGAGTTGCAGACAAAAGTGTGACTAGGGAAACATTTGGTTAATGTAAGCTACTGTTGGGAATGAGACAATCCTTGCCCACCCCCTTTGATGTCACTCTAGGTGAACAACGTACACAAGAGCAAAAGGGGGGAACGCACAGCCACCCCCCATGTGCTTATATCATACGAAATCCCATAGAAAATAACACATACACTATAGCCTCCTGCTCTGCCATTTTTAACCAGACCGAACAACATTTTTTTACTGGGCCTGGAAATCATTCTTTCTGCAGAAATGCAGCTCTCCCATCCCCAGCGCCTCCCACAGCCAGCCCACACCATCGCCTAACCCTGCCAGCTTTGTGCGAGCACTGTTCTCACTGAACCCCAGCCAGGCCTTGTTACAATCCCATAGTATCATTTCTGAAAGAATGTGCTCTTGGAAGTGCGTGAGACATTGACAAGTCATAAGCCCAAGTGCCCATTCATCTCCACTAAACTGAACGTGCCCTATAAACCCCAACCCAGCCAGGCCAGAGCCCACCACCTCCGACCACCCAGTTCCTTTCAAGCTGATACCCTTCTGACCCTCCCATGCCCGACAACTCCAGAACCCCCAGTGTAGCAGTATATTCTCCCAAAAGCAACACACGTCCATCTATATCACTAGGACCCAAGAAGGACAGATGGTAGATTAAACATTTGGGGTTAGCACCTGGGTGCAGGGATTGCGGTATCTAAGAGAATCCAAAGTTTAGAGGTTGGAATGCCAATATATTAGCTCATTTGACCTAAGTACCCTTATTCATGCAGAATTGTATGTGTACCATTGTTTTTGCATTATCAGTTCCCGTTGTTTAGTTTAGTTAGATATTTATGTTGCACCCTCGACATGACCTTCACACCGCAGAGATGAGCCCAGCTGACCCACGTGTGTCAGGCGAAACTGAGAGATGGCGGCCAATTAGCACCTTGTATCCTTCATAATATCAACTGTTCTATAGGCCCCTCTCCAATCCGATACAAGAATGTGTACACTATGCATGTCAATGTGAATGTGTACACTATGCACATCAGTGATGTTGTGCTGCCCGTTTAATGTTTCAGCAGAGTGCTCTCGGGCAGCAGAGTTCTTTGCTGGCAATTTTCATGATTATATAAACTTTGTTATCTTTGCAACTTATCTCCTGGTCTCATTCCCTTAATGAGGAGTTCATGATATTTTTGCATATTACTGGGACACATGCTTCTAGTGTGCCTTCACTACATAAGGAAAGGAATCACCTTTGCTCCAGTCTACTTATTTATTTATTTGCATTTTTAAAGCGTTCACACAGCCCGCGGGACTTGAGGCGCTGTTACAGGAATTGTTTTGTTTTTTAGTTGCGTAATTGTTTTTTTTTTTGTTTTATTTGCATATTTATAAACGTGCTTAAATACCCAGAGGTTTCTAAGCACAGACCCGGGGATCGAACCTGTGTTGCTTCGTGTCGTCTTGCTTCCAAGGCAAGCACGTTGCCAATGAGATATTCTCCCGGGACATCCTCCACAATGGAATGTTAAAGGAGGTGGGGAAGGGATTTACCTCATTCTAGAAAATATGCATTGCAAAGGAATGTGCATTTGGGCCTTAGTCAAAAATGATGTGAATTGGAGTGTAGCAGGAGATGCATGTGAGCATCTCAGATTTGCACATGCTTCCTTATATCTGATTCGCAAACGTTAAAGTTGGAGCAAATCTGAAGATGCACATTTGCAAATGTGATTCACAGAATGAGATGTTAACGGAATCCCTAGTTGTTATTTTTTTTACTTGTCCTGTGCTTTGTGAATCAGGTATACATTAGCATGAGCCAATCTGAGATACCCCTGAGCATCTCTAGATTTGCTGCAGTCAAATTTCTGTAAATCAGACCAAAAATATGTAAGAACTATTGCAGTGCACTGGAAACAAATGCCATAAAATAGCATGAATTCTGACACCTCTCATTATTTCTACATGCAGAGTCCTTACTTTTTGGATTCATAGGTAAAGTTAGTGCTTTAAGTTAGATGAGAAAGTGGGGCTCTACAGAGAGGTATAACTTAGGTGCCTGCCCTAGCCTAAAGACTGCTGAGCGTGTTCTAATTGGGACACTGGTGCCGGTGGTTATGGCTAGGATGGAGGGTATGCAGAGAGGAAGGCAGCTTAGATACAGGTGCTGCAATTCATAATGAGACCCGCAAACATGTATTTTGTGCCACTCATCAGGTTCTCAGGTGGGCTTGTTTTCATCCACTGTTCATATTGTGGATACACTGCTTGGCCACTAAGCCAAAACAGACATTTCCCGAATACTAGCATCACACAATGACCTCCCCACTAAAAACCACATATGGGACACAGGTTTTCTGATATTGAAAACTCACTTCAAATTTTAGAAATACTTTGCTGATGAAAGACTGTGCACAACATGATGTTCAAGAGAATTCATGTCAGGCACTGGAGCAGTTAGCTGGCAGTAGAGGGGAGCCCTGACAGAGCTTTGTTATGGGAGAAGTTTCTGAAGAATGCTAGGATGTCTCCCATCTGTGGGTTTGTCTAAAATGCTAAGTACTGTGAGATATGTACAATGGTACAATGGTAATGTTTGTTGTTGGGGTGGAAATGAGCCTATCCCACCCCCCAGGTGCTTCCAAGTACGGCGAACATAATGTGAGGTTATATTACATACAAGGGGGGAGCAATCAGCATCATCAGGCAACATATAATGGCCTTGCATCGCTGAGAAGTAGATGTATGGCACTAGAAAATCCCATAGCCTTCGACTCCATTTTGTATTAGGCCCAGAAGGGATAAGATGCAGTCCCTGTTCCTGGCTCACAAGGACCGATTTACACCGGCTGTGCAAGAGCTCCATTCCCACGGAAGTCCACTTCCCCCTCTTCCCTTCAGTGTTGTGAATATTTAATGTCTTTCACCAGAATTTGCCCTGCAAGAACGTGAGACAACACCAGGCTCCGCTCTCTGCCCATTTACCTCCACTAAACTGCCAGTAGACCTCTCACCCCCACCCAGCCAGGCTGGAGCCAGCATCACACCATTACTTGACCTCCACACCTTTGCATTCCTTGACATGCACATGACCCCCCAGTTCTCAACCCTCATCAAGTGTCCGCAGAAGATCTAAGCATGCGCGACTGTATTTCTTACAAGCAACAACACATACCCCTTATAACATGAGGTACCGGGGGGGATAAATTAAAGATCAAACCCCAGGGTGGAGGCCTAGAGTGCGGGAACTACTGTATCAATGAAACCCTGAATGTGTGGGTCCGCATGATCCCCCTATGCCAGTCTGGTAACAACGGCATGGTCGTAACGATGCCCAATATCTTAATATGTGACCCGACCTTCACTGCGAGGATGAGCCCAGCTAATCCACGTGAATCCTAATCGATAGAAGAGAACCAACCAATTACTGCCTGGCATTCCCTATGGAGCAGGCTCATGAGTAGAGTGCCTGAAATCAGTGACACACATTGTGTACCCTATGGATAACGTATTTTGGTTTTTAAGCCCATGTTTGTAACTGTCATAGCTAGAGTGCTCTCGAGCAGCAGAGTCCTTTGCTGATATTTGTATTCTGTACAATTAAACCTTGTTATCCTTGCAGCGCTATCTCCTGGCCTATTTCCCTAGTGGATTGTCTTTATTCTGGAGTGTGCACATAGAGGGACTTGCCTTCATTTGGTGACCACTATGACGTGATTCCATTGCTCCCTTATTTGCAGAGGTATCCAGACGGCCTCTCCGGAAGGGCTTTGCCCACCTATGGGACCAGCCCCTACAAGGCGTACACAGATCTGGCCCTTGCAGGTGCCATCTTTGCAGAATTCCCACCTGCTCTTTGAAGTGGGGTATGGCTCCAGGTAGAGGCCCAGGCCTTTTGTGGATTCCCCATGAACTGATATATTGAGGATAAGGAAAAAAGGAATACAGGAGCCTCCCTGAGTGAGGGGAGAAGGTGGCGCCATGGTGCACTGTCTCGACCAACGCCAGAGATACATACAAGAGGAAATTTAGGATCTCCATATAATTAGAGAGCTCGGGAAAAGTAGCGGTTGTTATTTTAGCTTATTATTTTAGTTTATTTTGATAGTGTATGTTTTATGTGTACGGAAGAGGGCCAGGAGGAGCGTGGATGGAATAAGAGGAGTGTGAAGAGAGTGAAAGAAAATGCTCTGGGGTGGGGGGGACTGAGATTAATATTTTGACTATAATGACTGACCGCACACGTACAACGGGAGTATATGTGTTTTAAAGTGACATTGGGCAAATTGCATTTTTGGCCTTAGTTGGGGAGTGATTGTGCAAGAACACTTCTGACACAAAACTCAGTGAGCATGGCCCTCCGGACAGACAAGTCCTTAGATCATATCTATAAAGCTTAACTACTGTACTGAAGTACCACAATCAATGGGTGACCAAGTCTAAAGGAGAAGGAATGCCCCACTCCGGGCCAGAAGGGAGGTCCTTTGAAAGGTGTGCCTTGGAACATATGACCACATACTTGACTGCAAGGTTTAAAGGGAGACAATTACAGAATCAAAGCAAGATATTTGACCTCTGGAGAATGTTTGAGAAAACAGAGGCCTCTGAAATGCATTGGACAATGCCAGACAATGGGAAACACAGCAGTACAGGAGAGAGTGGGAAGATGGGGAGAAAAAGAAGTGGTTTATCCGCTAGCTACACGACCAGCAGAAGGGTAGACTAATCCGACCTATGTGTCTGGGGGAACTATGTTGGCTGGTCCCAGCACAGCCCTGCCCCCACCGTATATTGCACCCCCTGAAGTGTCCACTCATACACGGGTGAGCGCGAGAGACCTTGAAGTGGCATTGGCCACTACACGTACAGAACTAGCTAGGTTAAGGGCAGCTTGTGAAACAGCATGGGCAACAGAGGTTCCGATGTTGCCCCCAGGAACCCATCCCCTGCTGGCTGGGGATGAGTGGAAGTCCGGTGTCTTACTGTTCAAGATTGACAGTGCCCCCATAAGAACAGTTCACGTAGAGTGGGAGGGGGGACAGATAGCATGGGATATGAGAATGTGGGGTCCTGTGGAGGGGATGAGGAGTATTGGAATGATTTTGAAGACACTGAAGAAGGAGCAGAGGGAGGGGCTGAGCAAGCATCCACAACCACACCATGAGTAGAAAGCCTGTGGAATAAGAGATTAAGGGAACGGCCTGGGAGGATTGCAATGGAAAAGAAAAAGGGAAGTGTTGCAAAAATTGGGAAAGGAAGAACAAAATGACAAAAGCCCTTAATTCATAAAGGTGCATGATCACTTAATTATGTCCCTTGGGTACAAATGGACAAATACAATCTCCTCAAGCCCCACGCCAACTCACTGCGGGTGCAGGGAAATGGATTATGCTTTTGAAAAACACAATGCAAGGGTGGCCCATGCCATAGGGGACAGCAAGAGCTTGTTGGTAGCAGCAGTTGGAGACCAGTTGGAGACAGTGTTGGTCAAAGCGGGGTACCAGGGAGTAACACTCAGTAACAATGCCCATGATGGGGCATCATTTAATAAGATCAGAGCATGGGTATGGGATGCACTGCGGAGGATGTTCCCGGACACCCCCAATTTAAAATTGATAATGCAGTGCACAATGCGGGATGAGGAAGACGCTGCGCAGTATATCCTTAAAGTTCAAGAGATGTGGAGAGCAGAAACGGGCAGCGCCTGGGATCAATCAACATTGTTGTGTTATTTTATTGTAAGAAAGGGGATTGCCTAAGGAGGTGAAGAAGGCACTTGATAAGATAGCTGGTGTGGAAGCAAAGGGTTGGCCTGAGATTGTGCTTGCCAGAGCTGTCACCCAGATTACCAGGAAAGAATGGAGAGAACCTGCAGATTTCATTTTCCGACCTTTAGCACTCCCCAAAGTGGTTGCTGTTACCATCTTGTCATTAGACCTAGAGGGTTTGCTGCTGTACTGGGAACTGGCCCTCATGGGTGCCAATTGCGCAGAGTGCTGTGCATTGACCTCAAAGTGCCTCTGCGAGAACTAATAGACAAAGTCCTTTTTGAGGATAACAATAATGACAGTGAAATAATCCTTGAATTTTGTATACCTTGTGACCTAATGGTGCAATACAGAAAAGTGCAGAGTCCTCTCTTGGCCATTGTTAGCGGGCCACCCACCTTCTGCGAAAGTGATCTGAGGTACATCCCATCACACTTGTGGACAGTAACCCCCCATGATGTAGGTATGTGAAAGGAAGTTACACCAGTAAAATAACCCTCAAATCAAAGCAATACTCCTGAGGGTCAAACAGTACCCGCTGAGGAGGGAATTCAGAAAACTTTGCAGGTGCTACTACAGCAAGGGATTATAGTGCCTTCTACCTCACCATGTAACACAGCTATCTATCCAATAAAAAGAGCAACAGAACGGGGGCAGTTGGAGAATGATCTAGGATTTAAGACTCTTCAATGACATTGTACAGAAAGGGTTTCCACTTGTCCCTAACCCGGCCTCCATTTTGTGCAGCATTCTCGCCACCCCACACAGAAGACAGAGAAACTACAACAACCTCACTGACTGGCACCACCCCAGCCCAACCCTTGTTGCTCAGGGAATGGACATAAATTAGACGTTTTGTGAGCGAATGGAACATACCCAGGTTCCATGGATCCTATGAAGTGTTGTTTTTCACCCCTATTGCAGTGAAAGTAAAGTGGCTGAGATATTGGATACACCTCTCTGATGTTCGTAGGGTTCCACAAAGCACCACACCAGACACCCAGACTGAAAACAACAACGCTACCTCAACAAAGTAGCTCAATGCTGACTATATCTTTGCATGTTAAAATCATTATAGTACATGCATTGCTGCTAGAGCATGAGCTACACAAACTAAAAGCTCTCTCTCTCTCCCTCTCTCTCTCTCTCCCCCTCTCTCTCTCACTATCTCTCTCTTCCTCTTGCTCTCTCCCTCTTTTCCAATCCTTTACCCCTTTAACCCACCCCATTTTTTCCTCTTTCCACAGGTGTAACGATGTTGGAGATAACACCATTAAGAGATTCTTCAAATGTAGATAGCAGTAGGCGTAGAATTAGTTTCACTAGATCCTACACCTACGACTGTGGGCTCAACTTTACAGTTATTTTGTTTACAATTTTAATGTTCGCATTCAGAATTTATTGGGGAACGTCTTTTATCAGGGCTGGCCATTTAAAAGAATGGGGAGGGGGTAAATGGACTTGGGATGGACAGAAATGGACCTGGATTGTGAGGGAGCACACCCTTGAAACTCACACGCCTACATCAAAATAAGACAAACGTGTTCCTAAATATTGCTACATCACCCTTAAACATAACTGCAGTGCCACCCATTGCCTTGAATTCCATCCTTACGCACTCCCTGATTTCCAAAACCCAGATGCCTACCTCCTTCCCTGATACTATGAGAAAATCCAGCCCACACTTGAACCTGAATGAAAGAAAAGATTAAAATACACCAGTAATGGCAGTAGAACTACCCACCATGTCAACAAATGGAACAATGTATAACAACACCAATGTCACCTGTAGTGGCTCCCGATCCACAATATGCAATAGTATAATGATTCATTTACTAATGCCACATGTAAAACAATATACAATATTAGCTTCACTAAAGATGCAACGTTGGTGGGGAGAAAGCCCACGATGCACAGTGAAAGAAGGAAAAAGCAAACACAACAACATAAATATGACACATATCATGTCTTAGGATTAGGTGCAGTGTCTGTCTTTGTCTTTGTCAACCCGAGCACTCTAACAGTTGGTACCCCGAGATGAGCGCAATGGGGAGGCGAATGACTAATGGAAGTTGCTATGTTTGTTCATTATTACTGCATGCATCTGGGGCACCCAAAGACTTAGAAACACAATGGGCCTCATTATGACCCTGCCGGTACGGTATGGATGGTGGCGGTATGGCACCAGCACCGTCCATACCGTACTGCCTTATTCCGAATTTCCCTCGCGGGTGCCTGACAGCCCGCCAGGTCTGACCTGGCTGGCTGTGTGCCACCGGTGAGGGAAACACATGGATGCACTGGCACCGTTATAAACGGTGCCGTTATAAACGGTGCCGGTGCATCCATGCTCCTCATCCCCACTCTGCAGTATGGGGCAGAATGGGGATGAGGAGCCCAGCATTACAACCACCCGCGAATGGTCAATTACCAGCCCATACAACTCTTAATGGACCAGTAAGTGCCCATTCACGGGTGGCGGCGCCGGATGTGAGTTTGGCGGTAGCCGTGCCTGTAATGCAGACACGGCTACCGCCGAACTCGTAATGAGGCCCAATGTCTGATACATCTTGCACTATATAGGGACAAAGCCACTTTTCAGGCAAGCAACTTCCATCTACAACTTGTTGAGCCAGATACCCGAAAGTGCAAAACAAGCACCACCAACCCCAACTGTTTCACGAAAGTGCACCTGGCCATTCAAGGGGCGAAATATACAGACAGCAAGTGGCAAGAGACAACTCTTGTTCGCAAAGCAGTTGGACTTGTCGGATAACCAGAAAAAAAGATTAGCCCTTGTAGAACAAGCGTACGCACAAATATGGACAGAGCATGTTGCCAAATTGACACAGATCGCAGCACTCAAAAAGCTAGTGAAGATGCACCAAGACGAAAGCTATGAACTATGTTTCTTACAGTGAAGGAATTGTCTCAGTGGGATCAAACAAACAATGTAACATAACCATTCTAATCCTCAGAAAATGCATTCCAGCGTTGATGCACTACTACTGGGTCTGAAGCCAGAAGGCGTACTTGCACCTCCCACCATCTTGGACGGGCTACTGTTCACTTGCAATGCTACACTTGGCCCTGCCAGTACTACCAGAAGAACACCTGAAGGGGGACCCTTACCAGATGATGACCACAGAAGTAATGCCCACCATGCCACCTCCTTCCACATCCTCCCTGAAAAGAAAATAGCATGACCAGCTGAGGAGAAAGCAACAATCTTCAAATTACTTATCTCAAGAATCATCCGACCTGTTTGCACAGATACCCGACGAATACAAGCTTTAAAATTCAGCTAAGACATTGTTTGCATCCTTCATAACCAGAAGCCAGACACATGCAAATGCAAAATGGCTCCATATAGTTTGGTGGGAACTGATCCAGCTGGCAAACGATACTCACCAAGGGTTCAATGTCATACAAGTGGAATTGAAGTCCCTAAGACTAATGACTATGCAAAACAGGACGTGATGGACCTCCTGATGGCGATGGAAGGTGGTGTTTGCAAAAAGATCGGGAGTTCATGTTGCACATTTGTACCTTCTGAAGACACTGAAAATGGGACACTATCACACGTCATCGCAGCAGTGCATGAACTGCGGGTATAAATGAAAAAAGAAGCTGAGGTCCAGGAAAAAGACTGGTTCACCATGACTTTCAACTGGGTCCCACCATGGCTGGGAACATTGATGAAAATGCTGGTCCCTATCATCAGGGTTATCCTGGTGATCTTATGCACGTGCCGATTGGGTCTCTGGTTTGGTGCCAAAGCAGTACCTAATAGTGCAATGCTGATGGTGACTATTGGGAGAACTAATAATAAAGTACCTTGTGATACACAAGACGTAGAGATCCAAACTGAGCTGAATGATGGCCCCAAATACCACATGGTCCCCCTCCCTCTTGGTGATGAGGTGGACACTCTGTAATACACAACCACTCTACCTCTGCCGGACCCTGAAAATTACAAAGAAGTATGGGTGGATTTAGCAGGGGATGGGGGATGCACATTCATGTCCTGCACACCTGATCAGTATGTGCAGCATGGGGAAAGTTAAAGAAGTGTATGTAGGCCATGGATGCCCACAAAGGGAATACCACCATAGGACGAAGCAGAAAGGCGCGCAAATGAGCGGAAGTATCGGGTAGAATTTATTACCATAGAAGTAACAAAAGGGGGGAATGTTGGGATGTAAATTAGCATATCCCACCCGCTAGGCACTTCCAAGTACAGTGAGCACCATATGAGGGAATATAACATACACGGGTGGAGCAATCTGCATAATCGGGCAACATATACAGCCCTGCAGCGCTTAGAAATAGACGTATGGCACTAGAAAGGCCCAAAGCCTTTGACTCCATTTTGTATTAGGCCCAGAAGGGATAAGCTGTCGACCCTGTTCCTGGCTCAAAGGGCCCAATTTACACTGGCTCCGCAAGAGAGCCATTCCCATGGAAGTCCACTCCCCCCCTCGTCCCTTCAGTGTTGCAAATATTTTGTATCTTTTGCCGAAATGCACCATGCATGAGTGTTAGACAACATCAGGCTCCGTGCTGCGTCCATTAATCTCCACTAAACTGCCAGCAGGTCTCTCACCTCCACCCAGCCAGTCCAGAGCCAGCGTCACCCCACTGATTCAACCCCAAACCTTTGCATTCCTTGACATATATGCGAACCACAGGACTCAACCCTCATCAAGTAACCACAGGAGATCTAAGCATGCACGGCTGTATTTCTTACAAGCAACAAAACATACCCCTTGTAACACGAGGTACCAGGGGGGATAAATTAAAGATCAAACCCCAGGATTGAGACCTTCAGTGCGGGAACTGCGGTAACAATGAAACCCTGAATGTGTGGGTCAGCATGACTGTATTTTATCCTGCCTCTTCCTTGGCACCAGGGGTGTTGTTAGGTCTGGAAAATATTAGGGGCTAAACTAATGTCAGGACTGGTGAGACTCAGGGCTAGCTATAGCCTTTTGGTTGTAACCCCTGAGCTTCTATCCGGGGCTAAAACCAAAAGACCCAGGGCTATACCCCCCCTCAGACTCCCCCTATCAATGCCTCTGCTTGTCACCTCTTCCCGTGCCGCCCAGGTGCCTGCCACAATGAGTTAATATTCAGGCTTAGTATGTTTAGCTTAGATAGAAACAATGTCTTAATATGTGACCAGACCTTCACTGCGAGGATGAGCCTAGCTGACCCACATGGATCCTGATCGACGGAAGAGTACCAACTAATTACTGCCTGCCATCTCCTATGGAGCAGGCTCATGTGTAGGGTGTCTGCAATCAGTGACACCCATTGTGTACCCTATGGGTGACATGTTTTGGGTTTGTAAGCCCATGTTTGTAACTGTTTGAGCTAGAGCACCGTCAAGCAGCAGAGTCCTTTGCTGACGTATTCTGTACATTAAACCGTGTTATCCTTGCAACATTATCTCCTGGCCTATTTCCCTAATGGGTTGTCTTTATTCTGGAGTGTGCCCATAGCAGGACATGCCCTCATTGCCTACCAGGGATAGTGGATCTGTGTGACTGACTGCCTTTTGACAAGGGGTGTAGGAGCCCTGGATTTTTTAAATTGTTATTAAATTAATACAATTATGCGGGTAATTCCATCTCATAAAGGGAAGGCTGTTGATCAGATTCCCATTGCATAAGCTCCATGCCAAAATCTTAGTGTGTGCCTGTGCCCTGCTGCATCCTGATTTGCAGTTCTTGCCATGCCAGTGGCACATATCAGGTGCTAATTCCACAGCTGCAGTGGTGACAGCCAAGTCTCTGCAGTGCAGGGGTTGCATTTACGATATGAACCCCTGTTTCAGAACCCTATAATTATGAGTCTACCTCCTAGTGGCAGAATAATCATTGCATCTAAAGAATGCCTGAATTAAGGTATGGTGGATGGTATTCTCATTATTATTACAGCCACATCCAATCTGATATCACGCATGTGTCAGCTTCTGTGAGTCATCTCAGCTGCGGAAGGTGATGTATATTCTGGCCAGATGGGCTGAGCCTGCCAAATGACAGGACAGGAACCAGAATGTTGATGCCTCTTCTTTGATCTATTTGTGAGGGCAGAGAACACACTCTGCCAGAGACAGCCATATAACAGGCAGATGTCTTGGGCACAGGTATCAAAAGAGCACACCCATTAAATGGGTGTAGCCTCACATCAAGTTGCAGCATTTCCAAAGGTATTTGCTACTAGTGAGAACGGAAGGGTGTGTGGCTAGAGTAGAAAAAAGAGTTCTTTATAGTGTATGATGACTTTCACCATCTTGTTTCTCTATGCCTCCCTCTCTCCTTCCTGTCCCCCCTACATCCTCTAGGGCAAAGCACTTTGGGTGTGATGTCAGAAGGGCATAGTTCTGTTCTTTCAAAAACAGTGATTGGACCAGTAAGGCAGGCTAGCTTTAGTCGAATCACCTGTAGGATTTTGCCTTTAAAAGAAGGTGTCTCCCACCACTTATTCGAATAATCTTGGAATCATCTTTTGGAATCCAACCTTTCAAGAAGATTTCATTGGACCTATCTTGGGAGAGTTGATCTTTCCCAAGTCCTCTGCCAGTGAGGTGAAGAATAAGTGTCCAAGACAGAGGGACGTTGGTGAATTGCCTTTCTTCCAGCCACATCGGGCCGGAGGACCTCACCTTGTTGAAGGACCTGTGGAGTTGTGTGCCACTCTCCTTGGTATTTGGGAGCATGAGAAAAGGGCTCATAATGTCCCTCAGAACATGCACAGGGACCCTGGGTGTCATGACAGCTGAGATCTTAGTGTGTTCACAAGTAAACTGTGTGGAATTGTGTTTTCAAGGACAGTTCAATACATTTGACCCACCATGACCCTCCGATGCTTCCTTTTGCACTCTCCCGATCTCCAAATCTCTCTGGAGCACAAGGAGCTACAAAAAGATCCTTTTGACCATTAATTGCCCCCTTGGGACACTTCTGGGCCCTCGAGACTGGTTAGGTCACTGATTGCCTTTTTGCATTCAAGAAACATATCCTTTTTGAAAAACATTATGTTTTTTAATTGCCTTACACCTCTAATTCATTACTCAAAGTGCTGCATTGTGATAGACTTGCTTATACACTTTTATTTCCTCAGGGGTTGGGTCTGTGTAGTGATTTTCTATTTAGTTATGTTGCAATTGGTGTGCTTTATTAAAGTGTATCTATTTTTATAGAGCCTTGATTGGAAATGCCCTTTATTTTGCACTTTTATGCTTTGCTGTTTGAGTAGCTACTGAATCATAGCCACACTCCTCTTAAGAGCATAGCTTTCCCTTGGCCAACATTCTCACAAAAGCCAAAGGAGGTATATATCATATCTGTACCTGTTTTACCTTTAGGATTTTGTTGGTTCTTGGTTTGGAGAAGTGTGAGAGCTGAGTGGGCATTTTCACCCCACATATATTTGTACTCTTGCAGAGCAGAATCCAATTTGTCCCCCTCTGTTCCCTCGAGTATGGAGACAGATATGGGTTATCTACAAACAAGCATACACCTGATAAGCGCAATCTCTGCCTACCGTGACCTAGGAAATCACCTTGTAAAACATGTGGTGTATCAGCGAGAAAACGGCCCTTTGCTTATGTAGAGGAAGCTTAAAGTCCTACTATGCTGCTTTTTCCTGATATCATCACTCTTATGGACACTAATCCTATTGAAACATTGTAATATAACATCTGCTGACTTCCAGGCATACATTCAAGGACATACTTTTCTATTTTCCAGCCACTTCAGAGCACTTAAACTCCAGATGAAAGATGCATGTTTCTTTCACTTTGTGCAGTTGCTTCTGAATTCCTGCTGGTAATGGTATTCGTTTTAGAACAAGGCTCCTGCGTTAGAATCTCGCCTTTCTTTAAACCCGCTCGCCAAAATTTTGTCACAGATATCAAGTATGTTGCATCATTCTCCTGTTTTTTGCATATAGATGCGATCTAGCACATTGCATGACAGTCAACATCAGCAATTCCCCAGTGTTTTTTTTTCTTTGTCTTTTAGTAAATAGCTTACTCTGTGAGTTGAGAAAAGTAGACTCTTGTGTATCTTAGTATATTTTCAGAAAATGATCCAGAGCGATTCTTTGCAAAATAAACCCACAATATTTTAATTAATCGGTATATGAACAATTGAATTCACCTATAAATAAACAACACACACGAAGGGAAGGCAGCAAAAATAATTGTACATGGGTTTAACAAAATAAAATCACCCCCAAAAAAACAGGATGAACTTCCTAAATACAAACTCTCCTAATACACACCCTATTCATGAACCCATAATCATACAACCAAACAATTCAATAACAATATTCTGAAACAATGAAAACATATTTAACAACAAACTTAAATGGCCAAAATACAGAAAGGGGATGGCTTCAACTTTTCATATCTCCATCTTTCGCCCAGTAACAATAATCTTCAACAGCATCCAACCAGTTTTGACGTATATTGTTTTTCACCTCTTCATCAGGGGATTATTTCTAAAAACAATGGAACCACAATATTGAATAAATAACGCTCTCCCCCCCAAAAACGGAATATTTTAAAAATATAACAATGAAATTAAGTGACAAGTGATTAGTGTGCTTCCAATTAGCATCAAAGATTAGTCCAATTCACGAGCCAAGTCCCTGAAAAATCATGGCTAACCAGTGGGGTGGTGGCCCCTCAAATGGGCACAGACAGGACAGCAAGAGCACTACACACAGGACGACCCCTCTGCCTCCTGCAAGTTAGAATAGCCCCTTACGTGCCTGAGGGGTCCACATTCAGCAAGCAATATAGTACCTGGAGGACATTGAATTCATGTCCACAGTGCCAACTTGCAAACACGGAAGTCTGAAAACAGCTATAGTATAAGTGTGAGGAATTTGACCATCCACACGGTGGATGTGTGCTCGCCTGGGCTTTTTAGAGAGTTTAAATGAAATTGAATGATGGTAGATCAACGTCTGGAAAATGTGTGGGGCTAATCCACACACATGTTCCTATGCTCACGGCACGACATGCACATAGACCTGTGTACTCTGGGCGGACATAGCCTACAGGGGCAGTCTTCCCTGTCAAAATTAGTTGGGATCTGACCGGTAGAGTACATGATGCATCTTAGAAGGGCAGCGACAAAACCTTCCTACTTGCAATGGCCAGGTTAAGTACCTATCAAAGGCTCCAATGATCCGCCCTGTCCGTTTGTTTACCCTCTGCAGATAGTGGCAGCAATTAACATAATTAACACACTAATAGAGTATACTTCAAACAGGCCCACAAAGGGCCTGGCTGTAGAGGTTTAACAAAAGAGAGGAAACCCCCACAACCTTTGATATGCACTGTGTCAACCTGAAGCCTGGTCCCGCCTCGCAGTATGAAGGACAGTGACCCGTCATGTTTTGGACTATGGGTCTCATTCCGAGATTGGAGGTTGCCATGGCGCTATTTGCACCATGACTGCCTCCAATAACGGTACCGGCAACGGTCTCGTTCAATGGGGACTTACCAGTGTAGTCCGACCTTTGCGGGAGCGGTAAGTCCCCATTGAAAAAAACATTTCCCATTCCCATTTGAGCCCCCAAAGGGCTCAATGGGAAGGGGGAAGTAGCTAATAATGGTACCGCTATTTGCGGTACCATTATTGGCTCTGATTTCCCTTAACGGGTCCCGTCCATAACGCCTGGTCAGACCAGGCATTCAGGGAGGGACCTGCTAAGGGAACTCGTAGCAGGGTGGTAAGGGATTGCCGGCACCGGTCTCCTTACCGGTGCCCATTATCCCTTAGCGCCCCACTCGGAATGAGGCCCTATGTGTTTACAGTAGGTAACCCCCACAGGGGAACCCCATTCAGAAGGTACGTGTTTGTGGATTGATGGAGACAGAAAGTCTGTTCTCGCTGCAGCTTCAAGGGAGACTTGCTGCTTTAATCAGGAACCACAGATATCTCCATTAACTAGAGAGACCCTTTGATCCAAAACAGGCAGGAAGATGGGTTGGACTTAGTATTACATGTTTCACCCCTTTACCTTTTCTGTTGCAAAGCAGTCTGGTTATAACCTCATGCATATAGCAGATTTTTGGTGGGGACCCAGGATTGGTTCATTAAGGCAGGATTAGCCTACACCAATCACTGTGGCCCATTTGGCTTTAAAAGAGGGCTGAACACCTCGTTTGGGAAGATCACCTGAAGACTTTGCAAGGATTAGCAAGAAGAACACATTTGGACCCTGGCTGAAGGTCCAGTCTGCCTTAAAGCTTCCACCAGTGAATGAAGGTTTGGATTTCCAAAGATGGAAGCAAGATCCATCCCCTAAACATCTCCCAGGGAACAGAGGGAGATACTGAATCCAGAGGACCCTCCAGCAGCTCCAGAACTGGTACCCCACCAGCACACAGCATGCCTTGCTAGGCTCTGAAAGCAACCTTACTAGTTGGGAAGTGGCAGAGAGTCTCTGAATCAAACCCAAGACAAGGCAGGTGCCTGCAACACAATCCTCAGCTTTCGGCCGTCCGACTTAAAGGATGACTCAAGCCCAGAGAAGATGCTAGGAGCAGTGCATCGACAAGCATCAAACAGCTTCCACTGTAAAGGACATTTTCGAGCCAGTCGAGCCCCTCGAGCTGCAACTGACTGCACAGCTGACTGTTATCAAGTCATAGTCGCTAACTTCATCCGTGATGCCTCAAACAGTGTTTCAGACCTGCCAACCAGCACTGAGACAATGATTCCTGACCCCAAGCTACTGTGTAGGGCAGCCTGCAGCCATCCATCCATCCTCGCTCACCGAACTGCCTGCCGCCCAATGCCTGCAGCTGTCTCCCATCTTGAACTCTGTTGCAGAAGCTACAAAGCACCCTTAAACTGACTCTACACTGTCAAGTCAAGAACTTCTTCAAGCACAAGGTACAGTGTAGTTCTGTACCCCTGTTCCTTCTCTGAAGGCCCCTAGTAACATTGTACTACCCATTGCTCCCTTTGTGCTGAAACCAAGTATCCTTGAACTATTGAGATTCATTAATTTACCAAATACCCTCCTGTCAGTATCCAGAGTGCATCCCTTTTCGTTCTTGAAACTGCATGTCCTCTGAATTCATATACAGGGTGAGTTCTATTTTGTAGTGTGCTAGAACTGCCTGTTGTGATAATAATACAGTAGATATGTGTATTCAACCTTGACTGGACAGTCCCTTTTATCATTGGGCAATCATTATATTTCCACTGTGTTTCAACTAAACAACGATCCGCAACCTTGCAGAGATAGGCTTGCCATTCCATCCACGTTACCAAAATTGAACAAGGAGGTTTATAATTTGCTTTTGTTTCCCTTCTGGTGTACTAGAGATGTCGGCCTGATTGATGGTTTACAGACCAACATTCATCCCCGTATCACTGGTGCCCCGGAAGATGATTTGTCACAATATGTCAATATAAGAAAAGAACCTGACAAAGTCTGAGAGACAACTTATAAGGCAAAACTGCTTACCAGCACTTTGATCTCCTTTTAGCACAATAATGATGTAGCTCCAATAAATGAATGTTCGTATGTGTCTTATGTGTCTTAGGACATGTTACACCTAGTCCTAGAAACCAAGTACTGTTTGAAGGTGAATCCTGAATATGGATCAATTGCCAGCTATATAAGCACCAGTGAATCTAGCAAGATATACAGAAATATATCAGCCCTCATACTATACCTCATTGACCACATGTACTTTTATAGTGAACTCTCGGTAGCAAACAACTAATTGCAGAATGAGGTGAGAGAGACTAATGTAGTGCAAGCAGTTCCAGGCCAATCTTACACTGACCAAGCATTCTCTTCCATTCTCACTCACTCTCTTTAATTCATCATCTCACTTTATCTGTGCTGCAGTGTAAAAGCATTGCTGAACTACTCGTTTTTGCTGAAGGCATCCTTGAATGTAAATGATTGACGGGTTTAGTGGGAGAAAGGGGCTGTTGCTCTCTGGAAACCTTCACTGTGTTTTAGTAATCAATTATTGTATCAGATGTGAGGTAAAATACCATGCTGACTTTTGGGAAGGATGGGCTGAAAGGGGAAGCCAGGGCAGTAATTGTGACAAGATTTCATCCTTTGAGGTGGGGACCATCCTGGAATGTGTAGACACACATCATCCTTGTTTTTGCTATGCAGGATTCTAGCACTCACATTGAGAGTGTATTGCACTGGCAGGGAATAGTAGGTGGGGTGTGGATACACTATAAGGGAGGTGCAGGGATTCTGACAGACCTTATAAGAAACCAGAGGACCAGACTTTTAGGTCCACAAATGTGTTTGTTATTGTCTATTTTTATTAATCGTTGGTGTTTGTGCATTCTATATAAAATGTGCTAGTTTGGTAGCATTATCAACCAATCGTTGTCAGCATTGTAATTTAAACATTGCCTTAGTACTCATAGGAAGACAACAAAGGATAATTTGTTATATTCTGAGTAAACCACTTTCCAAGAAGGAAGTACATTTTGACGATGAAAGTGGTGTGCTCTGCTGGCAAGTGAAGCTATTAAAAGGAAAGGATTTCATTGTACTAACATTGTAACCAGCTATTTCAAACAAAGTACAATGCTATTCTATTTCTGTGCTTAAAAAGTGCGGTTAGCTCGTAGGCATCGGGGCACTTAACACTAAACTATAACAAAACAGGACAGAAGACACTCTAACCTATTCTGACTGAATATCCAGGATCTGAGAATTCTATTTGAATGTATGTGTTTTGAGATTCTTTCTGAAGGCCCGATAACTTGATTTGAGTCAGAGAGTTATGGGTACATTTCTCCAATGTTTTGCTGCCAGGACAGGGAAGGCTCTACCCAAGCCTGTTGCTCGGCTGTGAAATGGCACTATGATCCTGCATTGGGCCTCTGATCTCAATGGACGATTCGGAGTGTACTCTGTGATCTTTTCCTTCAGGTAATTTTGTGCAATGCCATATAGGCACCAGTGCACTAATGTCAAGGTTTTGAACAGAACCTTGTCTTTGATTATTCTTCTCGCTTAGAAATGGACGGATAGATCTAAGTAAGCGGAGATAATGAGAGCTGTTCTTTTGTAGGTAATGAACCTGTGCCTCTGCTCCCAAGGATGCCTCGATTATCATTCCAAGATTTTTAACCTGTTCTGACACTTGGAACATGTGTCCTTGATATAAAAGGACCCATATTCTGGCCCTAGTTTTGCTCGGGCTTGACAGGTATCAAGGATCATCATCTGCGTCTTTTTGCTGTTGAGACACATCCAGTTACCCTCCATTCAATTTTCTATGACATTATACCTTGCAGAGATCTTGGTGCTATCCTTTAGATAGTTACCCTCCAGCTCTACTACCAGCTGGGTATCGTCAGCGTAGTTTGTAAAAAACACGCCAATGCTTTCCAGAAGTTTGCACAGGCATCTCAAAATGAAAAGAAGGGGGGATAAACTGGCAACCTGAAAGACCCCATAACTTCTATGGGCTGCCCTAGAGAACCCCCCCCCCCCAATGTATTTTTGACTCATGGTCACTTAGAAAGGATGTCAATCATGCCAATGCTTCCTTAGAGCAGGCGGCCAATTAATCCAGGACCTGTTGTAGTAGTTGGTGGTCTACCAAATCAAATGCCGCACTCAAGTGCAGGAGCATCATAACCCTGTCTTGCTCTTGTCAAGGAAACTAAGCATGTGACTCTGTCAGCCTGTTAGTCCAACATAGCGGTCTCCATACTGTGTACAGCGCAGAAACCCGATTGTTGTTCATGCAAGATGGAATTAACTTCAACATGCTTCTGAAGTTGGGCTGTTGTGATTTTATCCAGGACCTTGACATGCTCATTTGTACAATCACTTAAAAATATATTGTGGTCATTTTATATGGGATAAATTGCTCCCTAACGTATGTTATAAGGATATTGCAAGTCACAATTCGTTTTGTGACAAAACATAAGTTTGCAGAACTCCAAGGTCACTTACAATATCCTTTTTATATAAGGTAGTGGATAGTTGGACATGGCCACACACTCTCATTCCTTTTAATATCTCATCTGTTTCAAAATATCATGGAAGAGATCTTCCATTTGCTGATCTATATAAACAATATATACTTATTATAATGCTGGTCCTAATGTGTTGCAGAAAAATAGTTTAAGGAGTTTAATAAAATGTATTTAAAACAATGTTTTCATTGTGTGGTTTTAAATAAGTAATAACAAGCAGATTTGTGGTCACATTCTACCATAAACAGTTCCTTTCCAATTAATGGCTGAAAAAGTGACACAAAAAAACGATTCTGCAAGGAAGGTATTTGAAAAGCTTTTCAAGATTTAATTAAGTGCAACAGGGACAGCTGGAATTCCCTCTGCTAGCTCAAGCATCAGGCATTGTGACGTCACAACAGAAGCGTAATAACTCATTACATAGCAGTAATGATGTCATTTTCTTATTGCAGGACAGTTGTGATGTCAAAAAAACAAAAAAAATAACCTACCACGTTATAAATAACCTGCCCTTCCACAATGAAACTAGCCCCTAGATACATAAGGGATATGGGCGCTGCAAATAAATGCAAAAAGAAAAAAAATACAATTATTTCCAGCTATTATAGAGATATTGCATTGCCATGTATTATCGCAATGTTACACTTGTTTTTCTGAGCAAAGTACATTACCAAAAGAAAGAATAACAATAAATATTTTGTTCCTATTGAAATCTTTCAAAATACCTCTATGGCAAAGGACACGAGAAAATGGCACCAATTATGGTCTCGAGCTTCATTGTGTAAAATCAAAGAACACACTGTTAACAATTGAATGACCAGACATCTGATTGTGATAAAGGGTTGCATACTTGAATGAACAAGCACATAACGCACACTGGGCTTGGTGTTCGTTTAATTTCTCATAACACCCAAACTTGTAACCAAAAACCATGTATACTCATTCAGACAGCCAGAGGCTTTGACATCTATCACTCCATTGAGGTCTGTGTGTCATCCTTCTTCTAGATTGCAAGGTATTGCATCCTTTCCCCAAAATAAAGAGTCTTGCAGCATTTTAGAAGAAGGGAAGTTGGAGGAGGGGCAAGGAGAGGATGAGTCTCAGGATAAGGATGGCTCGGTCCCGAATGCACAGTTATCCTTAGAGAATTGCATATGTTGTGCAATTGTTATATTTAAAATTACCAGCAGTGGCCACTTACAGTTGAGCCTAAGGGTGGTATTGGCTAGAGGAGTAGATTTGAAACAGGGTAGCTACAGAGTTTGAATTAACGCTTCAGTGATACAACTGACCCCTCTCCTTGTCGGGAGGAAACCCTTGTCCTCAAGAACTTCCTACCGGCTTCTCTCACACTGTTCAAGGAGATTACTTTCTTGATAAATTGGGCAATGGAGTATTCTCTTGACTGCTCGTTACGGCAAACGTTTTGCTTGAGTCCTAAATTGAGGTTTCAACAAGGACATGAGTGTTGTTAATCTTTTACTCAGAGACCCCAAGTCTCTCAGGGTTAGGCTAAAATGTTTTCCTGTCTCTCTTCTATGTGAGTACACTCAGACAACTGGCTGTGAGCACCTCACTAGTTGGCGGCAGAGTTAGCCTTAGCCGCTAGTACAGAATGCTGTCACTTGTATGATATTTCATTTGGATGGGAAGACTCATATTATTGCAGCATTGAAATTGCTCTATTATTTGACTGTACAGAAATGTGTTCAATTTAAATCCTTGTGTCTAGTGCACAAATCTTTTTATAATTTGACTCTTTTTGCAGGGAGTGGGTAACACATTAAAAGCCCTTACACCTACTGCATTCATCTACTTCTGTTCTCATATATGTAGCTAACCCTAAATTAGCAATATTGGGGTTTCGGGTGTCAGGCATTTTCTTTTCTGGCCTAAACACTTTGGAATGCACTAACTGTCCATCCGCGAGCAATATTCTGGGGTTCTGGCACTAACTAAAAACGTTATTGTTTCCAAGATTATCTTTTTGCACCTGATTGTCTGACACGTTGCTTTTCATTCCATCTAGCACCTAGATGCCGTTTCAAGGTGAAAGTGTGCTTTAGAAGCACTTGACACCATACCACAGTGAAGGGGTCAAACAAACAGGGAGCATGGCCTGTGAGGAATGGATGGAGGTCCAGGATTTGTAGCTGAACGTTTGGGTATTCACCAATCTCATTGATCTAAGGAAAAGACAGCTGTTATCCAAATGTATATATGGATCCTTCTACTTCTAGTTTCCTTAGTGAATATATATATATTTTTTTTATCAGTCATTTCTACATTCGTTTGTTTTTTCACTTGCTCCGGTTTTTCACTGTGCTCAGTAAATAGTTTTGGAGAGTCTCCGGCATCTAAAGTTTGGGTTGGGTGAAGACTTTAAAACTGATATCCATCTGATCCCAAACCTTCTTTAACCAACAACATGTTTTCACCAACAAACTTCCCTCCAGCTTTGAATCTGTTTATTGGATGGGTGGGGCAGCTTTGCATCGTTCAATCACTCTGCAAGTTTGGGAGTGCATTTACTCCCCACCAGATTGAGAGTTCACCAGCCACTACTACTCTCTGGTGATTTCATCTGCTCTCTCCATTGATGCAAACTCTAGTAGCCTGCACTTCCAGAAAGAAAAAAGAAAACTTCTACTTCCTCATGCTTTCTCCAGAAGCACATTTTGAGGAAATGTAAACACTCAGTTACTTAGGTTTCTAACCAGCCAGTCCTTTACTAATTCCCCTGCTAGATTCTTCCTCCTGAACATCAAACCACCAATGCAACTATCTGCTGTTTATTTCTTCTTCCTGGGAGACGTTCTCTTTTGTTTCCAACGTGTCATCTGTTTCTGCCATCTCCTCCAATCCTCTATTAGACAATGGAGATCATAATCTCTGGATACTAGGGTCCAGCTGCCTGGGAGCAATGGATAGAGACATGTGGGGCGTGTACTTCTCAGTTTGCAATATGTCACAGTCTCCAGGGTTTCTTGGAGGAGTGCAGGAAGGCAGTGGTCCACGCAGGTGCTGCACCTCTCACACATGTCTTTTGGAGGCCATGAGACAAGAGTTACCTCGGAGTTCATAGGCTTCCTATGAAGCATTATTAGCAGCACACCACAGCTGAACCTATCTGCATGGGGTTCAAGAATGGGCATCAGTCAGCATGCAAAGGGATAGTTAATGCAATTCAACCAACTGGTTGTTTGTGGCAACCAGGCAACCGTTGCACTTGTTCAAGTGTCCTTACCTGGATAGGTTTTGGCGAAATGCATTTAATCACAGCTACAGTCATTGGGGGAGAATTGATTGCATGCCTTGTGAAGTGTGCCCTATTTCAC
The DNA here is from genome assembly GCF_040938575.1 of Ambystoma mexicanum. Lineage (NCBI taxonomy): Eukaryota > Metazoa > Chordata > Amphibia > Caudata > Ambystomatidae > Ambystoma > Ambystoma mexicanum. The sequence continues at coordinate 444,773,691 of NC_090926.1, forward strand.
AGTGGTATGAGTTGTTAAGAGTTGTACACACAACAGTAGCCTTGAGGATACATATTCTATGCATGTATCATTCTCTATGGATATCTGTGCATTGAGAACTGAGAACTGAGCATGCACAATGCCATCCTTCTCCCTGAGATGAGAGTTTTCCTTTCTAGCCTTTCCTCCGGCTCCCTCATTAAGCCCCAGCTCATCTAACATTCCCAGAGGCTGCAACCCCAATGAAGTTACAGTTGTAAGAGTCAGTTAATCCCGACATCATGGAAATCAGTTATAGACTGCCCGACTGAGTATATATTATTCATGTATTGTTCCTGGTGCAAACAATTAAAGGTTGGAGCAAGGGTTGTGAGTAATGAAACGTGCACCATTACCAGTGCGAATTATGCACTTAGTGATTAAAGCATAATACCCTTTTAACACAGACATGTTTGCCAAATATTAAGAATTACGGTAATTCTTAATTTCCTAAAAGGCTATTTAAGCAATATGACCCGAGCGGCGGGGGCATGACCGACTCAGGGAATGCCCCGGGGCCCATAGTTATAGGCCCGAGCGAAGGGAGGGCCTTAACGAAGGCCCTGGGGCATTACCTGAGTCGGTAATACCCCCGCTGGGAGGGTCATATTGCTATTAGTACTCCGGCCCGCATTAGGTGCGTGACCGGGGCACTAAAAGCATTTTTTTCTGTCCTGAAACGCTGCAGTGTTTCGGGATATAAAAAAAAAAAAGAAACAACCAAGAAAATGGCCGCCATGGAAAGGGAAAACAGAGTTTGTTTTCCCTTTCCATGGCGGCCATCGGGAGCAGACGCGCTGGGAACACAAGTGTTCCCAGCGCATCCGCTCCCGAAAATGGAACAAAAAAAAGGTAAGTGGAGTTGGGAGGGCAGGAGTGGGGAGGGGATTAACACAAAAATAATTTTAAAAAAAAGCGTACCTGCGTCCCCGGTGAGCAGGAACAAGAAGGTAAGTTGGGGGAGGAAGGAGGAGGGAGGAAAGCGAATAAAACATTTTAAAAAAGCCTTATACAAGTCCCCGGCGGGGGGGCCAAGTCAGCCTCCCAGCTGGGGGGAGGCTTGGAGCGGGGATGGCCCCGCTTACAGCCTCCTCATTGGCTGAGGGGCTGCCATGCCCTCCGCCGAGGAAAAGGCAGCTGGAATCCCGGAAGTGAATCGAAGAATTCTTGGCCGGCTAAGGACCCGGCGAGAGCCAATCAGACTGCATGTTGCATTCTGCTTGACTCTCGCCGCGTACAAATTGATGTAATACAACTGGGTCTTTAACCATAGTGTGTGATATTCATCCCCTTATCGTTTTTCATAGAGTACAACAGGAAATCATTCATTTTCTAGGGGTTGATAATGTTTGTTGCTCAGTAAGACAAGGTTTCATTTTTATTATCACTATAATATATACAGGATGTGATCATTCGAAATTAACTTTTTTTTTTAAATGTACAGTTAACGTTACTAAACTTTAATGGTTTCCTTTCAGTGCCGACTTTTTCTGGGAATATACACCATTCTGTCTCTCAAAATGTCTTTCCTTCTTGGAAAAGTAGGCTCGGATAAAATCCAATTATCTGTTTCTTCTTTGAACACTAAGCCAATGTTTAGCTGTGTTTGCTGAGCACGTATCAGTTGATCGAGCCACCAAACCTGTGCATTTGTTACAGTATATGCAAACATTTGTTTGTTTTTAAAATAGAAAAGAACAAACATAGTTGTATACTCTGCAATCTGGTGTTCTTGCCCCTTTCAAGGTTTGTCAGAACTCCAACTGCCCCAGCAGCGTCCATTGTCACTCACCTTTCCCTATATGAATAATGCACTCATTATGATGGCAACATTCATTCAGAACTCATTCAAAGACTGAACATGTCTCCAAATCCCAGGCCTGTCCTCACTTCAGAGGATGTCTTTGTTACTGCTTCTTTCAACCGTACAAAACACACCACCATTTGTCTTATAGTCCTTTCAGATACCTGTGTTATTTATCTGAACCTATTGCTGTCAGCAACAGAGAGTGTGGGATGCAGGGGTTCTGAAGAGGCCACCGCTCTCCCCATGCAACCATGATAAAAGCTATTTCAAAGGTATGCTTCGGGTCACTTTTTGCCTGCACATCTCCCAAATAACAGGGTGCAAGAATCGTGTACTGACACATTTTAAATTTAACTCAATCCAGTAACATTTTAATGGCATGAATAGCAGTTGGGCACACGTTTTTCTTATTCAGATCAACTCGATTAGCATTGCAGGTTACGTGAATGTGTTATGACATTACCATCGAGAGGGTTTATAGTGATAAATGCGAATGAAATTATGTCGAAAGTCATAAAGTCGGAAAAAAAGTCGAATAAAAAATATTCAAATGTCTATTTTTAATTGCTTTTTGTTCGAAATGGGGGGTCCCTCCCAACCCCCCTTTTTTAATTTTGTTTTTGTTTTACCCCTTTTTTTTACATTCAAATTTTTCACTGTCTACCCATCGAGAGAACTACAGAACATTCTATGTCCACTCCCACCCGCAACACTGAAGTGTGTTTCTAAATTTGTGTTGACAAACTGTAGCTCTATTTTTACTTTGCTGGCCTATCCCAATTATTTTTATTAGAACATCTGGTTAAACTACTTAAAGGACCACCCAAACACACATGAGTCCCTCATTCCCAAGAATCAGCGAGGCTCGTCGTTATCTTGCAGCACCAACCAATAATACTAACACGCAGCAATGCTCTCGGGGCAATTACAGCCCTACTCTCCCCTCAGCCCCCCAGCCCCTCCATCACAGTATAAGAACAACAAGATGTGCCTCACCAAGAAAGGACACGGCCAAATAAAGTCTCTGAGAGCAAGTGTGGACATGTGTTATTTGGTGGTGCAGTTGTGTCCAGATGTGGACTGTGGTTATTTTGACAATGATCGGATGATAGACAAATAATGTATCTGGGTAGGCCAGTGGGCACAGAATGAATAAAGGCATCAATGGACGGAATGGGTGAAAGGAAAACAGAAAACGAAATATTACACTAAGAATAGGGTTACGGAATAATCTGGAGAGAGAGAGAGGGGGGGACTAGAGGGAAGAGGGTAAGGGGGGGAGAGAGACAGAGAGAGAAAGAGAGAGAGAAAGAGAGTCTCCACTGTACTATCTTCGCTATGACCTATGGTCTCTTACCTTTAGTATGCTACACTATTTTCTTTTATGATATTCTATGTCATGTTGTAAACTACAAGAGCACGTCGTTTAATGTTTTTCTGTGATGATCTATGAGTTTTCCCCCCACGTCCACATATTAACATGTGTATGTCCTTTTGATTAATCCTCCATTCTTCCTTTAGGTGTGTGTCTCCACCCCACACCATGTTTTGGTCTCACACTTCCTCTCTCACTGCATCTAAACATAACCCTGATCCTTACTTATGTTTTGGCTTTTTTTATGTATTACTTCCCAATTGCGAGCTTTTAACCACATTTGAACACCTTATTTTTAAAGGAGTGTATTTATTGGTTTTTAATTTAATTTTGATGTATTGTTTGCCATTTCTTTTGATCTTTTAGGACATGGTGCCAGTTCGTGTTATACTAGCTGATTAGTTCCAGGGTTGTCTATTAAATAAAATGCCAGAGGTAACAGAAGTCAAATCATACATCAGATGACATCACAGGAAGTGATATTGTATGACCTTTGACGCTGATAACATCACATGAAATAACCTGTTGCAGCATTTTTCCGCAATTAAATCACCTAAAGTGATTAAAAGCTGTTAAAAACGTTTATACGCTTACATTTAATAAAATACCAAACTGGTGAAAAACACAGACATACACATTTCTTAGTAGCCAACCACATTTGAACTAGTATGGTGCCTTGAAATGCCTGGATGGGATCATGCAATGAAAGAGGTAGACCCAGTAGAACAAAGAATGGTCCATGGCACCACCATGCATATGCCACTACAGCCATACATGGCAATTTATTGTCATCACATACCAATTATAGCTGCTCATGTCAGGCTAGGAATCATGTGACAAGTACAGCCCCACATACTCAACTGCTGCCATGATACAATTTTAGGAATGATTGTCTATACTCTGGCCTGGTGGACAGATGTATAGAAGGCCAACCTATATTGTGACAGTGACAAATCTGGGAAGCTGTAGCCAAAGCAGTTCAAGGTAGCAGTGCCAAGGGTCTAGGCTACGTCTCAAGAGGTGATGAGCTTGTAAAGGGCCACAGTGAGTACACACAATGGGAATCACAGATTACACTTAGGCAGTATGTATAAAAATATAGTTATTTATTTATGGCCAACAACACTATCATAGATTACTACTAACAGGTAGAAATATCACATAACACTAATAATAGATTACATATATACAGTCACTACAGTAGGGCTTAACCACAAACCAAAGCCCCGGAAAAGAAAGTGCAGATTAGGTTATGTACTACAGGTCCACAGAGAGTTAATCCTAACTTCAAAAGTCCTTCCCTAAATTGTCTGAAGCCTTTTGCCCAAAAGTTCAGGAAAGTTCTGACACAGTTTCCGATGAAGGAAAAAATGAAGGTAGGCTCTCTGGGGTCCAGTTAACAGTTCCAAAGGTTAGAGGACAGTGTATTACAACTAATAGAAATGTGACCATCTTTCGGAATGCTCGCGCCAGCAAGCTATGGAAAAAAACAATGTATGGTTAAAGTTTTGTATAAGTTAGGAAAGCGTTTAATGAAAGTTTAGCGGCCAGTAAGAACCACTGTAACTTATCCACTGTACTCCGATTCTTCCCAGGACTTGGCAGGTCAATGGAAGAAGGTCGGAGGTTGCTTTAACCACCATCTGGCTCAGTACTGGATTCACAGGGGTTGCAGTTTCAAGCTGATCTCGGGCTTGTGTCTTTCTTTGGTGCACAAACCTTCGGATGAAGAATGCTGAAAAATATGATGCAAGACCCCTCTCAGGACTGGGCTCAATGCAGATGAGCTGTTTCAGATGGTGGCCACTGCAGCACGGCAACGCAAAGGGCCTCACTTGTCACGGTCAGACTTTCCCTCCTATCTCGTCTAATTTCGCTGAGGTAAGTCATGTAGGACAAGCTGAGGATCCTCCAAGTTCCAGGTCACAACTCGGAACAGCGACATCGGCAGCATGGTACCCCAAACTCAGAGCTGGTCTGTCACTGGAATGGATGTTTCCTCCACTCCAATGGTCACAGCTCCCTCGCAGGACTGCTGAAGATCACGAGCAAGACAGGGTTCCACCATGGCAGCAGCAGAAGTTGGTCACCAGGCCTCCTTCAGTTGGGTCTCCGGTCTCTTCATGGGTCTCACAGCTGTACAGGAGTCTTGGCTCCTTCAGGTTACTCCTGGATCTCTGAAGAATGGGTTCATGGGTATTATTTGTGTCCTAAAAGCCAGGTAAGAGCCACAACTCCCACTAGTCAATAACAGGACTAGCCACACACACACACCCCAGCATTGGCCCACACAGGACCACTGGCCGTAACACTCATGCATACTACTCAGACACACTGAAACCAGTTTGTGGATTCGACCGGACAGTTCCAGCTCACATCCAGGATGTCTGAGGGCTTTGGCACTCTATAAATACACGGAAATAGAAAATAGAAATAGAAATCCTGCCAGCAAACACACATAAGTGAGTCACATGAGGGGTAGCCGCCTGACAAAGTTGAAACATACTATGAATTTGGTATGTAATTAGTTATATTTAAATTGGTGGTGTTTACAAAGATTCACCGGTGGTTCATACTAGTAATGTAATCTAGAAACCCCTAGAGGGTGAACATGACAAATAGATTGTATTGTATAAGTGTGCTCTATAATATTAAGAGAAACAACTTTTTTGGTGCAATTTTATTACACATAGCTTCCTTTATCAAAACAGCAAAACACAAAGTGTGGTGTCCTGATATAATGGAAAAGCAAGGAGAAAAGGTGTAGACAATAGATGAGCATAAGTCTGAAGTCTGTTCTGCAGTCAAAGAAACAAAGAAACCAAAAAACAAAAAACTGACTGAATTATGGTGATAGACTTTTAGTATAGTATCTACAATGCATCATCACTTGAGTGGAAC